>NC_063446.1:41307742-41995238 GCF_020379485.1 Brassica napus
TTTTTTTATTTAAATTAATAACTCTATAAATTAATAGAATCTCATAGTCCCAAAATTATTAATTTATAGAGTTTTTACTGTATTGAGATTGATGATAGATTAAATAACATCGATCGAGATTAGTATAAATTTCATGATCCAGGAAGCCGGTTGTTTTTTCCCGTTAATAAGTTTTAATACTAGTAAATTATGATACTTTATCTTAAAAAATAATTAATAGGGCAATCCTCTCAAATAGTCATTTTAAAGTTTTTGTCACAAAAATAGTCCTCAAGAAAGAAAATGATCAAAATAGCCCCTTTTTATTTTGAAATTTTTAATATTTATTTTTTATTTTTTAAAATTTGAAACTCTATCCCCAAAATTCCACCCCTTTATTCTAAACTCTAAGGGTCTGACTGGTTTTCCCACTAGGACCCGCAAACGCAGCTTTTGCGGTTGGTAGCGGTTGACAGCGTTTCGAAACAATCACACAAACCGCTACAAATCGCTCTAAACCGCTCTGAACCTCTTAAAATCAAAAGATGGTTCCAGCTAGCGTTTGCGGTTGCGGGTGGAAAAATAAATATAAAATTATTTTCAAATAGAAATATTATAAATAAAAATATATACATATTTTATATATTAATTAAAATTCACAAACAGTATCATAATTTTTTTAATAAAAACTTTAAACTAACTATTTATTAGAATTTTTAAACATATATATATACACATATATAAAGATACACACATATATAAAACGAAATAAAATATTTTTAAAAAAAGTTTTAATATAAATCTTCAAAACAAATTTTATTAAAATTATAACTTTCAACTAATTTATTTTTTTTTATAAATAAACATAATATTTTTATTAATCATATTATATTGATAATTATTATATTTTATTACAATAGTATGTTTTTTATATTTTTATAATGTTATAATATGTTAATATGGGTAATTTATTATTAAACCGCTGCAATATCTTATAATCAACCAGTCACAAATATTCCGCAAACGCAACAATTTTCAAACGTTGTACCAGTCATACAAAACGCTTAATAGCGCTTAAAACCGCAACCATCTGCATCCGCAAACTCCCGTATCCGCAACCGCAACCGCTTCGTTTAAATCTGTCAGACCCTAAGTCTAGATTAGTTAACCCTAGAGTAAAAATACATATTTTGATCATTTTTACTCTTTAATTAAAACTTATTTTGGTCATTTTTTTCATTGAGTGCTATTTTGTGATAAAAACAAAAAAATGACTATTCTAGGGAATTTCTCTGATTAATATTTTGACTCTTGTGCAAAAAATTATTTTTAAATATAAACATAAACGCAAATAAGATATGAAATAACAAAAAAGTACCAAAATATTTGTGTTTGAAACCGTGCAAGTCCATAGAAAGAGAGAAAGAGATAGAAGGAGGCTGACTTTGGAGAGAAAGAGAGTAAATGCATTTTGCTGTACATGTTTACTCTTTGAAAGCAAAGCCAAAGCCAGGCCCTTCATTATTGCTGCTTTTCATTCGATTAATTTAATAATTACGTACTAATTAACTCATATTTGCTCTCTTTGCCCTCTCACTCATCTATCTTACTAATTTTTCTATAAATATAACCAACATCTCTCTCCACTTCTTCAGACAAAATTAATCCCATTTGGACTTCCTTTGTCTTAATCCTCACAATTTTGAAAAGCTTTTGAGAAAAACTCCTCAAATATTAGTCTTTGTTCTAATATCTCATCAAAATCCTTTTTAAAAAGTCGAATTTCTTACCTTAAACAATATACTTTCACACTGGGAGGAGAAAAAAATGGTAAGACCACCTTGTTGCGAAAAGAACGGAGTGAAGAAAGGGCCATGGACACCAGAGGAAGACATCATCTTGGTTTCTTACATTCAAGAACATGGTCCTGGAAACTGGAGATCTGTCCCAACGAACACAGGTTAGTCTTTGTAATGTCTTGATTAATTATTTGTAGCCTGTTTGATTGTACTATCAATCCTTTCTTTTTCTGAATTTTATTTGAGGGTTTTTCTACTATTTTTCTGTGCCTGGGTTGTTATGGATCATTAAAGATGAGTGAATTAAATAGCCGAAGTTATTTCACCGACCCTTTCGTCCACACATCTCTGATTACAATTGTATCCCTTTTCCTTGATTTTATTGGATTAAAATCATTGTATTTTTGGTGTTTTAGGTCTAAGGAGATGTAGCAAGAGCTGCAGATTGAGATGGACTAATTATCTTCGACCCGGTATTAAGCGGGGAAATTTTACTGAGCATGAAGAGAAGCTGATTGTTCATCTTCAAGCCCTTTTAGGCAACAGGTAATATGCATGCACATGATCAATATTTAACCACAAAGGCTACCCCTTCCAGTTGGGTATATATATATAGAATAAGATCTAAACATCTCTTTCTTTGTGTATAGATGGGCAGCCATAGCATCATACCTTCCAGAAAGAACTGACAATGATATAAAGAACTATTGGAACACTCACTTGAAGAAGAAGCTCAAGAAGATCAACGAATCTGGTGGAGAAGATAATGATGACTTCTCTTCATCAAACACTATTTCACAGAAGCAACAACAAACCTCAAACAAAGGTCAATGGGAGAGAAGACTCCAGACAGATATCAACATGGCAAAGCAAGCTCTTTGTGAGGCTTTGTCTTTAGACAAAAAACCATCATCAACACTTTCTCCAACATCATTGTCAGCACCAGTAATCATACCACAAAACATCCCTAGCTTCTCATCAGCTATACTGGACCGTTGTTATGATCCATCCTCTTCTTCTTCCTCTACCACAACCACAACCACCACTACAAGCAACTATACTAATCCATACCCATCAGGGGTATATGCGTCAAGTGCTGAGAACATCGCTCGGTTGCTTCAAGATTTCATGAAAGATACACCAAAAACATTAACTTTAACATCCTCATCACCAGTTTCTGAGACCGGACCATTTGCTTCAGCAACTTCCGAAGAAGGTGGAGAAGGGTTGGAACAATCTTTCTTTACCTTCAATTCCATGGAAGAATCTCAAAATTTGACTCAGGAGACTAGCTTCTTCCATGACCAAGAGAGTAAACCGGCGGTAACAATGGAGCAAGATTCTGGTTTGATATCGCAAGGATCTTTGTCTTTGTTGGAGAAATGGTTATTTGATGAAAACATGGTTGCTATGTCGTTAGGACAAGAAGCGATGTTCTAGAACGAAATCAAGTGGAATAATTTGAGGGCATAATCAGTTATGAGTAATAACAAATATTATTATTGCATCAGGGCTTTAGAGTCTTTAGTAGCTTTCTCTACAGCACTCTTTTTCCCTTTTGGTAATATAATCTTTCTTTTTTTGCTTTTCAATTGTATGTTTCTGAACGTAACTCAAAAGGGTTGTCATCTTTATTAATGTAACGTGTTTGTACTTTGTGGCGCTTATATATGGTTGTGTTACTTGTGTATTGTTCTTATATATATATATATATATATTATTGAATTATAGATATATCCAACACAAGAAATCATCGTTGTATAGATTTCCTTCTCTAATTGCTGTCTCAGCAAAAAAGGGAAATGTAGCGTTCAACCCAAATAATACTTTGAAAACATAATTAGCAGCACTCTTTACACAATTTAACATGTATTTATTTGTGATTGTTCAATCTGATTTTGGGTTTAGCTTTCGTTAGATTAATTTTCTTTTACCTGTTATTTAAAAGTCAAAATCAGTATACTTGGTTTGATTCGTTTGGTATTAATCAAATTTAAAGCATTAATATTACTTTAATTTTTTGGTTTAGATCCAATAATGGAGTTTTAAACTGATTTTTTTTTAAACATATACTAAGCTCATTTCTAACTTCAAAATGAGATTATGTTTTGTCAACTCGGTTTTTCTTCCTATAAATAAATTTATGAAAGAAATAAAACCGTATATTTATCAAATTTTCCCTTTCAAATCAATCATAATCCCTGAGACAAAATGTCATTGATTGGTAGTAATTTAAAAGAGTACCTACTGGAGTTATTCAAACATTAAAAAAATGTTTTTCTCGGTTTTGTTTTACAAAGTATAAAAATCCTTTCTAAAGGAAAACCCCACAATTTTGAATTTGAAACATTTAGAAAGGCTTCAAGATTATTTGTAGGAACGTTTTGAGAGTTTGATATGAAGATTTTACTAAATTTGGGAAATAAACATAAATGGGGTGATTGGTGTTGGTTGTGAGTGCTCTACACCGCCATAATTTTTTCTAAAGCAATAAAATTAAAGCAATCAAACTTTATTAATAAAAACTAAAACTAGAGTCCAAAATATTTAAAAGGAAATATAATAGCTCTAAAAATTAATTTTTCTACAGCTTTAGGTTTAGTGCTTTTAAAACTTTGAAATAAACCTACAACAATAAAATTTAAATCTAAAACCACAAAATCTACGGCTTAAATCTTAAAGCAAAAAATCCAAAGCTACAGTCTCTACCAATCAACCCTAAAAAGTAGTGTTTGGATTCGGAATTCCTTTTCTCCATGTAAGAGTATCTCCAAAAGACACTCTATAACTTCAAATATAAAGTTTTTAGCTCTCCAAAAAGAAACTTCAAAACTTCAATATTTGAAGTTTCACTACTCAAAACTTCAAATTTGAAGTTTCATATTTTTGTTTGCATTTTGGTCCATACAATTATATATCACATTTATGATTTTAAAATATTTTCTCGTTTATCGTTTTAATCTTTAAAATTTTTATATCTCAAAAATATTTCAATTTTTTTACAAATTTAAGTTTTACACATAAATTAAATTTAACTTTAAAATAAAATTTAAAATATTTAAAACTATATTTAGACAATAATAATATACAAAAGAAACTTAACAAAAAAAGCTTTTAAAAATTACATGAAGACATATCTATTACAAAAAAAAAAAAAAATCAACGACACTAATAGTCCAGTCAATTTGATCTGGGACCTCTAAATCTCCAAAATATTGCCCAAAGAAATTTTGTGTAACCGAAGCAGGTTGTTGTTGTTGTTTTTTATGTCTTTTTCATACGATTCTTTCTTGTTCAGATCGAATGTCTTCACGAGTATTAATATCATCGATGGAAGTTAAGTCTTTTACCAATATTTATTTTTATTTTTTACTTTCTTTTTCATATCTACTGTATTTACAAGTATTAATATCACCCATTTTCAACAATATTTAGTTCGTAATCTATAAATTAAAAATAAAGAGAGTCATTTTTACTTCAAAGTGCACTATATTATCATATATGCATTACGGAAAAAATTTTACGGAATATTATGATATTTTGCTTAAATTTTAATATTAATTATGTTGTTTCTATTAAAAATTTTATATTTTAATATAACATTTTACTAATTAATATTATTGTAATATTTTTATATATGTGCTAATAAGTTTTTTATGAATTTAAATTAATTATGACAAATATAAGGACTATAGTATAAAATAAAAATAGTTTTGAAGTTAAGTTTAAAGTTTTGATTTTGGAAATCAATACATCTAATTAAATTTCAAATATTGAGTTTTAGAAACTTCAAAATAAAATGTATTTTTGGAGATGCTCCGATCCAGCATCCGACAATAATGTTGAAATGAAAGTGATAAAGATATAAAATCAAACAACCCACATAAGTTAATAGTTTTATGATATTATAATGTTAACATCCGATTTGAAACCCACCTAATTTAGAGGGCGTGTTGTTAATAGAACTAGGGGAACAGAAAAATCAAAAGCCAATAGGAAGATATGCACGAGCACGAGTAGACATATCTAATACGTATACAGTATGTGTACAATAAATATGGAGGCAAAATCAAGTGGTGGAAAGAACTTTGAAAAATATACAAAATAAAGGAAAAATTATGTAAAAAAAGAATATATAGAAAAGTGTTATAAAAAGAACTTGTATTTTATTATATCGCAGGAATTTAGATAAGCGCAAAATTTTATACCCGTAGAAATTTTAACACTGATATAGGAAGAGAGAGTTTCTTATTATAGAGAGAGAGAAGAGATTGAGGCGTGTATTATACAACGAACGAAACGTTCGTATATATAGAAAGAAAATCACTGTGCAAATAGTGCAGCGGGCCCCACATCTTTATATTTTCAACAATTGCAGTGGCTGTGTTATTTGACTTTCATAACACTCCCCCTTGGGGGCCGGTGTCACTATCCGCTCCCGCTTAACGTCTTTGTTGCCTCGTTAAAAACCCAATGGGAAAAACCATAGTAAGGTAAAAAGAGTACAACCACGTAAGCTCCCCCTCGAATAAGCAGTCATAGATCCTTCTGATGACGCATTCCAATGTTATGGATGTGTTTTCTGAATACCGAGGTAGGGAGTGATTTTGTGAAGAGGTCGGCTGCATTGTCGCATGATCGAACATATCTTACTTCAATCTCTTTATTCTTCTCGAGCTCTTACGTGTATGAGAAGAACTTCGGAGGTATATGTTTGGTTCTATCGCTTTTGATCTATCCTTCCTTCGTTTGAGCAACACATGCCGCGTTATCTTCATATAGAATAGTTGGCTCCGTATTTTCGTCAATCCCACTGCTTGAACAGATGTGTCGGCTTATTGATCTTAGCCATACACATTCTCTACTTGCTTCATGGAGTGCAATGATCTCAGCGTGATTTGAAGAAGTAGCAACAAGTGTCTGCTTCTGAGAACGCCAAGATATGGCAGTGCCTCCAATTGTAAAAACATATCATGTCTGGGATCGAGCTTTGTGTGGATCTGACAAATAACCTGCATCTGCAAAACCAATCATTTGACCTTTTGAACTTTTAGGATAAAACAAGCCTAAATCAGTTGTTCCTTGAAGGTAACGAAAGACATGTTTAATTACATTCCAATGTCTTCGTGTAGGAGACGAACTGAATCTCGCTAAAAGATTAATGGCAAAAGATATGTCAGGTCGAGTACAATTTGCAAGATACATAAGAGCTCCAATTGCACTTAAATATGGAGTTTCAGGACCAAGTATTTCTTCATTTTCCTCAGATGGTCGAAACGGATCATTTTCAACATTAAGTGATCTAACGACCATCGGAGTGCTAAGAGGAGTTGCTTTATCCATGTTAAAGCGTTTCAATACTCGTTTGGTATATGTAGACTAGTGTACAAATATACCCTTTTGAGAATGCTCAATTTGTAATCCTAGACAATATTTTGTTTGCCCGAGATCTTTCATCTCAAATTCTCCTTTCAGATAGTTTGATGCCTTTTGGATTTCGTTTTGAGTTCCAATAATATTAAGATCATCAACGTACACCGCGATTATCACAAATCCGGATGTTGTTTTCTTTATGAAAACACAAGGGCATATAGGATCATTCGTGTATCCTTCTTTTGTTAAGTGTTCGCTGAGACGATTATACCACATTCGTCCAGATTGTTTTAACCCATATAATGATATTTGCAATTTTATTGCACATAACTCTTTAGGTTTGGAACTTAGCGTTTCTGGCATTTTAAATCCATCTGAGATTCTCATATAGATATCAGTATCTAATGATCCATATAAATATGCCGTAACGACATCCATGAGACGCATTTCTAAATTTTTATTGGCCGCTAGGCTCATCAGGAATCTAAATGTGATTGCGTCCATGACAGGAGAATAAGTTTCCTCATAATCAATTCGTGGCCTTTGAGAGAAACCTTGGGCTACGAGACGAGCTTTATATCTTGTAATCTCGTTTTTCTCATTTCTTTTTCGGACAAACACCCATTTGTACCCAACAGGTTTTATATCTTTGGGTGTGAGCACAATCGGTCCGAATACGTGTCGTTTGTTAAGCGAATCTAGTTCGACTTGAATTGCATCTTTCCATTTTATCCAGTCATTTCTCTTTTGACATTCATATACAGACTTTGGTTCTGGATCTTCGTTTTCTTCATTAATTTCCTTTGCTAAAAGGTATGAGAAAACGTCATCAATATCATCCATCTCATTTTGTTTCCATATCTTTCCATTATGGATGTAATTGATAGAAATCTCGTGATTTCCTTCAGATTCATGATGCTCTATATTGTCGTTAGATTCACAATTCGCTTCTTCCAAAATATTTTCCGCTATTTTGGGAGTATCATGCTTTTCACCTTCTTTACGTTTTCTAGGAAGTTTATCCTTTAAACCAATAGGTCTACCGCGCTTTAAACGTGTTCCTGATTCACGTGTATCAACTGTCGTTCCACCGTTTTGTGGTATTTCAATACGAGCAGGAGTATTTATAGCGGGTATATGTGATTTAGTTACCATTTTGGTATCAGCAAATGCATCAGGTAGCTGATTTGCTATATTTTGTAAATGCATGATACGTCGAACTTTTAGTTCTGACTGTTTTGTAGGAGGATCAAGGTGTGATAAAGATGGTACACTCCATTTGATCTCTTTTCCTACTTGTTTATTGTCTCCCCCTAGAGTTGGGAATTCTTTCTCTTTGAAATGACAATCGGCAAATCGTGCCGTTAACACATCACCAGTTTGTGGTTCTAGGTATCTTATTATTGATGGAGAATCATAGCCAATATATATTCCCAACCGTCTTTGCGGTCCCATCTTTGTACGTTGTGGTGGTGCTATTGGAATATAGTCTGCACAACCAAAGATTTTTAGATGAGAGATATTTGGTTCTTTTCCAAATGCTAACTGTAATGGGGAATATCTATGATATGCACTTGGTCTTATCCGAATTAGTGCTTCTGCATGCAAAATAGCATGTCCCCATACAGAGGTTGGGAGTTTTGATCTCATGATCAATGGCCTTGCAATTAGTTGCAGCCGTTTAATTAATGATTCTGCCAAACCATTTTGTGTATGAACATGAGCAACAGAATGCTCTACTTCAATCTCGGATACCATACAATAATCATTAAAAGCTTGGGATGTGAATTCACCATCGTTATCTAATCTAACTCTTTTAATTGGATAATCCGAGAACTGTGCTCTTAATTTGATTATCTGAGTTAGAAATCTCGCAAATGCCATATTTCGAGATGATAACAAACAAACATGTGACCATCTACTCGATGCATCGATTAATACCATAAAGTAGTAGAATGGTCCACACGGTGGATGTATTGGTCCACAAATATCACCTTGGATTCTTTCCAAAAATTTTGGTGATTCTTTGTCAATTTTGGTTGGTGATGGTCTTATGATTAATTTCCCAAGAGCACACGCATCACATGTCATTTTATTACTTTGGTATATATCTTGGGTTTTTATTGAATGACCATGTGAGCTTTCAATGATTTTTCGCATCATTGTAGTGCCTGGGTGACCAAGACGATCATGCCATAATGTAATATCTTCTGGAATTCTTTTGATCACAAGATGTGATTCTATAGCATCAATATAAGTGTGATGCAATCCAGAAGGAAGTTCTGGAAATTTTTCCAGTACAAGGCCTTTGCCTGATTTTTCAGAAGTTATATATAAATACTTCTTTCCATTCTCAGTTGCAGACTGAGTGTTATACCCTTGACGGTATATATCTTTGAAACTCAACAAATTTCTCTTAGAATTTGGAGAATATAAGGCATTATCTATGGAAAACTTTGTTCCATTAGGCAACATAAAGTTTGCCTTGCCAATTCCTTCGATCAGGTCTGTAGGAGCTGATATTGTGTTTACAATCATTTTTACTGACTTTAAAGTAGAGAAATATCTTTTATCCTTCAGTATAGTGTGCGTTGTGCCACTATCTGGTATGCAAATTTCTCTACCAGTTTGCTTAATTGTTGTTCCATTTGCTTTCTTATCCATTTCTGTAACACACAGTTAATATCAGCAAAGAAAATAAATTTTCATAAGTAAACTTTTTTTTTTTTTGATCAAACCATAAGTAAACATATTATGCATTAATAACAAGTACACAATAATTATACATTAGTTATTCTGAAATACAACATTATTCTGAAAGTGAAATACATAATATTTTATGGCATCACTGGGCATTATTAAGCTTGATCAGTACAAGCACTTCAAATATTTTGATGAGTGGCCTCGTCGAAATCTCCCATAAAGTCAGAGGATTCGAGGTATGTCGATGTTGTACCCACAAGGTGTTCATTGAGATTTACTTCCTTTGCCTTGCCTTTAATAGATTCTTGGTACAATTGGCATAGATGCCGAGGAGTTCGACATACTTGAGACCAGTGTCCCTTCGATCCACATCTGTAACAGACGTTCTCATTTTTATGAGTAGGGTTTTCTTGGTTTTCTTTCCCTTTTACCCGATCAGATCGATTCCATGTGTTGGATCCCCTTCCTCTTGGGTTGTTACTCCTTTCATGGTTGCGGTTAAATCGATAACCGCGACCACGACCAAAACCACGATTGTGACCACGGCCACGATCACGCCCACGATAGGAATAATTTCCTTTTTCCGGAATTTTTATATCCGTTGCATTTACCTCAGGAAATGCTTTGGTTCCCGTGGGTCGGGCATTGTGGTTTTTAATGAGGAGTTCATTATTTCTCTCTGCTATCATAAGCGCCACAACGAGTTCAGAGAACCTCGTATACCCACAATTTTTATATTGTTCTTGTAGAACATAATGATTTTTGTGGAACATTTGGTAAGTTTTCTCGAGCATTTCTGCTTCCGAGACAGGCTTACCATAATAATCTAATTGCGCCGCTATTCTCAATATTGCGGAATTGTACGTTTCCACTTTTTCAAAATCTTGAAATCGTAGATTTTTCCACTCATCAAGTGCATGGGGAAGAGTAATTTTTCTTTGGTTATCAAACCTCTCCTTTAGAGCTTTCCAAAGATCAAAGGGATCTTTGGTTCTCGCATAATCATGCATAAGATTTTCATCTAGATGCCTTCTCAGAAATATCACGACTTTAGCCTTTTCATGAGAGGTTGATATATTGCCGTCTTTTATTGTTCCGAGTATTTCCTCGGAATCTAGATGAAGCTCCATGTTTGTAACCCATGCCGTGTAGTTTGTCCCAGTTACTTCCAATGCCGGAAACTGAAGTTTCTCGATTTTTGCCATTTGTATTTCTAAAGCACATAAATAAAAATTATTAGAATATTATTAATATTAAAAGGAACCGTTTACATTAATCATGCAAGCAATTACAAGGAGAAGCGATGTAAATAAAATTAAACTGATATTCATCTTAAATTCACTCGGAGTAAATTCTCCAACGAATAAACCATAAATAGAAACACAAATAAAAATGGCACATAAAAACAAAAGTGCGCGAATCATCTTTCTTGAAAAAATCGGAGGAGAGCGATTTGAAATTTTTTGAGAGAAGATGAAATGTTTTTGGATGAGAAAATGGAGTAAAAATGAGTTGTATTTATAGATGAAAATCACTGTTCATGACCGTTGGAGAAAGGAGAAATTTTTGAAAAAATTTCTTTGTGACCGTTGGTGTTAAATCGAGTGCACCAAAAATCAGTCTGAAAATATCGTATTAAACAGTCAATCAAATCTATAAAATTTCATAAAAGTAAAAAATTATGGCAATGAAATATTTATGTTATGACAATAAATCATGCGACGGCTCAGCCGATCAATGGTTATTTGAAGAAAACATGGTTGCTATGTCGTTAGGACAAGAAGCGATGTTCTAGAACGAAATCAAGTGGAATAATTTGAGGGCATAATCAGTTATGAGTAATAACAAATATTATTATTGCATCAGGGCTTTAGAGTCTTCAGTAGCTTTTAGCTCTACAACACTCTTTTTCCCTTTTGGTAATATAATCTTTCTTTTTTTGCTTTTCAATTGTATGTTTCTGAACGTAACTCAAAAGGGTTGTCATCTTTATTAATGTAACGTGTTTGTACTTTGTGGCGCTTATATATGGTTGTGTTACTTGTGTATTGTTCTTATATATATATATATATTATTGAATTATAGATATATCCAACACAAGAAATCATCGTTGTATAGATTTCCTTCTCTAATTGCTGTCTCAGCAAAAAAGGGAAATGTAGCGTTCAACCCAAATAATACTTTGAAAACATAATTAGCAGCACTCTTTACACAATTTAACATGTATTTATTTGTGATTGTTCAATCTGATTTTGGGTTTAGCTTTCGTTAGATTAATTTTCTTTTACCTGTTATTTAAAAGTCAAAATCAGTATACTTGGTTTGATTCGTTTGGTATTAATCAAATTTAAAGCATTAATATTACTTTAATTTTTTGGTTTAGATCCAATAATGGAGTTTTAAACTGATTTTTTTTTAAACATATACTAAGCTCATTTCTAACTTCAAAATGAGATTATGTTTTGTCAATTCGGTTTTTCTTCCTATAAATAAATTTATGAAAGAAATAAAACCGTATATTTATCAAATTTTCCCTTTCAAATCAATCATAATCCCTGAGACAAAATGTCATTGATTGGTAGTAATTTAAAAGAGTACCTGCTGGAGTTATTCAAACATTAAAAAAAATGTTTTTCTCGGTTTTGTTTTACAAAGTATAAAAATCCTTTCTAAAGGAAAACCCCACAATTTTGAATTTGAAACATTTAGAAAGGCTTCAAGATTATTTGTAGGAACGTTTTGAGAGTTTGATATGAAGATTTTACTAAATTTGGGAAATAAACATAAATGGGGTGATTGGTGTTGGTTGTGAGTGCTCTACACCGCCATAATTTTTTCTAGAGCAATAAAATTAAAGCAATCAAGCTTTATTAATAAAAACTAAAACTAGAGTCCAAAATATTTAAAAGGAAATATAATAGCTCTAAAAATCAATTTTTCTACAGCTTTAGGTTTAGTGCTTTTAAAACTTTGAAATAAACCTACAACAATAAAATTTAAAGCTAAAACCACAAAATCTACGGCTTAAATCTTAAAGCAAAAAATCCAAAGCTACAGTCTCTACCAATCAACCCCAAAAAGTAGTGTTTGGATTCGGAATTCCTTTTCTCTATGTAAGAGTATCTCCAGAAGACATTCTATAACTTCAAATATGAAGTTTTTAGCTCTCCAAAAAGAAACTTTAAAACTTCAATATTTGAAGTTTCACTACTCAAAACTTCAAATTTGAAGTTTCATATTTTTGTTTGCATTTTGGTCCATACAATTATATATCACATTTATGATTTTAAAACATTTTCTCGTTTATCGTTTTAATCTTTAAAATTTTTATATCTCAAAAATATTTCAATTTTTTTACAAATTTAAGTTTTACACATAAATTAAATTTAACTTTAAAATAAAATTTAAAATATTTAAAACTATATTTAGACAATAATAATATACAAAAGAAACTTAACAAAAAAAGCTTTTAAAAATTACATGAAGACATATCTATTACAAAAAAAAAAAAAATCAACGACACTAATAGTCCGGTCAATTTGATCTGGGACCTCTAAATCTCCAAAATATTGCCCAAAGAAATTTTGTGTAACCGAAGCAAGTTGTTGTTGTTGTTTTTGATGTCTTTTTCGTACGATTCTTTCTTGTTCAGATCGAATGTCTTCACGAGTATTAATATCATCGATAGAAGTTAAGTCTTTTACCAATATTTATTTTTATTTTTTACTTTCTTTTTCATATCTACTGTATTTACAAGTATTAATATCACCCATTTTCAACAATATTTAGCTCGTAATCTATAAATTAAAAATAAAGAGAGTCATTTTTACTTCAAAGTGCACTATATTATCATATATGCATTACGGAAAACATTTTACGGAATATTATGATATTTTGCTTAAATTATAATATTAATTATGTTGTTTCTATTAAAATTTTTATATTTTAATATAACATTTTACTAATTAATATTATTGTAATATTTTTATATATGTGCTAATAAGTTTTTTATGAATTTAAATTAATTATGACAAATATAAGGACTATAGTATAAAATAAAAATAGTTTTGAAGTTAAGTTTGAAGTTTTGATTTTGGAAATCAATACATCTAAATTTTAAATATTGAGTTTTAGAAACTTCAATATAAAATGTCTTTTTGGAGATGCTCCGATCCAGCATCCGACAATAATGTTGAAATGAAAGTGATAAAGATATAAAATCAAACAACCCACATAAGTTAATAGTTTTATGATATTATAATGTTAACATCCGATTTGAAACCCACCTAATTTAGAGGGCGTGTTGTTAATAGAACTAGGGGAACAGAAAAATCAAAAGCCAATAGGAAGATATGCACGAGCACGAATAGACATATCTAATACGTATACAGTATGTGTACAATAAATATGGAGGCAAAATCAAGTGGTGGAAAGAACTTTGAAAAATATACAAAATAAAGGAAAAATTATGTAAAAAAAGAATATATAGAAAAGAGTATTAAATGCTAACATGTGAAGGACTTGACTTGTGGTTGTCAAAACAGTGACCAACTCATGATGTTTCCGACAAAAAAAAAACTTACTAAAAGATAGACATAAACATGTAATATGTTATAAAAAGAAATGAAATTTTATGCAATCGCATGAATTTAAATAAAACAAAATTTTATACCCGTAAAAGAAGATAACACTGATAGAGAGAGAAAATTTCTTATTAGAAGTAAGAAGAGAAGTTGAGGTGTGTTTTATAAACGATCGAAATATAGAAGTTAAAAAGTAAGATTTACTGTGCAAATAGTGCAGCGGACCCCACATCTTTTTATATATTCAACAAAGGTGGCTGCTTTTCGTAACACTCCCCCTTGGGACCGGTGTCACTATCTATTATCGCTTAACGTTTTTGTTGCCTCGTTAAAAACCTTTCCATGAAAAACCTAATGGGAAAAACCATAGTAAGGTAAAAAGAGTACAACTACGTAAGCTCCCCCTCGAATGAACAGTCATAGATCCCTCTGATGGCGCATCCCAATATTATGGATGTGTTTTCTGAATACCGAAGTCGGAAGTGATTTTGTGAAGAGGTCAGCTGCATTGTCGCATGATTGGACATATCTTACTTCAATCTCTTTCTTCTTCACGAGCTCTTGAGTGTATGAGAAGAACTTTGGATGAATATGCTTCGTTCTATCGCTTTTGATATATCTGTCCTTTGTTTGAGCAACACATGCTGCATTATCTTCATATAGAATAGTTGGCTCTATATTTTCGTCAATTCCACTGCTTGAACAGATGTGTCGGCTTATTGATCTTAGCCATACACATTCTCTACTTTCTTCATGGAGTGCAATGATCTCAGCGTGATTTGAAGAAGTAGCAACAAGTGTCTGCTTCTGAGAACGCCAAGATATGGCGGTGCCTCCAATTGTAAAAACATATCCTGTCTGGGATCGAGCTTTGTGTGGATCTGACAAATAACCTGCATCTGCAAAACCAACCATTTGACCTTTTGAACTTTTAGGATAAAACAAGCCTAAATCAATGGTCCCTTGGAGGTAACGAAAAACATGTTTGATCTCATTCCAATGTCTTCGGGTTGGAGATGAGCTGAATCTTGCCAAAAAATTCACAGCAAATGATATATCAGGCCGTGTACAATTTGCAAGGTACATCAGCGCTCCAATTGCACTTAGATATGGTACTTCCGGACCAAGTATCTCTTCTTTCTCCTCAGGTGGTCGAAATGGATCACTTTCAATATTAAGTGACCTAACGACCATCGGGGTGCTAAGAGGAGTTGATTTATCCATGTTAAATCGTTTCAACACTCTTTTAGTGTATGTGGATTGATGCACAAATATACCATTTTGTGAATGTTCTATTTGTAGGCCAAGACAATACTGTGTCTGTCCAAGATCTTTCATCTCAAATTCTCCTTTGAGATAGTCTGATGCCTTTTGTATTTCCTTTTGAGTTCCGATAATGTTAAGATCATCAACATAAACCGCGATTATTACAAATCCGGATATTGTTTTCTTGATAAAAACACATGGGCATATAGGATCATTCACGTATCCTTCTTTTATTAGATGATCACTGAGACGATTATACCACATACGTCCAGATTGCTTTAACCCATATAATGATCTTTGCAATTTTATTGCACATAACTCTTTAGGTTTGGAACTTAATGCTTCTGGCATTTTAAATCCATCAGGAACTTTCATGTAGATATAAGTATCTAATGATCCATATAGATAAGATGTAACAACATCCATGAGACGCATCTCTAGATTTTTATCAGCTGCTAGACTCATCAGGAATCTAAACGTGATTGCATCCATAACTGGAGAATACGTTTCTTCATAATCGATTCCAGGTCTTTGAGAAAAACCTTGAGCCACTAGACGAGCTTTGTATCTCGTAACCTCATTTTTCTCATTTCGTTTTCGAACGAAAACCCATTTGTACCCAACTGGTCTCACATCTGCAGGTGTGAGCACAATAGATCCAAATACTTCTCGTTTATTAACAGACAGATTTTGGTTCTGGATCATCGATTTCTTCATTTATTTCACTTGACACAATATATGAGAAAACATCATCAAGATCATTTTGTTCATTTCTATTCCATATCCTTTTATTATGGATGTAGTTGATAGAAATTTCATGATTACTTTCTGACTCATGATGCTCAACTTTCTCAGTATCCTCATTATTTGTTTCTTCCAAAATACTTTCTGCTATTTTAGATGTGTCATTTACCTTGACATCCTTTTGTTTTCTAGGATTTTTATTCTTAGAACGAGCAGGTCTGCCACGCTGCAGGCGTGTTTTAGACTCTCGTGTATCGTCCGCCTTTCCTTGCTCATTTGATATTTTGATACAAGCAGGAGCATTCACGGCTGGTATATGAGATTTAGTTACCGTCTTGGTATCCGAAAATGCATCAGGTAGCTGATTAGCTATACTCTGTAAATGCATGATTCGTTGAACTTCTAGTTCAGACTCTTTAGTAGGAGGATCAAGATATAGTAATGAAGGTACACTCCATTTGATATCATTTTCTACATTTTTGTTTTCTCCCCTAGAACTGGGAATACTTTCTCATCAAAATGACAATCGGCGAAATGAGCCGTAAAGATGTCACCAGTCTGTGGTTCTAGATATCGTATAATTGATGGAGAATCACAACCGATATATATTCCCAATCTTCTTTGTGGTCCCATCTTTGTACGTTGTGGTGGTGCTACTGGCACATATACCGCACAACCAAAGATTCTAAAGTGGGAAATGTTTGGTTCTCGACCAAACGCTAACTGTAGTGGAGAATACTTATGGTATGCACTCGGTCTGATCCGAATAAGTGCTTCTGCATGCAAAATGGCATGTCCCCATACAAAGGTTGGAAGTTTTGATCTCATGATCAATGGTCTTGCAATCAATTGCAGACGCTTAATTAAAGATTCAGCCAAATCATTTTGCGTAGGAACATGAGCAACCGAATGTTCAATTTCAATTCCCATTACCATACAATAGTCATTGAATGCTTGGGATGTGAATTCACCAGCGTTGTCTAGTCTAACTCTTTTAATAGTATAATCAGGAAACTGTGCTCGCAATTTGATTATCTGAGTTAGGAATCTCGAAAATGCCACATTTCGAGATGATAATAGACAAACGTGTGACCATCTACTGGATGCGTCAATTAATACCATAAAATAGTGGAATGGTCCACAAGGTGGATGTATAGGTCCACATATATCACCTTGAATCCTTTCAAGGAACTTTGGTGATTCTTTATCGATTTTGGTTGGCGATGGCCTTACGATCAATTTTCCTAGAGAACATGCAACACATGTCATTTTATTCCCTTGAGAAATCTCCTGGATTTTCAGTGAATGACCATGTGAACTTTCTATGATTTTACGCATCATTGGAGTGCCTGGATGGCCAAGGCGATCATGCCATAATGTGAACTCTTCTGGGTTCCGTTTTACTAAAATATTTGATTCGATCTCATCGATATAAGTATGATGTAGTCCCGAAGGAAGTTCTGGAAACTTTTCTAATATGTGTTTTCTGCCACATTTCTCAGAAGTTACATACATGTATTTCTTTCCATCCTCAGTTGCAGACTGAGTATCATATCCGTGAAGATATATGTCTTTAAAACTCAACAAATTCCTTTTAGAACTTGGAGAATATAAAGCGTTATTTATGGAAAATTTTGTTCCATTCGGCAAAGTAAAGTTTGCTTTACCAGTTCTTTCAATCACGTCTGCAGGACCTGATTTTGTATTGACGACAATTCTTGTCGGTTTTATATCAGAGAAATATCTCTTTTGTCTCAGAATAGTGTGCGTTGTTCCACTATCTGGTATGCATATTTCACGAATCTGTTTCTTGGATTTTGCTCCATTAGCATTATGATCCATTTATGAAATTGTCATAAATATAAAAGGAAACATAAAATTCATTCGTATAAGGAAAAAACACAATAATTACACATTAAGGTGACGTTAAAAACATCATTATTTATTTAACAGGAAATGAAATAATTATACATGACAATATTGAAAACTATTCAATAGTCTTATTATAAGCATTTCGGCTCTCTTCAGGAGTAATCTAGTCCAGCTCATTAGCGAAGTCGGAGGCATCGAGGTACGATGTCCCCTCAAAGTTTTCAGTTAGGTTCACTTCTTTAGCTTTGCCTTTCGTGGACTCTTGATATAACTTACAGAGATGTGAAGGGGTACGACAGGTACGAGACCAATGTCCTATACAGCCACATCTGTAACACACTGTCTCACGCTTCTGGGTGGTATCCTCTTGAGTTTCTTTACCCTTGGAAACTTGCCCGGGTCTAACCCACTTGTTAGATCCCCTCCATTTGGGATTGTAAGTTTTTCCACGTTTGTTGTTGAAACGGCGGCCATGACCTCGACTGGCCTGGTTTCTCCTTTCCGAATTTTCTACCGCCGTAGCATTCACTTCAGGGAATGCTTTGGCTCCCGTAGGTCGGGAATTGTGGTTTTTGATCAAGAGCTCATTGTTCTTTTCAGCTAACATAAGCGCAACCATCAATTCAGAAAATCACGTGTACCCGCATTTTCTGTAAATTTCGGGCAAGAAGTGAAGCTGTTTGTGGAAAGTGATATATGTTTTATTCACCATTTCTGCCTCAGAGACAGGATTACCACAATACTTCAGGAGTGCAACTATCCGCAGGACAGCGGAATTGTAATCCTCAACCTTCTGAAAATCTTAGAACCTCAGATTTTTCCACTCTTCTAGAGCGTGAGGAAGGTTGATTTGTCTCTGGTTATCGAACCTTTCTTTTAAAGTTTGCCACAGTTCAGCTGGGTCCTCGACGTTTGCATAGTCGTGCGTTAGATTTTCATCTAAATGCTTCTTTAGGAAGATTATCGCTTCGGCTAAATGCTCGGGTGGTGATTTGTTACCGATTACAATTGTTTCGGTTATCTTTTTCATCACCAGATATGGTTTCACGTTTGTGACCCATCCGGCGTAATTTTCGCCAGTTATTTTTAATGTCGGGAACTGGAGTTTCTCGATGTTTGCCATTTTGAATTTCTAAAAGCACATAAATAAAAATTATTAGAATATTATTTGAAATGAACCGTTTACATTAATCATGCAAGCAATTACAAGGAGAAGCGATGTAAAGAAAATTAAACCGATATTCATCTTAAATTCACTCGGAGTAAATTCTCCAACGAATAAACCATAAATAGAAACATGTTACGAAAAGCAGCCACCTTTGTTGAATATATAAAAAGATGTGGGATCCGCTGCACTATTTGCACAGTAAATCCTACTTTTTAACTTCTATATAAACGATCGATTTCGATCGTTTATAAAACACACCTCAACTTCTCTTCTTACTTCTAATAAGAAACTTTCTCTCTCTATCAGTGTTATCTTCTCCTACGGGTATAAGATTTTGCTTTATTTAAATTCATGCGATTCCATAAAATTCCATTTCTTTTTATAACACGTTATCAGCAAGATCGTTCTCAGTTTTGGTAAAATTTATTTGTATCATTTATACCCTGCTATAATGGTCGGTATACCGCCTCTACTATTATTTATATCATGTTAAAATGTCCGGAATACCGCCTATATTATTTATTAAAAATTTAATTAATTTATTGGTCGGCCGAGCCGCCTTATATTCTGTTTATTGTTAATTGGTCGGCCGAGCCGCCTTATATTCTGTTTATTGTTAATTGGTCGGCCGAGCCACCTTATATTCTGTTTATTGTTAATTGGTCGGCCGAGCCGCCGTATAATTTATTACTCTGCATTGACCGGCTGAGCCGTCGCATGATTTATTGCCATAATTTTTACTTTTATTAATTTTTATGAAATTTTATAGATTTGATTGACAGTTTAATACAATATTTTCAGACTAATGTTTGGTGCACTCGATTTATCACCAACGGTCACAAAGAAAATTTTTCAAAAATGTTCCCCTTCTCAAACGGTCATGAACAGTGATTTTCATCTATAAATACAATTCATTTTCACTTCATTTTCTCATCCAAAACATTTCATCTTCTCTCAAAAATTTCAAATCGCTCTCCTCCGATTTTTCCATTTCAAGAAAGATGATTCGCGCACTTTTGTTTTTATGTGCCATTTTTATTTGTGTTTCAATTTATGGTTTATTCGTTGGAGAATTTACTCTGAGCGAATTTAAGAATAATATCGGTTTAATTTTCTTTACATCGCTTATCCTTGTAATTGCTTGCATCATTAATGTAAACGGTTCATTTTAAATAATATTCTAATAATTTTTATTTATGTGCTTTTAGAAATTCAAAATGGCAAACATCGAGAAACTCCAGTTCCCGACATTAAAAATAACTGGCGAAAATTACGCCGGATGGGTCACAAACGTGAAACCATATCTGGTGATGAAAAAGATAACCGAAACAATTGTAATCGGTAACAAATCACCACCCGAGCATATAGCTGAAGCGATAATCTTCCTGAAGAAGCATTTAGATGAAAATCTAACGCACGACTATGCAAACGTCGAGGACCCAGCTGAACTGTGGCAAACTTTAAAAGAAAGGTTCGATAACCAGAGACAAATCAACCTTCCTCACGCTCTAGAAGAGTGGAAAAATCTGAGGTTCCATGATTTTCAGAAGGTTGAGGATTACAATTCCGCTGTCATGCGGATAGTTGCACTCCTGAAGTATTGTGGTAATCCTGTCTCTGAGGCAGAAATGATGAATAAAACATATATCACTTTCCACAAACAGCTTCACTTCTTGCCCGAAATTTACAGAAAATGCGGGTACACGAGATTTTCTGAATTGATGGTTTCGCTCATGTTAGCTGAAAAGAACAATGAGCTCTTGATCAAAAACCACAATTCCCGACCTACGGGAGCCAAATCATTCCCTGAAGTGAATGCTACGGCAATAGAAATTTCGGAAAGGAGAAACCAGGCCAATCGAGGTCATGGCCGCCGTTTCAACAACAAACGTGGAAAAACTTACAATCCCAAATGGAGGGGATCTAACAAGTGGGTTAGGCACGGGCAAGTTTCCAAGGGTAAAGAAACTCAAGAGGATACCACCCAGAAGCGTGAGACAGTGTGTTACAGATGTGGCTGTAAAGGACATTGGTCCCGTACCTGTCGTATTCCTTCACATCTCTGTAAGTTATATCAAGATTCCACGAAAGGCAAAGCTAAAGAAGTGAACCTCACTGAAAACTTTGAGGGGACATCGTACCTCGATGCCTCCGACTTCGCTAATGAGCTGGACTAGATTACTCCTGAAGAGAGCCGAAATGCTTATAATAAGACTATTGAATAGTTTTCAATATTGTCATGTATAATTATTTCATTTCCTGTTAAACAAATAATGATGTTTTTAACGTCACCTTAATGTGTAATTATTGTGTTTTTTCCTTATACGAATGAATTTTATGTTTCCTTTTATATTTATGACAATTTCAGAAATGGATCATAATGCGAATGGAGCAAAATCCAAGAAACGGATTCGTGAAATATGCATACCAGATAGTGGAACAACGCACACTATTCTGAGACAAAAGAGATATTTCTCTGATATAAAACCGACAAGAATTGTCGTCAATACAATATCAGGTCCTGCAGACGTGATTGAAGGAACTGGTAAAGCAAACTTTACTTTGCCGAATGGAACAAAATTTTCCATAAATAACGGTTTATATTCTCCAAGTTCTAAAAGGAATTTGTTGAGTTTTAGAGACATATATCTTCACGGATATGATACTCAGTCTGCAACTGAGGATGGAAAAAAATGCATGTATGTAACTTCTGAGAAATGTGGCAGAAAACACATATTAGAAAAGTTTCCAGAACTTCCTTCGGGACTACATCATACTTATATCGATGAGATCGAATCAAATCTTTTAGTAAAACGGAACCCAGAAGAGTTCACATTATGGCATGATCGCCTTGGCCATCCAGGCACTACAATGATGCGTAAAATCATAGAAAGTTCACATGGTCATTCACTGAAAATTCAGGAGATTTCTCAAGGGAATAAAATGACATGTGTTGCATGTTCTCTAGGAAAATTGATCGTAAGGCCATCGCCAACAAAAATCGATAAAGAATCACCAAAGTTCCTTGAAAGGATTCAAGGTGATATATGTGGACCTATACATCCACCTTGTGGACCATTCCACTATTTTATGGTATTATTTGACGCATCCAGTAGATGGTCACACGTTTGTCTATTATCATCTCGAAATGTGGCATTTTCGAGATTCCTAACTCAGATAATCAAATTGCGAGCATAGTTTCCTGATTATACTATTAAAAGAGTTAGACTAGACAACGCTGGTGAATTCACATCCCAAGCATTCAATGACTATTGTATGGTAATGGGAATTAAAATTGAACATTCGGTTGCTCATGTTCATACGCAAAATGGTTTGGCTGAATCTTTAATTAAGCGTCTGCAATTGATTGCAAGACCATTGATCATGAGATCAAAACTTCCAACCTCTGTATGGGGACATGCCATTTTGCATGCAGAAGCACTCATTCGGATCAGACCGAGTGCATACCATAAGTATTCTCCACTACAGTTAGCGTTTGGTCGAGAACCAAACATTTCCCACTTTAGAATCTTTGGTTGTGCGGTATATGTGCCAGTAGCACCACCACAACGTACAAAGATGGGACCACAAAGAAGATTGAGAATATATATCGGTTGTGATTCTCCATCAATTATACGATATCTAGAACCACAGACTGGTGACGTCTTTACGGCTCGTTTCGCCGATTGTCATTTTGATGAGAAAGTATTCCCAGTTCTAGGGGGAGAAAACAAAAATGTAGAAAATGATATCAAATGGAGTGTACCTTCATTACTATATCTTGATCTTCCTACTAAAGAGTCTGAACTAGAAGTTCGACGAATCATGCATTTACAGAGTATAGCTAATCAGCTACCTGATGCATTTGCGGATACAAAGACGGTAACTAAATCTCATATACCAGCCGTGAATACTCCTGCTTGTATCAAAATATCAAATGAGCAAGGAAAGGCGGACGATACACGAGACTCTAAAACACGCCTGCAGCGTGGCAGACCTGCTGGTTCTAAGAATAAAAATCCTAGAAAACAAAAGGATGTCAAGGTAAATGACACATCTAAAATAGCAGAAAGTATTTTGGGAGAAACAAATAATGAGGATACTGAGAAAGTTGAGCATCATGAGTCAGAAAGTAATCATGAAATTTCTATCAACTACATCCATAATAAAAGGATATGGAATAGAAATGAACAAAATGATCTTGATGATGCTTTCTCATATATTGTGTCAAGTGAAATAAATGAAGAAATCGATGATCCAGAACCAAAATCTGTCTGTGAATGTCAAAAGAGACATGATTGGGAAAAATGGAAAAATGCAATACAAGCTGAACTTGATTCGCTTAATAAACGAGAAGTATTTGGATCTATTGTGCTCACACCTGCAGATGTGAGACCAGTTGGGTACAAATGGGTTTTCGTTCGAACGAAATGAGAAAAATGAGGTTACGAGATACAAAGCTCGTCTAGTGGCTCAAGGTTTTTCTCAAAGACCTGGAATCGATTATGAAGAAACGTATTCTCCAGTTATGGATGCAATCACGTTTAGATTCCTGATTAGTCTAGCAGCTGATAAAAATCTAGAGATGCGTCTCATGGATGTTGTTACAGCTTATCTATATGGATCATTAGATACTGATATCTACATGAAAGTTCCTGATGGATTTAAAATGCCAGAAGCATTAAGTTCCAAACCTAAAGAGTTATGTGCAATAAAATTGTAAAGATCATTATATGGGTTAAAGCAATCTCGACGTATGTGGTATAATCGTCTCAGTGATCATCTAATAAAAGAAGGATACGTGAATGATCCTATATGCCCATGTGTTTTTATCAAGAAAACAATATCCGGATTTGTAATAATCGCGGTTTATGTTGATGATCTTAACATTATCGGAACTCAAAAGGAAATACAAAAGGCATCAGATTATCTCAAAGGAGAATTTGAGATGAAAGATCTTGGACAGACACAGTATTGTCTTGGCCTACAAATAGAACATTCACAAAATGGTATATTTGTGCATCAATCCACATACACTAAAAGAGTGTTGAAACGATTTAACATGGATAAATCAACTCCTCTTAGCACCCCGATGGTCGTTAGGTCACTTAATATTCAAAGTGATCCATTTCGACCACCTGAGGAGAAAAAAGAGATACTTGGTCCGGAAGTACCATATCTAAGTGCAATTGGAGCGCTGATGTACCTTGCAAATTGTACACGGCCTGATATATCATTTGCTGTGAATCTTTTGGCAAGATTCAGCTCATCTCCAACCCGAAGACATTGGAATGAGATCAAACATGTTTTTCGTTACCTCCAAGGGACCATTGATTTAGGCTTGTTTTATCCTAAAAGTTCAAAAGGTCAAATGGTTGGTTTTGCAGATGCAGGTTATTTGTCAGATCCACACAAAGCTCGATCCCAGACAGGATATGTTTTTACAATTGGAGGCACCGCCATATCTTGGCGTTCTCAGAAGCAGACACTTGTTGCTACTTCTTCAAATCACGCTGAGATCATTGCACTCCATGAAGCAAGTAGAGAATGTGTATGACTAAGATCAATAAGCCGACACATCTGTTCAAGCAGTGGAATTGACGAAAATATAGAGCCAACTATTCTATATGAAGATAATGCAGCATGTGTTGCTCAAACAAAGGACGGATATATCAAAAGCGATAGAACGAAGCATTTTCATCCAAAGTTCTTCTCATACACTCAAGAGCTCGTGAAGAAGAAAGAGATTGAAGTAAGATATGTCTAATCATGCGACAATGCAGCTGACCTCTTCACAAAATCACTTGCGACTTCGGTATTCAGAAAACACATCCATAATATTGGGATGCGCCATCAAAGGGATCTATGACTGTTCATTCGAGGGGGAGCTTACGTAGTTGTACTCTTTTTACCTTACTATGGTTTTTCCCATTGGGTTTTTCATGGAAAGGTTTTTAACGAGGCAACAAAGACGTTAAGCGAAAATGGATAGTGACACCGGTCCCCAAGGGGGAGTGTTACGAAAAGCAACCACCTTTGTTGAATATATAAAAAGATGTGGGGTCCGCTGCACTATTTGCACAGTAAATCCTACTTTTTAACTTCTATATAAACGATCGATTTTGATCGTTTATAAAACACACCTCAACTTCTCTTCTTACTTCTAATAAGAAACTTTCTCTCTCTATCAGTGTTATCTTCTCCTACGGGTATAAGATTTTGCTTTATTTAAATTCATGCTATTCCATAAAATTCCATTTCTTTTTATAACAAAACACAAATAAAAATGGCACATAAAAACAAAAGTGTGCGAATCATCTTTCTTGAAATGGAAAAATCGGAGGAGAGCGATTTGAAATTTTTGAGAGAAGAAGAAATGCTTTGGATGAGAAAATGAAGTGAAAATGAGTTGTATTTATAGATGAAAATCACTGTTCATGACCGTTTGAGAAAGGGAAAATTTTTGAAAATTTTTCTTTGTGACCGTTGGTGATAAATCGAGTGCACCAAAAATTAGTCTGAAAATATTGTATTAAACAGTCAATCAAATCTATAAAATTTCATAAAAATTAATAAAAGTAAAAATTATGGCAATAAATCATGCGACGGCTCAGCCGGTCAATGCAGAGTAATAAATTATACGGCGGCTCGGCCGACCAATTAACAATAAACAGAATATAAGGCGGCTCGGCCGACCAATAAATTAATTAAATTTTTAATAAATAATATAGGTTGTATTCCGGCCATTTTAACATGATATAAATAATAGTAGAGGCGGTATACCGACCATTATAGCAGGGTATAAATGATACAAATAAATTTTACCAAAACTGAGAACGATCGTGCTCATAACGTGTTATAAAAAGAAATGAAATTTTATGGAATCGCATGAATTTAAATAAAGCAAAATCTTATACCCGTAGGAGAAGATAACACTGATAGAGAGAGAAAGTTTCTTATTAGAAGTAAGAAGAGAAGTTGAGGTGTGTTTTATAAACGATCGAAATCGATCGTTTATATAGAAGTTAAAAAGTAGGATTTGCTGTGCAAATAGTACAGCGGACCCCACATCTTTTTATATATTCAACAAAGGTGGCTGCTTTTCGTAACATAATGATATTATTTACTAGAAATACTAGGAGCGTTTAGAGCATGATTAATAGGGAGTAGTTCTTAGAGTGAAATTCTTAACGGAATATAAAAAAACGTCTCTTAACTTTTAACTAAAAAAATTAAAAATAGGTTTTTAAATAAGATCCCGTAGAGTTTTTAGCGGAATATAAGAAACTGCTTCTTAAGTTTTAATTTAAAAAAAAAAACTAAAAACCGTTTTTTAAATATCTTATTTAAAAATCGATTCTTAGTTTTTTTAGTTAAAACTTAAGAGACGGTTTCTTATATTCCGTTAAGAATTCCACACCCCGAAAAGTAAGAACCTTCCCATTAATCATGCTCTCCCCATTAATCATGCCCTTATGCCAAAGCTTAAGGAATTAACTGGAAGCTTCATATAACATAGTACATGGACGAAACCGATGAACAAAGGCTTCATAGGCACTGATCAAAAACATCCGATGTTCACTAGAAGCAACAATGACTGGTGGTTAAAATGTAATTATGCCGCAACTTACCAATCAGTCATCACACACGAGAGATATTCTTATATGCAATTGTCTAGTGTGTGTAGATGATGGTTGGAGATGAACACAATTTACCAAATATAAGAGAGGCTTTTACAACTCCATATATACAAAGGAGACCTAAACATATACTAGCAATGGTCAATGCGATGCAAACAACACTGTATAAAGAGTACATATGTTGAAAATATTAAGATCGTCGGTAACTTTTGAAGTATATGTAAATACATAAGCATATAAACAAGCTTTATTTTCTCGTCTGTAAGAAACATAGACAGAGAAAGTTCCCGTATTTTTGTTTTAATCTCAGTTTCGTGTTTAGCTCATAAGAATACCCATAAACAACAAGCAGCTACTACAGACAGCGAAATAGAGAGAGACCAAAGTCGTGGATGATTTTGGTTTCTTTGACCGGTGCTCAGGGATATAATCATTGCGGTGAAGCCTCAGGTTGGTGTTGTGGATTCGATATCAGCTCAGGAGCTACAGCAAAGTGCAAGCCTCCTCTGCGTTGGACTCCACCGCCAGCCCCGCTGTGCAGCATAAACGCAACTTCTGCAGCGGCCAGAGCGGCTGCTTCCTGGTATTCACAAACACATAACATGAGTATACATATACATATACATACGGTTAGATTCATGTCTGTTTGTGTTTCTGAAAAGATCTAGTTTACCTGTCTCTGTCTTCGGCGTTGTAATATACTGATGGCCCAAGCCATGATGTAACATGGGAGGAGAAAAGCGGCAGCACGAAGCATGAAAAGCTGACAAGGAAGACAAAACAATTAGGTTTTATCACAAGAAACTAAAATGTGAGATCATGTAGTAAGAGATTTTGCTTACAAAGAAGAAAGCCGATGGATCATCTTCTTCATCGTCTGAGTTGTTGTTTGAAAGATTCATGGCGTGTCGTAGCAATAAAAGCGCCATTAACTGTCATTTTAAACTGTTAAATAACGTTTCCATTTTCAAGAAAAATATCATAATAATATTATATAATATAAAGCAGCTGTAACTCTGGACTTACGATGAGAGCAGCGGAGCGAAGAAAGGCAGCTCCGCTAGAGTTAGAATCAGCATACTCGTCGTAGTCCGGATCAAAGAAACGGCGTTCTGCAGCCGCCATTGCAAAAATGCGAGGGTCGTTGAAGTCTAAAGGAACACCATTGGCCCAGTCCTCACTGCATTACACACACACAAATAGTAATGTAACATGAGTAACGTGTCTTGAATAAAACAATGTTTTGATATATAGAAAATGATATAAAGAGACATAGATTCAGAAAACGTTACCCGATATCGATAACGGTATCATCAGCAGGAGGAGGTGGTGGAGCGGTGTAGCCAGGTTGATAAGACTGTTTCCATCAAAGGGGGGAGAAGAAACTAAGTAAGCAAATAGTAAACTTGCAATGAAAAGGATTTGTCCATATCAATGATTTGATGTATTACCTTGTGGCAGATTTCACAGATAGTGTCGCCCTTCTCATTACACCAGCGCTGAACACACTTCCGATGAGCATACTGCAACACACACATAAACGATATTAAACCAAAACAAAAACAGTTTTTTTTTTTTGGGTGGAATATATTAAAAAGAGATCAATAGAATTCAACAAAGATAATTCACCTTCAAGCTGCCACTACAAGAGCATGGAGACTCGAGGTTCTTAATAGAATCCTCATCTTGGCATATACGGCATTCAACTGATTGGATGAGCGGTTCCTCTTCTTCATCAGCGACATCATCACGTTCTTCTACTTGCACATTTTTATCATCAATAGATTTAGTAGTCGTAGAAGAAGAAAGCCTTGTGGTGCCGGAACTTTCTCCAGAAGATTCAATGGATCCTCTGTCCGAATCCAGGTCATCAGATGTTACGAGACGGTCGGTACATGAACTCAGATGATCAGACATCTCTCTCCCTCCCTCTTACCCCTCGATGCCACAAAAAATAACGTTGACCTGTAAGAAAAAAATCCCAACAAAAAAAAATTGTCATTTCTCCGTAGCCAAGAATCATAAATAATCAAGCGATAATTTCAGGGAAAATGTCATAAATCAAAACGATAAGGGTCTTAATTAGATGAGTCTCGATTGCTTACGATTCAATCACAATTCGGAGATGAAACCCTAAAAATCAAAATTCCCAATTCGCAGAAACGAACAACCGTAACCCTAAATACGAAGAAAAAGATGAACGATTATTGTTGTTATTATTACTACCTGATAGAGATACTTTGGAATCGTAGAACCAAGGGAAAAGAAGAAGAAGCTCTCTTTCGATTTCTTGAAGGCGCAGCTCTCTCAAACGAAACTCGGACAAAATGTGTTTTCTTTGTTTTGATGATGTTCGGTCTGAAGGATTCAGATATAAGTACCAAAAAAAAAATCTAAAAGCGCGTGTATACAGAAATGTATGTATACGTATATAATACTCAAACCGGACTATGGTGAGGTGAGTTGACGGTTTGACAAGTTGACGTCCGTTAAAAAGACATGTCGAGAAGACTTGAGAATCTTCCAAACCAAACGGTAACGGAGCTCTTTTATTTTGTACCAATCCTTCTTTTTTGCAAGTTTGGATACTATAAATTGGATAAAATTCATTATTTTTAGGAATTCAAGATTGAGGTGTTGATACGGCATTGCAAAATTAAGACGTTTGTTACGAAACTCCAAAAAAGGAGGAGCCGTAATGTTTGAAAATATAAAAAGATGTGGGGTCCGTTTCACTATTTGGACAGTGAATTTCTTTTCTATATAAACGATCGATTTCGATCGTTTAGAAAATCATCCTTCAACCTTCTCTTCTTTCTATAATAAACTCTTTCTATCAGTGTTAAAAATTCTACGGGTATAAAATTTGCCCTTATTCAAATTCTCGCGATACAATAAAATTCAAGTTCTTTTTATAACACGTTATCAGCACGATCACTCTGCGATTCGGTAAAATTTATTTGTATCATTTATACTCTGTTATAATGGTCGGTATACCGCCTATACTATTATTTATATCATGTTATAATGGTCGGAATACCGCCTATATCATTTACTAGTAATTTAATTTATTTATTGGTCGGCCGAGCCGCCTTATATTCTGTTTATTATTTATTGGTCGGCCGAGCCGTCTTATATTATGTTTATTATTTATTGGTCGGCCGAGCCGCCTTATATTCTGTTTATTATTAATTGGTCGGCCGAGCCACCGTATAATTTATTACTCTGCATTGATCGGCTGAGCCGTCGCATGATTTGTTGTCATAACATAAATATTTCATTGCCATAATTTTTTACTTTTATGAAATTTTATAGATTTGATTGACTGTTTAATACGATATTTTCAGACTGATTTTTGGTGCACTCGATTTAACCCCAACGGTCACAAAGAAAAAAATTTCAAAAAATTTCCCCTTTCTCCAACGGTCATGAACAGTAATTTTCATCTATAAATACAACTCATTTTCACTCCATTTCATCATCCAAAACATTTCATCTTCTCTCAAAAAAAAATTTCAAATCGCTATCCTCCGATTTTTCATTTCAAGAAAGATGATTCGCGCACTTTTGTTTTTATGTGCCATTTTTATTTGTGTTTCTATTTATGGTTTATTCGTTGGAGAATTTACTCCGAGTGAATTTAAGATGAATATCGGTTTAATTTTCTTTACATCGCTTCTCCTTGTAATTGCTTGCATGATTAATGTAAACGGTTCCTTTTAATATGAATAATATTCTAATAATTTTTATTTATGTGCTTTAGAAATACAAATGGCAAAAATTGAGAAACTTCAGTTTCCGGCATTGGAAGTAACTGGAACAAACTACACGGCATGGGTTACAAACATGGAGCTTCATCTAGATTCCGAGGAAATACTCGGAACAATAAAAGACGGCAATATATCAACCTCTCATGAAAAGGCTAAGGCCGTGATATTTCTGAGAAGGCATCTAGATGAAAATCTTACGCATGATTATGCGAGAACCAAAGATCCCTTAGATCTTTGGAAAGCTCTGAAGGAGAGGTTTGATAACCAAAGAAAAATTACTCTCCCCCATGCACTTGATGAGTGGAAAAATCTACGATTTCAAGATTTTGAAAAAGTGGAAACGTACAATTCCGCTATATTGAGAATAGCGGCGCAATTAGATTATTGCGGTAAGCCTGTCTCGGAAGCAGAAATGCTCGAGAAAACTTACCAAACGTTCCACAAAAATCATTATGTTCTACAAGAACAATATAGAAATTGTGGGTATACGAGGTTCTCTGAACTCGTTGTGGCGCTTATGATAGCGGAGAGAAATAATGAACTCCTCATTAAAAACCACAATGCCCGACCCACGGGAACCAAAGCATTTCCTGAGGTAAATGCAACGGATATAAAAAATCCGGAAAAAGGAAATTATTCCTATCGTGGGCGTGATCGTGGTCGTGGTCACAATCGTGGTTTTGGTCGTGGTCGTGGTCGTGGTTATCGATTTAACCGCAACCATGAAAGGAGTAACAACCCAAGAGGAAGGGGATCCAACACATGGAATCGATCTGATCGGGTAAAAGGGAAAGAAACCCAAGAAAACCCTACTCATAAAAATGAGAACGTCTGTTACAGATGTGGATCGAAGGGACACTGGTCTCAAGTATGTCGAACTCCTCGGCATCTATGCCAATTGTACCAAGAATCTATTAAAGACAAGGCAAAAGAAGTAAATCTCAATGAACAGCTTGTGGGTACAACATCGACATACCTCGAATCCTCTGACTTTATGGGAGATTTCGACGAGGCCACTCATCAAAATAATTGAAGTGCTTGTACTGATCAAGCTTAATAATGCCTAGTGATGCCATAAAATATTATGTATTTCACTTTCAAAATAATGTATTTTTAAAATATCTATTGTATAATTATTGTGTACTTGTTATTGATGCATAATATTTTTTACTTATGAAAGTTTATTTTCTTTATTAATATTAACTGTGTGTTACAGAAATGGATAAGAAAGCAAATGGAACAACAACTAAACAAATTGGTAGAGAAGTTTGCATACCAGATAGTGGCACAACGCACACTATACTGAAGGATAAGAGATATTTCTCTACTTTAAAGTCAGTAAAAATGACTATAAACACAATATCAGGTCCTACAGACCTGATCGAAGGAATTGGCAAGGCAAACTTTATGTTGCCTAATGGAACAAAGTTTTCCATAGATAATGCCTTATATTCTCCAAATTCTAAGAGAAATTTGTTGAGTTTCAAAGATATATACCGTCAAGGGTATAACACTCAGTCTGCAACTGAGAATGGAAAGAAGTATTTGTATATAACTTCTGAAAAATCAGGCAAAGGCCTTGTACTGGAAAAATTTCCAGAACTTCCTTCTGGATTGCATCACACTTATATTGATGCTATAGAATCACATCTTGTGATCAAAAGAAATCCAGAAGATGTTACATTATGGCATGATCGTCTTGGTCACCCAGGCACTACAATGATGCGAAAAATCATTGAAAGCTCACATGGTCATTCAATAAAAACCCAAGATATATACCAAAGTAATAAAATGACATGTGATGCGTGTGCTCTTGGGAAATTAATCATAAGACCATCACCAACCAAAATTGACAAAGAATCACCAAAGTTTTTGGAAAGAATCCAAGGTGATATTTGTGGACCAATACATCCACCGTGTGGACCATTCTACTACTTTATGGTATTAATCGATGCATCGAGTAGATGGTCACATGTTTGTTTGTTATCATCTCGAAATATGGCATTTGCGAGATTTCTAACTCAGATAATCAAATTAAGAGCACAGTTCTCAGATTATCCAATTAAAAGAGTTAGATTAGATAACGCTGGTGAATTCACATCCCAAGCTTTTAATGATTATTGTATGGTATCAGGGATTGAAGTAGAGCATTCTGTTGCTCATGTTCATACACAAAATGGTTTGGCAGAATCATTAATTAAACGGCTGCAACTAATTGCAAGGCCATTGATCATGAGATCAAAACTCCCAACATCTGTATGGGGACATGCTATTTTGCATGCAGAAGCACTAATTCGGATAAGACCAAGTGCATACCATAGATATTCCCCATTACAGTTAGCATTTGGAAAAGAACCAAATATCTCTCATCTAAAAATCTTTGGTTGTGCGGTTTATATTCCAATAGCACCACCGCAACGTACAAAGATGGGACCGCAAAGACGGTTGGGAATATATATTGGCTATGATTCTCCATCAATAATAAGATACCTAGAACCACAAACTGGTGATGTGTTTACGGCACGATTTGCCGATTGTCATTTCAATGAGAAAGAATTCCCAACTCTAGGGGGAGACAATAAACAAGTAGGAAAAGAGATCAAATGGAGTGTACCATCGTTATTACACCTTGATCCTCCTACGAAACAGTCAGAACTAGAAGTTCGACGTATCATGCATTTACAAAATATAGCAAATCAGCTACCTGATGCATTTGCTGATACCAAAATGGTAACTAAATCACATATACCCGCTGCAAATACTCCTGCTCGTATTGAAATACCACAAAATGGTGGAACGGCAGTTGATACACGTGAATCAGGAACACGTTTAAAGCGCGGTAGACCTATTGGTTCAAAGGATAAACTTCCTAGAAAACGTAAGGAATGTGAAAAGCATGATACTCCCAAAATAACAGAAAATATTTTGGACGAAGAAAATTGTGAATCTAACGACAATATAAAGCATCTTGAATCTGAAGGAAATCATGAGATTTCTATCAATTACATCCATAATGGAAAGATATGGAAACGAAATGAGATGGATGATATTGATGACGTTTTCTCATACCTTTTAGCAAAGGAAATAAATGAAGAAAACGAAGATCCAGAACCAAAGTCTGTATATGAATGTCAAAAGAGACATGACTGGATAAAATGGAAAGATGCAATTCAAGTCGAACTAGATTCGCTTAACAAACGAAATGTATTCGGACCTATTGTGCTCACACCCAAAGATGTAAAACCTGTTGGGTACAAATGGGTGTTTGTCCGAAAAAGAAATGAGAAAAACGAGATTACAAGATACAAAGCTCGTCTCGTAGCCCAAGGTTTCTCTCAAAGGCCAGGAATTGATTATGAGGAAACTTATTCTCCTGTCATGGACGCAATCACATTTAGATTCCTGATGAGCCTAGCGGCCAATGAAAATTTAGAAATGCGTCTCATGGATGTCGTTACGGCATATTTATATGGATCATTAGATACTGATATCTATATGAGAATCCCAGATGGATTTAAAATGCCAGAAACGTTAAGTTCCAAACCTAAAGAGTTATGTGCAATAAAATTGCAAAGATCATTATATGGGTTAAAACAATCTGGACGAATGTGGTATAATCGTCTCAGCGAACACTTAACAAAAGAAGGATACACGAATGATCCTATATGCCCTTGTGTTTTCATAAAGAAAACAACATCCGGATTTGTGATAATCGCGGTGTACGTTGATGATCTTAATATTATTGGAACTCAAAACGAAATCCAAAAGGCATCAAACTATCTGAAAGGAGAATTTGAGATGAAAGATCTCGGGTAGACAAAATATTGTCTAGGATTACAAATTGAGCATTCTCGAAAGGGTATATTTGTACACCAGTCTACATATACCAAACGAGTATTGAAACGCTTTAACATGGATAAAGCAACTCCTCTTAGCACCCCGATGGTCGTTAGATCACTTAATGTTGAAATGATCCGTTTCGACCATCTGAGGAAAATGAAGAAATACTTGGTCCTGAAACTCCATACTTAAGTGCAATTGGAGCTCTTATGTATCATGCAAATTGTACTCGACCTGACATATCTTTTGCCGTTAATCTTTTAGCGAGATTCAGTTCGTCTCCTACGCGAAGACATTGGAATGGAATTAAACATGTTTTCGTTACCTCAAGGACCATTGATTTAGGCTTGTTTTATCCTAAAAGTTCAAAAGGTCAAATGGTTGGTTTTGCAGATGCAGGTTATTTTCAGATCCACACAAAGCCCGATCCCAGACAGGATATGTTTTTACAATCGGAGGCACTGCCATATCTTGGCGTTCTCAGAAACAAACGCTCGTGGCTACTTCTTCAAATCACGCTGAGATCATTGCACTCCATGAAGCAAGTAGAGAATGTGTATGGCTAAGATCAATAAGCCGACACATCTGTTCAAGCAGTGGGATTGACGAAAATACGGAGCCAACTATTCTATATGAAGATAACGCGGCATGTGTTGCTCAAACGAAGGAAGGATATATCAAAAGTGATAGAACCAAACATATACCTCCGAAGTTCTTCTCATACACTCAAGAGCTCGAGAAGAATAAAGAGATTGAAGTAAGATATGTTCGATCATGCGACAATGCAGCCGACCTCTTCACAAAATCACTCCCTACCTCGGTATTCAGGAAACACATCCATAACATTGGGATGCGCCATCAGAAGGATCTATGACTGTTCATTCGAGGGGGAGCTTACGTAGTTGTACTCTTTTTACCTTACTATGGTTTTTCCCATTGGGTTTTCCTGGAAAGGTTTTTAACGAGGCAACAAAGACGTTAAGCGAGAGCGGATAGTGACACCGGCCCCCAAGGGGGAGTGTTACGAAAGTCAAAAAAAGGAGGAGCCGTAATGTTTGAAAATATAAAAAGATGTGGGGTCCGCTGCATTATTTGCACAGTGAATTTCTTCTCTATATAAACGATCGATTTCGATCGTTTAGAAAATCATCCCTCAACCTTCTCTTCTTTCTATAATAAACTATTTCTATCAGTGTTAAAAAATTCTACGGGTATAAATTTTGATCTTATTCAAATTTCCGCGATACAATAAAATTTAAGTTCTTTTTATAACAACGTTACATTAATTTATAGAGATCTAGTTTGACTTTGACATGTTCCTCTTCGGCAAAACTGAGATTGAACAAGAATAACATAAGGACGTCCAAAGTCTTGGAGAGGTGTCCGACGGGATGAACACTCTTTTAAACGTTCTATTCAAAACAGGTTTAAATATTCCCAAATTATTCTTCTAACTTTTTAAAATAGGTAATACTCTGGATTGGAATGATATTTGTATTTAAGAATCTTATAATAAAAATTTTGTATTCAATATTAATTTGTGCATGACCTTTATTTTTAACAATTGTTAATGACCTTTAAATAATTCTCTGTAGCATAATTAGAATCCCACGTCCCACAGAGATCATGTCTTTATACCTTTTGCTTTTCATATGTATGTTTTTATATAATAGATACACAGGAACATGATTAATCCCGGTCTCTTAGCCGGAGTTTTTAACTCATGATTTGACACTTTTTTTTTTGTTTTTACACTTTTTTGGCTAAGAGACGGCTCTTATATCTCTTATTTAAGAGACAGTTCTTAACTTTTTTTAGTTAAAATCTAAGAAAAACTAAGAACTCCAGTTAAGAGACTGGAGTTAATCATGGTTTAAGGTAAGACCAGACCCGGTCCTAAGCATGCGCTGGAGGCACATTTGCACAGGACCCGTTGCAATTTTTGGGGTTTTTAACTTAGATTAGGGTCCAATTTTTAAGAAGTTATTTTTGTATGAGGAAATGAGATATTTTGCAATGCCGAAGAGAAAACAATATTTTAAAAGAGAAAATAAAATATACATTTTAATACTAATATAATCAGGATAAACAAAATTATTGTATAATTATGATTTATTTTAAAATTTTAGTATTATTAATATTGTGATAGCAATGCAGAATTTTAAATATTTCTTAGTATTAATTGTATAAATTATAATATATTAAAATTTAATTATATTAATATCACTTATTTTTAGTTTGTAAAATAGAAATATTCCATTCCGGAGTTACACTATTCATTCTATGTGTTACCTTTTTATTTTGTTTTGAACCGTTTATTTTAGACGAACCGCAGTTGTTATGCAGTATGCGTTTCTTATATAAAATTCGCAGTTAAACCGTACCGCAATATCCATTCTGTTTGTCCCGCACCGCTTTATCCGCTCTTACCATTCGGAGCCACAATGTATATTGTTTTTGTTACAAACAACTAGTTGTAGTATAGTCTTTTAATATAATACAAAACATTTTTATCATAAATACATAATCAATTGCTTTTGATTTTTTTTAAGATAACATAAGTTTTTGCAAGATACACTAAAAAGACTATTCTTTAATCTGCTTAAGAGGTGTGGTGTTAGATTAAACTTATTGTTTTGTCAACTTATTTATCTATTTTTATCATTTATATATTTTCTCTGTTCCAAAGTTATATATATTTTAGATTTTCACACAAATTAAAAAAAAAATGTGCTAATAAATGTATTACTTTTTGTGATTATCTATTTTCCATAATTTATGGTCAATCAAAATTTATGGTCAATCAAAATTCAGTAAACATAATTAATGTCTTGAAATTTTACTATTTACTATTATTATATACATTGAGATGTAAAATATATATCTTTTAGAAATATTTTTTTTCTTTCTAAAACATGGATTTTATTGAAATAGAGGTAGTGTAACTTTATATCAATGTATTTCACATTCAGATAAAATCTTACATAATAAAAACATGTTTCCTCTCTCCTGGCTCATATGCGTAAGGCGCGACATGTGGCATATGAGTTGATCCGCCGTGTTTCATTAAACGTGTGTGTAATCCGTTTGGGATTTTATTTTATCTGGGCTTTGTGTTACCTAGGATAGCAGAGGAAGCAGCTGACACGTAGCAACATCCACGTTTAGAGTTTACAGATCGTAATGGTCTTTAGCTTGAATTTGAAGGTGGGCTCCGTAAAACGATATAATTTTGATAATCAACTCCGCATAACAGCTGTCGTCTCTCCTTCCACAGCTTTAACTTGGCCGAGTAACTGCTATCAGTAATGCATGTCAATGAATTCACCCCACTAATGTTCTAGTCCCTCTCTTTCGAAATACTCGAACTTTTAGGATTGTGCACAACTATTAAAAAACTTATTTTTTTATTTTAAAAATATCATTAAAATATAAATTAAAAGTTATTCAACCAATCACAAAACATATTGCAAAATATCATTAGTTACATAGTTTTTGATAAAGTTAAAAAGTGCATTGATATATGAAAACATCATCTATTCTGAAACATAAAAAATTCCCTAAAACATCATCTATTTAGAAACGGAGAGAGTATTAAAGTTGGATTCTCTTTCAAGCTAAGTTGCTATATATATATACTAGGGGGGTGTCCGCGCTTCGCGCAGAATATTGTTTTATTGTTGTTAAAAGTATGATTTTTTTGGATAATGTAATTATGTGATCACTTTTATTTGTTAAGAATGTTATTTGGTGTTTTTATTGTGTTATGTAGTAGTAATAGTGATATGTTAATATATTTTGTCTTTGTTTTTTCAATAATGTGTTTTGTCTGTATAGTATTTGTTAGCAGTGAAGTGAGTCTCTAATATAAAAATATATTGAATTTCAATAACTTTGCATTTATGCATTTGTTGATTCTAAGATTTACGGTTTCAGCGTCAAAATTTTCTTTTAATTTTTTTTATATTTTTGAACATTATAACTTTCAAGATGTTTTTGTTTTTTTCCCATATTTTTACATTGAGCCTTCAACATCTATGTATTTTCTTTACGTTTCTGGTATGCGGTGTTTCTCATCATCACCAAAAAAGACTCACCTCATGCTCTTGTTCTTTATCGCCTTCTTCACCTTGAGATTTCTGGTATTTATTGTAGATCGGGTTTAGGAGTTCCCAGTTGTGCGGTTGTTTCTCGCATCATTTTAGGCTACTCCATGCAATATTGGATGCTCCTCTTCTTCCTTAGATTTTAGCTGATGTTAGGAACTGCATCTCTTTGGGTTGGGTCAGAGTTTAGTCGTCTTTGAAGTTGTTTTCCTCGTCGTTGGCTTACCATTGTTACTCCCCTCTCGTCTTGGTTTTCAAGATATGGTTTTTGGTAATCTGACTTCTATAGCTCGAGGACGGCTCCACGATTTGATGATTTCGTTTTGTCTACCCTTCCAGCTATGTTCTTTCATCTCGTTGCAGCTTTCAACCCTGCTTGCGTCTCTGTGACTCTCTCTCTTTCGCCATGTTTGCCACTCTAAGTTTGGATAGTGTTCTCCTCCGAGTATGCTCTGTAGATTTGGAAGATTGTTTCTGGTCTCAAGTCTGGACTCATGTTTCTCGGGGGTTGGCTTCATTTCTCCCTCACTCATGTTGTTCTCTTCTTCCCTTAGTATAAATGTGTGATATTAGACTCTTGGAGCTTTGGTCCCTTCTATCCAGAATTTTGTGGTTCTTCCCCGGCATAGGCGTCTTGTTTGTGCTTGTTTAGTTTGTGAGATGCTTCTTACCTCTTAGCTGGTGGTTGTGCTTATCGTTTGTTATGTATGTCTCTTCCTGCTTCGTGGTGATTTTGGCCTTCTGTTGATTATTCTTACTCAAACCCGCTTTCTTGGTTCTTTGCATTGGTCCTTGATCACGCTCATTTGTGTTCGAGGGATTGCTTTATCTGAAGATTATATTTCTACATTTTACTGACTTTTGATTGTTCTGGCCAAGATACTCTATGATAAAGTCGGGTAAGTTAGTTTTCGTTCTTGATCGCGAATAAGTTTATGTTATTTTTAGCTGCGAATAAATTAAATATTTAAAGTACATTTATATTTTTTACTTATTTCTTTATTCGTTTTGCAATTTTTTGAACAATAAAATAGATTAAAATATATTAGCAAAATTCAAATGATGATGGTTAGTGTGAGAAGGATTAGATAATGTATAATTAGAAAATAGTGAACCAAATTACAATAATCTAAAAGAAGAAGAATCTAAAATGTAAAAAGACAAAAAGATGACACGTGGTAGCAAACCCCCCAACCACTTGTCGGAAAAAGGGAAAAAGTCTACTTTATATGTAAAGATATCGGTGATGTTAATTGAAACATGCCTTATGAGGAAATGGGGCAAAAGCTGAAAAAAAGTTAAGACGATTGTTAGTGTGAAGTTTTAAATTGCATGTAATCGCAACGTTACACATGGAAAGATTTTAAAGGGTGGTTTAGTGAAGGATCTCTTTTACACATTCATCAATCTAATTTCAACATATTTTTCTTGTTTTTTTCTTATGTTGGAATTATAGCTGAGATGTGTGTATAAGTTTTTTGCTGATTTTGTGACAATAAGTTTAGTATGCAGATGGCTGGTTTAAACTGTTCCTCTAAAATTAGGGCCGGTCCTGGGAAAATGAAATAGTAGTTTCTAGTCTCAATTTTTTTAAAGAAAATTACACAGACATAAGAATCCATAATTTCTCAAAAGAATTTTATTGAATCCTTTACTAAATACATACAACCTTCAAAATCTCAGGAACGGCCTTGTCCAAAAGTAATACATAATCTGCTTGTTCGTTAAATGAAGTTGTTATTCCTAGATTGCTACTAATTATGCATGAAATCTCTTTTTTTAAAAATTGTCGCCGAACATATCCCAATATTATGAAGAATTTGAAATATACTTATATCGAAAGTTAAAAGAACTCAAAACATGGTGGGAAGCAAATAAAAAGTGAAACGATGGTAAAGCATTATTCTAGAAACTGTCGTTATCGTTGTAAACAAATATTGTATCTTCAATAAGCTATGTCATGTGTGTTTTCTTAGGTGCTTTGTAACTGGTGGGGCTGGATGGTGTTGATGAGCCACCTACATTTAGATCATCATATGATTCTTTAGTTTCTTGCTTAAATCATAAAAAAATAGGTTTGTTATTTGGCATATGTGTAAATATATTTCATCTTACAACAAGATCTTAGATCTCATAAGAAAAATACATCTTTTATCCTAATTTTCTTTTTTTCTATTATTTTGTGATATGTGTGAATGTTTACTTTAAGGTCTATTATTATTGTTTGAAATTTAGTATTTTTTGTTAAAGGTTATTAACTCTTATTGTCGATATTTTTGTTTTTTTTTTAAGTTGGGTTTGATCTAAACTGTTAAATCTTACTATTGATTGTGATGGATATAATCAGTATAGTTATTGAACTAATAAAAGTGTTTATTTTATGGCACCTTTTTAGTTTCTCTTATTATTTATGAAGAATTTGAAATATATTTATATCGAAAGTTACAAGAACTCAAAACATAGCGGGAGGCAAATAAAAAGTGAAACGATGGTAAAGCATTATTCTAGAAACTGTCGTTGTAAAAAAATATTGTATCTTCAATAAGCTATGTCATGTGTGTTTTCTTGGGTGCTTTGTAACCGGTGGGGGTGGATGGTGTTGATGAGCCACCTACATTTAGATCATCATATGATTCTGTAGTTTCTTGCTTAAATCATAAAAATAGGTTTGTTATTTGGCATATGTGTAAATATATTTCATTTTACAATAAGATCTTAGATCTCATAAGAAAAATACTTCTTTTAACCTAATTTTCTTTTTTTTTCTATTATTTTGTGATATGTGTGAATTTTTACTTTAAGGTCTATTATTATGGTTTGAATTTTAGTCTTTTTTGTTAAAGGTTATTAATTCTTAATTATTGTTGATATTTTTGTTTTTTTTGTTTTAAAGTTGGGTTTGATCTAAACTATTAAATCTAACTATTGATATAATCAGTATAGTTGTTGAACTAATAAAAGTGTTTATTTTATGGCACCTTTTTAGTTTCTCTTATCTTTTTTTTTTTTTTTTTTTTTGACAGCAGTTTCTCTTATCATTTATGTCTTTTTGTGTATTCTATTTGATATGTTTTCTTTTTATTTTTTAATATCAATACTTATTTTTGAATTTTGGGGTAAGAGATACATATTATTTGATTCATAACCCATGTTTTAGAATTTATATTAAATTCATTTTTTGTTTCTTAAACTTGATTATAAGATTATATTTTGATTATGAATTAATTATTGGATGTGGTTATCTATTATTTTTATTTTATTTTATGAATTTAATGATCGAGAAAGAAAAATTTCATTAAGTTACTTCTTATTTTATCTTCTATCTTATTTGGTTTTTGTTTGAATAGACATGAGAAAAACAAAATCTTAAATGAATTATCATATTGTATTTATGAATTTTTTATTTGTTCTGTAACTTGATTTTTTTTTTTTTTTTTGAAACAAGTTCTATAACTTGATTATCTTTGTGGATTATATGTAAAATGTAGTTGTAAATCATTTATGCATAAAAAATGACATTTCGTATAAAATTGTTGTTCCATAGCAAATTGTAACGAATCCATTAATTAACATTCAGATTCTTCAGATATTACATACACTTTTGTTTTCTAATAAAACTTGAAACATAGATAGAGAGGGGGAAGTGACAAGTTTACTATATATATATATATATATATATATGCAGTGTCTTTTCACCAAGAAACTTCAGCCTCTTTGACATGAAGCCTTTTCTTAGAGGCTTCCAATGCCGTCTGCAACTCTTTTTTCTCCTTTTTTTTCTTGTCTCCATGAGCTCGTGTATCCTTGCCTCCAGCTCACAAGGACACAATCCTTGTTGTTCCTCAAATGGTCCTGAACACATGTATGAACCTAGTTCCTTCTAAATCCTCACTCTTCTCTGAAACCTCATATATACCGTTTCAGGAAAAAAAAAAACAGTTCTGTTAGAGAAGACAATCAAGATTTTAAAGTCAAGTACTTAACCTTGAGCTTGGAATAGTTACCTTCCTGTTTTTGACCAATCAGAAGAAACTCAAACTAAACTTCAAGTTCTGCTTCAAGCTGATCCATTTCTCCTCCAAAAATCTTCTTCCCCTTCCTTACACCCGTAATGTTTAAAAAGCCTTCATGTCTAACAAACAAAGATGTCTCCAGGAACTGTGGGGAGTAATAGTGATCAGTAGAAGATTCTGGGCAATCTACAACGTCACTCGTGGTGTAATACGCGGAGGTTCAGTCCTTGTTGTCCAGAACTTGGAACTTCATAGCCATGTATAGATCAAAGTTTATTGCTTTACCAGAAATACCATCATATTTGACGTGCCAATCTCTGTAAAAAGAGAAACAATGTACATGATAATGTTTTTTACTGAGTGAGTATGTATGTTGTAAACCAGCTTAGCTGCAACCCCAACACATATAATCCGTCCAAGATGGAGATTGTCGAAGGCAACATGCGTACGGAGTCGAGAAAGGAATGGCGATGAACTCGAGAGCAGCAAAGGAAGACGGGAAGAGAGGGAGATTAACGATTAAATAAACAGGCCATGTATTTTATTAAAGAAAAAAAACATATAATAGGAGATCGATTGGTGAATGTTACCATGCCTTGAAACACTGCTGCAGCAGGAACTTTGTTTAGCTTGTTCATCTCACCATCAGAACACAAAAACAGAGCAGAGTTTGTCACACCTGTTAATTCCATCTCAACCCGATACCTTCTCACGCAGAGAAAATTGGTTAGGAGTTGAGGTATTTAAGTTGTATGTTTTGAGCAGATTAAACATACAAAAACAAATATTGCATTATGTTTTACCTTACAACGCGTACATCATTTTCATCAAGACAGCATGTGTTGAATCGCCAATTTCGGAACTTTCACACAAAGACTTCAAGGATTTTGACTGAACTAATAAATCTGTGTGAATCCTCTCCTTACGTATGTATATATACTCATTCAATGAACCCACCAAGGAAATGAAGAGGCGTTGAATCTGAAGTAATGGACGTAGTGGATTGAATCCATAACTGCAAACGTTTCTCAGACGAATCAGTGAGGAGGAGAATCAAAACGTCGAGGGTTTCACATTGACAAAAGAAGTCGATAACATATCAGGTTACGTTGGGCTTGGAGATAAACAACATAAAGCACAATACAAAGAACCCAAAGGAAACTTAAAAATTGGTTTCGCTGCTTCTTTTAGGTGACAGGTGTCCAGTTTTGCCTCATCCTTCTCATGATGTGGCACAAGGAGAAGAGAGAAAAGTCTATTTTATTGTATAAGATATTTCTTCTTGGATGAAACTCAAAGTCTTTTTTGCATCTATTTATCACACGATCTCTCTCTTTGTCTCTTTTTAGATGTTGAATCGTTTTAATTATGGTGATTTACAGGAGACAAGGCTGAGAGCCATAACCATGGACTCCATCAGACAGATCTACCGAGCATCTCTCGGTTTCAGTGACTCTTTCTTGGCTCAACAACAACGGCAGTGAAAATGGCGATTCTTGCTTGGCTCAACGGCGGCGGCTGGAGCGTGGTGAATCGAGAGTGGTTAGGGCTGGATGACGGGTTCGCTTGAAGCTCTGACGGTGCGATGACAAAACTCGAGCTCGGTGGAACACCGAAATCACCGATGGAGACTCGCCGGAGATGAAACCCGGAGACGTCATCTGAATAATATATGTATATATTTTATACTTTGTATTTTATCTCAGTTTTTATAGTCTGAAAATTGTTATTTTAATCTAATTTAGTATGACAATAAACAGTAAGTACTCTCAAGTCTTAAAAATAAATACAAAGCCCAATTGTCAATTTATTTATATGTATTTTCCAACAAATTACACATCAAATTTATATAAAACATAAAATAAATAGTGAAATGGTATAACGTTAAAATTGTGTCATTAAATAAATACTTTAGTTTGTTATTTTTACTGATCAAAATATGCTTCATTTTATTAACAATTATTCTTTGTGATTTTATATTTTATAGAAATAGCAGAAAAAACATATTATCTATGATGCAGTTTACTTAATTTCACTTATTTGCAACAATTTTGAAGTGTAAGCTCCTAAAAGTTCTATAATAAAATGATTTCACATATATCTATTAATACAAAGAAAACCTTGATTCTCTTCTCCTCTTGCCACCTAAGAAAATAGGGTAAGGAGAAACTAACATATATCCCTCAAAACTTTACATTTCATGAATTTGTTTGTGTTATATTTAGGCTTTTCGTTATTGGACTCATCTATTCTATTTCAAAACTTTACTTTCCGTCTACGTTTATACTCTCGAAGAATCCACGGAGAAATAACCCAGAAATCTCTAATCGCTTCATCTACCACAAACCTCCTAATCCACACAAGTCAGGTTTCTACTAGAATTTATGAGATCTATTTCATGAGGCATAAAGCTATCGGTTTTACCAAAAACCTCTGTCGATGCCGTTGCTTTATCTTCCATCATCAAGAGACCGAGAACGATGGAGATGTCACGCCGAAGCCGATTGGTTTTCTCTGCAGTTCCATCCATGTTCTCACCAGTGAATTATTTCTACTTCAGCTTGCTTACAGCCTTAGAAAACGTATGTTACATATTTTACTTCTTCTTTGAGACAATTTGTAAATTTTGTAAGTAAAAGATATTAGTTATAAAATAAAATAAAAAAATATACTTAAGAATATTTCTTTTTAGAGTTAAATATAGAGTAAACCATTGGAGAGAACTCTACTCTATTTTAGAGTAACACTATTTTAGAGTAAAAACTACTCTAAAATAGAGTAAACCATTGAAGATGGTCTAACCAACACAAACCAAACTCAAAATACTTAAACCTTGCAGTCCACTTCTACTTCAGTGTAGAAAACAATTTATATTAGCTAATATTTTTGCTAAAGAAAGTTATAAAAACTGCACTAGCCCTCATAAAGAAAATCAAAGGTCCACAGCGAAAACCAACCTATAAAACTCAATGTTATTTCCGCCAATGCATTCGCTCAACCAGATCACATTCCATTATATGCACAAGATAACCACACTTGATTAAATAATATAGCTCAACTACAAAAACTCAAAAACAATTCAAATAACATGATTTTCATATTAAATCGTCCATCCATCGATTTAAATTTGACACAAACAAACTAACTACAACATCAGTTGCCAACCAACCCTTACAATTAGATTTACATGTTAACAATCATACATTCATAATGAAAAATATAAATATAACACATTCCGCGCGTAGTGCGGACTGACCTAGCGGAATAAATAGAAGGCATTGACAAAGACAAAATATAAAGTCTTCTACGTTACTATTAACTACGGTGAAATTAGAAGTAAAGGAGTAAATAATAAATTCAGAAAATGAAGCGAACCGGTTCGCTTCAATAGAAAACCAATCATGTTGATATAAAGAAGCCGCTTAACCCAGTAGGACCTTAAACCCTAGCAATCGTACGAAAGCTTGACAATGGCGGAGCAACAAGAGATCGTCAATACCGTGTCGGCTGAAGCGAACCCAGACCCGAAAGCAGTGATGGAAGTCGAAGCCGCGGCTCCAAAAGCCGATGAGACGTCTGACAAGCGTGGGAGAGAGCAGACGGAGGAAACAGAGGACGGAGGCGAAACGAAGAAGCAGAAGGTGGGAGAGGAAGAGAAGTCCAACGGTCCGGTGAAGCTGGGTCCGAAGGAGTTTGTTAGCTCTGTGGCGATGTTCGACTACTTTACCAAGTTTATGCACTTTTGGCCAACTGGTCTCGATGTTAACAAGGTATGATGTAACTGTAAAGTTTCAATTTTTATGTATTGGGTTATGCGATTTGTCTAGGAAGAAGATTTATTCAAAGTAGTTAAACTAAAGCTGTTGTTGTTGTTTTGATTATTGCTCAAATGTTATTTGCAAAAGAGTTGAGTTTCTTTATCGGTTATATGATTGTGTTTGTATTTAGAAACTTTGTTTTTGTCTCTTATTATTGTTTGTTTATAATGATTGTAGATGTTGGATTATGTAGTGTGTTTATTTGTTGTTATGCACATCATTATGTTTCATAGTGGGCTTGTGTCTGGACTCTGGAATGATGAAGTCTTAATGTCTTTTGGTGGATAAAAGATTGAAGTGACAGTTGTTGCTGTTTCTTTTGGAGCCTCTAACTAACTTTGTTGGACTGATTTATGTTCTTGACTGTTCATTTCAGTATGAGCAAATGGTCTTGCTAGATCTGATCAAGAAGGGCCATTCTGAGCCTGACAAGAAGATTGGGGGAGGGATCAAAGCCTTCCAAGTTAGAACCCACCCCATGTGGAAAAGCCGGTGCTTCTTTCTTGTTAGGGAAGACGACTCCGCAGACGATTTCAGCTTCAGGAAGTGCGTTGATCAGATCCTCCCCTTGCCTGAAAACATGAAGGCTCCCGGATCTACCGGCAATGGACATGGTGGGGGAGGTCGTGGTGGTGGTGGAAGAAGAGGCGGTCGTGGTGGTGGTAGAGGAGGGAGATTCAGAAGATGAATTTGCTTGATGACTCTTGTTGCCTTGCTATAGAACGAAATTTTGGAGCTTTCATGTTGAGTTCTGTTGCTGAAAAACTTATTAAGTTATGGTCTTGTCGGATGCTAATGTTATTTTATTGGAGAAGAATTGTCGGTTTATATATCACACTACTGAAGTAGTGAAGTAGAAGCAGCAGCATTTTTTTTTTTTTGGTCAACTAGCAGCAGCTCGTCTCTATGTTCACTACATAGATAGGATATCAACCAAAGTTTACTGGGCTTTCATTGGGCTTCTTATAGTATTCGTTTTCTTACTTCAACATCTCTTCTCCTCCGTAGCTATGTCGTTTTCACAAGTAGTAGTGTGTACTTCTAATTAGATTGTAAAAATCTACCTGATCTAACAAGTAACAAAGTGGTTTACAGGCGATTCGCGGGACCCACAATAGAATCTGACGTGGAAAAGACAGTTTGGTTTAGATCCCGGGGTAAGCTGATTCTAATGTGGCAGAGACCTCAAAAGACATTTTCAGTTATAGGCAATGAGAATGCGGCATCTCACATTATCTGACCTTTATCTTAACGTACAACCTGAAATTCGTTCATACTTTATGGTATTGAATTAGTTTTTTTTTTTGTTGATAAATATTTTATTAAATTTGGAAAATAAATCTTTCCTATTTTTTTTTTGGTAACAAATCTTTCCTATTTTTTGTCGTGTTTTACGATAATTGAGCTCTCAGTAAAGAATAGTCCACAAAATATGGATTTGGCATGGTTCGTTTATTTAAACGTTGCGCTTGTATAAATATCCACAAAGATTCAGCTAGCTTTGTTTATATAATCTTTGATAAAATATTCCAACTAAGAAAAGAAACGTATAGTCTTTTTCCAAAAATCAAGTTTATATCGTTTTCAAATGAATGATTTTTTATCTTTATGCGTGCCTATATTAAAAACCTTACACGGATAAACTAAGAAGACAACTCTCGTGTGAGCAGCACCAAAGCCATCCCCCCGATGCTGACATTTACCTACCCAAAAGTTTCTTAACATTTTACATAATTGTTTGTATTTTGGTATGTTATTCCAGTTCATAAATGTGTGTGTATATAATTGTTCATATATTTATTATGTCAAAGTTTTGTGTAGCCAAAAAGGTCTAAAGAGAAATGGCAGAATATCTTTGATTTTGCTAAACGTGTATTGGATATATATAATTTATACTCCATTCAACTTAACCATGCCCGATTGATTTTGGTTGGGGTAGAACCAAAATGTGATTAAGACTTTAATAATTTGCTAAATATTATAATTAAAAATAAAAGAAAACCTTTAGTTGTGTGTGTTTTAAACTAATGGAATAGATTGTGTATTAATACATATAGCATAGATTTGTGACTTCTGAGAGACCAAAAGAAAAGAAAAATATTTCAAACAAATCTACTAATTGAAATGGTTCGTAATGTGTAGCCTTTCTTTACTAGGTTTGGTTTTATGATGACAGCTGAAAAGTAAACACTACAAGAAAACGTGCTCATAACAACGAAGATTTACGACGAAAATATTTCGTCGTAAATTTACATGGTGTTTACAACGCAGTTACGAGGAATCTAACTTTCGTCGTAAACGCCATGTAAATTTACGACGAATAATGTTCGTCGTAAAATCCATGTAAGTTTACGACGAAAGTACGTGAAATGAGAAATACGTCGTAATTATTACATCGACATTACAACGAAACATGTTACCGTTATATTTAGATGAAAACGTGTATTTAATGTGCTTTAACTTACTTAATTTCGTCGTAAAGTCGTTGTAAATATTATGTTAAAACCATATAAAATCCATGTAAAACATTCCTTGTAAAATCGTTGTTATATTTCAACTACCCAACTCGAAAATTTCTCTATATATATGTCATTTCCCACAACACACAAACGAAAAAAAAATCCGAAAAAAAGATTTCAAAAAAAAATCTAAGAAAAAAATGGCCGGTGGCGGTAGTATTTACGAGTTACGGAGCTGGATGTATTTGCACAAAGATTCCGACGGGAGGGTGACGAACGCATTTCTGAGCGGGCTAGAGACATTCATGCACCAGGCGGGCTGTACACCGATCACACAGGAAAGCGGTAAGATGTTCTGCCCCTGTCGGAAATGCAAGAATTCAAAATTTGCACGTAGTGAAACTGTATGGAAGCATTTAGTAAACAAAGGATTTACACCACAGTACTACATTTGGTATCAACATGGAGAGGGTTATGGGGGAAATGAAGCTAGTAGTAGTAATAATAATTTTGAGGATGGTCATCATAGTGAAGAACCGAATCATTTGCATAATGAATATAATTATCATCAAGATCATGAGCAGATGGTAGATCATGATAGGGTTCAAGATATGATTAGTGATGCATATTTAGAAACAACTACAACAATAGCTGATGGAACTGGAAATGTAGAAGAACCTAATTTGGATGCAAAAAGGTTTTATGAAATGCTAGATGCTGCAAATCAACCAATCTACACTGGTTGTAGAGAAGGTCTCTCTAAATTGTCTCTAGCAGCTAGGATGATGAATATTAAAACGGATCATAATTTACCTGAGAATTGCATGGATGCATGGGCGGAGTTGTTTAAAGAGTATTTGCCAGAAGACAACGTGTCTGCTGAATCTTATTATGAGATTCAGAAATTGGTTTATAGTCTTGGGTTGCCTTCGGAGATGATTGATGTTTGCATCGACAACTGCATGATCTACTGGAAAGAAGATGACAAGTTAGAAGAGTGTCGATTCTGCAAAAAACCACGATTCAAACCGCAAGGCCGTGGGAGGAATAGGGTACCGTACCAAAGGATGTGGTACCTACCAATTACAGACAGATTGAAAAAATTATATCAATCTGAGAGGACTGCTGCGTCGATGAGGTGGCATGCGGAACATGTCCAGAGAGATGGTGAGGTTGCACATCCATCAGACGCAAGAGCGTGGAAACATTTCAACAAGGTACACCGATGGATTTAGTCCATTTGGAATGTCTGGTAGACAATATTCTTTGTGGCCAGTCATTCTTACGCCGTACAATTTACCGCCGGATATGTGCATGGAACAAGAATTTCTATTTTTGACCATATTAATCCCTGGGCCGAAGCATCCAAAACGGTCTCTTGATGTTTTTCTTCAACCGTTGATAGAAGAGCTAAAGCAATTGTGGTCAGAAGGGGTGAGGACGTAAGATTGTTCCTTGAAAAACAATTTTACGATGCGAGCAGTTCTGCTGTGGACGATAAGTGATTTCCCTGCTTATGGGATGTTGTCTGGCTGGACAACACATGGAAGATTATCTTGTCCATATTGTCTTGGATCGACGGATGCTTTTCAACTGAAGAATGGTAGGAAGAGTTGTTGGTTTGATTGTCATCGTCGCTTTCTTCCACTTGCCCATCCGTACAGAAGAAATAAGACATTGTTTCGGCACAAAAAAATTGTCAGAGACGGTCCTCCTCCATATCTCACCGGCCAGCAGATCGAAGCAGACATTGATTATTACGGAGCTCAGGAAACAGTTAAAGTTGGAGGAAATTGGCATGTTCCTGGAAATATGCCTGATGGGTATGGTGTCTCTCACAATTGGCATAAGAAGAGTATATTTTGGGAGCTACCCTATTGGAAGGATCTTCTCTTACGCCACAATCTGGATGTCATGCATATTGAGAAGAACTTTTTTGAGAACATCATGAATACATTACTTAACGTCCCTGGGAAGACAAAAGATAACAAAAAGTCAAGGATGGACTTACCTGATATTTGCTCAAGAAGTGAGTTACATATCAAGAGCAATGGAAACGTTCCTGTTCCCATCTTCCGGTTGTCATCAGAAGCCAAAACAACCTTGTTTGACTGGGTTGCATCAGAAGTTAAGTTTCCTGATGGTTATGTTTCAAATCTGTCAAGATGTGTTGAACGAGGTCAAAAGTTCTCCGGAATGAAGAGTCATGATTGTCATGTGTTTATGCAACGACTACTTCCATTTGCTTTTGCCGAGCTCCTTCCAGCAAATGTCCATGAAGCACTTGCAGGTAATTATAATTTTATAATATATATACATATGTTATGAAATGTTATTAATTTGATTACTTTTGCAATATACAGCCATCAGCGCTTTTTTCAGAGATCTTAGCACACGTACGTTCAAGGAAGAAGTCATCGAACAACTTCATCATAACATTCCGATCATATTGTGCAACCTGGAGAAGATATTTCCTCCTTCATTTTTTGACGTCATGGAGCATCTAGTTGTCCACCTACCGTATGAAGCATTGCTTCGTGGACCTGTTCACAACGGATGGATGTATCCGTATGAGCGACAGATGAAACATTTGAAGGGGAAAGCAAGAAATCTTGCAAAGGTGGAAGGTTCAATAGTTGCGGGGAGTTTGACAGCCGAAACATCTAACTTCACATCATACTACTTTGCTCCAACTGTTCGTACGAGAAAAGAGTTCCTAGAAGATATGATGATGGTGGAGTACCGACATCATATCCAATTGATGGTGTTCCTGACATTTTCTGCGAAATTGCACGGTTTGGTGGTAAAACGAAAGAAGTATGGTGGTCATGTGAAGAGGATAAACATAGTGCCCACACTTATATTCTGCTCAACTGCGAGGATGCAGTGACCCGTTACTTTGAAAGGTAAATATTTTTGTGAATGTTAATTATATGAATTGAAGTTAATTATGTATGACTTGATTATTTGTTTAATTTGCAGCATGTTTGTATCTCAAGTTGAAGAAGCAATACCAGGAATATCTGCAACTGATGTGGACACACGTAAAGATAAGCACTTTGTCAAGTGGTTAAAATCACAGGTACGTAATATATCTCATACATTGATTAATTAAGTAAGTGTTTTGATACTTCAATATTAATTAAGAATATCTGCTTTTTGCAGGTTGATTATGACGATCCTTATTATCCCGTATGGTTTCACGAATTGGTTCAAGGTCCAGTTGCAAAGGTCACCACATCACCTATGTATTTCACACGAGGATTTACCTTTCACACATACGAGTATGGGAGACATCGGGCAACGAGTAACTACGGAATATGTGTGAAAGGTGAAACGGACTTTTACGGGATCTTGCAGGAGATTATTGAAGTGGAATTTCCGGGGTTATTGAAGCTAAAATGCGTCTTCTTCAAATGTGAATGATTTGATCCTGTTGTGAACCGAGGGATTCGATATAACAAATTTGGTGTTGTGGATGTCAATTTTGGGAGAAGATACAACAAATTTGAGCCTTTCATTTTAGCTTCACAAGCCGAGCAAGTTAACTTCCTTCCTTATCCTCGGCTTCGAACTTCCGGGATAAAAATTACACCTCGTGGACGCATTGTCTCTGGAGAAGAACCGCCCTTACAAGAAGAAGACGCTATCAATGAAGTTGAGGTACCAGAACAACCAACTAATGAAATCCTTTTGATCGATCCGCAAAACTTTCAATATGAAGATATTCCCGAAGATGCGACAGATGAAGCACGTGAAGACGAGTTCGAGAGAAGCGACGATGATGATTGTAATGATAGTGATGAGAACGAAAACGATTTAGAGTGATGTAATATTGATGAAAACGAAAACGATTTAGAGTGATGTAATATATGTAACAAATGTTGTATTTCTCTATTGTAACGTATGTTTAAAGAAATATTATTTTTTTACCATCTTAATGTATGTGTAACAAATGTTGTTTTATATAATATGTATTTCTTTAGTTTTTAAAAAAATTATTTGGAGTTTTAGGGTTTTAGAGTTTAAGTTGGAGAAAGAGCAAGAAGTAGTAGAGAAGAGATATGATGTTAGATGATATGTGACTTTGGGGTTTAGGGATTTCATTCTCGGTGTTTAGGGTTAAGCGTTGTAAAATCGTCGTAAATGGTTATCTATTCCACGTAATTTCGTCGTAAATGGAAAAAACGCGGGCCTGGTAACTTCGTCGTAAACGCAGGCCTGGTAAATTCGTCGTAAACCGGCGTTTCTACGTAATTTCGTCGTAAATCAAAAAACGCGGGCCTGGTAACTTCGTCGTAAATGAAAAAACGTGGGCCTGGTAACTTCGTCGTAATATTACGTCGCGTTTACGATGAATCATTTTCTATATATTGAGACGCCGAGACGAGGCTTCCTCGTTCATTCCTCCCAAACTCCTCTCCTCTCCCTCTAAGGTACGCTCTCTTTCCTCCTTTTTTTTTTAAAGTTAGTTTAGGTTATTAATTAGTTAGGTAATTAGTTAGGTAATTAGTTTAGGTGATTAGTAAGATAATTAGTTTAGGTGATTAGTTAGATGACGGAATACTATACTTTAGGTGATTAGTTAGGTAACGGAATAATTTTTTAATTATGTCGTCATAATTGATTAAATTTATTTAAATTTTTTTTAGATGGCTCCTAGAAGGAAACCAACAGCACCTACTTATACCCAGTCGTTTGGCGATGGTTCCGGTACATCTTCTTCCGATGCAGTTCCAGACTCTCAGACTTCTCATAGAGTTTTTTTGAGTCCTCCTCTTCCACCGCAGATGCCTCCACCTCCTCCTCCAGCGGCTGCACCTCAGCCTGTCCCAGAAGGTGCAGTTCATCCGGATTTGCGTGTGCCTTCATATGCTCCCTTCGCGAGATATACGGTGGAGGATTTGCTTGCCCAGCCTGGACGTGAGGGTTTGGATGTTCTAGACCCCGATAGACCCCGAGGAACTTATTGGTAAGTTATTAATTTTTATTACATTAAAATTTAATTAATTTTTATTTTCTGACGGTTAATTTTTTTTTTCCAGGTTTGGGGCTAACAACCGTGTTAGCCGTAGCGTTTCGGCGACGATTAAGGGTTACTACGACGGGGCATATCCGAACTGGAGCAAGACACCAAATCACGTTAAGATCACGTGGTTTAAATGTTTTGCGGTAAGATTTTTAAATTTAATTAAATTTTCACTTTTAAATATATATATATATATATTTTTAATATTTATTATTAATTGTAATTTTTTCAAAATTTTTATGTTTCAGCAAAAGTGGCATTGGTCTTTGGGAATCACCGAGAGGGTGAAGGCAGAATTCGTTGCAAAGGCAAAGATCCGCCTCTGCAACACAGTCTCTGATTGGAAGGACAAGTGGGAGATCTACGGGTATGAGGGAAAGCCCACTGAGCTCACGACGGATGTGTGGGATGGCCTCATCGCCTATTGGGAGCACCCCTCTTCGATCAAAAAGGCCAATTCGTGCTCGGCTTCTCGAAGGACGAAGGATAAAGATGGTCATTTGCCCATGCTTCACAGAACCGGACAAAAACCTCATGCAGGAGTCCGTCTAGAAGCTGTAAGTTTTGTTTTAAATATATATTTTAAAATATTCAATTAATATAATTTATAATATTTAATTTAATTTTTTTTTGTAGTTCGAGAAGACGGGAGTCTTACCATCTCTGTCTGACCTATTCAAGATGACTCACGCCACATCCGACGGAGTTTTTGTGGATCCTGCATCTGAGAAACTCTTCCAAACAGTGGCTGGTCGGATTGAAGAACGGGAGACGCAACTAACCCAGGAGTCTCCCGATGGATTACCAGTCACATTGTCCACCGAAGAGGTCGACAGAATCTTCGAAGAGGTACAACTTAAAATTTTTGTTTACATTATTTTAAATATTTTAACATAATTAACTATATTAATATATGTTTTGATTTTATAGGTGGCTCCTAAAAAGAAGGGACGGATAGTCGGTATAGGCTCTGTTAACGAAGTTGCAAGGGCAACTTCGTCATACACTTCGAGACGGGATGAAGAGACTGCTCAGATGAAGGCTCGAATAGATAGCCAGCAGGTTCGTTTAGACTCTCTTGAGGATTTGCTAGACGTGATGGCCGTGGGAAACCCGGTTATGCAGAGAATGTTGAGTGAGAGACGAGCCGCTCTTGGAATGCCAGCACGAGATCCCCAAGAGTCCGATCCAACCCGTCAACAGCCGATCAACCCCACCAACTACTTCGAGAATAAGTAGTTTTTTTATATTTCTGTTTGTATTATGAATTTAAATATTATTGCATGACTTTTTAAATGACTTTTTAAAATATGTTTTTCAATTTCATATTTCGTTTTAAAATTTAAATATTTTAAATTCTGAATATTAAATATAAATTAAAATTTATTATATACTAATTAATAATAATATAATAAGAAACGATGTAAACTCTTCGTAAACATTACATGGAGTTTACATCGAATGTTTACGAGTGATTAACATCAAAAGATTTACGAGGGTTTTACATCGAAATGTTTACGAGTGATTTACAACGAAAGTATTTACGTGTGCTCTACATCGAAATAATTACGTGGGCTTTACGACGAAATCTTACGTGTCGTTTACGACGAATTTTTTCTCTGCGCTTTACGAGGAATATATTTCTTCGTAAACGTAACGAGTCGTTTACGACGAAACCTCCGTTACGACGGACGTTTAACAACGAAACGTCTTTCGACGTTAATTCGTCGTAACACCCCGTTTACGACGAATTTACAACGAATACTGTCCTAATAAAAAATATGTTTTCTTGTAGTGAAACATTTGCTTACCCAAATTCAGAAGTTGTAATATTTAATCTTCAAAAAAAAAATTGCTTTTCGATGGTACATAATGGTTGCCGTTATGTTCTTTCGTACCGTGTCTTGAAATTAAGATCTTAGCCTTTTTTTCTTTCAAGAATTAGTTACATATATTATTTGTCCTTTGTTTGTTCAACTGAAGGTATAGTAAACATTTCTTAGCAAATTAAAAGTTGACCGAAAGAAAAAACTTTTCTTAATAAAGGAATAAACTAAAAGACATTATATGCCATGGACACCAAAACCCGATCCGAGAACGCATCAAGTCAGGAGAGGTTTGGGAGAAAAGTAAAATATCAGAGGCCACATACACTTGTGGCTGAAAACGGAACAAAATGCTGACGTGTTATCCATTTCACTTGTTAAAACGTATCTAAATCTCAAATCTCACGATTTACCGAAACAACGAGACCCTCAGCTGAACAAAAAAAAAAAAGAAAATAATGCAGGAAAGTAAAGATCAAGAGATTAAGCTCTTCGGCATGAAAATTCCTCTTTCAACGGTTCTTGAGGCTGAAGAAGATGGAATATCGGCAGAAAAGGTATTGATTCTTGCTTTGTTACTGAGATGGATCGACGAAAACATGGTTTTGATTCTGTATGTTAAACTGGAAAGGGGGTTTCTATGTTTTTGTTAATTTTTTCGTGAAAGGCAAACTTCAAGGTTTTATATTCAAAGTTAGACGAATGAGTAAAATCGTGTTTTGAAGATAGTTCTTAAGGCAAAACATGTATGTTCCCGGCTTCTAAGTTTTTGGTAAACTTGAGGTTGTAGTATTATTATTTTGTTAGGTGACTTTTCATGAAACGAAAAAGCAAATTCGTTTCTACATAAAATAATACTAAAACGATTGCTTTACTTTTAATTAAATCAATAAAAGTTAGACAAAGAATTTAGGTTTTTGGTAAAGCATGTTATCAAAAGACATTTTTTCTCCGACAAATTTTTATGCAGAGATACTCATAGTAATATACTCATAGCAATATATGATTTTTAGTTAATTTCTGCCTTTTATAACTTTTTTTTTTGTTCTCGGCTTTTATTATATGCTTTCAAAAGTTATTCTTTTATTCATACGTCTCTAACAATCCGATCCGATTCTCGTGGCTCAGAACCAAAACGAGACATTAACTGATCAAGTGGAAAAAGACAAAACATTAAGAAAACCTACCAAGATTATTCCGTGTCCAAGATGCAATAGTATGGAAACCAAGTTCTGTTACTACAACAACTACAACGTAAACCAACCTCGCCATTTCTGCAAAGCTTGTCAAAGATACTGGACCTCTGGTGGGACCATGAGAAGTGTCCCTGTCGGAGCCGGACGACGCAAGAACAAGAACAACTCATCATCTTCTTTACATAATTACCAGCACGCCACCATCTCTGAAACGAATGGCCCGGTCCTTAGTTTCACCCATGGGGATGTTCAAAAGGTCTCAAATAATTATAGGTTAATGCATTCGTGGCCATACATGTGGAATCCCGGTTTTTACCCGGTTTACCCTTATTGGAACGTTCCAATGTTGTCTTCTTCCCCTAATCCAAGTCCTAATTCTACTCTTGGTAAGCATTCGAGAGACGAAGATGAGACAATCAAGCCAAAACATAGGAATGGGTCTGTATTGGTCCCTAAGACTTTAAGAGTTGATGATCCTAATGAAGCTGCAAAGAGTTCTATATGGGCAACACTTGGGATCAAGAACGAAGTTATGTTCAAAGGGTTTGATTCTAAGAAAGAAGGTAAGATTAACAACGAAGAAACTGAGACTTCTCTCGTTCTCTGTGCGAATCCAGCTGCGGTATCAAGATCAGCCAATTTCCATGAACGGCTGTGATCCTATGCATACTATATAGAGAACTTTATGTGTAGATGTGGCTTACATTTTCCTTTTCTTGCTGATTGACTTTGTATTCATAGGCTTAAACATTTTTGTATCATCACTTAAATTTCTAGTTCTGTTTAAGTTTGATTGTTGTTGTACGAAACTACGAATAAATAACGGTGATCGAGAAGTTCGTTTTGACCGTTGTTTGCATTATATTCGCTAGTTTGATAGGGCTAAACAGTAAAAAATCTAAAAGACTATTGCAAAATATATACATGAGGTAGACATCATCACTTTACACATGAGTGGATAAATAGAAACAAGATAAGATCAGATAATGAATAAAAGTGACGTTTCATGAATTTTACCTCTTTTATGCAATACGTAATTATTGTGAGTTTGAATGTGGGCACGAAAAGACAGCACAAGCTCAAGACAATGCAATTTTTTTTGGTTGAATTTGGAAACAAGCTAAACAAAAAGCAAGAAACTATGGTGAATATTAGGGAATTTTAGAGCATGATTATCAAGGTTTCTTAAGAGAGTTTTTAAAGTTAATGAGCCATTTAATTAAATCAAAACTAAATAAAATATATGTTACCGAACCTTGATTATTAAGAGGGTTCTTACCCAAGAATCAGCGAACCATAAACAGTGCATATGTTTTTTTTTTTTTTTTTTTTTCTTCTCTCTTTCATTTCTTTTCTTCTCCCTAGGACGACGATGGCTTTTCATTCCTGTCATCGCAAATAATCATGTCCTCCCTGTCTCCTCCACCGGCGGAAGCTCTGCGATTCACTACGCAGGTAACTCTCGGTAGCTCGTATATGAATCATCTCTAACGCTTTAGCGGTGAATCATGATTTCTATGGTCTTCTTGCTTGTTGGGAGATAGGGAGGCACTACAAGAAAACATAATCTTAACAAGGGCGGTTTTCCTCGTTATTTCGTCGTAAAAGAGGCTTTACGACGAATTAGCGAGGAAACGCGTTTGCTCGTTACACGTCTGTCGTAACACATATTTCCTCGCTAATTCGTCGTAACTTAGCGAGGAATATATTTCGTCGTAAAGACGAAGTAGGGCGATTCGTCGTAAAGACCACATCAATATTCCACGTAAGGACGTTGCTATAATTCCTCGTAAATACCTCGAAAATAGTTCCTTGTAATCTACACGTAAATACCTTGAAAGAGTTTCCTCGCAAAATACACGTAACAACCACGAAATGATTTCCTCGTAAAATGGTCGTAAACTTTTCCTCGTTATTTCCTCGTAAATGGTTCCTCGTAAAATACTCGTTAAATGTTTCTCGTGATTTCCTCGTAAGGTTTTCACGTAAAGAGGTCGTACATTGGCTACGAATTTACTTCGTTTTTATTATTTTACAGAATTTAAAAATATAATTAAAAAATAATTAAAATTATTTAATTTAATAATAAATTAAAATTCAAAATAAAAATAAATCAATATGAAAATATTTTATATATAAATAAGTTTTGAATTTATATAATACAACAACCAAAAAAAAAAAACTAAGGGTCGTTCATCGCCCGGTAGAATTCATCACTCCTCCTCGTAACATCCGCCTCGTTATGTACGTCGGATGACTCGCCTTGAATGGGATGTTGTTGTCGCATGTTCCTCAACATGGACTCCCATTCCGGATTTGTGGCCGAAATAACGTCTAAGAAGCCCTCGACTCCACCCATACGAGATTTTGTCGCGGTCAACTCGTTACGCAGCTGAGCGGACTCTCTACGCAGCTCCGTGACTTCATCATCCCGTCGCTGACCATAAGACGATGTCGCTCTCGGAACATCGTTGACAGAACCAATACCCAACGTCCGTCCCTTTTTTTTAGGGACAACCTTAAAAACAAAAAATAAATATTGTAAGTAAAAATTTAAAGTTAAATTAAATGAATAATTAAAAATTAATTTTTTTGAAAATTTACCTCCTCGTAAATCTTATCCACTTCAAGTGTGGATAAGGTGACGGGTAATCCGTCGGTAGACTGCTGGGTCAGCTGAGTCTGGCGGTCTTCAACCCGAGCAACTACGTCGTTGTAGATTTGCTCGGACTTGCCTTCTACAAATACACCCGCCTTGTTCTTGTGGGTCCTCTCGTAAAGTTCCATAAGAGACGGGAGATGTCCCGTCTCTTTGGCCTAAAAAACAGTTAAGAAAGTTAGAAAAAATTAATATATGTATTAAAAAAATTATTTAATAAAATATTTAATTACCATTTCCAAACGGACACCGGCGTGGGGTTTTTGGCCCCTAGTGTGAAGCATCGGCCCGTTCCCGTGCTCATCGACCGTGTTACGGGAGTTAGAGCAAGCGTGGGCGATTCTAATGGAATCAGGAAGGCGCCAATAACGGATGAGGCCATCCCACACATCCGTGGTGAGCTCAGCGGGTTTGCCACGCTCATACCCCTTCACGATCCAGTCACCCTTCCAGTTGGAGACCGTGTCCAACAAGCGAACTTTCGCTTTCGCGTTAAACTTCTTCCTCACCCTCTCAGTGATCCCCAAGGCCCAATTATATTTTTGCTGTTGGAAAAAATAAATTAACAATTAGTTTTTTAGAAAGTATATATATAAATCATGAAAAAATTAAAATATATATAATTAATTAATAGAAACTTACAGCGTAAATTTTGAACCACGTTTTTCTGACGTAGTGAGGCGTCTTACTCCAGTTTGGATGTGCCATGGAGAAGTAACCCTTGATCGTGTCGGTTACGTCCGATGCAAGACATCCGTCAACCCCCCACCTGGAAAATACAAATTTAAAATATAAATTATTTTTTAATGTTATAAAAGAAATTTAAACGAATTAAAAAAAAATTAATGCAACATACCACAACGTTCCGTCCGGTCGGTCTGGGTCGATGACTGGTAAACCTTCTCTGCCTGGCAGACTGAGAATGTCCTCTACAGTGTACTGCGAGTAAGGAGCACTCGGAGGCACCATCAGATCAGGATGAATATCGGCGGCCATCGGAGGTGCCATCGGAGGAGGCACAGGAGGAGGCATCGGAGGAGGCACATGAGGAGCCGATGGTGCACTAGAAGAAGTAGACCCAGAGACTGTCTGAGTGTACTGAGTCTCGGGGACAGTCTCCTGGCCCGAAGAACTGGGAGCGGAAGAAGAGGCCGGGTCTAAACGACTACCCGACTCAGCGAAGATCTCTCTGTAATGGGCAGTAAGTCTTCCTTTTCGAACCTGGGAAAAAAATGAAATTTTTAAAATTAACATCAACAATATATTTCCCAACATTATCCACCTAATCAACACTAAATAACATAAAATCCGCAAACCTATCTAAATTCCCTATACTAACCACCTAATCTATCCTAAACTAACCAAATTAGAGAGGAATCAGAGAGGCTTACCATTGCTACGAAATGGAGAGGAAGTAGAGAGGAAGTAGAGAGGAAAGAAAGAGTGAGCGCTCGGGTGTATATATAAGATTACATATCGTCGCAAATTCGTCGTAAGTTTACGACGAAATAGCCAGCAGTTACAAAGACCCGTGTTTTTTTTTACGAGGAAATTGCGAGGAATCACAAAGGCCCGTGTTTTTGTTTACGAGGTATTAACGACGATTTTGCCTACGTGGAATTAACGAGGCTTGCTTTCCTATAAATATAGTCACAACTCTCATTCTCAAACCACACATAAACTTCCAAATCACACACCTATCTGAAATCACATTCCTCAGCAAAATCATATTCAAATTATAAATATTTGAAAAAAATAGGAAAAGGATGAGATATTAGAATTCATGTGGGCGAGACTTACGTATTATAATTGCTGGAAGTCTTGCCACATGTTATTCTGGTATTTTGATCATTTTCCTTTTTTCTAGTTTTTACACTACGAGGTATTTACGACGATTTATGCTTACGTGGAATTAACGTGTTTTATGTTTAAATCTTTTTACGTGGTCTTTACGACGATTTCTGCTTACGTGGTCTTTACGACGATTTCTGGTTACGTGGTCTTTACGACGATTTATGCTTACGTGGTATTTACGACGATTTCATCCTACGTGGAATTAACGAGTGTTATGTTTAAATCCCTAGAATCCGAAAACCGAAACCCGAAACCCGAAACCCCATACCCGAAACCCGAAACCCCAACCCCTAAACCCGAAACCCGAAAGCCCAAACCCGAAACCCGAAACCCAAACCCCCATCTTTAATTTTCTACTTCATATATTCCAAACCCCATATTTAATTTTAAGTTTCGTCGTTATTCCTAAACCCCAACCCCCAAACCCGAAACCCGAAAGCCCAAACCCGAAACCCGAAACCCCAACCCCGAAACCCGAAACCCGAAACCTCATACCCGAAACCCCAAACCCCAACCCCCAAACCCGAAACCCGAAAGCCCAAACCCGAAACCCGAAACCCAAACCCCCATCTTTAATTTTCTACTTCATATATTTCAAACCCCATATTTAATTTTAAGTTTCGTCGTTATTTTTAACGAGTGTTTTGGTTAAATCCCAAGAACCCCAAACCCGAAACCCGAAATCCAAAACCCGAAACCCGAAACCCGAAACCCCAAACTCGAAACCCGAAACCCGAAACCCGAAACCCGAAACCCGAAACCCGAAACCCGAAATCCAAAACCCGAAACCCCAAACCCGAAATCCAAAACCCGAAACCTCAAACCCCGAACCCCTAAACCCGAAACCCCAAACTCCGAACCCCTAAACCCCGAACCCCAAACCCCAAACCCCGAACCCCTAAACCCGAAACCCGAAACCAAAACCCGAAACCCGAAACCAAAAACCCGAAACCCAAACCCGAAACCCGAAACCCGAAACCCCAAACCCCAAACCCATATTCCTTATTTTCTACTTCATATATTCCAAACCCCATCTTTATTTTTAGGTTTCGTCGTTATTTCCTCGTTGTCTTACGTTGTATTTACGACGATTTCTTCCTACATGGTTTTTACGACGAATTCATCCTACGTGGTATTTACGACGATTTTGTCCTACGTGGAATTAACGAGTCCCGCGTTCTTTATTTTTATATTTCGTCGTTATTTCGTCGTTGACCTACGAGTCCTTTACGACGATTTTTTGTTACGTGGAATTAACGAGTGTTATGTTTAAATCCCTTGAATCTGAAACCCCAAACCCCATATTCCTTATTTTCTACTTCATATACTCCATACCCCATCTTTATTTCCATTCCAAACCACAATTCCCACATTTGCTTATTCATAAAACAAACTCTCGGCATTACCTTATTCATAAAACAAACCCCACATTATCTTATTCATAAAACAAACTCCCTCATCTTATTCATAAAACAAATACATCAATCGGATACATCGACATTCTCATCATCACTAGAAACATCATCATTTTCATTAAACTCGTCTTCAACAGCTTCGTCTGTGGCATCATCGGTAAGATCTTCGTACTCGTGATTATGCGGATCAATGAGAAGGATGTCATCAATTTCTTGTTCAGGTTCCTCAACTTCATTTTTCTGTTCTTCTTGCAATGGTGGTTCTTCTCCACTGATGATTCGTCCTCGAGGTGTAACTTTGATCACTTCTAACCAATTTATACCTGAATCTCTCATCCGAGGGTATAGAAGGAAGCTAACTTGGTCTGCTTGTGAAGCTAAGATGAAAGGCTCGAATTTGTTGTACCTTCGTCCACCGTTGACATCAACTACACCGAATTTGTTAGACCGAACACCTCTGTTGACGACGGGGTCGAACCATTCACATTTGAAGAGGACGCATTTCAGCTTCAGTATCCCTGGAAATTCGACTTCAATAATCTCCGTCAAGATCCCGTAGAAATCTGTTTCCCCTTTCACACATATTCCATAGTTACTGGTCGCCCGCTGTCTACCATAGTCATATGTATGAAAAGTATAGCCTCGTGTGAAATACATCTGTGATGTGGTGACCTTTACAAGTGGAGATTGAATTACTTCGTGTAACCACTTAGGATACTCTGCATCGTCGTCGTCATAATCAACCTGCAAAAATAAAGAGAATGTTAATGAAATACAGATAATGTATGAAAAAAAAGTTTTAGTTAATACCTGATTCCGCAACCACTTAATGAAGTGTTGATCTTTCCTTTTGTCTACGTCACTTGTGGATATACCAGGAAATGTTTCTTCGACTTGAGAAACAAATAGGCTGTAAAATCACATTTTATAGGAATGAATCTCTCGCAATTATACAATTAATTATACTTATATGTGTTTCGAAGTGTCAATATATGTTACCTTTCAAAATAACGCATCAATGGATCTTCGCAATTGAGTAGAATATAGGTGTGTGCACTATGAGCGTCTTCTTCACTCGACCACCAAACCTCTTTAGACTTCCCACCGAGTCGCCCAATCTGGCTAAAGATGTCTGGAACACCAGCAACTGCATATGTTGGCGCAACACCACCATCATCATATCTTCTTGGAGCTCTTCTCCGTGTACGTACTTTTGACGCAAAGTAGTACGATGTGAAGTGAGAAACTTCTTCCGTCAAACTTCCAGCAATTATAGAACCTTCAACTTTGGCGAGGTTCTTTGCTTTTTCCTTCAAATATTTCATGGCTCGCTCATACTGATACATCCATCTGTAATGTACAGGTCCACGAAGCAATGCCTCATATGGGAGGTGGACAGCTAGATGCTCCATGACGTCAAAAAATCTGGGAGGAAATATCTTCTCCAAGTTGCACAATAAGATGGGAATGTTCTCCTGAAGCTGTTCCACAACTTCTTCTTTAAGATTGCGTGTGCTCAGATCCCTGAAAAATGCTCTAATGCCTTTTATATTCAAAAAAAAATTAAACAGATTGTTAGTCATATATTATTTTGTAAATTATTGTGATATAATACACTACGTACCTGCAAGTGCTTCATGTACGTTTGTTGGAAGTAGCTCCGCAAATGCAAAGGGCAGTAGTCGTTGCATAAATACATGACAATCATGACTCTTCATCCCGGAGAACTTTTGACCCTTTTCAACACATCTAGAGAGATTCGTGATATCTTGTATATTTCCATTATCTTATCCATTCATCCATGTGCATTTTGATCATATAGACTAGGATTTAGCCATGTTTAGGTTGCATTTTGCATACATAAGTCTTTATCAGGTATTGGAGTACCACATGGAGTTCTCGGAGACATTTGGGTGTGTTTGGAGCTCGAAAGAGGTGTAAAGATGATCATTGGACGAGCAGAGCGTTGGGAGCGACTTCCCGGAGCGACACCAGCAAGTCGCTCTGACCTGCCTTTTCAGAGCGACCTTACCAGAGCGATGCGGAGAAGTCGCTCGCCATTTCATCCCGGTGGAAGCCGGAAACTGACCCGGAGCGACCTATCAGAGCGACCACTCCAGGTCGCTCCCGAAGCCCAGAGCGACTTGGCCAGAGTGACACCCCGAGGTCGCTCGCATTTCTATCGCATGACGACAACACAATGGAGCCAGAGCGACCTCTCGCAGCGACACAGCGAGGTCGCTCCCGAAGCATGGAGCGACTACTCGGAGCGACGAGCGGAGGTCGCTCGCATTTTCATCACTCGGGAACGCGAGAACGAGTCCGGAGCGACCTCTCGCAGCGACACAGCGAGGTCGCTCCCGAAGTGTGGAGCGACTACTCGGAGCGACGAGCGGAGGTCGCTCCGCGTCTTATTTCTGCTCGAACTTATGATTTCTCAAGGGCCTTTTGGTCATTTCATGATGCACGTTTTTATTTTCTAAACCTATGTTTTAATACTCTGTAAGCCACCAGGAGGCAGATCTATCTTTGTTCTGAAGAAAACCACCAAAAACCTTGAAAAAGGGGATCTCTTTTTTCATTGATCACATGTTCTACTGTTGATTTCTATTCTATTATCTGTATTTTCTCTGAATGATTAATCTGAAATCCAATATGGGTTTAAGAGGAATCATGGAGATTAGTGAGTAATCACCTTTTGAATTCATGGGTTAGGGAGATTAAGGGTGATTAGGTTAGTTCTAGGATGTTTTAGTGTAGATCATTCTTGTTCCTTGCTAGTAGAGTATTCCTAATGCATCTTCTGAGTTGGCCACTCAAAAGTTGATCAATAGGCATTTCCCACCCGAAAGGTGTTTGATGAAATGCCTGAGACAACTCTCCTAGGCTTTTAGTATACTTTGCCAAAGACATTTGTTGTTAAAGGTGCTAAGATAGCTAATAGACTTGTTAGTAATGATTGCTTTCATATTATTCAACCAAAGACATTTGATGTTTGAGATATGTTAGCAAATGAGCATTTATCTAGACATAGAGCTTGCTTAGAATTGTGTCTAGGCTTAAGGTTGATAGTTTGATTGATCATTTGCCATCCTTAGTTCGATACTTGATCACCCAAGGTCTAATCCCTATGCCCATGAGTTCTCTTTTCCCTTAGTCAAGAAAGTATCATTTTGTTATTGCTTTCTAGTATTAGTAGTAGTTAAAACTCATCTAAATCATTGGTTGCACTTAGATTAAGTGAGTACTTGCATTCTCAGTGCTTTGATATCCCTCAGAACTGGTTCGACAATCACTATACTACAACATTTGTCTTAGGAGCCTTGAAAACTCCTAACATCAAATTGGCGCCGTTGCCAAATTCTGAGTAGATTTAAACATTGAGATTTAGTCACTTGCTTGAGACTAAGTCATTTTAATTTTGTTTTGTTACTGATTCTTCTTCTTCACCTACCTTTCACTTTCAGGTGTATGAACTTGAGGAGCAGGGGTCCATCAAACCTAGTTCCAATAGTAGCAGACATCAGAGCTTTTGAGAGGGAGTGTGCTAGAGCTAGAAGAGAAGAAGAACACCAGGCCCACTTGGATATTGATATGGCAGATCCACCGCAAGGGGCAGAACACCAACCGCGGGCAGCTCGACCCATTGGCACTTACGACCGCCCCAACATACATGGTCACAGATTCGGAATCCGAGCACCAGCTGTGGCAGCCAACAACTTTGAGGTCAAGTCAGGACTCCTCAACGTGATCGAGAACAACAAGTATCATGGCTTGGCTCTGGAGGACCCATTTGATCACTTGGATAGGTTCGACAGCTACTGTGGGTTGTCAAAAACCAATGGTGTGTCCGAAGATGCCTTAAAGCTCAAGCTATTCCCTTTCTCTTTGGGGGATAAGGCACGTCAGTGGGAGAAGTCTCTACCCAGCCACTCTATCACCACTTGGGATGAGTGCAAGAGAGCATTCTTGGAGAAATTCTTCTCATCCTCAAGAACTGCTAAGCTGAGAAATGAGATCTCCAGTTTCCAACAGAAGAACTTGGAAGGATTCAGTGAAGCCTGGGAGAGATTCAAGGGCTACCAAGCTCAATGCCCACACCATGGTTTCTCTAAGGAGAGCTTGCTGAGCACATTCTACCGTGGTGCTCTTCCTAAGTACAGGGCCAGACTGGATACAGCTAGCAATGGGTTCTTCTTGGGGAGAACTGAGGAAGATGCAGAGGAGCTGGTTGACAACATGGTAAAGAGTGATGCAGTCTACAGTGGAGACCACGACAGAAGCAGTCGAACAGATGATAAGCAGACGAGGAAGGAGTTGAAAGCTCTACAGGATAAGATAGACATCCTCCTTGCTGATAAAGCCACACAAGAGCAGCTGCACTTTGTTGGTAACCCAAGCCAAGATACACCACCTGTTGTCCATGAGGTTGAGGGTTTGGAAGGTCAGGAAGACTGTGTTTCATCAACAACAATGGTAGCTGGTACAAAAAAGAGCCCAACTTTCAGTACAACAACTACCAACAGAAATCCTACCCCAACAACCAACAGAGTGGTTATCCGCCTCGAAACAACCAGCAAGGCAGCTATCAACCTCATCAAAACCCCTCATCTGGTTCCTCTGCTCCTCAAGAGAGCAGCACTGACACCCTGCTGAAACAAATCTTGGAGTCTCAGACTAGAAGTGAGAAGCATGTTGGATATGAGTTGAAAAACCTTCATTCCAAGATTGATGGAAGCTACAATGAGCTCAACAACAAGTTCTCACATCTTGCTTCTACAGTCAAGAATTTAGAGAATCAGTTTGCTTCCATGAACACTCACCAGACTCGCCAGCAAGGATCTCTACCTGGAAAATCTGACCAAAACCCCAAGGAGGCCAAAGCTATCACCCTTAGGAGTGGTAAGCAGTTACCTCCTACAACCCTCACCAGGGATGCTGAGAAACTAGGTGAAGAGGTGGCCATCAACTTAGATGATGAAGTGGTGATTGTTGATGAGAAAATCAATGATGAAATCTTGGAGAAGATTGTGGAAGCCAAGGGTAAAGGAAAGGTTGGGGAAGCGAAGAAAACAGTGAAAGATGGTGAAGTTCTTGCTCCAGCAAGTGAGAATTCTTTTGTTCCTCCTCCCTATGAACCCAAACTACCATTCCCTGGTAGATTCAAGAGGCAGCTGCTAGAGAAGTACAAGGCTTTGTTTGACAAGCAAATGAGTGAAGCTCAGGTTGCAATGCCCATCATCGATGCTTTCATGTTGATTCCTCAATACAACAAGTTCCTGAAAGATGTTGTAGCTGCAAAGAAGAAGGAAATGGAAAGCATGATGATTCTTACCCATGAGTGCAGTGCCATCATCCAAAGGCTTGATGTTCCAGAGAAGTTAGAGGATCCAGGATGCTTCACACTACCTTGTGCTCTTGGACCTATGGTATTTGAGAAATGTCTCTGCGATTTGGGAGCTAGTGTCAGCGTGATGCCTTTGTCTGTTGCAAAGAAGCTTGGATTCACTCAGTACAAGAAGTGTAAACTCTCTCTGGTGTTAGCTGATCGTTCAGTGAAGTACCCTGTGGGCATCTTAGAGGACCTACCTGTGAAGATTGGAAGGTATGAGATACCTACAGATTTTGTGGTGCTTGAGATGGGTGAGGAGGCTCAGGACCCATTGATTCTTGGAAGGCCATTCTTAGCTACAGCAGGAGCAATTGTTAAGGTGAAAGCGGGCACGATTGATCTCCATTTGGGTAAAGGGCATGTTCTCCACTTTGACATCAAGGAGAAAATGAAGAAACCAACTGTGTTCGGGCAAGCCTTCTACATTGAAGAGATGGGCACTCTTACTGATGAGCACCTTGAAGAGTTACCACCTGAGGACGACGAGGAGGGAGCATCTCCCTCTACTCATTCTCCATAGAAGGTAACCCACTACTTTCCCTTGTATATACCATTTCGTTTTTGCATATTAGTTTTCTCTTTTTGGGTATCTCTCTCTCCTTGACAACACAGAGACTGTGTCATTTAAGTTTGGGGGAGGTACCAAGTATTTGATCACGTTTGCTTTGATGATTTTGAGTCTCATGCATTGCATTATACATATATATTTGCATAAAAAAAAAAAAAAAATTCATTTAGTTTGCATCATTGGCATTTCTAGGAGAGTCTAGAGCATATAGGTTGCATTTACTTGCATTGGGAGCAATGATTTGAAATGCCTTGTAAAGAACATTACTTTGCACCTGAATAGCTTATGCACCTCTCAAAAACACTTGTATGCTTCGAGCCTTGAAGACTCTTCCTGAAACTTGTTGATTGCTGAAACTCAGTCTTTGAAGCCAACTACAACCTTATTTGAACTGAACGAACTTAATGCTTCTTGCTCATGGTCCCTTGTGTACTGAGTCATGGCTATACACACTTGAGTTGTCACATCCTTTATGCCAATCTTATTTTGACAAACTCTAGTGGTAGACCACTCCCAAAACCTTTCCCTCCTTTTAAGCTTTCATTGTTTGATGAGTGAGGCCTTCTTCGGAAAGTCTTACATGTGCATAATGTTGAGAGTATCGGGAACGACAATGCTTGATCTTCATTCTTGCTAGATTGGGCACTCTATTGTCTAGCTATAGGTGGGGGGTGAGAGTTGTGATTATGATTTGGGAGCAATGAAAAAGGAAAAGAAATGACTCTTTGTGTTTAAGTGAATTGTCTTACTGGGATAAGTAGAAAAACCTCTAGCTCAAGTTATGAAAAGTCTTGGCCCCCATTAAAAAAAAAAAAAAAAAAAAAAAATAAAATATGAAAAGAAAAGAAAAGAAAGAAAAAGGGGGCTAGCAAAGTTGTTAGGAGCTAAGTAATGTTTTGAGGTTGTGAAAAATCCCTTGTAGATTTCAAAGAGAAGGAGTTAATGTTCTTAGGATCTTTTGGTGAGAGATGTGAGTTGGGTTTGGCATTTGAGAATGATTGTGTAATTGTATGTTTGGGAAAAGGGTAGAACAATGGAGATTGAGCATTGTATGCATGAGTTGATCCCTTTCTTAGATATATTATGTGCAATGTCAAGGCTACTTGTTTCGAGAGTAAACCACCTTAAAGATTTTATGTTTCGAACCTCTTGAATCACTTGAATAAAAGTCTTCCCTCACCCAACCAAATGACTTGGACCAACTTACCATTTGCAAGAATTCACCTGATGTTTTGTGCTTAATGAATGTGAGAGTTGGTTGATTTGAATGTGTGGATGCATGATGATGAGTGTAGGGATGAAAAGAGTTCAGATAGACCTAGAGAAGCTAGAGTGTAATAAGAGAGTGTGCTCGTGCTGGATTAGATGTTGAATCGAGTACTAGTTGTGTTTCTTTTGGCTATGAGCTCCCACCTTCAAACCTCTCTCCCTATGAGTTCTAGAAAGTTCACTTGTGGACAAGTAAAAGAACAAGTTTGGGGGAGTTGATATCTTGTATATTTCCATTATCTTATCCATTCATCCATGTGCATTTTGATCATATAGACTAGGATTTAGCCATGTTTAGGTTGCATTTTGCATACATAAGTCTTTATCAGGTATTGGAGTACCACATGGAGTTCTCGGAGACATTTGGGTGTGTTTGGAGCTCGAAAGAGGTGTAAAGATGATCATTGGACGAGCAGAGCGTTGGGAGCGACTTCCCGGAGCGACACCAGCAAGTCGCTCTGACCTGCCTTTTCAGAGCGACCTTACCAGAGCGATGCGGAGAAGTCGCTCGCCATTTCATCCCGGTGGAAGCCGAAAACTGACCCGGAGCGACCTATCAGAGCGACCACTCCAGGTCGCTCCCGAAGCCCAGAGCGACTTGGCCAGAGTGACACCCCGAGGTCGCTCGCATTTCTATCGCATGACGACAACACAATGGAGCCAGAGCGACCTCTCGCAGCGACACAACGAGGTCACTCCCGAAGCATGGAGCGACTACTCGGAGCGACGAGCGGAGGTCGCTCGCATTTTCATCACTCGGGAACGCGAGAACGAGTCCGGAGCGACCTCTCGCAGCGACACAGCGAGGTCGCTCCCGAAGTGTGGAGCGACTACTCGGAGCGACGAGCGGAGGTCGCTCCGCGTCTTATTTCTGCTCGAACTTATGATTTCTCAAGGGCCTTTTGGTCATTTCATGATGCACGTTTTTATTTTCTAAACCTATGTTTTAATACTCTGTAAGCCACCAGGAGGCAGAGCTATCTTTTTTTCTGAAGAAAACCACCAAAAACCTAGAAAAAGGGGATCTCTTATTTTCATTGATCACATGTTCTACTGTTGATTTCTATTCTATTATCTGTATTTTCTCTGAATGATTAATCTGAAATCCAATATGGGTTTAAGAGGAATCATGGAGATTAGTGAGTAATCACCTTTTGAATTCATGGGTTAGGGAGATTAAGGGTGATTAGGTTAGTTCTAGGATGTTTTAGTGTAGATCATTCTTGTTCCTTGCTAGTAGAGTATTCCTAATGCATCTTCTGAGTTGGCCACTCAAAAGTTGATCAATAGGCATTTCCCACCCGAAAGGTGTTTGATGAAATGCCTGAGACAACTCTCCTAGGCTTTTAGTATACTTTGCCAAAGACATTTGTTGTTAAAGGTGCTAAGATAGCTAATAGACTTGTTAGTAATGATTGTTTTCATATTATTCAACCAAAGACATTTGATGTTTGAGATATGTTAGCAAATGAGCATTTATCTAGACATAGAGCTTGCTTAGAATTGTGTCTAGGCTTAAGGTTGATAGTTTGATTGATCATTTGCCATCATTAGTTCGATACTTGATCACCCAAGGTCTAATCCCTATGCCCATGAGTTCTCTTTTCCCTTAGTCAAGAAAGTATCATTTTGTTATTGCTTTCTAGTATTAGTAGTAGTTAAAAACTCATCTAAATCATTGGTTGCACTTAGATTAAGTGAGTACTTGCATTCTCAGTGCTTTGATATCCCTCAGAACTGGTTCGACAATCACTATACTACAACATTTGTCTTAGGAGCCTTGAAAACTCCTAACATCAATTCGAAACATACCCATCGGGGAACTTCACTTCTGATGCCACCCAGTTGAACAACACCGACTTTTTTTCTGAAGATAATCTGAATATCGGAACGGGAACTTGTCCATTGCTTTTAATATGTAACTCGCTTCTTGAGCAAATATCCGGCAAGTCCAACCTCGATTTTATGTTGTCTTTTGTCTTCCCTGGGACATTCAATATTGTATTCATGATGTTCTCAAAGAAATTCTTCTCTATATGCATCACATCGAGGTTGTGGCGCAGAAGAAGATCCTTCCAATATGGCAACTCCCAAAATATACTCTTCTTGTGCCAGTTGTGATGAACACCGTAAGAATCTGGCATATTACGAGGGACATGCCAATTACCACCCCAACGAACTGTTTCGTTAGCTCCGTAGTAGTCGATTTGCGCTTCAATTTGTTCTCCAGTTAGATATGGAGGAGGAGTGTCTCTCACAACCCTTTTGTGCCTAAACAAATTCTTGTTTCTTCGGTAAGGATGGCCAATGGGAAGAAATCGACGGTGACAATCAAACCAACTTGTCTTCCTACCATTCTTCAGTTGAAACGCATATGTCGTTCCATTACAATATGGACAAGCTAATCTCCCATGTGTAGTCCATCCAGATAACATCCCATAGGCAGGGAAATCACTTATGGTCCACAAAAGCATCGCTCGCATCGTAAAATTCGTCTTCGTTGAACAGTCATACGTCCTCACCCCTGTTGACCACAAATCCTTCAACTCTTTTATCAGTGGTTGTAGGAAAACATCCAGGGACCTTTTTGGATGGTTCGGACCAGGTATTAATATGGTCAAGAATAGTAACTCCCGTTGCATGCACATCTCCGGTGGCAGGTTGTATGGAGTAAGAAAGACTGGCCACAATGAATATTGTCTCCCTGACATTCCCAACGGACTAAATCCATCTGTGCATAATCCGAGATACACATTCCGGATATTGCTAGCGAAATCTGGATGTACTTTGTTGAAATGTTTCCAGGCTCTTGCATCTGATGGATGAGTCATCTCACCATCCGTCTGAGTATGCTCGGCATGCCATCTCATCTTTCCAGCAGTCTGCTCTGATTGATACAATCTTTTCAATCTGTCTGTAATTGGTAGGTACCACATCCTTTGGTACGGTACCCTATTACGTCCCCGTCCTTGCGGCTTGAATCGTGGCTTCTTGCAGAATCGACATTCTTCTAGCTTCTCATCATCTCCCCAATAGATCATGCAGTTGTCGATGCAAACATCTATCATCTCCGAAGGCAACCCAAGACTATAAACCAGTTTCTGAATCTCATAATAAGAATCAGCAGACACATTGTCTTCCGGCAAATACTCTTTAAACAAGTCCGCCCATTCGTTCATGCAACTTTCAGGTAGATTGTGATCAGTTTTAATATTCATCATTCTAGCAGCTAACGATAATTTAGAGAGACATTCTCTACAACCACTGTAAAGTGGTTGATTCGCCGCGTTTAACATTTCGTAAAACTTTTTTGCATCTATATTAGGTTCTTCATTTTCATCATGAGCTACGAATGCATCAGCTACCATATCATGAACCCTATCATAATCTACCATCTCCTCCTGATGGTAACTATGTTCATTATGCAAATGATGATCAACCGGTTCTTTTTCCAGAAAATTGCTATTACTACTACTAGCTTCATTCTGATCATAATTAAAACCTTCTCCATGTTGAAACCAGATATAGTAATTTGCCGTGAAACCTCTATTTATTAAATGCTTCCAAACATTTTCACGATTTGCCAGTTTCGAATTGTTGCATTTCCGACAAGGACAGAACATCTTACCACTTTCTTGGGCGAGCGGTGTTGAATCTGCTTGATGCATAAATGTCTCCAGACCCACAAGGTATTCTTTCGTCACTCTCCCGTTAGCATCTCTATGCATATACATCCACTTCCGCAACTCGTAAATAGTCCCGGAGCCAGCCATTTTTTTTCTTTCACATTTTTTGTTGTTGGTGTGTTTAAAATGATGTTCAAACATCCATATTTATAGGAAAATTCGAATCTGGTAGTTGTAATTTTGCTATGAATTTACGACGAAAATTAATTAGGTGGGCAAAAAAAACGTGTAACACCTATAAAATTGGTGGATTCAAAAATTTCCTCGCTAAATACACGTAAACTATTCCCTCGTAAATACCACGCAAAGTTTACGTCGTATTTACGAGGAAATAGTTTTTCCTCGTAAAATACTCATAAAATTACATCCACTTTACGACGAAACAGTTTTGTCGTTACGTTACGAGGAAATAACGATGACTTTAGTTTTTCACGTAATTTCGTCGTAAACTCGACGCAAATTTGCGAGGATTGTTTTTCCTCGTTAATTTTCGTCGTTAAGCATGTTTTTTCTTGTAGTGAGGCGAAGAGAAGAACCGGTACTGCACTGATCACGCCGAGCTCTTCAGGTACCAATTTGAGATTTTTTTTTAATCTGAGGATGATTGAAATCGTACTATGATGATAACAGATTAATTGAAATGGCTTATGCAGGCAGGATAGCTATTTTGCTTACTTGTTTGGACTTTGGAGTCAGGGAGCCTGATTTCTATGGAGCTATTGTGAGTTTTCCTCCTATTTTTCCAATCACTGCTTAACCAATGAATTAATTTGATTCTCTTTCCTTTAGGTATTGGAAGTGGGAAATCTATCCTTTTTATTCCAAGGTTGCCTGAGGATTATGCTGTCTGGTTAAGGGAGATAAAGCCATTGTCGCACTTTAAGGTAGTTTTTGTGGAGTTGCTTTGGTCTTGTTAGTTTGTTCAATGCTTTTTAAGCCATTTCTTTTGCTGAAGGAAACGTATATGGTTGACATGGTTTACTATGTGGATGAAGAGGTTATCCAAGTCTTGAGTGAACAATTCAAGGGATCTGGAAAGCCCATGTTGTATCACAAGGAGTCGATTCTAGTGATTTGGAGCAAGTAGTGCCTGATACTTATCAAATATTGTGCAGGTCAATTGTAAATTTACAAGTGGCCAGAGTCTAATCTACAATGTAAGTGCCTCATAAGATTTGTTAAACGTGGATGTAGTATAGTTCTGTGCTTCTTTTTTTTCTTTCTATTTTTGTTCACAATTCAGAGTTTGGTGACGCTCTTGAATCTTTATATCTATCTTGGTTCTTTGATTTGTCTTTCTTCTAGGCTGTTCTGAAAGCACATAATTCTGTAATCTCTGCGATGAAGATATGCACAAGTAAGATTAACCGAGATGCTATATAGCCCTGTTTAAGTGTGCACGCAGATGCAGTCACTGGGATTAACTATGAGCTTAAGCTTGTATTCTCAGTTTGCTATTATCTATTTTGAATTACGGATTACATCTCCATATGATTATTCTCGTTTCAAATTATTTTCATTTTACTAATCTTTGTTTTCGTATTTTTATTTTAAAATATATGTTTAAAATGTTATCTTTTACTGTGTTTTATTTAAAAAATAAAATTTTCCTTTAATAAAACAATGTTTAATATTTTATTTTTAAAAACCCTTAATTAAAAAACTACCAATGGAACACAAAAACTAAGCTCTAACTGGTAACCATCACAGGAATATTAGGAACAGATAGGAAATGAACTGAAAGAAATTAAACTATAGGAATGATGAAAATTAAACTATAGGAATGATGAAGAATAATGATTTCTTATCATATGTATATTTCTTTACGATAAAAGAAATGAGAAGGAATGCATTGTTCCTCTTCATTCCTTGATCACTATTCATATCCTAAGTGTTACTTAACTATAATTCTTATCTAACATTTATTATTAAAAAGGTAATTAAGAAATCCAAATGGGATTATAAGGTTAATCATGCTCTTGCATTGCTTAAAACCTCGTGTATGGTGCACAAAAAAAAATTAACCTCGTGTATAATGTTCATATATTTTGTTTTGTGTTAGTGCATCTTCGTAGTATTTTTCTTTAGATATATTGTTTTTAGACTAAAACGAAGAAAAATAGACAATCTCTTTCCCTCGACGAGACAGTCTGAAACTAATGTTGAGAAAGTTCATATCATATCTTTCTTATTTCATTCGTTATCTTTTTGAATATTTACGCTGGAAAGGAAGGCGCACATTGTTTTCCAAAAAATTATTTCTTTCTGAACTAGGGGTCTGGTATCTAATACTAGCAACATAGATATTTTGGATAACTCAACGAGTATTGGGCACAAATGTGATATCCTAAACTTTTTTTTTTTGGTCAATCCTAAACCTTTTGTTATTTCCATTTAGTGCTATAAAGTGTGGGACAGAGTATTTATTGGGAATAAAAGTAAAGAGCAAATCAAGTTGCTTTTCTTCATTTTTTTTTTTTTTGCCTTTTCATAATTTCACTTTGTTGCAAAGCAGTTTGTACCTTTCTCTAAAAATTCGAGTGTGATTGTATTGCATTTTTAGAGTAATTTTTTACTCTACTTTTTTATTTACTCCAGCTAAACGTATACCAATCAGGTGGAATTTTTTTTATATTTTATTTTTATTACTCCATTTACTTTTTTTTTTTTTGAAACACACTTAGTTTTACTCTGTATTATGCTAGAGTAATAGTGTTTCCACTCATTTTTTCATTTCTTTCTTATTTTTCACCATTTTTATCATTCACCTATTTCCACATTTTTATTTACTCCTTTTTACTCCAGTTGTATCCAATCACACTCTTCATAGTATAACCAAATTATTATTCAATTAGCAGATAATTGATGAATTCTATTAGTAGAAAACGAGACATGATATTGGAAGAAAATAGTGAAGATTGATAAAGATAAGTCCACAAAGTGAACTAAAAGAGAACTTTAGATGAGTGGACTTCCACATGAATGGCTTCTCCTACAAATATGACTCGTGTAAGGTAAACCATATGTTTCAGTTTTAAGAATGACGGTACTAGAGAGATTAATACAACTAGAAATGAGATATAGACAGCATAGAAAACAAAATATTATCTTTGTACATGTGTTAGTGATCAATATTGTAATTTATAACGCTTAAAAACTGCTCTACATAGAATTACTATACGTCTATTACATATGAACTTTTAAGGACATAGCATAGTCCAGACTCTCGACTTATACAAGATATAGACAAACAAGTGTGCTGCTGATACGAAAAACTACTGAGAAAATGTAGCAACTAATTAAAGATTTGTTCAGTGAAAGAATGATCAATGGAAAGGATATCATTTTTTATTCAATTCTCGTTTTTTTTTTTGTGGAAACATTTCAATTCAATTCTTGTTCAATTAATTTTTTTCAGTTTCCTCAAATGGGCGGAACATAATCCTGGAACAACTAAACACAAAAACCACCACATATCCACCTGCTGCACCGAAACTTTGAGCAGATCAAATCTACTGTTCATCTCTTCGACATCCTTTCTCAGTTCAAAATTTCTATGTGCAAGTTAAAGAGAATACGTTGTCGTCACTAAGATAGAGATTTGCAATATATTAAGAATGATATGAGATGAGCTCTAAAACAACCTTCTTTATAAAAACACTCTTTCATCGAATTTGGTTTTTGTTTTTGGATGTTCTGCGAAGAAACCTAATCAACATAAACCTTCAATTAAAAAATACACATCAATTCAACTCGATAGTCACTCCATTCGGCGTAAAGTAATGAATGTCGTTTGGAATTTAGACATAATGAAAATTGTTGTAAAACTTAAGAGAATATAATCTTATTCTTATTAATTAAGGAGACTTTTATATATAGGGAATTACACCGTCATAAAATAATGAAAAGAATACAAATCATAAACGAATAAGGAAAGGAAACTAGGGTTTTTTTCTCTCTCTCTCTCTCTCTCTAAGGCGCCGGCTCTCTCTCTCTAGTATGGGCTGGTTATGAACATCCATAATATGATTTATAACACTCCCTCTTGGATATCATAACCATACAGAGTTTGCAATACGCTTTGGATGTTGCCTCATTAAAACCTTACCAGGAAAACCCAGTGGGACAAAACCATGGTGAAGGAAAAAGAGTACAACATGTATTACTCCCCCTGTTTCTGAACATCACTGAAGGTCTTTCAACCTACGCATCTCAATCTGATGCATGAGCTTCCTGAATGTGCAGGTCATAAGTGATTTGGTGAACAGCTCTCCTGAGTTGTCGCTGGAACGCACTTGGACTACTTGGACCTCGTCGGCTTTCTGTAGCTCGTGCGTGAAGAATAACTTAGGTAGTATGTGCTTCGTCCGGTCCCCTTTGATGTAGCCATCCTTAAGTTGAGCAATGCAAGCTGCATTGTCTTCATACATCACAGTTGGTGCGTCCTTGCCTTCAGTCATCCCACAATCGACTTGGATATGGTTGGTCATGGACCTTAACCATACACATTCGCGGCTGGCCTCATGAATGGCCAAGATCTCCGAATGGTTGGATGATGTGACCGCGATTGTCTGCTTCATGGAACACCATGATATGACCGTTCCACCATGTGTAAACGCATAGCCTGTCTGTGATCGAGCATTGTGTGGATCCGAAAGATAACCTGCATCAGCAAAACCAACTAAACCTTCTTTGTTTTGGTTAATATAAAATAGACCCAAGTCTTTCGTTCCTCGCAGGTAACGAAGAACATGTTTAATCTCGTTCCAGTGCCTTTGGGTCGGACAAGGGCTAAATCTAGACAATAGATTCACGGCAAAACATATATCTGGTCGTGTGTGACTAGCCAGATACATCAAAGCTCCTATGGCACTGAGATATGGCACTTCGGGACCAAGGACATCTTCATCGTCCATCTTAGGACGGAACGGATCAGTGTCCAGGCCGAGGGACCTCGCGACCATGGGGCTCGACAACGGATGAGACTCGGCCATATTAAATCTCTTGAGTACCTTTTCTGTATATGCCATTTGATGCACAAGGATTCCATCTTTAATGTACTCAAGCTGTAATCCCAAATATAATTTTGTTTTTCCTAGATCTTTCATCTCGAATTCTTTCTTAAGATATTCAACTGTTTGGAAAATCTCTCCAGAGGTTCCTAGGATATTCAGATCATCAACATACACTGCTATGATCACAAATCCTTTATTTTCGAATTTCTTTATGAAAATACATGGACTGATCGGGTCATTCTTATAGCCCTCTTTCACTAGGTACTCACTTAGTCTATTGTACCACATTCGACCTGATTGTTTCAGTCCATAAAGTGACTTATTCAACTTTATACAATGTTGTTCTCGAGAACTCGATTTGTCTTTCAATTCAATACCCTCTGGTACTTTCATATATATCTCATTATCCAGTGGACCATATAAGTATGCAGTTACTACATCCATTAACCGCAAGTCTAAGTTTTCTCTTATAGCCAGACTTATCAGGAATCTAAATGTAGTAGCATCCACCACAGGGGAGTATGTCTCCTCATAATCGATTCCTGGTCTCTGTGAGAATCCTTGTGCAACAAACCGTGCTTTATATCTCACTACTTCACCATGTTTATTTCTTTTCCTCACCAATACCCATTTGAATCCAACTGGTTTGACATCATAGGGTGTCCGGATTATAGGACCGAAGACACCTCTTTTCTTTAAAGAATTTAACTCCACGTTTATAGCTTCTTTCCATTTGATCTAATTTGATCGTTGAGTGCACTCATAAATAGACGTGGGTTCATGATCCTCGTTTAAATCCATAAGTGCAAGTGCTACCTTGTATGCAAATATATCATCAATGTCGACATTCTTTCTGTTCCATTGTATCCCAAACAAGGCATAATTTATCGAGATCTCATTATTATCAGGATCATCAGTGCCATGAAGCTTGGCGTCCCAAGCATCAGTGTTAGGCACATCAGGACCGTCGTCCATGTCTAAAACCTAAGGATCGGACGCGGCCACATCTCGGGTAGGATCGGCCGCGGCCATGTCTGGTGTTCCGGCCTCGGATTCAGCACCTTTCTTTGTTTTCCGAGGGTTCTTATCTTTGGAACCTATTGGTCTACCACGTTTCAAACGTTGTCTAGACTCTGTAGCAACTTGATTGTGTCCCTCTTGAACATCAATTCTAATTGGTGCATTAGCAGCTGGTATAGATGACTTTGTCACTCTTTTCGGGTCAGCAAAGGAATCTGGCAATTGATTAGCTAGCTTTTGTAAATGTATAATCTTTTGGACTTCTAAATCACATTCTTGAGTCCGAGGATCTTACCAAGATAAGGATGTTTGATTCCATGTAATTTCTTTTACCAGCTTATTATTATCTCCCCCTAATGTTGGATGTACGGATTCATCGAAATGACAATCCGCGTATCTGGCCTTAAACAAATCACCCATAGTTGGCTCAAGATACTTAATAATCGTGGGAGAATCAAATCCAACATATATCCCCATCCTCCTTTGAGGTCCCATCTTTGTTCTCTGTGGTGGAGCAATTGGAACATAAACGGCACATCCAAATGTCTTAAGATGGGATATGTTTGGCTCATGACCTGTAAGTAATTGTGATGGGGAATATTTATGTTCACTAGATGGCCTGATGCGTATGAGTTCAGCCGCGTGTAGCATGGCATGTCCCCAAGCAGAAACCGGAAGTATCGACCTCATAAGCAATGGTCGAGCTATTAGCTGTATGCGTCTTATAAATGATTCGGCTAAGCCGTTATGTGTATGTACATGTGCCACGGAGTCTTCCACAGTTACCCCCATGGATATACAATAATCATTAAACGCTTGGGACGTGAATTCACCAGCATTATCAAGACGTATAGTCTTTAAAGGAAAATCTGGAAAATGAGCTCGTAATCGAATTATCTGAGCAAGCAACCTCGCAAACGCCAAGTTGCGGGTCGACAGGAGACAGACATGCGACCATCTCGTGGACGCATCAATGATGACCATGAAATATCTAAACGTCCCACAAGGTGGGTGTATTGGTCCACAGATGTCTCCTTGTATTCTTTCCAGAAAGTTTATCGTTTCCTTAGTCACTTTAACTGGTGATGGCTTAACGATGAGTTTCTCTCGTGAACATGCTACACACGTTATGTGCTTAGGAACAACTCGTTTCCCTTTCAATGTATGGCCATTAGTGTTCGAGATCAATTTACGCATCATGGTCGAACCGGGATGGCCAAGCCGGTCACACCATAAAGTGAAATTTTCGATGGCTATTTTATTAAATGTGGCATTGGCCTCAATCATACTGACTTTGGTATGGTAAAGACCAGTAGAGAGTGCATGTATAGTCTCTAAGACTTTCTTATGGCCTTGGGCGATTTCAAAGATCTGAAGGAACTCTTTGTTTCCTTCGCCCTTAGTCTCAGTATGAAAACCATTCATTCGAATGTCTTTAAAACTCAATAGGCTTCTTTTTGAGCTGGGTGAATATAATGCATCTGATATTTCAAGATGTGTACCCATAGGCAACATAATGTTAGCCTGGCCGTGGCCCTCTATGAGACTAGCTATACCCGCCATTGTGGAGATGTTGGCGTTTTTAAGGGTTAAGTTTATGAAGTATCTTTTGTCTCTTAAGATCGTGTGGCTTGACCCACTGTCCACTACGAATACATCCTTGTTTTCATTCATTTATAAAACAAGATTCATAGGATGATATTTTAGAGACTTCATATAAAATCATTCATTTATTAAGTTTAATAAAACAAGTTCAAAGAAATGACAATATAAATGTCGAAATCAACTTCAATCTTTTAGACAATCTGAAGTTTCATAATCCATAAGATCGTCTTGGTCACGATTAAAATCATCTTCACCACCTTGATATGTCATGTGGGCTTCAGAATTCTTCCCTTTCAAACTCTCTTGATAGAGGTCAACTAGATGTTTGGAAGTCCTACATGTCTTAGCCCAATGATTACCCATACCACATCTATGGCACACTGATTTGGTCGAGTGTTGCGGTTTGAATGATGTCCCACGGCCTCGGCCATGCCCTCGGCCAAACGAGTGTCCTTGGCCACGGTCTCGACCATGATCTCGACCATACTGATTACCTCATCCGCGGCCAAAATAATTTCGACCACGGCCACGTCCATGCCATTTTCCACGACCACGGCCGTGTTGGCCATTGCTTTGGGCGTGATTAGCCTCTTTCTTGGCCTCAGTGGCCGCGTGTGCTTCAGGTAATGGGGCTGATCTAGGAGGTCTCATTTCACTGTTTCTCATCAACAATTCATTGTTTTGCTCAGCGAGCAATAGACAAGAAATCAGATTAGCATAAGTCATGAAGCCCTTCTCACGGTACTGTTGTTGTAACAAAACATTGCTTGTGTGGAAGGTGGAAAAGGTTTTCTCAAGCATATCCTTATCCGTTATATCCTCACCACACAGTTTCAATTTTGAAACAATCTTAAATAGGGCTGAGTTATACTCGTCCACGGACTTATAGTCTTGGATCCTGAGATTCCTCCAATCATACATAGCCTTTAGTAAGATCACCGTTCTCTGGTGATCATATCTTGCTTTCAATTATGTCCAAAGGTCTAACGGATTCTCAATGGTCAGATACTGATCTTTGAGACTCTCAGTTAGATAATGGTGAATGATCAAGATGGCTCTATATCTATCTTTCTCACTAGCATCATTGTCCTCGGTGATACACTCACCGAGTCTCTTGGATTTCAGGATGATCTTAGCATCAAATGCCCATTGCAAGTAATTATCTCCAGAGAGATTTAGGGCAGCAAAATCCAAGTTGTTGTTTTTCGACATCTGAAATCATATGTTTTATAATTTAGATCTTTAAAGATAATAATGTTCTTAGTGTTCTTATGATTATACAAGACAATCAGGTATGTAATGCGAATTGGTCACACGACCAAACGGATATGATGCATTCAGTTCATACGAGTATGATGCAAGATAAGCCGCACGGACAAGACAAGTTATGAACAATCTTATCAAACGGTTTCTATATGATCTTAATGCAATCGGTTCATACATCTTAGAAATCGGTTTCTAAGTGATCAAGCAATCAAGCAATGCATCAAGGTGTTAATTACTAACGGATCATATTCAATGCGATTAGGGTTTTAAACATATGAACAAAGACGGTCAGGTTAAGTCTTAAACAGGATGAGAACAATTAACCTAGGTGATTCCCTAATCTTAAAACATTCAATCGGTTCATCAATTCAATCAACCAAATTCAAGTATGGGTCTAGTAATCCTAGCAAAAGATTTCTATGTGATCATATTAAATCAATCAAAACAATCAATTTCGATTTCAAAGATTAATTAGGGTTTTGATCGATTTTATGCATAACATGCATTATGCATGCATGCGGCTAGGGATTTAAAGTATTAGGGTTTCGATTTTGATCATTAGATCATTGGGGTTTAGGAAATTGATTTTGATCATTAGATCATTAAGGTTTTGATTCAAAACCATTAAGGTTTCGAATTAGGGTTTATGGTTTCGATTTCAACACATTAAGATTTCGATTTGCTTATTAGTTTCGATTAGGGTTTAAGGATTTATGGTTTCAATTTATATCAAGCAGTCAAAATTCGATTTTGGGTTCAATGATTGATCATTAGGGTTTCGAGTTACCTTAACCTCAGATGTGTTGAGTGGACCACCAATGAGAAGAGACGCGAGCTGGACGTTGCTGATCGGGAACGCGAACTAGCTGGAACGAGCTGAGATGTCGTCTGTTGGATCGGGAAAGAGAGCTGTCCTTCGGGAACGCGAGCTGTCCTTCAGGAACGCGAGCTGGCTGAGATCGTCTATCGGACAAGAGAAGGCCGCGAGCTGTTCTTGCTTAGATCAGGACGCGAACAGGTTGAAGCTGATATCCGGATCGTTAGCTGTCCAAGCTGAGATCGCCGTGAGCTGGAACTGATCGGGAAGCGAAGAAGCTTGGATCGGGAATGTTCGCGATCGGGATCGTTCGTTGGCTAGAGTTTTAGGGTTTATCGATTTTGGAGTTTAGCTTAGGGTTCTTAGAGTAATCGTGCTGATAACGTGTTGTAAAACTTAGGAGAATAAAATATTATTCTTATTAATCATAAACATAAGGAGTCCTTTATATATAGGGAATTACACCGTCATAGAATAATGGAAAGAGTACAAATCATAAACCAATAAGGAAAAGGAAACTAGGGTTTCTCTCTCTCTCTCTAGCCGCCGGCTCTCTCTCTCTCTCTCTAGGGCGTCGGCTCTCTCTCTCTAGTATGGGCTGGTTATGGACATCCATAATATGATTTATAACAAAAATGATGTGTTTTAAACTTTTAATCATCAAAACAAAAATATTAGCCGACGCCATGTTGTTTTGGAAGATTAAAACAGCACACAGTTTTTTTGGGGATTTAGAAGGTGTTATTGGTTTATATATTTTGATTGATTTAGAAATCCATATAGTATTTATAAATCCAAATAAAATATACAGATTTTTAAATTCTCTCGGATTAGTATTTAAAAATCCGGTGGTTTTTCCTCGGATTTGAGTCATTGTATTTTTAACAAAGAAATCTATGCAAATCCATTATGAAATCAAATCTATTAGTAAATCCGTATGATTGAATAACACTTAATTTGAATTAGAATTTATGAATCATTAAACTAATAACCAATGTTTTGAAACCCGACCCGGACCCGCGGTTGAATCGGTAAACCCGGTGACCAAGAAAAAAACCGGTTTGGGTTTTGTGAAAAAACCAATATTTAAAAACCCGCAAAAACTCACTAAAACCCGGAACCCAATATCGGTTGAACCAATAAATAATTTTTACTTCTTTTTTTAGTTTTTAGATTATGTTTTATATTCTAAGTTTTCAATTAATAAGTTAGGTGCTGATAAAAAAGAAGAAGAGGTCTTCTCTTTTCACTTTTACATTTGTGATTTTTAGATTTTGATGAAGATTTCACTATGTCACCTAAAGAAAAATGAAGTGAACGATGGTAGAGGAAACCAAAATTAGTTGATGTGATTGAGTGTTAGTTTATTTCCGCTATGGACAATTTATTACAATGATCTTTTACTTTTGGTTTATTTTGAATTTGAATTTTAATTTATTATTCACATTAGACATTTAAATATTTATGAATTTTATATCTTGATTTTTTTTAGATGTCATAACTCTTACTTTGTTACAGAAAATTTCAAATAGTCTAAACTATTTTTTGATATTTTGTATGTCAAATAAAAATAAAAAATAAAAACTAAAGTTAAGTATTTTCTAAATGCTTTTTAAACATAAAATATTTACATATCCAAAATATTATTTTATGTTTTAAAAAACATTTAGAAAATATTAAACTTTAGTTTTTTATATATTTATTTTCATAGCTAACATATTATATTATAAAAAATTAATTAATTTATTAAGCCGCGATTTACCCGCGGTCGACCCAATGACCCAACGATCCGGTAAGTCGTCCGGTTCAGTGTCCTGGTCGGGTTTAAAAACATTGCCAATAACACATGATTTCTATACATATTTTAAAATCATAGAACCAATAACACTAAATTTAGTTTGAATTTTCAAATCCATCAAAATACACTAACCAATAACCCGCGCTTATAGCTCCAAAGATCTCTCTTCGTCGCTATCTTTCAGTAGAAAAGCTACATGTTCTATTTCGATCATGCCATGTAAGTTCATTTTTATCAATCTTCGAAAGAACGAAACAAAATATATTTCTAATACCACCATGTCATCTATTGTAGAATTACTAAACATGAAACTAGGTTTGCAAATAAAACAAAATACAAATTTCAATCTTAAATATTCGTATAGTAGTTCTTATGTTTACAAGAATCTGGATGCATCAATGTATAATTGTACTTGGGATACAACAGCAGAGCTTTTACTAAGTTACATAAGTTTTATCATTTAAGGATATATTATAGAACAATCATGTTGTAAAGACTTTATATACCAAAGGAAAAAGGATGATCATAAGCAACGGGAATATGAAGACGAAATTACATTTTGGATGGAATAATGTGAAGCCCTAATCAATTATATCTCATTGTCCCAAAGTTGTTCAATGGATTTGTAAGGGCTTGTGGTTTGATTAACAAGGAAATCTCCTCTCATGAGCTTCCACTCCTCCAATTGGTCGATAAGTAACAAGTCTTGATCATCCAATTTAATCTCTAAGGCTCTCTTGTTTTCTCTCATTCTTGTTCCATTAAAACTCTTCACTATCACACTTGCCCCTTTTGACATTCCCCACCTTAAAGCCACCTTCATGTTTAGATATAAATTAGATATCGCTCTTAGAAAAAAGGTAAAGAACCCCAAAGCAAGTTATATATTTACTTTTTGAGTTACCTGAGCTGGGGTGGCATTATGCCTGAGGGCAATGGATTTGATTACAGGATGTTCAATCACAGCTGTTGACCCCCAACAATTCCCTGGCGCACCAAGTGGTGAGTATCCACTTACATGGATCTTGTTCTCTTCACACACTTCCCTTAGTTTGCTTTGTCTCCACAATGGATGCATCTCCACCTATACATAACATAAAATCTTAGTTTACCCAATTTAGCTAAAAGGAAGCAAGAAATCTGTAATGCGTTGCATACAAACCTGGTTAACGGAAGGAGAAACAGAAGCAAAATCGAGGAGATCATAGATCTTTTTAGAAGAGAAGTTGCTAACACCAATGGATCTACACAAACCCATCTCCAAGCATCTCTCCATGCCTTGCCATGTTTCTTCAATCCCCAAATCTTTCTCAAACTCGTCTTCCTTAGGGACAGGCTCACTCACTCCTGGTTTTAGCTTTATTGGCCAATGCACCAAGTAACTGTCTAGATACTCTAGCCCCATTGTCCTATAAAGTCAGAAACAATATGGTCATGAGATTGATATGTCGAACTTCATAGTACTGTAGGAGAGTGTTTGTGTTTGTCCAGAGAAACTCACTTAAGAGTTTGTGTGAGGGCAGAGATTGGGTCATGGTGATCGCTAGACCATAACTTTGAAGTGACAAAGATATCTTCTCTTTGGACAGATCCACAAGAGATAGCTTGACCCAATGCAGTTCCTAGAGCTTCTTCTGATCCATATATCTTTGCCGTGTCAAAATGTCTATACCCTATCTGCCACCATTCCAAGAAGTAAGCTTATGAGACATCAGAAGTTACAACAACGGTCTTAACAAACTCTTTATTGAAATTGGAATAGCTAACACTTCTGTATTTTGGTTTTTCTAATTTATTTTATATTTCATACTTGTAGATAATTTGTATAACAAGTTATGATTTTATACTACTATAAAATTTAATCATATTTGGTGGTCAAGTGATAACTACTATACTCATAAGGGATGGTATAGAAAGTGATATACAAGAAAGAAAAAACACACTATATTAAAAGATAATTTGGTAAACTTTTTTGTAATTAAAAGTAAAGACATGAAATTATTTTAGAAGAGAGAAATATGAACCTTGATGGCTTGATGGACGGCTGAGATGGTGCTCTCTTGATCTTTTTTAGGACAATAAGTTCCCATTCCGAGCAATGGAATCGTCTTCCCACACCTGAGACGTGCCATGTCACTCCTCATGTCTCTTTTACTTTTGTTTCTCCTTCTCTCTCTATAGTCTCAATGTGTTTCTCTCAGTTGAATGTTGAAACGATGATGTGTTTATATAGGCCATTAAAGGTCAACGATCTTGACTTTTAAATTCTTTCTAAAACAGTTTCCCTTATGACATGAATTATTATTATATGTAGAATATGACATATATATATATGGAGTATTCTATGATAGTTTAATGTTTTAAATTGTCAAATGTAATTTGGAACTGGGACTAGGGAGGTATCGAAGCACGAGAGTTTTCCATGTCTTCTGGGATTTTCTTAGCCTACCCGAATCCTCATCTCTCAAACCTCAAGATGATATCTTGTCTCCTCAATTTCCTCATTAGTGTTTTGAGTGTTTCCCAAAATATGGTTGTTCTTACATTTTTATTCTGCAACTTGGTTTATTGGAAAGTTTACAAGCTAATTGCTTGCGAATGTTTTTAATCTTAACTCATACTATATAACTTTTAAACGAAGCAACGGCCTAATAATATTTGAGTGATAAATGACAAGTAATATTTCCAGATATAGTTCCTCTATTGAGTGTTACCAACAATAGAGAAAATTAATTATGACACAGACAAACTCGTTATTGTATTACTGGTTTATTTCTTATTTTATTGGATATTATGTATTTAACCAAAAACATGGGATTTATAGTAAGCTTTTTATTGGTGTTAGTCTAGTAATTAATCGATGAATTAGTGTTAATTTAAATATTTTCTTAAGAAAATATTCCAATTGTTTCACAAACCATTTCATAAATCATACAGTATATTTTATCTTTCTTTTTTCATAACAGAAATCATAAATCATACATGTTATCTTTCCTTTTTCATAATATAATATATCAGACTAATTAACATACTGTTTATTTTTACAGTTTACAACATCAATAATAATTAATTATGATTGAAATCACAGTAGAAACATTTGAATCTTAACTTTTGCCTGTGTCATAAAAGTTGCCATGAATTAGTAGTTATGTTTTAGTTTTAGTTAAGCCAGCATGATTCTTACTTTCCAAGTTGTTTCAACGTAACACTCAAAGATATGATATACTTCAAATATTAAGAATCAGCAGGAACAGATTGTGATATTATGAATCATGCATATACTTACCAAAATCTCATCCACATTTGAAGAGGCGTTTTGTAGGAAAGAATATTCGTTTCAATGATGATATAATAATAATATATATTAGAAAGGGCGGTTTGACATAAGATTACTTGTCAATGATTTGATTTACATAAAATAGTTGATAAGGTAATGGAAGTCAACTCGAAGGTGACCGCATGCAATCGACGTTGGCTTACTAATTTATGAATTAAGCGTTGACATATTCAATGGATAAAAATACTATTAATTTTTAAACAGATAAAATTAAATGCAATGTTGGTTCTTGTAGTATTTTACAACTAAAGACAGTCATGTTCCTGCATTTCTAGTGCACCGCCAGAAGATTTCACAAATCTTTTCCATGTGATTTATTGTTTTATTTGGAATTTGCAGTCATATTAACATAAATATTTGCTTTGTAAATTGAATTAAATGTCAACTACCGCTTACTACCAATTTAATTTTATCAAATTTTTCATCAACCGTTTGACGTCTCAAGTGTACATTAATTCGAATCACAAAATGTGTCTCTGCTTTAAATTATTTATCCATTTCTTCTCCTACTTATGTGATAATGTCAGTGACTCATGCATGATATATGTTGAATAATTATCTTAAAAATAAACTTAAACAAAATTAGATCAAATGCACCTTTCCGTTGGTTGCTAATAGAATTAATTTATGGTGGTTGGAACATAAATATCAGCATTACAAAATGCATTGTAAGTAGTTTGAGTTAGATATATTTTATAGAGAAAAACAGGTAAAAATAAACAAACCATGAATTAAAATTAGTTTTATGGTTTCTTGTTAATCTGTGAGCATCACGATGTGATAGTAGTTATTGCTATATAAAAAAAAAAAAAAAATCTCTCGTATTTCTCGTTAATCAACCTAACCATACCAATAAAAACCAACTCACAGAAGTTCTTTTCAGCTAAAAATAAACATTTGTAGCAAACCCCTAACTGATACAAACAGACCGAACATTAAAGAAAACCGAACCGGCATTGAATCCTATTAGACCACCATCATAAGTGGTTTGCATTATTATTTACTTAAACCGAATCTTTTCACGTTAACGAGAAGCTTTAGCCACCTCTTATCCAGCTCGGCTCTTGCTGTGACCAAGACACACCGTTTGGTGATGACGTTCGCAGTATATCAGCCCTTACCTTTTCTCCTTGGATTTATTTAGGAGCTTTATCTCTGTTTCGCACCTTTTTTTTTTTGTCAACATATTTCATTTTATTATTAAGCAAACCAAGATATTACATAACTTTGGTTTTTAGTTCTTGCTTCTTTAGCTAGTGCATCTACAACATTTAAAAAAGATCGGGACATAAAGTGAAAAGTGAAATTACAAGCTCTTGATATGTTATAGATGTCTCGTATCATAGAGACAGCCTCCATGACACGCTTACTGATGATGGTTTCTTCAGCATAAAACTGATTTAACTCATCTATTAATTGCTTACAGTCACTAATAAAAGCGACATTCTCATACCGTAAGCTTTTGATTTGTTGGACTGCCATTAACATTGCCATTGCCTCTGCTTCTATAGATGTATTTGTTGGCACAATAGAAGAGGAACCTCTTATCTTTTGGATGCCTTCTTTACTGTGTAAGGACCATCCTATTCCTGCTAGCTCTTGATTACTCTTCCAAGAAGCATCAACAAGGCAATATAAATTTGTTAATGGCGGGAGTACCTCATGAATATTTTCCATTTGATTCCTTTGTGCTCCAGTACTTTGTTTTTGAGAGCTTTCGATGTCTATTGCTTTATTCCAACACTGATTCTCTCTTATTGCTGCATGAATAACTCTGAGAATGTGATCTCTCTTGTGATGGAACAAGATGTTATTTCTCATTTTCCAGATGTTCCACCCTGCAAAGAAATTCAGAGCTTCTCTTTTATCCTGCTTAGCACCAATCAGCAGATAATTAATATTCTCAATCAGATTATCTGAGGTGCTAGCAGACACATAAAAACTAGTAGGAATCATCTCCCAAATTTCTTTAGCGACTCTGCATTCAAACAACATATGGTTGAGTGTTTCAGTACTCTCCCCACATGTTTGACATGTATTATCTATTACAATTCCTCTCTTCCTCATATTATCCATCACAGCAAGGCTGTTATGTGCTACCCTCCACCAGAACGTTTTTAACCTCGGAGGAATCTTTAGCTTCCATATATTTGAGCAACATTTTCTTACTTCCTCCGGGATTGTTACTTGATCTATCTGGGAATCTTGATCTTCCATTTGGCATTGTAAATGATAGCCCGTCTTCACACTATAATTTCCATCTTTAGTGTATGACCAGACAAGAGTATCAGGATTACCTGTTTTGCTTGGACGAATACTTAAAGCATAGTTGGCATCAGCTTGATTAAGAATATCTGTGACAAGCTGGATATTCCACTCATGCTCGGTTCCTAGGAGTAGGTCATTGACTCTGAGGTCAGGGTGGCTAATTGAACCAGGTCCAGAGGCGGGAGATGATGGCTTCGTTTTGATCCAGTTATCCTCCCATACTCTGATGTCTTTCCCATTCCCTACAATCCATTTACTTCCTGTTTTTAACAATTTTTGAGCTTGAATAATACTACGCCATCCATAACTTGATGTAGTGTAACTCTCAGCTTGCAAGAAACTTGAATGACGGTAGTATTTTGCCTTAAAGACTCTAGCCAGAAGGGATTGTGGATATTTCATCAGTCGCCAACCCTGTTTAGCTAGCAAAGCTATATTAAAATTCTCCATATTTCTTATTCCTAATCCTCCATCCCTTTTAGATTTAGTAATTTTATTCCATCCTATCCAGGGTATCTTATGCTTGTCCTTGACAGATGCCCACCAAAAGTTCCTCATATAAGAAGTAATTTCCTTTAGTAAACCTTTTGGCAATAAAAAGCAGGACATTGCATAAGTAGGGAGAGCTGTAACAACTGCTTTTAACAGAACCTCTTTCCCAGCTTGGGACAGAAATTTATTGTACCAACTATCTAATTTGTTCTTTATCCTCTGCTTCAAGTATTCAAAAGCCTCTTTTCTTCTTCGACCTATACGCTCAGGCAATCCTAAATACCTTCCAAAACCTCCTATTTTATTGATTCCCATTACATCTTTTAATTGTTGCTGTTCAGTTGAGGATATACCTTTTGAAAAAGCAATGGCAGATTTATCATAGTTTACCTCTTGCCCTGAAGCTTTTTGGTAGAGGTTGAGAATTTCCTTCAGATGTCTACACTCCTCTACAGTTGCTCTACAAAAGAGAAGAGAGTCATCAGCAAAGAATAGATGAGAAATTGCCGGACCCCCACGCGAAGCTTTGAACCCATGAAGCTTATGTTGATTAATGGCTCTTTATATAAGCTGAGATAAACCTTCAGCGCATAAAATATATAGATAAGGTGATATGGGATCACCTTGGCGTATTCCACGCTGAGGTCTAATTATATCAGTAGGTTCACCATTGATGAGAATGGAATATGAAACCGTCGATAAGCATTTGTGAATCCATTGACACCAAGTATTACAAAACCCCATCCTTCTCATGATCTGAACTATGAAATTCCATTCCACCTTATCGAAAGCTTTTGAAATATCTAGCTTAAAAGCCATAAACTTAGTTTTAAGCTTCTTAGTATGCAAAGAATGCATCAGCTCATGGGCAATGAGCACATTATCTGTTATCAACCTTCCAGAAATAAAAGCATTTTGGTTTTCAGATATGGCTCCATTAAGGTAAGGTTTCAGTCTCTCTGCTAATATTTTAGAGATGATTTTATAAGCAACATTGGAGAGACTGATTGGCCTATAGTCCCTAATACTAGAGGGAGAATCTATTTTAGGGATTAGGCACACATGAGTTTGATTTAGCTTGGGATCAAGGTGATTCTGATGAAAAAAAGTTTTGACATAAGGAATCACACCTTGTTTGATGATCTCCCAATGATGTCTATAGAATCCTGCATTCATACCATCAGGCCCTGGAGATTTATCAGGATTTATAGAAAAAGCAGCAGCTTCAATCTCCTTCTCTGTGACTTGAGCAGTTAATTTTGTATTTATTTCCTCCGAAATGGTCACAGGGATACCTCGTAAAAGATCTTCATCAATAACAGTCCCTTCACTAGTATATAATTTCTGAAAATATTTCATGATTTGCTCTCTAATATCACCTGGCTTTGTTTTAGTGTTTCCTTGATCATCTTTTATATGAATGATCCTGTTCCGACTTCGCCTTTGCTTGGTTTTAGAATGGAAGAATTTACTGTTTCTATCTCCTGCATTAAGCCATTGAATTCGGCTTTTAGTTCTCCAATATTCTTCCTCCATTCTATATTGCAGGTTGAGTTCAACCTTGAGGATATTGAGAGTAGCATAGTCTATTGTGGAGCTTTGATACATTTGCTGAATTTGTTCCTTCAGTTGATTAATTCTCTTGGTCGTATTAGTCTGGTTCTTGCTCTTCCATCTCGACAATGCCCTCCTGCATTTCTCTATAATCCTGTGAAAATCCTTAGGAGGGATGTTAGTACATTCAGTAGCCCAGACGTCTTTTATAACTCTTTTGACTTCAGGGTTAAACCTCCATCTGTTATCATATCTAAATAGACTATGCTTGTTGACTTTGATATCTTCAGTACATACTAGTAAGGGTCTGTGGTCTGATCCTATCCAGGGTAATAACTTAACATGAGCAGTCGGGTACATATCAAGCCAATCACAATTTGCCATTGTTCGATCTATTCGTGACTTGATATGATAGTGAGCTCTATTGCCTATCCATGTAAAGTATCCTCCTATTGTTTTTAAGTCATGCATTCCAGAGATAGAGATCATAGACCTGAAAAGGAAGAAAGAAGCTTCTGATCGTATAATACCTCCTTCTTTTTCATCATTGCTTTTAATTTCATTGAAGTCCCCTAGCATAAGTCTCGGTCTATGCTGATAAAACCCTGTAGCAACATCCGGATTTCCATATATATATGACAAACAAAAGAGTTTACTTCCATCCTCCACATACATGTCAGTCTTATTCATAGATGGGTTTCCCAAAAAATGAATCTTAACCCCATCTTTCCACATTATAGCTACCCCTCCGCTACTTCCCTTAGCAGGAATTACAAAACAGTGGTCATATTCTAAGTCCTTAGCTAGGTTATTTACATAACTATCCACATGCTTAGTTTCTACAAGGAGTATGATATCAGGATTATGGGTATTCCTAATATCTTTTAGGTGTGGAATTGTCAGGGTACTCCCCAACCCTTGACAATTCCAATGCAATATTCTCATGGGGCGTTAGGTGGCTCTTCCACCTTCAGAGCCACCGTTCTTTGTTGATGTTGGAAATTGTGTTGGTTTGTCTCAAATCTCTTAGCTGCAGGGTCATCTCTGTCTCCCTCCTCCGGTAACTTCCTCTTAGTTCCTTGTTCGTCCTGCTGAGAAGTTGATTCTTCTTGCCTGATGTTTATATCATGAAGGTTCTTTTGTTGTGGCCTCTGTCTCTGAACTGCTACTCTCTGTTTCGCACCTATTGGTTGCAAATTATTCTATTTCGGTTTTATTTTCCTTATTAGTCTTCGGACGCGAACATTGAAATGATTTTCTTTAATGACAAAAAAAAAATGCCAGAAAAGAGCAAGGAAGTTGCTAAAAATCTGAATGAGCTTGCAAAAGCTGGATTAGTGATTTGTACTTCAAATGATTCGATTGAGGTATAAGCAGAGATCACTTTAGTCTGCTTCAGAGAAGGATCTTGAATATCTTGAAGATCCGTTTGATATAATTGTGAATGACTCTAAGATTTGTTATGTATTCATAGAAATCTTCTCATGCGTTAGTTGTAAGATAGTGAAAAATGCCTGGACAATGACTTGATTTTCTGACATGGCAGCAAGTAGTATCCATGAATGAAGAGATGTGCTAGAGTTGCATCGGCTAAGAAGATCCCCATGCGTGAGTATCTGCGAGAGAGTAGAAAGTTTTGGATGTTTCCGAAAGATCCGACCAGAACCTGCATGAGATTTCTCATTTTTCACCCTGAGGCATTACTTTCACTTCTTTGAAAAGTAGAAAAATGTATGAATGCTCTGTTTATGCAATCTCTACTTGTTTAATACTAAAACCTGATTATACTGTTTCTTCACTCGTAAATATAACATCAATACCGTTCAGCTACAAAGAAACATCTGTTACAAAACAAACAGAACCGATAAAAAAACCGAACCAGCTTTGAATCTCAATAAGACAAACATCTAAACCGAGTATCTCTTCACAGCAAAGAGCAGGAATAAACATAAAGATAAATTATGGACAATGGATACACCAACGAAAACGTTCCGAGCAGTGGTGGATACATATTTGCGAATGATTCGATTGAGGGATAAGCAGAGATTGATCACTTGGTCAGCTTTGTTACTGTCCTCTGGACTGTAGAAACTCCATCCACGAACTTTGTCCGGAAAAGAACATTGGCATTGTTGAACATTCCTTCCTTCAGCGAAACCACGATAAACTGTTGAAAAATGAGGTTTCAGAAGCAGAGACAGTTTTGAGACCAAACATTGGATTTAAAGTAAAGGGTTGAGATGGAGATTTGACCTGTGAGTGAGGGAAATGAGCTTTTATCATTCTTCCTATGTTCTGTGTGTGGCTGAGATCAAGAGCTGCATCAACCTGACAAATACAAAATCATGAATGTTTCTCTTTTTTCACTTGCTGAGAAATCTGAAATTGAAAAAGCAAAAAATATACCTCGTCTAATATATAAAGAGGAGCAGGTTTGAAGAGAAGCAATGCCAAGATTAATGATAGCGCAAGAAGGGATCTTTGCCCTCCGCTGAGTTCAGACAAAGACTGCTTCCATACTTTACCAAAGGCAACCCGCACCTCGAGACCATCAAGGAAAGTACCGCCTTCAGGAGGTTCTAGCTTTGCCATGGTACCAGGTAATAGAGTTGAAAAGATTGATCCGAAATCCCTAAACATAGTATTTAACAAAGGTACACATCAGAAAAAAAAAAGAATGGAAAGTAACACAACAGACTCATGGTTGGAGAAAAGAAGACAACTTACTGGTTAACTTTAACCCATGTAACTTTAAGGGTCTCTTTTTTCTTCTCATCGAGCTCCTCAATCACTTTCGTGATTTTGGATTTGTCATTCTAATGAAAAAAAAAAGTTCCATTAGTGATTGCACACGAAGCTACTATTGAACTACATCAGGCACTCATCACTCAGTAACTAACCTCGATTGTATTTTTCTTTGATATCAGCGCATTGTATTCATCTTCTGCTTTCTCGAACATAGCCATAACCTTCTTGTTCACTCTTTTTTCCAAGCTTTACGAGGATAATGAATAACCAGCAACAGAAGAAGATTATTATGTTGCATTCCCAGAATGTGAAGATTAGTATAGATAAATGTTAATCCTCATACACATACCTTGACTGATCTGACTGGAGCTTATCGAGCTTTTCTCTAGCTACGTACGGATTACAAGATTCAAAATCATAATCTGTCCCTCCTTTTCCAAAAAGCTGCTTTTCAGATGCTATCCATGTATTCTTCTCAACGAGCTTGTCGACTTTCACTGAGCAGTCTTTATGATCCGTCTCCATCCTTACCACCTATAAAATATATTTGGAGAGAGTTCTCACGGAAAGTATATCACTTGACATGTAGAAGTTACAATAAACGAAAAATCTTTGTAGAAATTCTTACGAACAAAACCAACTTTATCCTCTTTATATCATAATCAAGTTACCAGAAAGTTTTAATTTTATATTCAGTTCCACTTCAATCAGCATACCCTCTTAAATTGATTAATGTTTCTTACCAATTAAGAAGCTTAAGGCAAATACAAAACATTAAAAAGGAATAAGGGATAGGACTAATAGCACTTCCATAAAAAAAGCATAAACCAATGCAGGTTAGAAAGAATACCTCATTTTCCAGCTTCTTTTTCTCAAGCTTCATGTCACTAAGCTTCTGTAGACATTTTTCCTGCTCAGTGACAAAACCACTTATCTGTGTATCGCATTCCTTCATCTTTGCATGTATTAACTTGAGCTCGGCAAGAGACTCATCATGAATCTTCTGTAAGGCATTAACCTGCAGAGGAATCATATCTTAACATGATATATTTCCTCATTATCAACAAATCTAACCTAGAGTAGTGACTATAATCACCTTGGCCCGCTGCTCGTCTACTTCCGTAGTCAGAGTGGTAATCTGGGTTTTCAATGAAGCTAACTGGCTTTCCAAGGACGATTGTTCCTGAACCATCGCTTCTTCCTCCATCACAAGCTTTTCTTTTTCATTTTCATGACTCTGTAAGCATGAAGAACCACAGAACGTTACAGCGAGTTTTGGAAGTGCCAAAAAGATTTTATGAAAATCTCCGAAAACTCAGAAGGCAATGTTTCCGTGATAAATTTGGATAATTCGGGACAATAAAAGAAATTATGATTCAAGTAGTTCAGTGGCGTATAAGTACTTGACTGAGAAATCTAGAATACCTTTAAATCTTTGGAAGCTGCCTGCATCTGAGCTTTAATGGTCTTAATATTTTTTTCCAAACCTTTGAGTCTTCCCTCTCTGTTCTTGTCATGGTCTTTGATGGATTTCTCTAATGTGGAGACAGCATCAACACAATTATTGTAAGCAAGTTCCTTCTCTTTAATTTGGGATCTCGTTTCTTCAAGCTCTACTTCAAGTTTTTGTACTGCTTCGCCCAGCTATATATAGATAGGTAGGCGGGATCGAAAGTGTAAATATGTGCCTCAAGTATGAATAAAAGACAATACAAAACTGATAATTTAGTTTAAGATATAGATAGAAGACAGAGACATAAACCTTGTGATGCTCATTCTGTTCAGCCCTCTTCAGGAATAAGGACAATTCATACGTTTTTAGCTCCAACTGTGCTTTAACATCTGTGAATTTCTTTTGAAGGGGCTGAAGCTCTTTGATCTGAGATGTCAAGATAAACAAGCAATTAAAGTTTGAAGTACTGAAAACACTTTATTACTGTGATATGAGGAGCCTAAGGAGAGCAATCAGATAGCATTACAAAGATATATTTAGTTCTATCTCGGCGGAAAAATAGATTAAGGGTTTACCTGCGCTTCAATGTCAGCCAACCTTCTCTGGTGTCCTTGTAATTCTGATTCAGCTTCTGCCAGGTCATGGAGTTGCCTAAGGAGATCACCTCCACCCCTAAGGCAAAAAAATATATAAGAAAAATTGCTTTGACAATTGAGTGTTTAGGCATTTCTGAACCACATCCATGAAAAATTAAGTCTCAGAAGATATCTAAGACTCCAAGAAAGAAAAACATACTTGCGACTCCCACCAGTAAGAAGACCACTGGGCTGGAAAATATCACCTTCAAGTGTGACACTTGGAGTCCGAATATCCCTATTGAAAGCAACCTGTAGAAGAAACAGTGAGGGGCAGGGCATAGAGTGAACACTAAATAGTAGCGAAGACAACGAGACAGAAATCAAGGTACAGTAGATGTTGTAAGTATAACCCAATAAAAGTGATAAAATTTTAAAATCGGTTATCAGATTTGATGCGTCAAGAGTATTCTCCCACTCCCAGAACCAGATCCAGAAAGGCCAACAATTAAGTACATTCCATTAACATAAAGAGAGAACATGGTGTTCAAAATTTTGACTTGTATCATGTGTTTCACTTAGCTTTAATGATCAGAGATAGCTTTAACAATCTATATACCAAAGGCTCAGCTACAAATGCATATAAGGTTACTAGAAAAAAACTCAGACAAATGAAATAATCTACGCAATGCATATTCCACGTAGAGTCAAAATTATATGAAGCCGCTGCAACACCACTATAAATACTGAATGCGTGGTAAAGACTTACTTCCTTTGCCGCATCAGTAGTTTTGCAAACAAAAGTGGAGCCAAAAACATACTCCATGGCATTCTGCAAAAGACCATGATTCGATCAAAACAGAAGTTGAAATTCATTTATCAGAGCTCATGAATGAAATGGAAGATTATCAGCCATGGACATTATGATATTCTTGAAAACTTGATATAACGAGGATTACTTATCAGATACCTTTATGTCCTGGCTATAACCGACTAAAGAAAGTGCCAGTTCTGCATTATCCTTCCCAACCTGAAAATAAATGGAAAATTAGCAAGGAACCAAAAAAAAAAGATATTAAATATGGAAATACCATATAAAAAATCCATATACCAATCTAGCAGTCGCTTGCTGCACTCTAGGCTGAACAACGTAAGATTGAATTTTGTTCAGAGGTATAATTGTAACTCTTCTCCTAAGAGCTCCATTTTGAAGGAGCTGTTTCCCAGTTTCTTCTGAGTCCACAACAACATTATACAACTTTCCACCAGCAGTAACCTGAAAACAAGAAGCAAAGTGACTTGAGAATATTAAAATCCAACAATGCGTATTGTGTAGTGATAAGATACCCAATTTACCTCCAACGCTGTCATTGAGTTCCTGTCTTTTACTTTTATTAGTTTTGCGACCACACCTTTCACTTTTGATCGGTCAAAGTTTCTCACAGGATCGCGGTATGAAAATTGAACATTTGCTAATTGAGCTGATAAACCACGGACTTTATCTTCCAGCCTTTGCACAACTTCAAGTACAGATCCACGGTCCTAAACGAATATTTCAGTTAGAGATGTATACTTAAATGTAAAAATTGATGAAATCAACTAAGGTGACCATGCTAACCTTCTCCATTGCTTCCATTTGACCCTCTTTAATAGGAATAGATTCAAGTGCCTTTTTTACACGTTCCACATCACCTTTTCTAGAACCAAGTTCATTCTCAACTTCAACGGCTTCATCCTGTTTTGACATTAACTGAGACTTTCTCTCCTTTAGCTCCTTTTCGCAGTGTCCTATTTTGGTTTTCAGCTGTTTCAACTCTGTTCCTGCTGTTCCAACAGCAATCTTTGCATCCCGTAGTTGATCTTCTAGGCATTTCTCTTCATTTCCGCTACTCTTACCAGCTAGTACCCCCTAATAACCAAAGGGACACAAGTTAACATAAATCAAAAAAATATTATATGGCAAGAAACAACAAATATGTTATTTAGTGGTACTACCTGGTGCTCCTTTTCAGATTCTTCCAATGTTGTGGAGAGTTCCTGGAATCTTCGTTTTAGATCAGCCGCTCCATCCTCAGACTTCTTAACAGCAGCGGCTCTCTCTTTGACGGATTTTTTCAACTCTTCGATATTATGAACAATCTAGCAACAACAAGTAGGAAGTTATAAAAACGTTAGAAATAGCTGAGAATTTGTAACAGTTGTAACAGCAACAAAAGAAAAAACATTTTTCGTCATGCCTCTAACCTTTTCAGCATTCTCTTCTTCTCCCAGAAAGGTGTCCTCCTTATTATTAAGCTTAGATGACTCACGTGTCATCTCTTGAGACAGTGAATCCACTTTCTCGGACAGAGTTTTTACTTCCCCTCCCATGCTGGCTTCCTTTGCCCGAGTCAAATCCTCGATCTGTTTCTCAATACCCTTAATTTCCTCATGTGCCTTTTCAGTTTCCTCGTCAATACTAGTGAGCTTCGCCTTCATTGCTTCCACCCCATGAACAGCGTTGTCTCTAATCTTCTCTGCTTGGACATACTCAAAGGCAATAGAGAACCTCTTCAGACGATCTAGCTCTGCGTTGCCATTAGCCCACTGCATGTACTGCGCTTTCTCCTTCCTCAGTTTCTCTAAAGCCGGCAATATCTCGTGATCCAGAAGCTTGTTTATCTCATCGACCTTGGTTTGCTTTTTCTCAAGCGTCTTCAGTGCAGCCTCTTTCTTGTTTTCGTACATTCTTGTGCCAGCAGCTTCCTCGAGCATGGATAGGATCTCGGGAGGTTTCATGTTCAAGACTTTGGTGATACGCCCTTGCATGATGAGAAAGTGGGGGTTGTTGACGTTAAGCTGCACCGAGTGGAATAGATTCTGGACTTGATTTGGTTGCGCAAGCTTCCCATTTATCAGATACTTGTTACGACCACCAACCACAATCTTCAAAACCAAAAGAAACATGTCACTGTGAGAGAGAGCAAATGAAAGAGCTCAAATTCAAAGTTAGGGGTCTCAAATTAATTGACAAACCCCCCCATGCAATTGATCAAAGGGAAGATAAAATCGAGCGAATTAAGGAAGAAGAAGAAAACCCTACTTGTCGAGTGACAGTGATCTCGGGATGCTCCTCGTAGCCGAGAGGGCTTCTGTGTCTCTCGGAATTGTCAAAGGTAACGGAGACGGTGGCCTTGGTAATCCCAGCTTGGCCTTGCTTGTAGACGAGCTCCTGGAGATTAGCAGCTCGAACCTGCTGGAGATTGGTGATACCCAGAACGAAACAGATGGAATCGAGGATGTTCGATTTCCCCGACCCGTTCAGACCCGTTATCGCGTTGAAGTGGGGATCGAAGCCAGAGACGACCGTCCTCGTCGCGTATGATTTGAAACCTTCGAGGCATATCTCCTTTATGTGCATCTTCCTTCCTCTTCTTCGCTCAGATTCGAGTAGGAGAAACGATAAAAAAAAAAAAGCGAGAAATGGAGCAAATTGGGAAGCCAAGCAAGATGGAACCTCGCTTCAATCGGAGTCGGAGATCCAAGGTTACAGTAAATTGAATCGTTGCGAGAGACTAACTTTTTTTTTTAGGTGAGCCCATTTTGGAATTTTGAAACGAGGGCTTTTGAGTTTGGGGGAAAAGAGCGGGAAACTGAAATTTTGAACAGTTCTCAAACACACCAGACGATTCAGAAGGTATGTTAGTAACTCACATTAACATAGGTAAAGGTCGTGTGGGCTGGTTCATGAAGTTGAGATCAAGGACCACTGGTCCTTTCACAAATTTTCTAGAAAGTTTGCAAGCCTTTCAACAACTCAGAGAATCGTGTACAAGCGCGTTATTATAATAATCTCAGTTTTGATAGATGTAAATAACAAACTCTGAAAAGATGAATATCTCAACTAAAGAGCTAAAGTTTTCAATAATCTAAGAGTCGGCGATGGTGACTTCGACCTCGACACCAGGTTCAATCGTGATGGAAGTGATTTGCTTGACCACATCAGGAGAGCTGAAGAGATCAATCACTCGCTTGTGCACCCTAAGTTCGAATCTGTCCCATGTGTTGGTTCCTGTTAAAATAACAATGGTAACGAGTTTCAACTATGTCAACAAACAAGATCGACGAGCTGAATCACGTATACGAATTGTATATACCTTCACCACAAGGAGCTTTTCGGGTAGTGATCTTAAGAACCTTGGTGGGCATTCTCACTGGTCCCTTGGTTCTCAGTCTCTTGTCCTTAGCTCCACGAACCAAATCAGCACACACTGCACGAAACAAATAAGGCATCAAAAACACTCCTTCACAGTTCGACCAAAAACCTTCCATTTCATTCAATTCGAATAAAGCTACAACCTTTGCTAAACCCTAAATTGTAAACCCTAGATCGGCTAATTTGATTCCTCTACCAGATTTCTTAAAACGATTAAAACCCTAAAAATTCTCAACGGACTTAGACGAGAGCTGATCAAAATCAAAACCATTAATCAAGAACGTGATTGCTAAAATGAGACGATTAGGTCATCAAAATCAAAAGTAAAAGATGTAAAAAAACCTTTCTCAAGGTTCTTCACATTCTTGGAGGAGAGAGTAATCCTGATCTTATGAATTTGCTCGAGTGGCTCTTCCAAACCAGCCTTCGTGGGCTTCATTGCTGCATAAGCCATGTTTTCTTTCTTCTTTTTAACGACGGCGACGAAGGAAATACCAGAAACTTTAAATATAAAAGACTCCTGGAATGAAAACCCCAAGGCCATCAAGTTATAGCCCACTTAACTGGGCTGAACCCGAAGAATTTACATCTATATTATTAAAAGAGAAGTATCCATTTGAAAATGTTCTTATTTCATTAATTAAACTTTCTATTTTTTTTAACTTGTTTTTTTCAGTTGCATTTATGAAATATCCTAAAATGAATAAAACTGTCTAATTTATTACTTGTTTTTTCAGTTACATTAATGAAATATGCTTAACTGAATTTAAACTTCCTATTTTATTGTTTATCCTTTTCATTTACCTTAATAAAATACCCTTAAATAAATTTGGACATAATGTCATTTAATCAACCAAAAAAAACTCATGAGTTATCCTTACGTGCATAATTTTAATAATAGAGATTTTTAAAAATGTGCATCATTAAAATGTTACCTAAAACATGCAGCACTAATATATAACATGCATCAATAAAACTAGAATTTGACTCACACAATTGTATGAATATTATTTTCAGTTGATTAAATTTAAAAATAATTATTTATTCAAAAAATATTTAAGAATGACTATGTTTTTAAAAATTATATGGTATTATTTTCTCATAACTCATTTGTCATTTGATAAATTGTTAGAAAGAAAATTTTAGCATAATATAACTTAGTTGTTATTTGCTAAATTTATGGTTTTTATTTATATTTTTTATTATTTAATTATAATATTTTCATTTTATATTTGAAAGATAAATGAATTTTCTTTCAAACAATATTTTTGTAAATGTATTTTTTAAAAAATAATCAATAAAAATTGTTATTATCATTGAATATCATTATTTTTGACATAATTTGAGTTTTTTTTACATCAAAACTTATCATATTTTAGGATTATTTTAATTTAAAATGTAATTTTCATATTTTTCAAACAAATTCTAAAAATATTTTTTAAATATTTTGTTGTATTTGTTAAAAAAATATTGAGTTGCATTTCAAATAAAAATGTAAAGATATTAAAATTATTCTAATTAAAATATGTAAAATTTAATATAGTTTTAAGGAAATGATCAAAATAAAAAAAATTACACATAAAATAATCATGATTTTTGTTAACTGGGCGGATCATTATTTATATGATATCGCACATGGAAGAAAAATTTCTGTTTTTAAAATTATATAATTAACTCTATACTCATTTTTTTATATTTTTTACTTATTCAATTTATGAACCGGACCGGTTACCTAAACCATCTTATAAGAAGAACAAAAGAAGGTTATAATTTACAAACAAAACTTTAGTTTAAAAAGAACTTTAAAAGAAAGCGTAACTAATGAGAAACATTCTTGTATCCAACTCACTTTTCTGATATTATAATATAAGCTTCCGAAGCTTTATTTGAAAATTGAAATCCCATATATATTAATAAAGACACGTTTAAAAAGTTATAACACGTTGTTTGTATTAATTAAAAAAGTGTCCTTGCTGAGTTGTCACGTAATTAAAATGTCAATTTTGCTTACGTGTTGGTTTGAGAATCAATTGAAAATTTTGTTAGTCCAAAATTAAATTGTTAGGGAATGTTATATTATGGACTATTCATTTATCAAATTGAAATTATTATATATTATTTCCTTAAATAAAACATACGGAATTATCTAATGTGATTAAGATATATATGATAATTAATAATTTTAAATAATAAAGATTTGCTAACAATTTGTATACTTTCTATCATTTTTTTTTTAATTATTTATTATTAAAATAAATTACACAATTGCATTAATCATATAATAAAAATTTATATTATTTGTATATGTTGTATTTTGAATTTTTCAAAACGAGTATAAATTACTAAAACTGTTAAAAGTCTCACATAAACTTTTGTGATCAATGTTAAATTTTTTTTCTATAATTAGATACAATGATTATAAAATTATATGAATAAATAATTTTATTTCAATAGGTGTTTATGTATATATATATATATATATATATATATATTCCATATTGTTTAAATTAAACTATACATCATGTAAAAATATATGCTTATATTTTGATAACTGCGTTGAACATATATTGAAAAGTTAATATTTTAATTTTGAAATCTTTATTGTTTTTTTAAATGATTATAAATTATTGAAACCACTAAACATTCCACATTAAAAAAAATCGTTGGTGTAACCTTTTGTTACACAAATATGCAAATAATCATAAAATCATATGAGTAGAAACCTCATTTTAATAAATATCCATATTAAAAGTACTAGGTGATTTTTCCATGCTCATGCACGAATATAAATATTTCTAAAGTAAATATACTAAAATAATTGATTGCTATTTACTTTTAATTTTAAATTAATTTATAATTTGTATGCATCATTTATATTAATAATATTATATTACTTTAATTATACATATGATTTCATATATATTATGTCTAATCGATTTTGTTGTTTCGATTTACTTATAATTTGGATAAATTGGATTGCATCTCCGAATTCAATTATAATATTTTTTATTCTATATATTAAAATTTTATTAATTTCTTATTTGCATTTAGGTGGTTGTTGTGTTAGATATGTAAATATATTTTATGAAGATTATGTATAACTTAAGATATATTGTGCTTAGAATGAAATAAAAAATAAATTAAAGTGTCTGATTCTAAATTACATAAATTAGTGTAACAATAACATTCTGAAGTCTCATGCATATATATAAATCTAACAAAAGAACTAAATAGTAATAGTTGGTTAATATTTTAATTTCATTTTTAATATGTTTTGAGTTTTCCTATGATTTATATTTATAAAATAAATTATTATTCTTATAAAATTATATATTCTTATCGTAGTTAAATCTATGATTTTAGATAATAACTAAAATATTTTATAAATTTTAAATAATTTTATACCTTTGATTTTTTGAATGGAAACTGAAATTTCTTTTAAATAATTTTAAAATGAGAATTCAGATTTGTTTTGGTATTTTGATTATGGTTCTATTAAGTTCCACAAACATAAAAATTTAAAATTTAAAAGCAAATTTAATATTAAGAAAACAGATAACTTTAATAATGGTAAAATATAATATATCTACCTTATTAAACTATTTGTAACTATTTGATCAAACGATGTTTATGTTTAAACTTTATTTATAATTTATCGACATTTTTGTAATTGAAAGATATTATAGTGAACTAAATTTATGAAAAATAAATAAAATATTTCAATAATACTAATTATAAACTATTTTAAATCAATTAAACATATATCATTGTATGTTACTTAATTATTTTATGTAATCATCTAAGAAAATATATAGATATATAAAAATATTTCTATTACTTTGAATTTTTTTGTATTGTTTAAAATTATGTTTTAAAAGAAATAATATTAGGCAATTGGTCATACTCAGAAAAATCTCTCTTTGATTATTCTCTGGATTCTATGGTAAAGTGTTGGTTTGAGGACATGAGGAGGAATCTCACTATTGCTGAGTGGAATGGATTTTTCAATATGTTTAATCCGGAGTTTATTAAAAATTATTCCTCTATGATAATGGATTATGATTGGTATTGTATTATTTCATTGTTAACACAGGTTCCCTTTCGGCACTTTGGGAAGCCTTGGAGCTTTTTGATAATAGAATATAATTTAAAATTGGTTTGGATTCGTGACTGCCAACTACTTTAGAAAAAATGGTACAATGGTTTACATCAGATTGTTGAACTAGGATGGTGTGGTTTTATTTTACATGGGTTTGGCGAATACTTGGATGCAGTTCTGATATGGTGGCTGTGGGGTTTTGATGTTAAAACATTTTCGGGTATCATTAAACCTGTATGTTATGGTCGATGGAGCAATACAAATATTTTTATATATGAAAATATTAAGTTGGAATGTTATAGGACTCGGAAGTCATTGGACCATAAGTTATATCCGGGAGATATGGCACAAACATAAACCAGATTTTTTATTTTTATCTGAAACGAAACAGGATTTCGAATTCGTACAAGGGTTTCAATCACACTATGGATATGATAGGTTGGTTACTGTGGATCCAAATGGGCGGAGCGACGGTTTGGCTCTTTTTTATAACAACGAATATGAAGTAAAAATCTTATATTCTAGCAACATAATGATAGATATAGAGGCGGTGGTCAAAGGAAAGTTTTCCTTACCTTTGTCTATGGGGATCCGGTACAAGAGTTAAGAGAACATGTATGGGAGAGACTAACTCGGTTTGAATTATCACGATCTGAACCTTGGTTTATTATTGGCGATCTAAATGAGATTACGGGGAATCATGAAAAGGATGGGGGAGCACTAAGATGTACAACTTCCTTCATTCCTTTTAACAACATGATAAAAATGGTGGATTACTAGAATTTCCGGCTCGAGGTAATAAACTGTCTTGGCAAGGAAGGAGGGGCAAAGGAAAAGGAGCAGTGATGGTTAGATGTCGATTGGATCGGGCCTTGGCAAATGAGGAATGGCATACGCTTTTTCTACGCTCTTACACAGAATATCTGAAGATGGTGGGTTCTGATCACCGTCCTGTGGTTGCTTTTCTGGAGGATAATTTATCACGAAAGAGAAAGGGACAGTTCAGGTTTGATAAGAGATGGGTTGGACAGGAGGGTCTCATGGAATCGATAGTAGCAGGCTGGACAGAAAATCAGGGAGGACATATTGCGGATGTTGTTACAAAAATTAATAATTGCCGCCATGAAATATCGTCATGGCGAAAAGATAACCAACCATACGGGAATGACAAAATTAAAGATCTTCAACATGCATTGGAAGAAGTTCAAATGGATAATAATAGAACACAAGAGGAGATTCTTGAGGTATCCAAGAAGTTACAAGAGGCTTATAAGGATGAGGAGGAATATTGGCACGAGAAAAACCGAAATATGTGGTATTCATCTGGGGATCTTAATACTAAGTTTTATCATGCCTTAACAAAGCAGCGTAGGGTTAGCAACAAAATAGTGGGACTCCATGATGATATGGATAATTGGATAACAGAGGAGAACAGAGTTGAGAAGGTGGCAGTTGACTATTTTGATGATTTGTTTAGCACCACTAATCCAACGGAATTTGATAGCTTTTTGGAAGAGATAGTTCCGTCTATCTCCCCTCAAATGAATCAAATTTTATTAAGACTAGCAACGGAGGAAGATGTTCGACAAGCTTTATTCATGATGCACCCGGAGAAATCGCCAGGTCCGGATGGAATGACAGCTCTCTTTTTCAACATTTCTGGCATGTATTAAGAAAGAAGTGGTTGAGATGGTGAATAATTTTCTGGTTACAGGAAATATGGATCCACGTTTAAATATTACTAATATTTGTATGATTCCGAAAATAGAGAGACCTACAAGGATGACAGAACTAAGGCCGATAAGTCTATGTAATGTTGGTTATAAGATCATCTCGAAAGTCTTGTGTCAAAAATTGAAAATTTGCCTACCACAACTAATCTCGGAGACACAATCGGCTTTTGTGGCAGGCAGGTTAATATCGGATAATATTCTTATAGCACAGAAAATGTTTCATGGATTGAGAACCAATAAGTCTTGCCGAAACAAGTTTATGGCGATCAAAACAGATATGAGTAAGGCGTATGATAGGATAGAGTGGAGTTTTATTGAGGCTCTTCTTCACAAAATGGGATTTGATCCTCGATGGATCAATATAATGTTGGAATGTATATCGTCGGTTCAATATATGGTACTCCTCAATGGTCAGCCACGAGGTCTCATAACCCCCCCCCCCAAGCGGGGCTTGCGTCAAGGGGATCCTTTGTCTCCTTATTTATTCATCATGTGCACCGAGGCATTAATTGTGAATATTAAGAAGGCGGAGAGAGCGAAACAATTAACTGGTCTGAAGGTAGCAAGGGTTTGTCCAACAATTTCTCATTTGCTATTTGCAGATGACAGTCTTTTCTTTTGCAAGGCAAATAAAGAGGAATATCAAACCATTCTCAGGATTCTAAAGGAATATGAGATGGTCTCAGGGCAACTAATTAATTTCCAGAAATCCTCAATTTAATTTGGACATAAAATTGAAGAATCCAGCCGTCAAAAATTGAGAGATATTTTGAGAATCCAGAATATAGGAGGAATGAGATCTTATTTAGGTTTACCAGAAAGTCTTGGAGGATCAAAGGTACAAGTGTTTGGCTTTGTACAAGAGCGCTTGAATAATATGGTTAATGGATGGACTTTTCGATTCTTTACTAAAGGAGGAAATGAGGTGATTATAAAATCGGTGGTTACGGCATTGCCAATCATGTGATGTCTGTTTATCGGTTACCGAAGGTTACAGTTAAAAAGCTAACAAGTGCAGTAGCTCAGTTTTGGTGGAGTCCAGGAGAAGCACAAAATGTATGCATTGGAAATCATGGGATAAATTATGTGCTCCTAAAGATAATGGTGGACTAGGCTTTAAAGATCTTATTGATTTTAACACGGCGATGCTTGGAAAGCAATTGTGGTGGCTGATTGAGAAGCCAAATACTCTTTTTTTCAAGAGTCTTCAAAGGAAGGTATTATAGGAATGCTTCACCCCTGGAACCGATCCGTTCATACTCCCCGTCATATGGCTGGAGGAGTATACTTCTGCTAGATCTTTGGTTTGTAAGGGACTAATTAAAAGGGTGGGAACAAGTTCATCTATCTCAGTATAGAATGATCATTGGATCCCAGCCACTCGCCCGAGACGAGCAAACAAAAAACTTCAAAACAGTTACCCGGACCTTACAGTGGATTCTCTCATCAACTCGGAATCCCGAACATGAAATTTGCAGGCAATCAGGGCTTTGGTGGATCCTCATGATGCACAAATTATAGAAAGTATACCTTTGAGTAGAAATCCGATGGAAGATAGGAATGGATGGCATTTCACTAACAATGGGAAATACTCGGTTCAATCAGATTATCAAGTGGAGCGGATCTATCCTGATAGGGAAAAACCACCAGAATTTATTGGTCCAACAGTGGATATACTAAAAGCTTTCTGCTGGAAAGTGCGGTGTCCCCCGAAGATACAACATTTCTTATGGCAAATCCTTTCAGGATGTATAGTGGTAATGAAAAATCTACAAACAAAGGGAATACAAGGGGATATATGTTGTGCTCGATGTGGAGATCCGGAGGAATCAATAAACCATGTGTTTTTTTCAATGTCCTCCAGCACGTCAAGTATTGACTTTATCTAAGATACCATCGAACCCCAATATTTTTCCTTTTAGTTCTTTCTTCGCCAACATGGATCACATATTTTGGAGAGTCAATCCAAGGCAGATGACCACCAATTTGCATGGATATTGTGGTATATATGGAAAGCTCGGAATAACAAGGTGTTTAGTAATCTGGATATTGATCCAAGGGACACACTGAAAATAGCGGAATTGGAATCAACGCTTTGGGCTGAGGCACATGTAGTAAAGGTTCAAACGAAGGAGCATGAGGCACAGAACATACCCACTGTACCGACTTCAGGACGATGATGCTTCATAGATGGTTCATGGAAAGACAAGGATTTATTTTCAGGGCAAGGCTGGTATAGCACTTTACCAGGTTTTGATGGTATACTAAGGGCAAGGAATGTAAGGGCAGTCTTTCACCTCTACACTCGGAGGTGGAGGCATTAGTTTGAGCAACGGAAAGTATGAAGAATTTAAGACAGTTTTAGGTTACGTTTGCAACAGATTGTTCTCAATTGGTGAAGATGATTTCGGAACCAGAAGAATGCCCAGCATTGGGAAGTTACCTGGAAGACATAAAGCTTTTAAAAAGAAGTTTCCTCAACTCAGACATCGTTCATGTACCCCGGACGGAGAACCTACGGGCGGATAGCTTAGCACGCAGTGCTAAGAAACAACTGTCTTTCGTAGTTCACATGGATGCGGAGTTACCAATTTGGTTTACAGAGTCAACACGAGTTTGTAAATGTTTCCTGTCAAAAAAAATATATATATTTCTTTTTCTAATATCAAATTATTTGTGTAAATTTATTTTAATGAAATCAAATTTATATTTTTCATCTAAGAAAATATAGATATAATGAAAGTATTTTATTACTTCAAAAGTATATTTTATGTTATTTAAAAATATTTTTTTAAATGTAATATTATTATTTTGTGAACTTTCCCTTTTTTATGAAATCATATTATACATACATATATTTTTGTTTTCAATACGTTTTTTTCTTTATAAAAATATTTCTTTTTTATTATATGTATATTTTTTGGAAAATTTTATAAAAGAAACTAAATAAATAATAGTATTTTAAATGTAATACATTAATTCATTAAGGGTATCAATGTAATAAACCCTTGTGAAAGTTAACGTGAGATCAACACATAGTAAACTGACTTCTCAAATAATATTATAGAGATATTATATATCTATGTTAATATCATTTAAATTTAATTATATCTCATATAAATAGATAAGATTGATTGATTTGATTTATTTACCCTAAAATGATTGCGAATAAACAAAAGCGGTCGTTTAATTTATATGCGCACGCCAATTTATTACATAATAATAACTAATTTATTTATTATTTAATATATAATTATTATTTTATTATTTCATAGTATGTAGCAAAATATAAAATAAGTAATAAATATAAAATGTTTATTTTGCACAAGGCGGAGATCGTAACCTAAGTATGTATCCTTTTAAAAAATTTAATTCTTAGAATTTTTCTATATCTGAGGCCAAAAAAAAAATAATGAAATGAGAATAAACTCTAAAATGAAAAAAGCGTCACAAAAATGAAAAAAATATTGAAGATAGATCGGATTGACACGTGAACGTAAACTTCTCATAACCATAATTAACTTTTAAATTGCTAAATCATGATATAAAACTGAGCTGACATGGTAAACAAATTATGTAATTAACAAAAAATTGATTTCTTCGGCCTAAATGTTAGATTATTATGATTTTTTGACCTAATACTTTAAAAAATGAGATCAGCTAATGAGTAAACAAGTTATATAATTAACAAAAAAAATTTAAAAATTGTTTAAGGGCGAAAAATATTAATTTGATCGAGAATATAAATTTTATTTTTTCATATGATATTTTTTAAATAAATTTTCATATAAATTTAATTGGTGCAATGCGCATGTATCATCCTAGTTGAAAAGTCATGGACATGGCGAACCGGATTTCCGGATTTGAAGGTGTCAAACTAGCCCATGAGGCCCACTTGTTTTTTGACTGTCTCTCATCCCATCTTCGTAAAACTCAAGAATTTGTCGTCTTCTTCATTCTATGTATTCGATCGACATCATCATAACTGGACAAACCAAAAGAGCCCTTGTTTCTTCTTACACTGGTTATCATTATTACTGTAACACTGATTCGCTGAGTTAGGGAAACCCCGAGTCAAAACACTTACCACCAACCATGAGCTGGATTCGTAGACTCGATCTCATCGATCCCTACTACACATGTTCTCCTCTCATCGTCCGAGAAACCTCCATTGTGGAGCCCTCACCATTCTTTCCTTCCTTCATCCACGACGACGAAGATCTCGCCTTCCCTCTCGGATTCCCATCGCCTTCCCCACTCGATCTATTCGAAAGCGTGACGGATCTGGTCAAGATCGAGAAATCCCCGTCGTCTTGCAAGTACCAGCTGGTTCGCCGGAGGGCGGAGCCGGAGTATCCTCTCCAGTATCTCTGCGACCGAGTTTCCGAGCTCGAAATTAAGTTCGAGCGCCTGGTCGGTCCTAAGGGGCGTGACTCCGACAGGAAGTACAAGCTGACGAAGGAGATCAAGGGCTCCGGAGAGAGGAAGTACAAATGGGAGGCGGAGATCCAAGGGCCGCCGGGGAGGAAGTACAAGTGGGAAGCTGAGTTTGAAGGTCCTGGGGAGAGGAAGTACACGTGGACGACGGAGATTAAAGGCGGGAAGGAGGATGGGGTTGCTCCGAAGAAGGCCAAGGCCAAGGCAAAAGCTGAGGCTGAGGCGGAGAAGAAGATGAAGAAGAAGAAGAGTTACAACTGGACGACGGAGTTGAAGTCGGAGAGGGAGAACGGAGAGCTGCAGCACACGTACACGATCAAAGCTTCCTCTGGAGGCGAGAAGAAGAAGAAGGAGAAGCCACGTGTCGTAGAGATCGAGGAGGATGAAGAAGAACATGGAGCCATCCTTCTCAGGAAGGTATCATCTATCTATATTGTCTCTTGCTTTTACTCTGTTTATATGTGATTAATACGTTTGATTTTTAGTTTATAAACTTTTCTGGAAACAGTAGTTTGATTTTGATTGGCATGATTGAGATTGGTGTGTTCAAAGGTTGAACCTTTACTCCCTTGTGTTTAATATACAGACCCATCTTGATGTACTTACTTACTTTTATCTTAATGTTTGTGGTTATAAAGGCGTATTCAAGAAGAAGTGGAGCAGTAAGGACCAAGAAGGGAAAAAACAAAGAAATGCCGCCTGAATACGCGGCTGTGATGATCCAGAGGGCTTTTAGAGCTTATCTGATTCGCCGCTCAAAAGCATTACGTGCTCTTCGTGATCTAGCCATCGCAAAGACCAAACTGAAGGAGCTAAGAGCTTCATTCCACAACTTCAACTTCCGTCGCGTGATCTCTCGTGATGCAGAGGAGCGCCAGAAGTTCTCTGAGAAGATCATTGTCCTCCTCCTCACTGCTGATGCCATAGAGGTACTTCTTAGTGTTTTGCTCTTTAGTGAGATCCAGGTAGACAGTTTTTAAGGTGTTGACTGATAAGAACCTGTGGGACTTGTTTGTAACTTTTGGTATCAGGGAGTTGATGTGATGGTTAGAGGAGCAAAGAGATCAATGGTGGATGAGCTGGAAGCAATGTTGGAGGTTGTAGACCCGCAACCGCAGCAGGGGAAGTCATTGTCGATGCTGAGAAGAACATTCGATATGCCAGACCGTATGATCCGCAATGAATTCGCTGAGGGAGTGACTCAGATTGTGCAGATGCTTGAAACAGAAGAAGAATGATGGAACCTATGTGTGTACGTGATTCAGAGGCTGTTTTTGTTGTGTCTTTGGAATAATTAATTAGCCTCTTTTGTTTGCTTAGTGTCTTCTTGAGAATGTTTCTAATTACGGTGAGAAAAAATAATAATGATGGGAGTGTCTGTTTATCTGTCTCATCCAGGCCCGTCCCTGCAATAAGGCAACTAAAGCGGGCATCCGCTTTAGGTCACAAAATATAAACAAAACATTAATACCATTTGTCACTGAATTATATACTTAGGTCAAATGGTTTAGAAGTTTGATATGAGTTACCATACCGTAATTTGATTCTCTTTTTGTCCGACATAGATTTAATTTTTACCATTCGATAACTCTATATTTAACCACATTTAGAAATAATTATAGTCTTTGTTTATATATTTCATAAAACTATAAAGTTACACCGGGTGGCAAACAAGCTATAAAGTTTACATAATAAATAAACAATTTTCGTATAAAAATTAGAATTAGTAAGTCGTTAAGACATGCGTATGATGTAATCAATGAGCATGAGCCTCGATTTAATTATAATAAGGCATTCGAATTCACACATGCACGTTTGAAGATGGATATTATGGGTGTGTGTTTTGAGACCAAGAGTAGAAGGAACATGGAGAAGAAGGCGATGCATTCATTGAAACCATTGTTGCTTGCTCTTCAGAGAGATGATGGAATGTTTCAATCGAATTATCAGATGGGTCTTTGTTAACTTCTTCGTCTTCTTGGCTCATGATTAGCTGAGAGGCAACAAATTTGTCAAGAGTTTGCCACTCCATCACTTGATCATTATGGTCATCATTGAGCAGTAATCCTGACTGATGATGGTGATGATCAGTGTTTGTGTTCATCATAATCATATGATCATCATCATTAGTAATAACTTGACCATGATCAACTTCTCCATCTCCTTGCACTAATGTGGTTGGTGTTGCGTTGATAGTGCTCAGTACAACACCATAAGGGTCATTATCATTGTGATGTAACGATGATGATGAGGCTTGAAACATTCTTGGGCTCTCTAGATCAGGAAGATGGTAGTAGCTACCATTAGCGACATCCATTTGCTGCACGAACCAATTAGATTCTTGGCCTGATGATGATGATCCCATCATTGTTCTTGGATTGTTGTAATTCATCATCGTTGTTAGTTTCTTCTTGAAAGCACGACAAACCACCCATCCTTCCTCATGAGGTGGTCCATTTTCATCGGTCTCAAGACGATATTCATGCACTATCCAATCCGATTTCTGACCATTTGGGGCCCGACCTTTGTAAAACACAAGAGTCTTCCTCATGCCCACAAGCTCTTGCTTCGAGTATATGGCCTTGTCTCGACCTGTTGCTTTCCAAAATCCTGACCCTGTTGCTCTATTGGTTCGTGTCCCTGTTGGATACTTCTTGTCCTTGTGGCTAAAGAAATACCATTCCCTCTCTTCTCCTGTACCTCTTCCACATAACTCTGTATTTATTAAAAAAAAACATTATCGACTATAAAATATATAACATATTGGCAAAATATTTATTGTCAGTTGATTCAAATTAACCTTTAACAACTAATGATGTACATACCCTGGATGTCCCATGGCTCGATTTTGTAAAGATCAACATCTTTGATAACATCAACTTGCATCCCGGGGAATGCAACTTTCTTCTTAAGATAATAGTCAACGAGTTCTTCGTCGGTTGGATGAAATCGGTAACCGGGAGGAATGAGTGAGCGACTCTCCATATTTGATATTTTTAAATTTAATTTCTGCAATTGCAGTATGTAACATATACTCTATCATCAAAGGTGAATATAAAAGATATATGTAGCTAATGTGAAATCAAGTATTCAAGTAAGTCTACATAGGAGATGATGTGTCCACACACGTAGTTATGATTTAAAGTATATACTTGATCCATTTCATCATGAAAAAGGTTGTTTTTTTTTATCATAAACTATTACGTTGGAATACTCATAATATCTCGTTAGTACCAAATTCCACGCATAACATAACATGTTTCAAAAAAAAAAAGAATCATGATATATATGCATGGGTTTTAAACTAGTAGTTAACTTTCCATAATGTGCACTACTATATTTGATGAAAATGTTATTAAAAAGGGAGAAAAAATAACAATGAACATCATTTATAAAAAACAAACTCCATACGTGAGATAAGTAATGAACATCACATACTTTCCAACAAAAGGAGAAAAACAATGTAGTCCTCTTGTCCTTTAAATAAGAAAAGGAAGAAAGTAGTTATACTTATAACCTAAGATCTCGTGAACCAAAGTTAAATATCTGGTGATATTGCACATCACAAAAACTAGAAACCACATGCACACATGGTTCGATATACTGAAATAAACTTACTTGGATCTTCTTCTTATATGCGAGATTTATAAGAACTTTAGAATGGGTTCTTCTCCTGGTTCCTTGTAGACTTGGACAAAGAGACAAAAGCGTTTTGTCTTGTGTATGTTGTTGATATCATGAAAGACTGAGTATATATTCCGATACTGGCGGATTCTCTAGGCTTATATGAACCCATATATATAGGCACATGTTAATGTAAACAGAGACAAAAACTTTCATGATGCAAAAGGAAATGTGCTTTTTATTTTATTTTATGTGATTTTTTATTCTATACTTTCTTGAGAGAAGATTCTATTCAGATTTTCGGGAGACTTTAATTATAACTTAGCTATCACTCTCTTCCTCTCTCTACCTGAAGTGTTGAATAAGTTTTCACTTTCTATGTGTGTGTGATAGAGAAGTAATATGATCTTTTAGAACTATATCTACCAACTATTGAATGCGACATCTTCAAATAAAGTTATTCTGTTTAATTTATTGAAGAAATTAATTAGTTATATATGCTTTGTTCAAAAACGCGGGTAAGAGCATCTTCAATCGCACTTTATTTTCTATTCTAAAATAGAATTTAGAGTAAAAATATTCCAATGATATTCTATTTTCTACTTTTAATAGAGTAAAAATGAGTTTACTCTATATATAGAGTAAGTTATTTATGTTTTGTTCATCATTATATTTTCACACTAAAATAGAGTACCATTGGAATGAAACTCATATTGGAAAAACATATTACGATTTGACTTTAAACGTAGGGTTCAGTTAATCAGAAAAGCTGAAGAACTTATCATTTTTGTAGATTTGTAATCCGAAATTAAATGTTCTTTAATAGATTTATCATAGGTTGATCAAAACATATAAGATTAGCAAGAAAAGCAATGGAAATCACAAAAAAATAATAAAAGAATGGCATCTGTAGTTAGTTCTAAGAATTGCAGATTTGAGATAGAAGACATGATTATTTTTGTATTTCATTTCACTAAACCTAAAAGCACACACCTGTACTCGAACCCATGACACGTGATTAATGACAAAAATCACTGACTACTACACCATCTGTCCAAATTATTATTTATTCATATTATATAAACCCATAGAAACCACTAAATTACTCTGTTAATCTGTATAATCTCCGAATAATTGATTTGGTGCAAAGCCCTACGGGGACACGCATTACGTCTAGCGCAGTCCCGAACAATGGTTATATGCGGATTTGCGTTTGGGGCGGTACGGTCACTGTGGCCGCAATAGATACATTTTGTGTTGTGGTTTGGTGGTTGTGGGATCGTACCGCCTCAAGAGAAAAACAAACATTTCAATTGTTTTGTCATCCAATCGTTACGTTTTGGACGATCAAGACCAAAATATATTTAATAATATTTGCATTCAAATATAAAACAACTATAGAAAATATCTTAAGGCGTCCTTACTTACGCAAGTAGACTATTTTGTTTACCTTTATCGGCTGCGTTTATTCTCCCGTGTTGATGTTACTCAAATATCACTGTACTCTTGGATTAATTAAACTAAGCAATCACTACTTCTTGTTGACCATCACATCTATAACACCAATATAATATATGCTGCTCATGTTAGGTTACTAGATTCGTTTGGTGAAATTGATACGCAAGTTTTTCTTTTAATAAACAATGTATTGATTTAGTCTGTCTTATTCAGGTTTCTGTGTCTTGATGCCTTGATGGATAGATGTTGCACCAACAACAACAACAAGCTTGTAAGACCATCTATAATGGTTCACCATATTTTTCACTCTAAAATAAAGTAACTTTATAATAGAGTTATGATATACTCCAATGGTACTTTATTCAAGAATGAAAAATAGAGTGATGAACAAAAAAAATACAATTTACAATTTATATATAGAGTAAACCTATTTTTTACTCTATTATAGAATGAAAAATAGAGTATCACTGGATCATTTTTACTGTAAACTCTATTTCAGAGTGGAAAATAGAGTGGTACTCTATTTTAAAATGGTACTATATTTTAAGTATCATTTTAAAGTGGTTTCTATTTTAGAGTGAAAAATAGAGTGAAATTGTAACTATTTGATTTACTAGTTACAGAAAGTTTTCCAAAATACTTATAATATTTCAACTATCAAATTTAATTAATTAACTGTTGAACAAAAAAAGAATTCCATTACATAACTCTTACAAGTTAATTGGTAGGAAAATGTTTTGGGAGAAATTATGCATATTCTTTGCGAGCTCAAACTTAAGATTCTATGATAATTGTACAACATATATATATCAAATGTTTTATTTTATTTTTCTTAAGTATACAATTATGTGAACTTTCAATAGATGATATCGTAAGAAACATAACACTACAAGAAAACATCGGAATTCTGACGGACATTCCGACGGAAAATGAAATCCTCGGAATTTCCCGAGGAATTTCCGAGGAAATTCCGAGGAAACCCAAAATTTGGGTTTCCTCGGAATTTCCTCGGAATATACCGACGGAATTCCGAGGAAACATCAATCCGTCGGAATATTCCGAGGAAATTCCGACGAACTAGTGATCGATCGATGCGTTTTTGGACATATACCCATCGATCGATCACATTGTTACGCTTTGGTCCATCTTAGTGATCGATCGATGCGTTTTTGGACATAAATACATCGATCGATCCGTTTATAAAAAAACATTCGAGATTTTGAAACCCCAAACACTAGTTCCTCAGAATTTCCTCGGAATATTCCGAGGAAATTCCGAGGAACACTTGATATCCTTGATCGATCGATGGGATTATCTCATCGATCGATCACATTGTTACGCTTTGGTCCATCTTAGTGATCGATCGATGCGTTTTTGGACATAAATACATCGATCAATCCGTTTATAAAAAAACATTCGAGATTTTGAAACCCCAAACACTAGTTCCTCAGAATTTCCTCGGAATATTCCGAGGAAATTCCGAGGAACACTTGATATCCTTGATCGATCGATGGGATAATCTCATCGATCGATCACATTGTTACGCTTTGGTCCATCTTAGTGATCGATCGATGCGTTTTTGGACATAAATACATCGATCGATCCGTTTATAAAAAAACATTCGAGATTTTGAAACCCCAAACACTAGTTCCTCAGAATTTCCTCGGAATATTCCGACGGAATTCTGAGGAAGAAAAGGGTTTCCTCGGAATTTCCTCGGAATATTCCGAGGAAATTCCGAGGAAATAGGGTTTTTAAACCGAAAACAACGTTTTGCGGTTTGAATAACACCTATATAACCCTTATTAAGTGTCTTACGTTCATTATGAAGTCAAAAATTTGTTCATTACCCTATAATAAACACTTTTCCGATTGTATGAACGAAATCCCCACAACGTAACATAAGAGAAACACTTATACACTTTAATGAACGGTAAAGGGAATACTTACAATTCGTTTTGAAATTTTTTATTTCATGGTTTATGCTCATCTATACAAAGAATCCTCAATGGTATGCATTACAATTGTATAAGAAATGAAATACGGCAAAAAAAATTGATGTTTTGAAACCCCAAACACTAGTTCCTCGGTATTTCCTCGGAATATTCCGAGGAAATTCCGAGGAACAATATAAATTAATAGAAATACATGCACAGGATATTCTTTTTCGTCGAATTAATGAAAATATTCCGAGGAAATTCCGACGGATATTTAAGTGGCCGTCGGAATTTCCTCGGAATATTTTCATTTAACCGGGCAAACAAGCCGCCAAATATTTCGCGAAAATTGAAATTGAAAATACTGAGGGAATTCCGACGGAAAATATCCGTCAGACCCAAGGTTTTATAAACTCGAACCGCATCTTCTTCCCCATTTCTCTCTTCTTCCCCATTTCTCTCTTCTTCCTCTCCAGCGATCTCTCTCTCCTTCCGGCGTTCTCCACCTTCTCTCACGACGATCTCTCCGGCGAATCCTTTCCATTCCTTTACAAATCATGTAAGGACCTTATCCCACTCTCTTAGGTCCTATTTGTTAGGTTTTTAAGTAGATTTGATGATTTTAGAAGTTTTTTGATAGATTTTTGTTAGGGTGATTGGGTAGGATTGTGATTTGTTGTGTAATAGGTTTAGAATTGTGATTTGGTTGTGTTGAATTGATTTAGAACTTTTTTTATAAATTGTTTATTATTTTTGTATTTACAAAACGTTTATATAAATTCGATTTTACAAAACGTTTTTGTATATAAATTCGATTTTTGGATTTATAAAAGATGATTTCATATTTATAAAAATATTTATATTTATTAAAACAAATTTTGTATTTATAAAAAAAAATTTTGATTTATAAACACTATTTTTTTATTTTTGTATTTATAAAAACTATTTTTAAATATACAAAACGTTCTTTGTATATAAATTCGTTTTTTGGATTTATAAAAGATGATTTCATATTTTAAAATTAATTTTGTAGTTATAAAACATTTTTTGATTTATAAACATTATTTTATTATTTTTTGTATTTATAAATACTATTTTGTATTTATAAAAAGATGATTTCATATCTATAAAAATATTTATATTTATTAAAACTAATTTTGTATTTATAAAACATTTTTTTATTTATAAACACTATTTTATTATTTTTTGTATTTATAAAAACTATTTTGTATTTATAAAAAGATGATTTCATATTTATAAAAATATTTATATTTATTAAAACTAATTTTGTATTTATAAAACATTTTTTTATTTATAAAAACTATTTTATTATTTTTTGTATTTTAAATATGTTTTCTATTTCAATTTTAATTTTATATTTTTGAATTTCAATTTAAAAAAATAAATTTATAATTTTTTTTTTGAATTTTGGAAATATTCCGAGGAAGTGTATCCCTCGGAATATTCCGACGACATATTCCTCGGAATATTCCGAGGAATTTCCGACGAGAAAAGTCCTCGGAATATTCCGAGGAAATGAATTTCCTCGGAATTCCGTCGGAAATTTCCGAGGGATTTCCGAGGAAAGATGAATTTCCGAGGAGTTATTTCCGAGGACTTTTTTCGTCGGTATGTCGTCGGAATAGCGTTATTCCGACGACATACCGACGATTTTTTCCCTCAGTATGCCGCTGTTTTCTTGTAGTGTAAATTGAAGTAAAGTCAAGAAAAAACAGGAAAATAGTTGTTGTAAAAACAAAAAGTAGTAAAACAATGTTTTCTGAACAAATAGTAAAACAATGTTTTCAAAAAAATAGTAAAGCAATCAGTAATAAAATAACGTGGCGTAACATGAGTGGTTACGTAATAACACAGGGAACATCATCACGGCGAAAAAGCTCCTTATCGCCTTCGGTGCTGGCCCGTCCTTACACTCTTTTGTCCTACCAGAGTTCTCATATTTATCGTTCTCTCTCTTTAACTTACATCCACACTCCAGATTTAGTTCATACATTTAAAGTTGTTCCTTTACATACAAGTGAAAAACTTAATATAACAAACAAATACAATGTATGATTATTTAAATTAAAAGCGAAATATTACTGATAAAATTGTAACGAAATCATGTGTATAGCATGTTAATGCATGACTGAAATTATATACTCTTACCACATGGTTCACACTGGCCTTGTGTTCAACCAGGGCCGGCTGATACGAGGGACAAGCGGTGCGACTGTCCGGAGCCCGAACCCTTGTTCCCCCGTAACTTGATAGCTAAGAGCTCAATATTTTTTTTATATACATATTTTTATATAGAAAATTTTAAATATTCATTAAATTTGGTTTAAAAGGAACCCTAAAATATTGTACATGTATATAATTTGTTTTTATCAAAAATTTTATAAAGATATTGATGTAAAAAATTCTAAAATATATTTAAATTTTGAATAAACATAAATATTAAAAGCTTAATTTTTTTGGTCCAGGGGCCCCCACATAAATGTTGAGCCGGCCCTATGGCTGGGAAAATAAACCGAATCCGAAAATCCGAACCAAACCCGATCCAAACCCGACGAAAATACTGATTGGATCTTGTTTTATGGTATTTTGGATTATGGATATTATCCGAACTGAACCCGAACCTAAATGGGTACCCGATAGAACCCGAAAGATTCAAAATCCCCCAAAATAGTTTGTGCCAAACATGATCTTAATTCCTAATATGTATCCAAAATACACTAAGATATTATTGAACATCTAAAATAATTATCTATTACATTAAGGTTGATGGTTGCAGTTGGCGGTTGAAGGTTGAAGTTGGCGGTTGAAGCTTGAAGTTTTCAGATTTTGGTTTTGTTTTCATTGAATAATGTTTTTCATTTCATGAGAATTTAGTTTTCCTTTTTTTTTTGTTTTCTTTCTATCAATAACTATGTTTACTTTTCGTTTGATTTTGAATGATCGCGTTTGATGTTTTTTTCTTATTTTTGAATCGATTTTACTTATGTTTTGGTTACAAAATAGATATATATCAGGTATTTAAAAACCGAAGAACCGATTTTATTTATGTTTTGGTTGCAAAGTATATACAAATTACATACTTTTAAACCAAAAAAACTATTGAGACCCGAACCCGAAAGTACATCGGATTATATCAGTTCTTTGAAGATTTACTAACCCCAACAGAAACCTGAGAGAACACGAACCGGTTCCGAACCAAATTTTCATATAACCCGAATGTGGTTGATTTTGATAAATCCGAAAAACCGAAATCCAATTGGATAAAACCAAAATCTAATTGGGACCCCGAATGCCCATGCCTAGCCGGCCCTGCGTTCAACATAAATTGATCCGTGATTTTAATCAGGAAAAACTTTAATCTTTCTTTCTTCCAACATTGGTTATATGTTAAAAGGCTGATAAATTTCGTCTCGAATAAAGGCAAGATAAGATAATTAAAAATCACATTGATCATTAGATTCTATAGTGAAATATCATGACCTAATGCGTTAGACCTATTTTCTTTAAATATTTTACGGCATTTTTTGTTTCCTCTTCTGATATTGCTATTAATATAAATATATAAATGAAAAGGTGGTTCTTAAGCAGTACGCTTCTATCTCCAATTCTCCACTTGTAAACACTATGATTGTTTTTTTTTGAAAAAAAAAAACCAATATGAAAATTAACTAAACACTATGATTGTTCCTGCAATTTATATATCATTTTAGTATATATTCTTATAACTCTATATATATAGCTACACTTTTTTGTGAGTAAAACGTACGTAGTACGTACTATCGATTGATGTCTCCTATATTGTGGGTTTTTTTCTTCTTTTCTGTTAAGATGCATGTAATGTGGCATTTGGCTATATATTTTTATAGCATATATGCATGTAAAAAATGTATGGCGGCAAAAGAAACTATTGTATAATGAAAAAATGTATGGCGGCAAAAAATATAGTTATATGAAGTTATAAACCTCTTTTCTCACTTTTTTTTGTTCACCCAACTGTTCATTACTAGTTTCAAACGATTATATAAATATTAGCAACATCGTATAAACCACAATGAGCAAGCCGAAAAACTAAATTCAAAACAGAAATTCAGAGGAATACAAAGATAAAGATACAAACTTAATAAAGTTTAATAAAACGTTTTACAAGATATCGAAGTTGCCACATACGATCCGATCTATGAGAGATGAAAACCGCACTTCAAACTCTGCAAATAACGAATGATTAGTCACCATCCAAAACCTCGACTCTCCTCCAAGAGAAGGTCGCTGCATCTACCGACCCCAAACAGATCTTCACACACAAGATAGCAGATGGCTAGGAATTCAGTTGGTATTTTTTCCTAGTTTTGAATTCCAGAAGAGTGTTACCTCTTACAAAGAAGAGGGATGTTGGTGAAATGATTCTCTTCTTTGAGAAGACAGATGTAGAGAAAGATGTCTCTCGGCCCTATCGAGAGGAAGTTTGAAAGAACTTCACCATAGAGGTTAAGTCTAACGGGCTGACTGAGACAAGCTTTCTTATTTCCAGACTATGAAACAATATAATGCTTAAGCTTGTAGTCGTAGTAGATATAGTTATAAAGCAACAAAAATGGCGTTTAAATAAAAGATATAGTTATAAACCTCTTTTCTCAATAAAGAAGACAATAAATTTAAAAATATCTAATAAAGTATAAATATGAAAGTAAAATTAACGAGTAGAAAACTCAAAATCAAAGTTTTCACATATTTTTCGTTCATCTTCTTGGATGATGGGACCGATAAACCGTCTGAGTGCATTGATAAGTTTTACTTACATTCAGGAAACTGAAAAATTGACACTTATCCAAACCATAATATCACACGTTTTCTCTGCCAACCCGAGTCGCACAAATTTACTATATCTTGCGGTTGAAGACGCTCGGCTGGTCCCACTCGAAAGTATATATGATTGAACTCGTGAGTCCGGCGTGGTCCTAGCCACTGTCAAGTCAGCCATTGCAAACGAACCACCATTCTTTCAGGTCTAACGAGTGTGCCTTTGGTGGACCCGTTATCATTTAATGGAGCCCAAGTAGTGTGCTACACGTGAAGCTCATGTGTGAGTTTGAATTTAGTTAACCTATTTCTAATTTTCTACGTACACCTATTTATTGAATGAGACCATTTTTCAACTCATTTCTATAATAGAGATCTATAAAATAGAAGCAAAACTAGAAATAGTGTTTTTGTTCCAATGTGTTCTTCTATAATAGAGAAATATTATATTTGCCTCTATAAATAGAAAAATGCTATTTTTCTCTATATTTAATGGAAAATAGTATTCCTCAACTTATAGAGCTATTTTTCTCTATATTTAATGGAAAATAGTATTCCTCTACTTATAGAGGTAAATATAGTATTTCTCTAATATAGAAGAACACATTGGAGCAAAACTATTATCCTTATTTTTTTTTTTTTAGAGATTTCTATTATAGAGATGGATTGGACATGCTCTTAATAGGGATGGTTGTAACAGACGAGTATCATTTGACTCATATATGTTAATACGAATCTTGTATTTGTTACAAAAAAACTTGTATTTGTTGCAAAGTAATGAAACGCGCAGCCAGTTTTTTTCTCTTGAACTCAGATCATGTGTTTCTCTAGTGGTAAACTGACCAAAATGTTAATGGAGCATGTTTCAGTAAAGATCTAAGATTGGTTGTGACTGCAGAAGGAAGATTCTATATTTTATTTGATAAACGTCGGAAATAACTTTGATCTCATTTTGTTTGGAGTGATCTAGTAACGTCGAAATATTTTGAGATGTTAAGTAGTGGCAAACATATTGTTATTACATGCTCGAAAGAAATCAAAAGAAATTATATGTGGTGTAAGTTAACATAATCTCTTGAGGCGTGATTGGTTGATTGTGGAGATAATTTCACCAAGATGTATTCATGGTCATATAAGCCTATAAGAGTATGACGACCAGATATACAAATCATAGGGCACATTAGAGTTTGATTTTGTCTTACTAAAGAAATCATTGTCTACATTGTATAATAGAAAAAAAACAAAATTTCAAGAGTGTTAGAGTAGGCATGATTAACCCTTTATTCCATTGTACTGATTGATATTTTTTTGGTTTTTGCAATGCAATGTTGGCATTATATTACTTACTGATTTATATTCAGTAATCATACTATTGACATGAATGACATGCATCAAACAGCATAAATGAAGAAAATTATTGCAGCATTTTTGTAACGGTGATATTCTTCTTTTATTTATAAGCTTTTAACCTATCAAAGTTTCTGTCTTTAACTACAAGAGAGTATATCCAACATTAAAGTATTAAAAATCATCCGTGCACAAGAGTCATAAATATTATAATTATCTCAAAATAAGCTCAAGTGTAAATAATTAAAAAAAATTATCATGAAATTCTCTAGTGCTAAATATATTTACACTTTGTGAAGACGTTTCCTCCACAACTTGTCAACGTTCCCACCTAATACTAAATTATTATGGAGAAAACCTTCTTTTTCTTCTAATCTTGGTATTAGAGTCGCCTCATAGGTTAATAATAATGAGAATTATAGATACTAATCATATGACTAAGAAATTAGAACAAACAAAGGATTCGAATGATTGTACTTTATTTAATATGTAACAGATTACTCTATAATAATTGGAATGAATATACATATCCTGATTATATCTTTGCAGAATCTGATGAAGAAATTATATATATACCTATATATATTTATTTATTTCATTATATATATATATATATATTTTTAAAGTATTATTCTAGATTGATATTTATAAAACTAGGTAAGGAACCCGCGCAATATCGCGCGGAAACTCTTTATAAAAATAAATATACCACTTTGTATATCATGGTTCTATATTAAAACTTCTTTATTTTACTTTTTAAAAAGTTTTCGTATCAAAATTTAGATTACATGTGTTCATATTCATTTGTACAAATAATACTAAAACTAGATGATAACCCGTGCGCATGCGCAGAGTAAGTTTTTATAATAATGTTTATTTATTAAATGGTTTTAAAATTTTGCAACACTACGATCTTTATCGATTATAAAATGACGAATGCAAATGTTGGTCTCTTAAATATATCATCGTTGTTGTATGCAAAAAAGAAAGTTAAGTTTTGCGGCTGACACAAATCACCAAAACCAAATAGGCAACATCGATTGTATAATGAAAGGGGATTAGGTTTTCTACTCTCGATTTGTTTACTAGTGACTCTCCATAAGTGAGTTCATTATCTACCTCTATAAAATTGTGCTTTCATTCCCGTCTTTGTTTTATTGATATGAGTTAAGTTTCTTTTTTTTAACTTCTTCTATGAATTCGGTGAATTAAATAAGTGTCAATTTAAAAAAATGGACATCTGTAAAAATTAGTTTCACTCCAGATACATATCTAAGAATCAAAATTTTGAAAAAAAATCACCAGCAAACTATATTAACAGATTAGTGTTCAAATCTAATATATCAAGCTGTTATAGAATATATAGGTGCATACTCGAAATATAAATGTCTGTCTAGCATATATTCACCAGCTCAGTCTAAAAATCATCTAATTCTAGAACAACAAAATAAATTACTTATTTCACCAGTTTGGGTAATATTTGAATCCAAACGGATAATATCCGAACCCGAATGGATATCCGAAGATAACCAAACATAAGTATATTTAACCCTATATTCCTAGTTTACTTCTCTCATTTTATTCAAAATATTTATATTAATGATGCTTATTGCTCAAAATTAGATAATATGCATATAATTATGGACAAATTATTTGCTACTCACTTAAAAAATATATCAAGCTCTTGTTTCTTGCATTAACAAAAGTTGCATCTAAAATTTCAAAACAAAAACTAAATTAGTGTCTTTCTATTTTAAAGTTTTATCTCCAAACCTATTAATAGTTTAATTTTAAAAAAATAGAAAACCAGATAAGTTAAAATATATTTTAAATACAAAAACTTAAACAATGAATCATTTATTTATTTTTTCTTCAAAATTTAAATATCCGAACCCGGTCCAAAATATCTGAACCCGAACATAAAATACCCGAACCAGACTCGAAGTTTAGAAATATCCGAACGGGTTTTATACCTTTATACTGAAATATCCTATACGAACCCGAACGTGTATCCAAACGCCCTCCCCTACGATATATGATCATCATTTGTATCTTACTTGAAAAAAAAAAGTTTAACCATTGATCACAAAATTTTCAATGTGGGACTTTTACCATTTTTAGTAATTTATAGTTGTTTTTAAAAATTCAAAATATAACATTTAAGAAAAAAAATCTATTTTTTTATTATATGTTTAATGTGATTGTTTAATTTCTTTTAATATTATAAAATTAAACAAAAAAGAGAGAGGTTAGAAAAATTGTTATCAAATATGTAGTATTCATAATCATTAATTGTCATATATATGTTAACTATATTAGATAATTCCGTAGCTTTTATTTAAGGAAAGAAAAAATGTTATTTTGTACACTACTAATTAATTTGATAGTTAGTTTAATAAAAAGCATTGTATATGTATATATGGACCAACTTATTTTTCTAACAATTATAAGAATCATTTTCGTGATGACACGTGGCTACGAAAATATGTTGTAATGCTCCAAAATTAATATATAGGGGATGTATATTTTATAGTTTAGATTATAACTAAAATACAAATACGTCAATACCAATTAAGATATACCCCTTATATTATTGTAAGTAAGTTATTCTAAAATTTTGAATGCAAGGTAGTATTTTTAAAAATTAATTAGTATATCATGCCCCCAATGCTTTATAGAAAAAAACTAAAGGGTTGACAACCAAATATTGCAATGGTTAGCTAATGTTGACAATGGTTAACACAAAAAATTGTAAGGACTTAGACCATCTCCAATGGTACACAAAAGTTTTTTCTATATTGCACTCTAAAATAGAGTAACTCTATTATAGAGTTGAATTTCCTCCAATGGTTCACTTTATAATAGAGTTACTCTATAATAGAGTGAAATGTAGAGTAATGTTATTTTCTTACTCTATTATTTGGAGTGAAAAACAACATTACTCTATATGTCACTCTATTAGACCATCTCCAATAGAATACTATTTTTTCCTCTATATTTTACACTAAAATAAAGTAACTCTATTATAGAGTTGAATTTGCTCCAATAGTTTACTTTATAATAGAGTTACTCTATAATAGAGTGAAATATAGAGTAACCTTATTTTTTTACTCCAAATATAGAGTAAGAAACAACATTTCTCTATATTTCACTCTATTATATAGAGTAACTCTATTATAAAGTAAACCATTGGAGCAAATCAAACTCTATAATAGAGTTACTCTATTTTAATGCAAAATATAGAGGAAAATACAGTGTTCTATTGGAGATGCCCTTGTAGAGTAACTCTATTATAGAGTGAATTATTGGAGAAAATCCAACTCTATAATAGAGTTACTCTATTTTAGTGCAAAATATAGAGGAAAATATAGTGTTCTATTGGAGATGTCCTTATAGAGTAACTCTATTATATAGTGAATTATTGGAGAAAATCCAACTCTATAATAGAGTTACTCTATTTTAGTGTGAAATATATAAATTTTTTTTTGTGCCATTGGAAATGCCCTTATCACCAAACGATATAATTACCAACAATTACAATGGTTAAAAAAAATATCTAGACAAATATAATAGTTCACTTAAACAATTTTAAAAAATCACTTAGATCTTCAACAATTCTTCTTCATTTAAATGTAATAAGGGAATACATTAATAAATATCACATATATCAAACTCATACATCAATTAAAATGTTCATAATAAATATATATGTGTTCATGGTTTACATTTGGTTAATATTTATCTATTAATAAATAAAATTGTCATTTATTCCAAATGTTTTATCTGAAACCCGAATAAAAGAAACCAAATCAGATAAAAAACACACCAATTGACAATCTAAACTATAAAATATAATTGAAAGGAACATATTAAATTTTATAAATATATACTTTATAAAATAATGATATCACCCAACAAATCGAATTACTCAAATATAAAGATCCTTTTAATCTTATTACAATGTAAAAAATAGATACGAAAATGAACAAAAAAAAATCATTAAAAACCTAAGCAATTTTAGAATGAATAGACACATCTTTAGACTTCTTATAACCTCTTAAATATTATGAAATTTGTATAATAAGAAGACATCCTTAAACAGATGATAACTCTTTAAAAATCTATGCAGTTCTAAAAATGAAAAGACGTGTCACTAAAAATGTAGAGAAATTGCCAAAAATACCATTTTCAAATTATCACTTTTCATGTTTACAATAACCACTTTTACCCTCATCTTTAATGAAGGGTAAAAGACATTTATAACCATTTGATTAACTTTGACAAAAAAAACTTATGATTAACTAATCTAAACTTAAAACATTAACTCTAAACCCTAAATCATCAACTCTAAACCCTAAACCATGAAACATCAACTCTAAACCCTAAACCCCGAAACATCAACTCTAAACCCTAAACCCTAAACCTTCAAATCTAAACCATAAAACATCAACTCTAAACCCTAAATGTAAACCTTAAACCCTAAATCTAAACTTAAAACATCAACTTTAAACCCTAAATCATCAACACTAAACACTAAACCCTAAACCGTGAAACATCAACTCTAAACCCCGAAACATCAACTCTAAACCTTAAACCCTAAACCTTCAAATCTAAACCCTAAAACATCAACTCTAAACCCTAAACATAAACCCTAAACCCTATATTTTCTTAAATTCGAACCCTAAACCCTAAAACCCTAAACCTTCAAATCTAAACCCTAAAACATCAACTCTAAACCCTAAACATAAACCCTAAACCCTAAAACCCTAAACCTTCAAATCTAAACCCTAAAACATCAATTCTAGGGTTTTAGGGTTTAGGGTTTAGGGTTTAGGATTTAGCGTTTAGAGTTTAGGGTTTAGAGTTGAAGGTTTAGGGTTTAGGGTTTAGAGTTGATGTTTTAGGGTTTAGGGTTAATTTTTTAGGGTTTAAGGTTTAGAGTTTACCTTTTAGGGTTTAGTGTTGATAGTTTAGGGTTTAGTGTTGATGGTTTAGGGTTTAGAGTTGAAGTTTAGGGTTTAGGGTTTAGAGTTGATGTTTTAGGGTTTATAGTTGATGTTTTATGGTTTAGAGTTGAAGGTTAGGGTTTAGGGTTTAGAATTGATGTTTCGGGGTTTATGGTTTTAGGGTTCGTATTTAAAAAAGAAAAGGTTTAGGATTGGTGGTTTAGGGTTTGGAGTTGAGTTTTAGGGTTTAGGGTTTGAATTTCGAAATAGTATAATTTGAAAAAAACTAAAGAAATTAATTTTTTTTTTTTAGATTTTTATTTATTTAAATATTTAATTATTATATATATAAAGAACAAGGACATAAGAGTCTTTTGCCACTTAATGAAAAATGTATTTTTGAAAATGTCCCTTTAGGTGGTAAAAATAAAAAGTGGTAACATGAAAGTGGTAAACATATAATTTCTCCAAAAATGTAAATCATTAGACATTTTGACAATCACAATAAAACCAATGCAACTTTAAAAAACAAAAGACACAATTTTAAACATTTTTGGATTACTATTATTGAGATATATTTAATATTTATTTTTGTTTTCAGAGGTAAGAATCCATGCTTACCCATATCTCGTTCTCTTTTTACTTAAATTACCGCCTAATACAACTAAGTACATATGATAAATAATTTTTACATCAGTTGTTTTGTGCTTAAATGAGAGTTTAGGTTTTCAATAACCAGAATTTTTGATTTCCTAACTTATAGTTCTCAGAGATTCATTGATATTTTTGTGGTGTACAGTATACCCTGAGTACAAGAAAAATAGTATGAAATCTAAAAGATACAATTATTAATATATTTATGAAGTTGGGCCATGCTCCTGGGTTTTGAATCATTGAGACGAGATCTTTACAATCGGTGCCAAAAGCCTGACATGTCGATAGTTGAAGCATGCACTCCATCGCCCATAAAAGGGCCTCAAGCTCCGAATGAAGTGGTGAGATTCTTCGACGTTGGTTTCTTGCTCCCAAAAGCTGAGTTGTTCCTCCTGAGGTTTTCCATGTCCATCCATAACCACTAAAGAATGCGTCATGCGTCATGTGTCCATGAGCAATCTATTAGACATCTCTATAATAAAGTTACTCTATGGTTAACTAATCTAAACCCCTGTTCGGAATTACGCTAGGCGTTAGTCGGGCGGTTAGTCTACGCCTAGCGAGTTGCAAAAAAATCGGGGAGTAATCGGAGAGTACGCGGAGTCTAGTTTTTAATAGAATTTTATATATTTATATATATAAAAAGTTATGTAATGGTTATCAGTGATAGTAGCGTGGTCTGGTGGCAGTTTCCTTGATATTACACTCCATCAGGTCTTGACTTCGAGTGCCCGGGTCATTTTTGTTTATTTTCACTATTTATTTACTGAAGTGCATTTTTGTAATAAGCCTTCGTCTTCCTCATTCTTATTTCTTAGGGTTTCTGCAAATGTTTTGTGCGGCTGCCAATGATTTCATATACATTATCTTCACTTGTTTTGACGTTTTAACCACGATTTACACTTTGTACAAGCAGATTAGTCATATCTAAAACGATTTGGAGCTTTAGAATGACCAAAAACGAAGCTTTTTTAAAAAAACGCCTAATTGTCTGATTTGGACCAAATCGACGCGGTGGTTCCCCGCCGAGCGTGTAAACGCCGCAAATCCGGTCGCGGCGGCCGTGTTTTAAAACAGGGATCTAAACTTAAAACATCAACTCTAAACCCTAAATCATCAACTCTAAACCCTAAACCATGAAACATCAACTCTAAACCTTCAAATCTAAACCCTAAAACATCAACTCTAAACACTAAACGTAAACATTAAACCCTAAATCTAAACTTAGAACATCAACTTTAAACCCTAAATCATCAACTCTAAACACTAAACCATGAAACATCAACTCTAAACCCTAAACCGCGAAATATCAACTCTAAACCCTAAACCTTCAAATCTAAACCCTAAAACATCAACTCTAAACCCTAAACGTAAACCCTAAACCCTAAAACCTATATTTTTCTGAAAATAAAACCCTAAACCCTAAAACCCTAAAACTTCAAATCTAAGCCCTAAAACATCAACTCTAAACCCTAAACGTAAACCCTAAACCCCTAAACCTTCAAATTTAAACCCTAAAACATCAATTCTAGGGTTTTAGGGTTTAGGGTTTAGGGTTTAGGGTTTATGTTTAGGGTTTAAAGTTGATGTTTTAGAGTTGAAGGTTTAGGGTTTAGGGTTTAGAGTTGATATTTTAGGGTTTAGGGTTAATTTTTTAGGGTTTAGAGTTTACTTTTTAGGGTTTAGGGTTTAGTGTTGATAGTTTAGGGTTTAGTGTTGATGGTTTAGGGTTTAGATTTGAAGGTTTCGGGTTTAGGGTTTAGAGTTGATGTTTTAGGGTTTAGAGTTGAAGGTTTAGGGTTTAGAGTTGATGTTTCGGGGTTTAGAGTTGAAGGTTTAGGGTTTAGGGTTTAGAGTTGATGTTTCGGGGTTTAGAGTTGAAGGTTTAGGGTTTAGGTTTAGAGTTGATGTTTCGGGGTTTAGGGTTTAGAGTTGATGTTTCGGGGTTTAGGGTTTGTATTTAAAATAAATAGGGTTTAGGATTTGATGGTTTAGGGTTTAGAGTTGAGTTTTAGGATTTAGGGTTTGAATTTCGAAATAGTATAATTTGAAAAATAATTTAAAATTTTATTTTTTTAGATTTTTATTTATTTTAAATATTTATTATATATATATAAAACAAGGGCATAAGAGTCTTTTGCCACTTAGTGAAGAAAATATTTTTGAAAATGTCCATTTAGTGGTGGTAAAAATGAAATGTGCTAGCATGAAAGTGGTAAACATGTAATTTCCGAAATTGCCAAAAATACCTTTTTCAAATTTTCAAAATATCACTTTTCATGTTTACACTAACCACTTTTACCCTCATCTTTAATGAAGGGTAAAAGACATTTATAACCTTTAGATTAACTTTGACCGTAAAAAAAAAATTGATTAACTAATCTAAACTTAAAACATCAACTCTAAACCCTAAATCATCAACTCTAAACCCTAAACCATGAAACATCAACTCTAAACCCTAAACCCCGAAACATTAACTCTAAACCCTAAACCCTAAACCTTCAAATCTAAACCATAAAACATCAACTCTAAACCCTAAATGTAAACCTTAAACCCTAAATCTAAACCATAAAACATCAACTCGAAACGCTAAATGTAAACCATAAACCCTAAATCTAAACTTAAAACATCAACTTTAAACCCTAAATCATCAACACTAAACCCTAAACCATGAAACATCAACTCTAAACCTTAAACCCTAAACCTTCAAATCTAAACCCTAAAACATCAACTCTAAACCCTAAACATAAACCCTAAACCCTATATTTTCTTAAATTCGAACCCGAAACCCTAAAACCCTAAACCTTCAAATCTAAACCCTAAAACATCAACTCTAAACCCTAAACATCAACCTTAAACCCTAAAACTCTAAACCTTCAAATCTAAACCCTAAAACATCAATTCTAGGGTTTTAGAGTTTAGGGTTTAGGGTTTAGGATTTAGCGTTTAGAGTTTAGGGTTTAGAGTTGAAGGTTTAGGGTTTAGGTTTTAGAGTTGATGTTTTAGGGTTTAGGGTTAATTTTTTAGGGTTTAGGGTTTAGAGTTTACCTTTTAGGGTTTAGTGTTGATAGTTTAGGGTTTAGTGTTGATGGTTTAGGGTTTAGAGTTGAAGTTTAGGGTTTAGGGTTTAGAGTTGATGTTTTAGGGTTTAGAGTTGAAGGTTAGGGTTTAGGGTTTAAAATTGATGTTTCGGGGTTTAGGGTTTAGAGTTGATGTTTCAGGGTTTAGGGTTCGTATTTAAAAAAAAAGGTTTAGGATTGGTGGTTTAGGGTTTGGAGTTGAGTTTTAGGGTTTAGGGTTTGAATTTCGAAATAGTATAATTTGAAAAAAACTAAAATTTTTTTTTTTTTTTTTAGATTTTTATTTATTTAAATATTTAATTATTATATATATAAAGAACAAGAGCATAAGAGTCTTTTGCCACTTAATGAAGAATGTATTTTTGAAAATGTCCCGGTAAAAATGAAAAGTGGTAACATGAAAGTGGTAAACATATTATTTCCCCAATAATGTAAATCATTAGACATTTTGACAATCACAATAAAACCAATGTAACTTTAAAAAACAAAAGACACAATTTTAAACATTTTTGGATTACTATTAGGGCAAATCTCCAAAATAGCACTTTTCTAAGTTTATGTCACAAAAATAGCCTTCAAAAACAAAAATGACCAAAATAGCATTTTATCTTTTGAAAAAATTATTATTATTTTTTTTTCAAAATTTGAAATCTTATCCCAAAACCCCTTTCCCCAACTCTAAACCCTAAAACCTAAACTCTAAACCCTAAATCCTAAACTCTAAATCCTAAACCCCACCCCTTAACTTTAAACCCTAAACCCCACCCCTTAACTCTAAACCCTAAACCCTAAACTCTAAACCCTAAACCCTAAACCTTAAACCCTAAATCCTAAACCCCACCTCTTAACTCTAAACCCTAATGTATAAATTAATTTACCGTTGGAGTATAAGTGTATATTTATCTCTTTTGATAAAACATTAAGTGCTATTTTGGTCATTTTTATTCTTAGAGGCTATATTTGTGACAAAAACTTTTTTATGCTATCCTAATCATTTTCTCTTACTATTATTGAGATATATTTAATATTTTTTTTGTTTTCGGAGGTAAGAATCCATACTTACCCATACCTCGTTCTCTTTTTACTTAAATTACCGCCTAATACAACTAAGTACATATGATAAATAATTTTTACATCAGTTGTATTGTGCTTAAATGCAAAATAATTTAAAAATTTATTTTTTTGTTTTTTTAGATTTTTATTTATTTAAATATTTATTTATTATATATATAAAAAAAAGGGCATAAGAGTCTTTTGCCACTTAGTGAAGAAGATATTTTTGAAAATGTCCCTTTAGTGGTGGTAAAAATGAAAAGTTGTAGCATGAAAGTGGTAAACATGTAATTTCCGAAATTGCCAAAAATACTTTTTTCAAAGTATCACTTTTCATGTTTACATTAACCACTTTTACCCTCATCTTTAATGAAGGATAAAAGATATTTATAACCCTTTCATTAACTTTGACAAAAAAAAAACTTATGATTAACTAATATAAACTTAAAACATAAACTCTAAACCCTAAATCATCAACTCTAAACCCTAAACCATGAAACATCAACTCTAAACCCTAACCCCGAAACATCAACTCTAAACCCTAAACCTTCAAATCTAAATCCTAAAACATCAACTCTAAACCCTAAATGTAAACCCTAAACCCTAAATCTAAACTTAAAACATCAACTTTAAACCCTAAACCATGAAACATCAACTCTAAACCCCGACACATCAACTCTAAACCTTAAACCCTAAACCTTCAAATCTAAACCCTAAAACATCAACTCTAAACCCTAAATGTAAACCCTAAATCCTAAACCCTATATTTTCTTATATTCGAACCCTAAACCCTAAAACCCTAAATCTTCAAATCTAAACCCTAAAACATCAACTCTAAACCCTAAACATAAACCCTAAACCCTAAAACCCTAAACCTTCAAATCTAAACCCTAAAACATCAACTCTAGGGTTTTAGGGTTTAGGGTTTAGGATTTAGCGTTTAGAGTTTAGGGTTTAGAGTTGATGTTTTAGAGTTTATGGTTAATTTTTTAGGGTTTAGGGTTTAGAGTTTACCTTTTAGGGTTTAGGATTTAGTGTTGATGGTTTAGGGTTTAGAGTTGAAGTTTAGGGTTTAGGGTTTAGAGTTGGTTTTTTAGGGTTTAGAGTTGAAGGTTAGGGTTTAGGGTTTATAATTGATGTTTCGGGGTTTAGGGTTTATAATTGATGTTTCGGGGTTTAGGGTTTAGAGTTGATGTTTCAGGGTTTATGGTTCGTATTTAAAAAAAAAGAGGTCTAGGATTGATGGTTTAAGGTTCGTATTTAAAAAAAAAAAGGTTTAAGATTGGTGGTTTAGGGTTTAGAGTTTAGTTTTAGGGTTTAGGGTTTGAATTTCGAAATAGTATAATTCGAAAAAAAACTAAAAAAAAATATTTTTAGTTTTTTTAGATTTTTATTTATTTAAATATTTATTTATTATATATATAAAGAACAAGGGCATAAGAGTCTTTTGCCACTTAATGAAGAATGTATTTTTGAAAATGTCCCTTTAAGTGGTAAAAATGAAAAGTGGTAACATAAAAGTGGTCATATAATTTCCCCAAAAATGTAAATCACTAGACATTTTGTCAATCATAATAAAACCAATGCAACTTTAAAGAACGAAAGACACAATTTTTAACATTTTTAGATTACTATTATTGAGATATATTTAATATTTTTTTTTTGTTTTTAGAGGTAAGAATCCTTACTTACCCATACCTCGTTCTCTTTTTACTTTAATTACCGCCTAATACAAGATAAGCTGCCAAAAATATCATTTTCAAAGTATCACTTTTCATGTTTACACTAATTCCTTTTACCCTCATCTTTAGTGAAGGGTAAAAGACATTTATAACCCTTTGATTAACTTTGACAAAAAAAACTTACAATTAACTAATCTAAACTTAAAACATCAATTCTAAACCATAAATCATCAACTCTAAACCCTAAACCATGGAACATCAACTCTAAACCCTAAACCCCGAAACATCAACCCTAAACCCTAAACCTTCAAATCTAAACCCAAAAACATCAACTCTGAACCCTAAAAAACCCTAAATGTAAACCCTAAACCCTAAATCATCAACTCTAAACCCTAAACCATGAAACATCAACTCTAAACCCCGAAACATCAACTCTAAACCTTAAACACTAAACCTTCAAATCTAAACCCTAAAACATCAACTCTAAACCCTAAACGTAAACCCTAAACGCTAAACCCTACATTTTCTTAAATTCGAACCCTAAACCCTAAACCTTTAAATCTAAACCCTAAACGTAAACTCTAAACCCTAAAACCCTAAACCTTCAAATCTAAACCCTAAAACATCAACTCTAGGGTTTTAGGGTTTAGGGTTTTGGATTTAGTGTTTAGAATTTAGGGTTTAAAGTTGAAGGTTTAGGGTTTAGGGTTTATAGTTGATGTTATAGGGTTTAGGGTTAATTTTTTAGGGTTTAGGGTTTAGAGTTTACCTTTTAGGGTTTAGGGTTTAGTGTTGATAGTTTAGGATTTAGTGTTGATGGTTTAGGGTTTATAATTGAAGTTTAGGGTTTAGGTTTTAGAGTTGATGTTTTAGGGTTTAGAGTTGAAGGTTAGGGTTTAGGGTTTAGAGTTAATGTTTCGGGGTTTAGGGTTTAAAGTTGATGTTTCAGGGTTTAGGGTTCGTATTTCAAAAAAAAAAGTTTAGAATTGATGGTTTAGGGTTCGTATTTTAAAAAAAAGGTTTAGGATTGGTGGTTTAGGTTTTAGAGTTGAGTTTTAGGGTTTAGGGTTTGAATTTTGAAATAGTATAATTCGAAAAAAACTAAAAAAATTATTTTTATTTTTTTAGATTTTTGTTTATTTAAATATTTATTTATTATATATATAAAGAACAAGAGCATAAGAGTCTTTTGCCACTTATTGAAAAATGTATTTTTGAAAATGTCCATTTAATTGATAAAAATGAAAAGTGGTAACATGAAAATGGTAAACATATAATTTTTCCAAAAATGTAAATCATTAGACATTTTGACAATCACAATAAAACCAATACAACTTTAAAGAACAAAAGACACAATTTTAAACATTTTTGGATTACTATTATTGAGATATATTTAATATCTTTTTTGTTTTCATAGGTAAGAATTCATACTTACCCTTACCTCGTTCTCTTTTACTTAAATTACCGCCTAATACAACTAAGTACATATGATAAATAGTTTTTACATCAGCTGTTTTGTGGTTAAATGAGAGTTTATGTTTTCAATAACCAGAATTTTTGATTCCCTAAGTTATAGTTTCCAGAGATTCATTGATATTTTTGTGGTGTACAGTATACCCTAAGTACAAGAAAAATAATACTAGATCTAAATGATACAATTATTAATATATATCTAAAAGATACAATTATTAATATATTTTATTTTTACATATATCATATTATTAAAGTAATAAGTTGTCCAACAAATTGTACCACCAAATTATTTTTACAATATTTTTAAGATTATTTCCAAGAATCTAACAGTATTTAAGTATAATTAGTAGCACATATATAAATTCATGCATGAACGGAAATATGCATATATAAATAATGTTTATTGATTTAATTTTTAATACTCCCTTAAATTAATATAAATACTATTATATGTAAAATAATATAGAATTAAGAATTATAATGAAATGTTTTTTTACAAAATATTACAATTCTTAAATTATAATCTAAAAACCATATATATATATATATATATTTGTAAATTATGATAAATTAAACAATTAAGTTAATCAAGAAACCAAATTATCTTTTAAAAAATAGACTATTTTAAAATATTTTAAAAATTATATAAACATAGATATAAAAATGAATTAAAGAGACATCTCTTTAAAAATCTATGCAATTTTAAGATAAAATACACATCTATAGACATTTTGACAACCCTGTAAAATATATAAAATTTATAGAATGAAAAGATATAGTTTAGATGTTATAAAAATCTCTTAAAAACCAATACAATTTTTAGGACCAAAATATCTATTATTATGAGAAGAAAAATTTACGTGGTAGATAATTTTTAGACTCATGTATCCAAAGAGTATCGGTTCATTATGATCAGGTTTCATTTTAAGTAGGTTCTACTTCTATGCACAAAAAAAGTAGGTTCTACTTCATTTAAATTTGGTTATATTCTATTTTTTTTATCTCTAAATATTTTAAAAATCATCAGGTATCATTTGGTTCTTTTTCGGTTACCCGAAACTCATCGAACTTTTATAAATATTATTTAAAGAAATCTTAGTAAATGCTGGAATATGTATAAGTTCTGGAAATATAATAAAAACTGAAAAAAATATAGAAAATGCACTTATAATTTATTTGGTTACTCACCACTTTGTACATGTATAAGTTTTTTGAAAAATGTATAAACGTACCTTTGTATGGATTAATGATGAATATGTCTTGAATCTGACTTATAAATGAATGTATGAACCTTGAATCATGCATTTGTATGGGTTAATGATGAAAATGACTAGAATCTAATTTATAAATGAATGTAAGAATCATGAGAAAAAATCAACAGTCACTAAATGTTTTCATTTGTATTCGCTCTTTTCCATGTGTCATATATATCATATGGAACAACCAAAATATACATTGCAAAAAGTCATGCCTGTTCGTTTAAAGAGTTACAAAAATTAGATTTTCATAACAATTACTTAACTAAATGGGTATACGACACAACCATGGGTGCAAACCATAGAAAATGACTGCACAAATAGTATTTCCAAAAGTATGTTAACTATCAGTTACAAAAAAAAAAGTATGTTAACTTGTATTGACATTTTGTTGTTCCAAACCTGATAAATATACTTACTGATATCAACATTTTATTAAGTTTAATTTGTGAAATTAATCTGTTAAAGAGTATAAATTATTTTTCTAGATTTTCTAAAAATTATAGTAAATAGAAATGAGCAAATAAGAAAAAGACACATTCATAGATCATGTTCATAAAATTTAGATAAAATACTTACCTTTAAATATTTATTTAAATTTCTAAAGGCATAATAAAAAAAAACAAAACAAAAATAACATCCCAAAAAAACTATGCAGTTTTGAATATGAAAGATACATATTATATCTTTTTCGTAATTTTATTATTAATAATTTTGGAAAAATATGGAATTATATTTTTTTAATCATACATATTCTGCTTAATCAATATATAATGATCGATAACACAAACACCTCAATGTTTTTGTCTCTAGTTGTAAGAGTCAGTGCTTGAAGATACATATATGGGTCATTTTTTTTGTCATCAGATTTTGCTATTTTCTTTACTTAGATTACCACTTGATCTCTTATATATTAAAAGATAAGCATTGACTTTAATGCATTCACACTACCGTTGCCACGTGGCGCTCTCACAATAACTTTAAAAAAAAATTCGCTGACGTGTCGCTTTCATAGAGCTTCCAAAAAAATTGTTTCTTTTTATTTTTACAACTTAGGACATTACGTAAACTCTCAAAACGTGTTTGCTTCGTTAGGACATTACGTGAACTCATCATCCCCTCTCGAAAGATGTGGTCTTTCTCTCCGGAGACACGATCGGGGAGTGGGTTACGTCGTATCTGAAGTCGGTTCTGACTTTGGAGACGAGATGGCATGAGACGGAGGAGGAGTCCATGACGTTGGAGATGAAAGAGGGCGCGCCGAGGGTTTCGGCTACGATGGATCCATTTTGGATCAGGACGTCGTGGCAGTAGTTTCCAGTGATGAGTACTCGGCGGTTGGGAATTGGATGCGGCGATGGAGCAGAGGATCACGGAGATGGTGAGCTAAAGAAGGTAGTGAAAGTGAAAAGCAGAGTCATGGAGGAAGAAGAAGAGACAAAAGCTTATACGTAACTACTTCAGATTCGTTCGTTCTCTTTGTTTTTATGATATGTGTCGCGCGAAAGATGACGCGCACCATCACCTAAAACCAGTTTTTAAAAGAAAAAGACTTTCCAAGTTTGCATATTAAAAAAAACGAGTACGAGTTTTCTAATGGCGTATCAATCTCTCAAGGTTTTGGTGAGTTTCCATAGTGATAAAGTTCATGAGAAGCAAATTGGAGACGCAAAGCAGGCTCAAAGTTACTTTTTCCACAAGAACAGTCAAGGCTTTGGCTGAAGTAGAGGCTTTTGCCCTTGAAGCTGAAGAGCTCAAGTTTGTAGCAAGTCAGTTTAGGAGACTTCATAGCCGACAGGTTGAACAGACTTTTAGGCTTTACTCTCAGCAATGGAGAACTTGGGCTTCCTCCTTCATCGAAGCTGCTTGGAACATTTAAGAAGGAAAAACGCTGAGCTGAGATGAATTAAAGAAGAGGAAGACGAGATGGGTTATGAAGATGAGTATGATGATGCTGAGGAAGAAGACGACATGACTCCAGTGTTTACAAGTCTTCTTCTAGACTAAGGAGCACATAGAGTTCAAAGAGGTTGTTGAATCTGCAAAAGCCTCCAGAACCTGATTTTGATGCTGAATAATAACTCTTGTGTAGAGGAAAACATCAGAGCAGGGACTACATAGTAATTGATTTATACACATAAATGCTATATATACAACGTGTTTCACAAAATTTTAAGAGTATCTACGAGAGCCAATGATCCTTCTAAGACCTGCATTGTATTTTTAGCAGTTCTTACGTCTATATCTGATATACTTCCAGTCTTGAAGCAATAATGACACGGTTACTCCTCTCTTCTGCGTCTGGTACAAAGAGATTCGCTATCTCTTCTGAACAGAACAACCCAATACTGAAAGAAGGAGAAACACCTTTTGGCAGGCAGAGATGTTCTTTATCTATAGCCTAGAAAGAAGAATCAAACAGTGTCACTGCATATGATCCTAGACCAGATTTGGTTGATGTTGGCCATTTTGTTTATCGTTTATGTTTTTGTATATCCATGCACGTAAGAGGAACATGTTTCTCACCATAATATGTATATAATATATATATATATATATATTTTAGGTGAATAGGAACAATGGATCCATTTACTTCTTGATAGTATTATGGTTTATAATGTAAGTTCATATAAAAACATGTTAATTATAAGCTGATAAAATTGACGGGTTTACACAGCCCGAATTAAACCGAGAGTGTGGGTTTTGAATAGCAATTAAATTTGGTATTTACACATAAGAAGAATGTTTTGAAAATATTTATTGTGGTGAATGATTGTGAAGGTAAATTTATGATATTAATTGGTATATATTTCGAAGTTTTATGTTATGGAAATATTTATATTAATGAGTGACTGTCAAGGTAAATATATATGCCGCTTAATGTTATATTTTTTGAAGATATTATTGATATCAAATTAGGTATATTCAACCTATATAAGACTCACGTCTCCCATTCGTTCTATTCATTCTCTAAACCCTGAAACCTTAAAAACTATTTTGTAAGAATAGTGGCTGCCATAACTGTTGTGTCTGATTTGAAATCATTCAAGTCGATGAGATAATTAGGGTGAAGATCATCGTTTGTGAAATCAGTATTTTGCTGTTGGTGGCCTAACGATTGAGATGATTTTAATCGACTCTAACATGAGTGTCCCTTAAACTATCTCTTACTAAATTATATAAACTGAAATGCTTTCGTTTTCGTATATTTAAGTTTTGAATATCTTTTTATTTTTATTGTACGGGGTCTTTACCATCCTATGTACTATGTTGGTATGTGAACTATTGTTTAATCCCTTATGCACATGTATTGTTTTTTAGATAATTTGTGTGATTGTTAACTAATCGTCTTAAGTATATCTAAGCAGATTTACACCCTTATTATTTTCTTATGTAGATCTATGTGGGGCGTTGGGTGGAGGAGGACAACTTCAAGCTACTGAGTTTGTTTAACCTGGCAACAATTACAGTACCATGCTTTATTCGATGGAGTTCTCATTTATAAATCTCGAGTTTGAACATTTTCTAATTACATCTTTTAACTTTCAATGCTTCCATAGAATATTTTAGTATTGACAAATCATTTTTTTAAATAGTAGGTACATTCATATCAAGTGTGTTCCGCATGGAAGTATAGCCCATAAGTTAAATGAATACTTGCGTTCGACAACTGCAAATGTTGTGTTTGTTTGTTCTAAGTATATGGCTAATTGAGTGGGGGAGAAGGTAAGCAATAATAATTTCTATTCTTTGGTATTTATAGATTTTGGTTAGTCTTTTTAATATTGATTTATCTTAAATAGTTGCTTCAATTATGTAACAAACTTAGAAGGTGGTTCCCAAATTTTATTTGATACTGATATAGTACTTCAACTCAAAGTAAGAATATTATACCAAGTTTTATTCCTTATTTCTGTATATATACTAACAAACTCGATGTGTGTTTCAGATGTTTTTGTATTTTGTTATGAAACCTATTTGTTTACTCAAACAACTAAAGTTTACTAACAGATAATGTCACTTTGAATATAAGCCTGCTTATTTTATATCAAGCCCAAAATGTCATGTCGAATAACACATGGAAACGAACAACAAACACATCTTTTCATATTAATTTGTTAAAATTTCAAATCAATTAAAATTTTAAACCATATAAATTGAAATATTGAACTGTTATTGTGTATGGTTCAATAAATAACTAACTGTACATTGTGATTAAGAAAAAAAAAAACGAGTCATTCTTTTCTTTTGTCTAAAGGCAATAAATTCATTGGAACTTTCACTGATTATCATCTTTCTGCAGTTTTGAACGTTTTAAATTCTTCATTTGTCTATGTACTCTAAGCAATTAAAGCTTAGGATATTCTATATTTTTATTAAAGAAATATTATAAGTACATTTTATACCTTAGAAACAAGAGCCATTGAAGTAGAGAATTATCCTTTAGCAGCTACAAATTTTTTTGATGGGTCGGTATAGCCGACAATGGCTTCATTTTATTCAGACATTAGGATTGTATAAAATTCATATAACATGAAATCAAACAAATAATAATAGTTTCTGTTTATAACCAAACAAACAAAAACCTAAAGCATTTTAACCGAAAAAACCAAAATAAATATAGATTTAGAATGATAGTTATATTTTAGGAAATTAAAAAGCAAAAAAAAATCCAACCCGAAACCGAATCGATATCCAGATTGAACAAATCTAATGTCTTCTTCTCTGAAAAATAACCAAATTAATAATCTCATTCCGCGCAAAGCGCGGGTTACCACCTAGTAATAAGTAAACGCAATAGGATAAAAAGTTGTTTGCATCGATTTTTTTATGCTTAACTGAAAGTTTGTACAACCGGCCAAAAATAAATAGCGTGAGATATAAAAGAAAAAAGTTTACTAATATGTTTAAATTCATAGATATATAATATGATTAAAAATTTAAATTACCCTACAAGTAGAATTTTTATAATGTATATGCATAATTTCTAAAATTCTTTTAACTAGCTAGGTATATAAAATAGATATGCAAATTATATGATAAAAAGACATATTTTTAGACATTTTGACGATTTCTTAAAAACCAATGAAAATTTTCTCATGTTTATATGTCAATGAACTCTCTTTATTCTATTTGTAATTTTATGTTTCTGTTGTTGTTGTTATTCTGGTTGTGATTTGACGCCGCCACAGTTCTTTATATAGAAGAATAAATATTACAATGGTTGACAATCAAATATTGAAATGGTTAGTTAATGTTATAATGGTTAACACCAAAAATTGCAATGGCTCACCCCCAAAAATTGCAATGATTTATCACCAGAAATTGTAGTCACCAACGGTTCCAATGATTCAATGTATAACCAAAGTACATCACTGTGAAAAGATGCATCTTTAATTTTTTCGAAAACTAATAAATTTTTAAGATAAAAAGACACATCCCTTAACATTTTTTGTATATCTATTAATTAATTCTAAGGACTGCCTAATGACTCTCGTTCATGATGCTAAAGTAAAGCTTTGCAGAAAGAAAAAAAATCAATATAGAAAACAAGACTTAAAAAGAAGAGGAAATAAAAGGTGCAATACCTTGAATATCAATCCTGCACGAGATAGGTTCTCCCTGATAGCTTCGCCATTGAAGTCGTTTATATTTGGAGGTTTTTGAAGAAATTCCTCATAAACACACCGAAACATGTCTGTGAAATGCCTGAAGTGTGTTTCTTCTTTTTACCTTCGGAGAAAAGAACTGCAGGATGAATTCTTTAACCGTTCCCGCTATATTCAATTTCTCTTTGTATAAACCAAATAAATTTTGAAAATGAAATAGAGAAGTTGATTCTCGATCAACATGAGATCTTGTTTCACATCTGCAATGTGCTAAGGGTTGTCACGTGAATTTTCACCATGCCTGATAATGAATTCCATGGTGAAAACTGAATCCTCAAGGATTGGTACACAAATATATTGATACCGGGGTACTTAAATCAGCCAACAAATAGAATTACTATAACACTAGGATAAGACATCCGCAAGGCGCATGGTAAATTTATATGAAAATTATTTAAGAAATATCGTATAGAAAAAAAATTATATTATTGATCGAATTAATATATTTGACCCTTAAACAATTTTTTTAATTTTTTTTTGTTAATTACATAATTTGTTTACTAATGAACTGATCACATTTTTAAAAATATTTTAGGTCAAAAAATTATTTATCGCATAAAAACCTAACGTTTAGGCCGGAGAATCTCATGCCTACTATTTGGTTACAATGAAACTATGTTAGCTCGGTTTTATATCATGATTTAGCAATTTAAAAGTTATTTATGGTCATGAGAAGTTTACGTTCACGTGCTAAATCATATCTATTTTCGATATTTTTCTCTTTTTTTGTGTTATTTTGGTTATTGTTCGATATAAATATTGATTTTTGAGTTTATTCTCATTTCTTTCTTTTATTTTGGCCTGAGATTTAGAAAATATTTAAGATTCAAAATTATTAAAGAGATACATACTTAGTTTAAGATCTGCGCTTTGTGCAGAATAAATAATTATTTTATATTTTTCTGCATATTATGAAATAATAAAATAATAATTATATATTAAATAACTAAGAAATCAGTTACTATTATGTAATAAATTGGCTTTCACATATAAATCAAATGACCGCTCTTCTTTATTCGCAATAATTTTAGAATAAATAAATCAAAACAATCAATCTTATCTATCGTATATGATATAAATTTAAACGATATGAAGTATATATATAAATATTAACATAACCACCTATTAAAATAAAATTATTTATTTATATGATTTTATTATCATTTTATCTTATTATAGAAAACAATTTAAACATTGATCACAAAAGTTTATGTGAGACTTTTAACAATTTTAGTAATTTATACTCGTTTTGAAAAATTCAAAATACAACATATACAAAAAAATCTAAATTTTTAATATATGATTAATGTAATTGTGTAATTTATTTTAATAGTAAATAATTAAACAAAAATGATAGAAAACATACAGATTATTAGCAAATCATCATTATTTAAAATCATTAATTACTATATATATCATAACCACATTAGCTAATTCCGTAGGTTTTATTTATGGAAATAATATATAATAAATAGTCACCTTGCTTTAGTTAATATCATATAGTTGGTATTAAATATTTCTAGTGAGATATAAAAATCGAATTGGACCAACATGTTTTTCAATTTCAATGTGAGGCTGACACGTAGGACTAATTAACTACCTAATTGATTGACACATAAGCAAGAAGTTTTTTTTAATTATTACAAAATTGGGGTTACATCTTTTCAAATGTTTCTCAATTAATATATAGGGGATCTATGGATAATTTCTAAAATTATTTCAAAAGGTATATAAAATAGATATAAGATGAACAAAAAGATAATTTTTTAAAAAAATATGCAAATTATTGGATGAAAAGACACATTCTTAAAAAAAAAAAGGCACATTCTTAGATATTTGACAAATTTAAAAAAAAACTAATGAAACTTTCTCATGTTTATGTGTCATTTGCAAACGTTTTAGATGATCTTTAAACAATGAAATTTTATTTTTCCTATTCTATTTGTCAATTTTGTTATTTTCTGGGTTTTTTGTTATTGTTTTATGATTTGATACTGCATACAATTCTTTATATATAAAAAAAAAAATGTTGCAATGGTTGGCAATGAAATATTGCAATGGTTAGCTGATGGTTGCAATGATTCAATAATAAAAGGTATAGTCACCAACAATTACAATAGTTTTTCACCAAAAATTGCAAAGGTTTATTGTAGTCTCCAACGGTTACAATGTTTCAATGTGTCACTAAAACATTTTATTATGAAAAGATTCATTTTTAGGATGAAAAAATATATATCATTACGAAAAGATACATCTTTAGATATAGTTTTTAAATTAACAAAAGTTTACAATGAACAGACACATTCAATAGTTGCATGTTGAAAATACAAAATTAATCTCATTTTTTATGAAAAGACACAACTTTTCAACATTAACTGAGATTGCTATTATCAATAGATATTATATTTTATAAAAACTTTTATTTAAATTATGCATAAAATAATTCATACGGACTTCCAGACATACATGATGGTTACATGATGGGTTGGGCTCAAGTTAAATTTATTAACAGATTAAACATCGGTTAGATTAGAAACAACAAAGTCCGGTTAAGCTAAGTTAATTTACCGGTTCACACTTCAACCACTGAGAGAAATTAGAAAACATAAGTTGACAGAGACGATGACGAGAGTTTTAGACCATTCAGGATCTAGCTTCAAAAGCATCAAACCCCACTCTTTGCCACTCGCCATCGCTCTACTTCAATCAACTCTTTAACCGCTGGCCTTAATTCTCGCCTATCCTCTTCAAAAATGATTTATTTTCTTTAGGAGCTATAATGTAAAATACGATTTTTTTTTTTCATGGGCTTAAGATGCAAGCCCGAATGGATTTACTAACCTATGACGACTGAAATGAAAGTCGTCTAGCTTTTTTGGAGTTTTTTTTTTAGCCAAACAATAGTAGACGACTTATTTTTCAGTCGTCCGAAATAACAGATTTCAAAGTCAATTGCAAAAATAACCTCTGCGTTGACCAGACGACGTATAGTTTAGTCGTCTGGACAACTTAGATTGAAGTCGTCTGGACAACTTAGATTGAAGTCGTCTGCGTCTTCTCCGCTAGTTTTTAAGTCTTCTACGTTAGTTTTTGAATAACTTGTATTTTTAAGAGTGATAAGTAACTTCAAGATATGTAAAACTCATATTTACAAAATATGTTTTCTCCCTTAGTTTTACTAAATTTGACTAAGTTTTTCAACGCAAACTTATAATAAAATATGATATGCTTTGACTAGTTACTATTGTTTGTTTCCATCTCTTAACTATTATTGTTATAGACAATAATGATGACTATTGTTATGAGTTGGAAGAAGGGTTAAAATGCTTCTTAAAATGTTGTATCAATATAAAGCTACCAACATTCTTGTTTATTAAGATGAGATAAAGGCCATTGGAGTTTATTATTGCATATGAGAGATCCAAAGATAAGAAAAAGGCTACTGAAGTCTATTATTTCATTGATTTGTAAATGTGTAAACACATTGTTAGCACATTTAATACATCTTGGAAAACATTATTACTGATTTTACAAAAAATTCACAACTAAAAGAGTAGACATGCAATTCACAAAACAGACCACAAACAAAACTATTATAGATCATTCCTCTACAAAGACAAGCTTGGATTCCACTTGAGTAGACAAGACCACACGACTTTTAAGAAGCCCAGACGACTTCTAAGAAGTCCAGACGACTTCCAGGAAGTTCAGACGACTTTGTCAGAAGACTTTTAGGAAGTTCAGACGACTTCCAGACGACTTTACAGGAAGTCCAGACGACTTTACAGGAAGTCCAGACGACTTTGTCAGAAGACTTCCAAGAAGTCCAGACGACTTCCAGACGACTAACAGGTAAGTCGTCCCAGAAGTCTTCCAGATCTGAAAAACCTGCATATCCAAAAACGTTCAAATGGCTTAAAAACAGAAAAAATGAGTGAAAGATTAGATAAATCTACCTTTACAGAACACACAAAAATACATATCTAAAAATAATAGATCTACCTTTAAATTAGTGGAAGATGAGTACCATCTAATTAAAAACCTGCAAAAAAAATAGATTGGTAAGAAAGACATGAGACAAAACTGGAAAATTCATATAAAGTTTGGTGTTTTCAAGTCAAAGAGATTAGAGTGGGTTTGGAGAGTTTTAGTTTGGGAAAAAAGTAAGAACTTTATACAACAAGAAGTTACCAAATGAAGAAAAATCAGACATAAGAACTTACCAAAACGCTCAGATCTATTATGAAAGGGAGACTTCGTCAGAAGACTTCCATGAAGTCCAGACGACTTCCTGGAAGTCCAGACGACTTCCTGGAAGTCCAGACGACTTCCTGGAAGTCCAGACGACTTTGTCAGAAGACTTCCAAGAAGTCCAGACGACTTCCAGACGACTAACAGGTAAGTCGTCCAAGAAGTCTTCCAGATCTGAAAAACCTGCATATCAAATCCAGATCTGAAAAACCTGCATATCCAAAAACGTTCAAATGACTTAAAAATAGAGAAAATGAGTGGAAGATTAGATAAATCTACATTTATAGAACACACAAAAATACATATCTAAAATTAATAGATTTACCTTTAAATTAGTGGAAGATGAGTACCATTTGATTAAAAACCTGCAAAAGAGATAGATTAGTAAGAAATACATGGGACAAAACTGAAAAATTCATATAAAGTTTGGTGTTTTCAAGTCAAAGAGATTAGAGAGAGGTTGGAGAGTTTTAGAATGATGAACATTACATTTTTGTTGCAGCCATTTGAGAGGAGGAGAGAGAATGTGTAAATTTTTCTTTATATAGGGAGACAAAAAATCCAATTAGGTTAAATATTTTTGACTCAGACGACTTCCTGGACGACTTACATTTCAGTCGTCTGGTGAAGAAATTAAAACAGACGACTTACATGTAAGTCGTCCAGAAGAGTTTAATATTTTTAGCGGGAAATTAAATATTTTTAGCGGGAAACTAAAATAGAAGACTTTCCAGACGACTTACAAGTAAGTCGTCTGGTTTAAATTATTTAAGCGGGAAAATAATTTTTTTTAAAAATTTTAGGCGGGAATATTTGGACGACTTACATGTAAGTCGTCTGTTTTAATTTCTTCACCAGGCGACTGAAATGTAAGTCGTCCGAGTAAAATGATCCGGTTAGGTTAAAACGTACATTGGTAAAATTAAAGGTTCGGTACGATGTGGACGACAAAAATATACGTCGTTCGAGTAAATTATTCAACAGACGACTGAAATATAAGTCGTCCACACCCTAAACATAACCCCTAAACTTAATTATCTAATTAAAGACTTCATAAAATCAAATCAAACTTGAAAAGTGTTTACTATACACATAAATAAACACATATAGTTGAAAACTAATTTTTGAAAAAAATATTTTAATTTTCCAAAATCTAACCCTAACAATACATACAATACTACAACATATGTTTGCCAAACTCCTAAACCAAAGTATTTCATGATTCACTACTTCCACTCATCTATCTTCAAAACAAATCAATTTTATCATATCTTAATTTATATCACTTAAAATTGTTTATAATTACTTGATTTTTATTTTTCACGCATCAAAATATTTTTTTACAAGATTTATAAATTATTTTTAAAATAAACCGGTACCAGACGACTTACACTTCAGTCGTCCAGACGACTTCCAACATCTCAGACGACTCAGACGATTTACTAGGGCTATATTCGTAAAAATGGCTTCTGTTTTTTTGTTTGGTCATAAGGGGCTGAGCTGTAATTTCACTAGGCTTTTAGGTTAGTTTTGCATTTGATTCAAGTTTGGGTATAGGTTTGGGGTTAAAATCAAGTTGTGGGTTAGTTTTGGCAAAAACCCAATAAATATAACCCTTAATTTTGCCATTTATTTACATTAGAATGCCATTAAGATATTTATTGAACATATATTTAAGTATGCTTGCATTTTCCTAATTTAAATAATATATTTAAATATTTAATGTATTTTCCTAATTTAAATAATAGATTTCCTTAATCAAATCTTAACCAAAATAGATTTCCTAATGTATTTTATATTAACATATTAAATATTTTTAATATTTGTTAGTAATAAATAATAAAATAAAAAATTACACATCATAATCAATTTATATAAAATATAAAATACTTTATTCATATATTATTAGTATAATGCTTTCATATTATAAGTCCAATTAGTTATAAATATTGGATTTTTTATATGACACATTGTGATATAATAGACAATTAAAATCATAAAATATAATTATTCAAAGTAATAAATAAAATTTTTATGTTTTAAAATATTATACTAACAATTATGTAATACATTTTAATTTACAAATATATATTATACCATTAGTACAAAGAAAAAATTTAAAGTGAAAGCAAATATTTATACGGTCACGGATCAAGCTCTAGAAATAAACAACAATAGCGCAATATTATTTTTCTTTAACAAATTTATTTTAATAGATATTATAGTTCCAAATATGTTTATATATATTTTATGTATTTATAAATTTTTTTTTGTTTGTTTTTAAGGGATGCTAAGATTTTGAAACGGGAAAACATTTATGACCCACCTCTATATTATTTTAATTAGAATAAAATTTATATCAGTATATTTTATTAAATTTTTAATTTTAATTTTTATTATAACTGCAAAGATTAATTTTCAATATAATTTTATGTTTAAATACTACAAATACATCATTTAATATAAACTAAAAAACTAAAAACATAAAATAAATACCCGCCCGGTCGGGCGGGTCAATGTCTAGTACTAATGAAATCTCATATCAAAGCAGGTGATATTAAGTATGATATAGATTTGTTTGAGGAGTCAAATTGTGAGCCAGATTAAGTTATGTCCAGTATCGTCTTCTGAACAAATTTGGGAAGTTCTGGCAAAAGGAGTCCTAAAGGAGCAATATACAGTGAGCTGGTCTGGTATAAGGAGGATTATTACAGATGAGAATCAAGACAAGCTCCTTCCCTTTAGGACCAGATATGTGCTACAAGCAACAGTGCACAACATTTGGAGAGAGAGAAATAGAAGAAGGCATGGAGAAACAGCTTCACCACCTGTTCTCCTAGCAAAGTTAATAAATAAAACAGTGAGGAACAAGTTTTCTATGATCCAGAAGAAGGATAAGAAACATGAAGGAGGCCTGCAGTTCTGGTTTGGCACAAGACATGATTGAAAATTGAAGATTGGAGACTAAGAAAAGTTGGTAGATGGTTTGAAGTTTTAGATTGAAGTTTTGAAATTTTCCGTTTTTTTTAAGGGACACACATTTGTCGTAAAAGAGTTTTTTTTTTACTTCAATTCAAAAAATAAGTAATGTACAGTACTACTGCTTAAGAGTCTATGTCAAAGATATGTTGATGCTTTGGCTCTGATGTTAAAATTGCAGAAGCATGGGATTTAGTGTTTCAGTGTCTCTGTTAGTCTAGATTGACCATGGAAGCGGTTAAAGTGGTTAAAGATATGGCTGCTCTAAATTAATGGCCTCGTTCAATTAGTTACACTCTTGGCTGATTTATATTTTGTGTGAAGAAGAGGAGAAATTGAGAGAGGTTAGTGCTTTGTTTGCTGTTAGAGCCCCTTTAGTGGGGGTATCTGACTAAATCTCTTAGACATCTATCTATGTATCTATACTAATAAAGTAGAGTTTTTCTCTTTCCTTGGGGCATTTTATGACACTTGTCAATTTATCATTTGCTGAAGGATGTTTTAGATTTGGGCTTTGTTTTTTGATTTGGACTTCTGTATTGTATTCTGTTTATATTGTTTTCGATTTGGGGGTGTTATGCTTTACTAAAGATTTCAGGCCCAGTGAGAATAAGTTTGGCCTTCTTCTTGCGGTATTCCTTTGCAACCTCGGCCAACAAGTTGCAGAGATTAGAGATAACGATCACCTATTTGTAACGTCTCAACTTCGCATTGACGCCTAATTTGCTCTTAGCCTCTACGTAATGAACCCACTCTCCCAATCTGCAGCATTCAATTAATCTCATCAAATCCTCAAAGTAACCTACAAAAGCTTCGGGTATAAATATCTCCAGTTCCAGCCATGGACATTACAACTTCAACTCCGAAACTTATTCAAGGAGTTATCTTCCTGGCATAGGCCTGAGAGAGAGATAAGTAGATTTGCTTTTACGCTTTGGTATTTCTGAAGAAGTTAGCTCTTATTCTTTGAAACTCTTCATTTTTCTTAATATGATATGAATATGGTGATAAAGTGAGAATTTTTGAGGAATCAATAGACGAATTTCATAAATTTTTATGGTTTTTTTGTTTGTTGGGTTTGTGGTTTGATGATTGTCAGATTCATTGACATAAGATTGATTGGGTTGCTTTGAACCAATCACTTTTCTTTTAGGTTACAGGTGAGAATGTTCTTACTAAAGCAAGAAGAAGAAGACGGGATCAAAAACTCCTTCAATATCGACTAATGAAGCCAATGCTTCTGTAGGTGAAAAGCGTGAGAATCTTCTGACATTGAAAATTTGTTTTTTTCTGTTGATTGATTTACCTTTTGTGTATAATAAGATTTGTTCATCTTCCTTCATCTTTTTGCTGCAACATGCCTAGAAAAGGTAACGTACCCAAAAGGATTAAAAAGGTTGTTAGGGAGAGGATTATATGCGAGCATTTGAATGAGCTTCTAATTGATTTTGAATGAACAAGTTGCGAGGCTGTAGCTGGTTACATTTTGAATAAGATGGTGCTAGCTTTAGTCTTAACCATGAACGTTTTTTTTCTTCTCAGAACTGAATCAGCAGAACAGTGGCAGAGTTTCGGTACTGTGTGAAGCTACTCAGTTCTTGAAGGACGTGTTTGGTCAGATTGAGTCCCTTATAAATGGGCACACCTGTCTCCTCTCTGATTCTAACTACGTAAGCCACTTTCTAAGAAGCTATTAGACATTACAGGCAGATGATGATGCTTCAACAGTCGTTAGTTTTATATGTTTTGTCTCAATGGTTTTATTAGTTTTTTTGCGTGTAATGGAAACTGTGTAGGTAACCACAGAGAAGAATGAGCTCCAAGGAAGAAACATCAGTGCTCGAGACCGAGATATCTAGACGGCAATCCGAGATAGAAGCAAGAGTGAATCAGTCCAAACCAGACTTGAACACCTCTCCTGCGCCTGAGTACCATCATCACTATCAACAACATTATTATATTTCGTTTACTTTTCTTCACAATAGATTACACAATTTTCGAGTTAAGAATACTCTGTTTCATGCATGTGTAGCTTCAATTACAGTTACTCCACACAACAATGTTAAAAGGAATCCCAACAGTTACCGTTACAAAATAAAACCCCTACAGACACTCATTAGTCATAGCTTTTACTGGAACTGGATAACCTTCTCACAGCACCAAGTTAAAGATAGGACAAAAAGTATGGACTTACTAATATTGTATACTCAGAAATCTTCAACAACCTACAGACACACATTTATTTATTCCCGAAACATTCACTCAATAGCACACTAAACACTACAAGTTTATTTACAGAGATTTGCAGCAAGATACCATTTCTGCCCGCGTCGTACTCCGCCAATAACCAGCTGAACATGACCATTCTGTCAAGTGGGGTAAGAGAAGCATCAAACAAGCATACTTATTTTGATGTTGTGTCTGAACTGATTTCCAGTTTGTGTTTAAGTTAGATTTTATGTATGTTGACTCGTTTTGTAAAATGATATGTGCTTATTTAAAACATACATGCATAATAAACAATTTTAATCAGGATGAAGAAACGAGATCTGATTTTGTCATTTGGTTGTTGTTTCTATCCTTTGTTTCTGCAAAGCTTACTTGACGAGGTTTAGTGCATGTAGTTTAGTTTACAATTTGTCTTTTAATTCCAAGGACTTTTTTTTTGTTACAAGGTTAAGACTTCGGCTTCACTTCCTAAATCATTACGTGGGCCTAAAAGCAATATGCAAAATATGTAAAAACAAATATGTAATATTCAATACAAAATATAACAAGACGTTTGACAAAAAAAAAGCTATAAGAACCCGAAAGATTTACTTGATAAAAATAGGTTTCAGTTGAACTTATAATTTATGATCAAAAATCTATATTATATAAAAGTAACTAAAATAGCGTTCCAAAAAAAATAATATATATATAAGTAACAATATTTTTTATATTCTTAAGCTATCAAGATTATATAAAGGGAATATAACAAACAAACTTATTATGTCAAACTCATTTCTAAAATTTGTTTCACTATTATAGGCAAACCATTGCTCTCCGCAACACCACGTTTATTGTTTAGATTACTCTATTTATATTTGATGTTCTCATACCAATGAGTATTTTGACTGAGAATGAATTGATTGAATGGAATATGCAATCTTCTACGAAGGAGGTCATGCACATGACTCAAAGAGACATGATGCTCATGATATATATAAACAAGGGAGATTGATGGTTCCATTTATTTCTCTGAATATGAACCTCCCTCTTGGGCCAAAAAGATCAAAGATCAAAGCTTCATTTCACCGCCTTACAATTCAATTTCAAAGTCGGACCTGAGTCCACCAGCAGTTTAAAAATCTCTATTTCTCAAAAAATCTATATATTAGTTTAAAAAAAAAAAATTGAGATATTACACAATAAAACATAATTTTTTATATAATAGTTAACATATTAAATATGGTATAAATAAATATAATGTGGAATTATATAATATATGTATAATAAATTTTTAAAAATGTTCTTATTTGATTGTAAAAAGAATTTTGAATGGGGCCGTTCTAGGCTGAACTACATTCAAGAAATATGTAACTCCACATATCACGCTCATTACCGCCGTCAAACAACAACCGTAACCAAAACATCACCACTCAAAACACAACATAACACCTCTCTCTTTAGTATGGCAAAGAACACAACAATATCATAAGCCATATAACCAATAACCAAAGCAACAATCTGCGCGAAGCGCGGACAAACCACTAGTAAAATAATAAAAAGTAATATTATAAAAGAGGAGAGAGGTAGAAAAATCACCAGAGACGTTTCCGGGGGAAGAAATGATGGACCACCTTTGAGTTACTCTCTCTCGAGTTGTTCATTTATCATTGGCTAAGTTTTTTTTTGTTTTAAAGTTAAATTACAAAAGTGATATATATCATTATAAAATTAGAAAGAGACGAATCTATATTTTTGACCGCTAAGAGCATATGCAATGAGAATCCTTAAGTGAGAGTCTTTAGGGAAAAAATAATTAAATAATCAGTGGACCCCACCAAAAGCTAAGGATTCAATTCTTAAAATTCCTAAATAAGAATTTTTTCTTAGTGAATCCTTGCACTATTTGCGGGTCCCCACGACATGTGGCGACCCGCGATTGGTTGATATATTTTTTTTTATCTGAAAAAGAAAAAACAAATAATATTTAAAAAATCAAAATACACTTTTTCTAAAGATTTCTATTTGGGTAACACCATTGCGAGTGCTCTAATGATGCTCTGTGGTTCAGTCTGGGAGATCTTTGTTGAATTGTACTAAAGTGGGTTTATTGAAAATGCTTAACCAAAAGTTCAAAAAAAAAAAAAAAGCTTAACCAGAATCGGCAACTTTAGTTTTTTTTGTTGCTCTTTTTACGGTAGTATAGTATATTGTAATTTTCTTGTAAACGTGATACAGAATAATTATTTGTATTTTCTTATGTTTTAAACCTTTAAAAATATTTCTGAGTGTGAAATGTTTAAGATGGATTCCATGTGTAAAAACTAAAATCTAACAACTGCAGTTGGATTGACCAAAAAGAAAAAAAACAACAACTGTAGTTGGTCTCCATCATTCAACAAAAGTGGAAGAAAAAGAAAGTTTGCTTCACGTGGGTTTCCTTTTTAATTTGTTGTTTTCACATAAACATAACTAAATCAGTAGACTTTTTCATACTTTTCTATGTCCATACTAGCTATGTTATTAAAATTATTATAATGTAAACTTCAAAGTATATTAGCAGAAGATATTTGAATAAACTGATCTTAGTATTGACTCGAGTTATTAGAAAGTTGTTTTCTCTATAATTATTTTGGAAAGTTGTTAAAGTATGAAAATGATATATCTACAACTACATTGGATAGCAAAAAAAAGTATTAAACATTTTCTGGTACATATTGATTCAGGAATCTTAAAGACGAACACATACATTGTATTATTACTATTTGTTATACACACAAACTGACAAAAGCAAACAGAAATTGCAATAAAAAAAATAAAAAAATACCAGTCTCTCTAACCATGAATAGAAGCAAAGTGATTAATCAAAGCTAAAGCATTACTCGTTAAATGAGCAATAACCAAAATCCTCCCTCTAACCAAAACCTTAACCTTCCCATTCATGTCATCTCCTTCAAATCCATCCGAGCACGTGTTCTCATTGGTCAGAGCAGCGCTAACCCAAGTCTGAATATCACTCATGTAGACCTCATAGTTCGAGCCACTTAGCTGACCCATCTCACCTATCGATTTCCTAAGCTCCTCCAACGTGTCACCTAGCTCCTCAACGCAGTCTCTCATGGCCGAGACTTCTCTCGGCTTGAGCCGACTACTACTCGAGAGACGTACCATCATTGCTGACGTGGCTTTAGCCGAGGCTAATGTGATGTTGAGAGCCGCATGAGCTATGAGCTTGTGGCTGGTTTGGATGAGACTGGATTGAGTTGAGAGTGAAGTGACACAGAGTCTTGGGTATGTTGTGAATGTGCATGATGATTTTACGAACTCCGTGTTTGTTGTTGTTGTTGTTGTTGTATGGACCGACTTGAGCGTGGTTATGGTAATGGTTATGAGAAGAGATGCGAGGAAGTGATGATTAAATCTAAAAGATCCAGCCATTCTTATATATTATAACTTATAAGAGGTTTGTGAGATTGTGAATGTGAGATGTTGTAGCGTTTCTATTTAACTGAGGTTTATATATAGAGAAATTATTTAGATGATATTCATTTAACAGAAAAAATAATACGCAAGTGGGAATTTAACAGAAGTGATGATTAAATCTAAAAGATCCAGCCATTCTTATATATTATAACTTATAAGAGGTTTGTGAGATTGTGAATGTGAGATGTTGTAGCGTTTCTATTTAACTGAGGTTTATATATAGAGAAATTATTTAGATGATATTCATTTAACAGAAAAAATAATACGCAAGTGGGAATTTGATTGCATGAATGAAGATATTTTATAAAGGAAAATGAGAAAAAAATAAATAGAAATATCTAACACGTGAAAGCAACACACGGCTTTTTTTTTTGTCACAACAGCAACACACGGCTAAGACACCGAGTCTGGGATAAGGAATTTGCAGTTATTTTTTTTGTTTGTAAACTGGGAATTTGCAGTTATGAGCCAAACATAATATTATTTGTTTAACTAAGCATTAATAACATTTGGAATGATGTATTTAATTGGCTAATAGATCATTTCTCCATGGCCAATTCGTGGTCTCTTTCATAGCAATTGGAGTCGACAACAAGTTGATAATTTTCAATGGTTTTATCGTTTTGAATGATACTCTAGTAATAGACTAGTGACCATCGTGGAAGTCAAATTGTGAACGTAATGGAACCCGCTCCAACATTTAAGGTTCTAATCGTCCTTAGTGAATAGCCATGTTTATTAGACGCGGCATCAATAATGTGCGATCAAAAATATCAAAGGCCACATCAGCATCTCATTAAAAACAGCTCGTTTGAAGATGTTGCAACTCAATTCATACATGGAACAATTGCCATTGTCATGTCGTTATTTCTCTCCATCGTTTGTTATTTTTTAGACACGCATCTTTGCCGCCGCGTCTATGAAACAAACATGGCTAATGTAAAAAAAACAAATATATAATTTTAATTATCAACAACATGGCCATCAACAGTGCTTAGGAAGCTGGCCTGCATTCTACCTTTAGAAACAGAAGCAATGTTCTTCACAACCACACTTCGCTTTCCACTTCCGCCATTTTCTGGTGCAGTGTCGGCGAGGTACGTAACACTATCGCTCCTAACTCTAATCCCACCTTGTTTTTATTTCTTTTTGCCAACGTGACTAGTAACTCTTTAGATTCAACTTGTCGTAAATCTTACTTTTTATATGATATTTAGCAGAAAAGCATATAAACCAATGAATGTGAGATAAGGTTCTAATCGTCCTTGTAACGGAATCGACGCAGCTGAATCCCTGAATGTGGCCCCCAAATCATTATGTCTGCTCCCAAAATATCCATATATATCCTAAATTGCATATTAAAACACGTCGTCACACACACACAAATCTACAAGCAGTAGCACGTTATTTGAAATATCAAGTTGTATTACTGCACGTTATTTGAAATATCAAGTTGTATTGTAGTGTCAAGTCCATATTGAGGTGCCATATATCTCATAACTTTCTTAGCTTGTTAATTTTAATTTGATTGATACTAGAAAATTCTCTAACTTTGTAATCCCCATTAATGTAAGAAGTTTTAGGTTCTTAGAGCATCATTACCGGTAGTTTTTTCCCAAGAATCTCTTTTTCATTTAGGACATTTTCAACCTCATTTCATATTTTATTTCAAAATAGAATAAAAATTGAGTAACGAACAAAAGATAAAAATACTATAAATGAAGTAATGTTTTATTGTTTCTTCGTTACTCCATTTTCACTATATTTTAGAGTAAAATATAGAGTAAAATTAGAGATGGTTTTAATTACAATATAAATAAATTAAACAAATAAAATTTTAATAGAAATACAGTTGTACATGTTATTAAGTGACACATATGCAAAGGAGTATCTAATGGTTCAAGCAGACTGAAAGATCACCACTGCATGTGTTCTTAGGACAATTTTATCAGCAGAAACTACCAAAATTTCTAAGAAAAGAGAGAGAAAAATATTTTAAGTGAAAAAATTATGTTTCAATTCTTTTTAGTTATTAAAACCAACAGATGCATGACGGATATAAAACTCAGTATCTTAAAGTTTCTTTGCAGAGAGATCTCTATCTTATTCTCTCACATATTTTTTGATTATTTTTTTTTAATAAGAAATACTCTCTTTATATATTATATACTATCATAAGATTTATTATATAATCACATATAAGCTATATATCCAATATTGCAAATTTATATTTTATATATGTTGTATATGTATATATAATATTAAGTTGATATATTAAAGATTAAGATTTCATCGATTTGGTAGTTTATATTATAAGATATCCAACATACTAGCCAGTGCCGGCCCTGAGGCCAAGCAAATGAAGCAACAGCTTGCGGCCCTAATATTTTTATAAGTAATACCGGCCACAAAATTGACAAAACTCTTGCTAGTCTAGTGGTAGAATGTTTTTTAATAGGTGTCAGTTTATGTGTTCGATGCTTCTTCTCCTCACTAATTTTCTTTCCTTTTTTTAATACATTAGTTAAGAGCCCAAAATTTTATTTTTGCTTCTGGCCTCAATAACTATAGGACCGGCTCTGATACTAGCATTACTTGTTTATGAATAATAAGGCATGGATGCAAACGGTGTGTATTATAGAAGAACAACGTTCCACTAAATCAATCACACTATCTTCTTGCTAATTCTTATAAATGTGTCTACAATTTATTTGCCAAAACAAAATAAATAAAATAAATTCATTAGTGGGGAGGCATTTTCTTCCTCAAAATTCCTTTATTCCATCAATTTTATATTCTTCTCATTTCATCTCATTCATGTTGGAGTAATACCGGAAAATAAAAGAAGAATATGAAAAAGCTTTACAGCCAATAATGCATAATATCCCAGACTATAACTGTGACACCCGTCACTTTCGAAATATAATAATAAATAAAAGCGGAAATAAAATAATAATACAACTCAAATAATAATAATAATCTCCATCATAATATAAAAGTCAATACGATAGCATAAGGCCAAAAGGCCCGATAACGATAACATCCGAAATATAAAATACGACATAAACCAAAATTTTAAAATGGGAAATAAACATAAGCGATAGATGGGAGCTCAAATGCCCAAAAGCGATAAAACGAAAAGAGTGATAGAAGTCCAAAGCCCGATAGTAGTAAAAGCCCAAAAGCCCCAAATAGCACCAAGAGGCCCAAGTCTGATAGGATCACTCCTCCTCATTGATCTCACCTAAAAGGGGGAAAGAGTGAGGGGTGAGCGACAGGGGAATCGCCCAATGAGGTATGGGATGCTATCCCGAAGTCCGGGAACACGGACATAACATTTCGAATAATTATAATTTAAATCTAATACATGTCAAACACGGTACCTAAAGTACCCAAGCAACAAACAATGGTCCTAGCGAGGTGTACACTCGCTGCCCACTAACAGGCCAAATGAAACACGCCGACCTAAGTGCTCGGTAACACCGCCCTTAGACGATTTATCGACCTCTCCAGAATACGGTCCAGACGGTCGACTGAATCTGGCCGTACCCTTACAAACAATCTGACATACATGAACACCTTCCTGTAGCCGCCCCAAACATATCCATAACTAAGAATTATATCAAGTGAATCAATCATTGTTGAACCATCTACCACCCTAGTTTCGGTTTAAGCAAAGAACCTAATAACCAAACAAGCAATGACAGACTCGATTCAAGCAGACGGAACATATTAGAAATAAATTATATTTATTCGGAATCCTAAGCTGTGAACGAGAAGTTCGGAATAGACACTCACCTTAGCAAGGAAGAGGAGTGGTATCTATGAACTCCAACTGCTCAAATGGACTCCAAATCTGAAATCAGATCGAAATTCCGAGTCAGAACGCCTTTCGAACGGTTTAAAACGGGTATTTACGGGAAAGTCAACCCGCTGGTCAAAGATCAATTATTTAATTAATTATTTAATTAATTAATTAATCCGGTTTATCTTAACCGATTTCCAATTGATTTTAACCGACCGGTTTAACCTAACCGAATTGAAATCAATTTAAACCGGCTAACCAACCGGTTAACCGAGTCAACCGAGTTGACTCGCTGAGTTGACTCGGCCGAGACCGAGTCACCGGTGTCGGTCACCGGCGGCGGCGGCGGAGCTGCGGCGGCGTCTTACCGGAAAGTTGGCCGGCGGCGACGGCGGAGCTGCGGTGGCGGCGGCGGCGCGTGCGTTTCACGCGCGCGCGCAGGGTGATCTTCTGGAGGCGCGTGAGGGCTCGTCCGGGCTCCAATCGCGGCGCGGTTGGTGTCTATGGCTTCGTCTTGACGAGAGGAACACGATGATGGTCTTGAAGGCACGAAATTCTCAACGGTTAGGAAGTTATGGGCGATTTACTAAATGGAACCGAAACTGAACTTAAATCATGGGATTTTCGCGGTGGTTACCTGCGATTAACGGTGGTGGCGAGCTCAACACGGTCACGGGGTGCAGAGGCTATAACAAACTCCGGTGACGACCTCAACCTCTCCAAATCCTTCTTCTCACCTCCCCCTCTTTTCTTTTCTCTTCCCTTCTCTTCTCTACTCTTCTCTTCTCTTCTCTCTGATTTTTTTTTTTCTTTTAATTGCAGGTGACATAGTGGAGAAGGTGGGTTTAATAGATGTGTTAATGGGTGGAGTTGGTGGAGTGGAGAAGTTTGGTCGTGACAATTCTCCCCCACTAATAAGGAATTCGTCCCGAATTCGAGTCAAGAACTTACTGCCCAACATCATCCCGAAAAAGTTCTGGATAATCAATCCTCATGTGCGGCTCAGACTCCCAGGTCTCCTCCAGAATCCCGTTTCTCTCCCAACGAACTTTGACCAACATGGTCATCATACCATTATCTGCTCTCACTTGGCGATCCAATATCTCCAGTGGCTGACACGGCGCACCCAAATTTCTATCAAGGTCACTGGGCGGCTGTTGCAAAATGAGCTCTGGTTCTCTCACGACTTTCCTTAAAACCGAAACATGAAACACGTCATGGAAGTCTGATAACTCTTCCGATAAATCCAATCAGTAAGCAACTGCTCCAATTCGCTCCAAAATCGGGTATGGTCCCATATATCTTGGTTTAAGTTTCTTCAGCTTCCGAGTCTTAGATCCTCCTTGAAATGTCCTCATTTTCAGGTATACAAGGTCGCCAACCTGGAACTCCAAATCCTTACGCCGCTTATCTGCATAACTCTTCTGACGGTCATGGGCTTCCTTAAGCCGAACCTTGAGCATCTCAACTTGCTCTATCGTCTCCTGAACCATAGCTGGTTCTATCTCACGCCGCTCCCCCACTTCTGTCCAACAAAGTGGTGTGCGACAAGGCCTACCATATAGAGCCTCATATGGTGCCATCCCAATACTCGAATGATAGCTGTTGTTGTAGGCAAACTCGGCTAGAGGTAGATACTTCACCCAACTACCCTCCCAATCTAAGACGCAAGCCCTGAGCATATCCTGTAAGGTCTGAATAGTCCTCTCTGATTGACTGTCTGTCTGCGGGTGATAAGCCGTACTCATATGCACTTTCGTCCCAAGCGCCTTCTGGAAGGCTCTCCAAAATTCGGACGTAAACTTTGTATCTCGATCTGATACAATGCTGACAGGAATTCCATGCAATCTCACAATCTCGCTGATGTAAGTCTGTGCTAACTGATCAGCTCTGTCCGTCTTCTTAATAGCTAGAAAATGGGCTGACTTGGTAAGTCTATCCACGATTACCCATATTGCATTCTTTCCTCCTAAGGTGGACGGAAACCCCGTCACAAAATCCATAGTTACCATGTCCCATTTCCACTCTGGCAATGGCAGGTTCTGCAATAACCCGCTAGGCACCTGATGCTCGGCCTTGACCATCTGACACGTCTGACACTGCAATATAAATGAAGCAACATCCCTCTTCATGCCAGGCCAATGATAATAACGCTTGAGATCCTTGTACATCTTGGTGTTTCCTGGATGGATAGAGAAACGCGAGTGGTGTGCCTGCTGCAAGATTTCCTTTTTTAACAACTCGTCATTAGGCACACAAACCCTGTTCCGATACATGAACATCCCACTCGAAGCTGTATGATATCCAATACTCTCAATCTCGATCTGCTTACACAAAGCCTCATCAGCATCCTGAGCTTTGCGTATTTTACTCAGCAAATCTGCCTGCTCTACAGCCTCGAGACAAACGGTGTCTTCGTCCACAGTAGTAGCACACAATCTGAGGCTAGAGAGCATCCCAGTAAGCTCACGAACCTCTTTGGTTCCTGAAACATCGCTTCTGCGCCTACTCAAAGCATCTGCCACCTGATTAGCTTTTCCCGGATGATAAGTAATCTCCAAGTTGTAGTCTGCTAACAACTCCATCCATCTACGCTGCCTCAAATTCAAATCCGTCTGAGTAAATATGTACTTCAGACTCTGGTGGTCTGTGAAAATCTTCACCTTCTCTCCATACAAATATGACCTCCAGATCTTTAATGCAAAAACGACTCCTGCTAACTCCAAATCATGCGTAGGATAGTTGACCTCGTGAGGCCTCAACTGGCGTGATGCATATGCAATGACCTTACCCTCCTGCATCAATACACATCCCAATCCGGTTCCTGACGCATCAGTGTAGACCTCATATGGTATCCCTGGCCTCGGAAGTACCAAAACGGGCGTCTGTGTCAGTTGTCGCTTCAACTTAGCGAAACTCCTCGAGCAATCGCCTGACCAATCAAACTTAACATCTTTGCCCGTAAGCTTCGTCATTGGCTTCGCAATGCTAGAAAAATCTTTGACGTACTTCCTGTAGTACCCTGCCAAACAAAGAAAACTGCGAACCTCAGTCGCACTTTTGGGTGCTGGCCATTCGGAAATTGCAGCAATCTTTTCTGAATCCACAGCAACTCCTTCTTCTGAAACCACATGACCAAGAAATCCAATCTTCCTCTGCCAGAAGCTGCACTTACTCAACTTAGCAAACAGTCGATGCTCTCTAAGCTTCCCCAACACAATCCGTAAGTGCTCGGCATGCTCTTCTCTACTTCGAGAATAAACAAGGATATCGTCTATGAAAAAAATCACACACTTATCCAAATGTTCGCGAAACACATCATTCATAAGCTTCATGAATGCTGCCGGTGCGTTCGTTAAACCAAATGGCATCACCACGAACTCATAATGTCCATAACGTGTACGGAAGGCCGTCTTCTGCACATCCCGATCAGCTATTGCAATCTGGTGGTATCCTGAGGTCAAGTCAATCTTAGAAAACCATGAAGCTCCCTGCAACTGATCCAACAACTCGTCGATGCGCGGAAGCGGATACTTATTCTTGATGGTGAGTTTGTTCAAACCTCTGTAGTCGATACAGAGTCTAAAACTTCCATCCTTCTTCTTCACAAACAACACTGGTGCTCCCCACGGTGAAGTACTTGGTCTGATAAAACCCTTCCTTGATAGTTCCTCCAGCTGCTTCTTCAACTCAGCCATCTCAGGTGGTGCTAGACGGTAAGGGGCTCGTGAAACCGGTGCTGCTCCTGGTTCCACCTCAATCGTAAGAACATCACTTCTAGCTGGTGGTGGCCCTTTTAAGGCTTCAAAAACATCTTCATACTCAGCAACCACTGGAATATCCTGCAGCTCAAGCTGTTGCCCATCATCCTTAGCCATTGAAATGGTCGCCAAAAATCCCTCTGCTCCATTCTCCAATAATTCCTCAGCACGCAGCATAGATACAATAGGAACTAATCGATGTGTTTGAATCCCTTGGAAAGTGATCTTCTCTTTGGCTCTAGGAACATTAACTCTTGCCTCGGGGCAATCCAAAATCACTCGATGTCGCGTCAACCAATCCATCCCAAGTATGACATCATAGAAACTCATCTCCATCTCCGTTAAATCTGCGAGCAAATCTACTCCTCCAAGCATAACTGGTACGTCGCGATGAATACCAACTGTTCCCAATCTCTCTGTGCCGGCAGTCTGGATTTCCTTAGTCTTTGGTTCGAAGACTCCCCGAAAACACCAAGACTTAACTAAACGCGGACTCACAAAACTATGAGAAGCTCCCGTGTCGAATAACGTATGAGCTGACTCACCTCCAACCAAAACCGATCCTACACAAATTTTTTTACTAACTACACATGATAACCATGAAACCAAAATTTTTAAACACAACAAGCGTGATAAGAACACATACCCGCTATCATCTCGGCTCCCTGGTGATCTCCAACTGTAAATACACGTGGAGCGATGGCTAGACGCTTTGGTGGTGGTGGAAGCGCCGCATTACTCCTCTTCGGGCAATCTCTGAAGATATGACCAGACTGGTTACAACCGTAACAAATCACGTCGGCCACTGCTGGGGCTGCAACCTGTCTGACTAGAGGCGTATCCACTGGCTTATCGTGACAATATCTCGAAGTGTGTCCCCACTGACCACAAACAAAACACTTGAAGCACTTTCCGCTATGACGGCGACGGCAACGGAAACAATCATGTGATTCAGACTGGTCCCCTGTTCTCTTCTGGGACTCAGGAGCTTTTCCAGACTTAACCTGAAATGCTTTCGTAAATTTCCGCTCTTCTTCCAGTCCTGCCTCCTGCTCAGAAGCTTTCTCCACCAAATCTCCCAATCTATGGTAAGTGACGACACGACACCTGTTACGAATATTGACCCGCATCCCATCCAAAAACTTCCTGATCAGGTCCTCCTCTGAAATTCCAGTCCCAACAAATCTGCGAAGTTGGTTAAACTTCTGCTCATACTCCCTGACAGACATCTAACCCTGGCTTACATGATCAAAGTCTCTTTTCTGCTTATTCATAGCTTCCTTCGGGAAGTACTTCCTATCGAAATCGCAGATGAAATCTTTAAAGGTAAGCCTCTCTGGTCCAACATGGTTCAAACGAATTCCTTCCCACCACACTAGTGCATCTCCACGCAAATACTGCATAGTCAATCTAAGAGACATCTCCGGTGGACATTCAATAATCTCCAACTTCCGTACCAGATTTAGCTTCCAATCATATGCAGCTATAGCATCCACTGTCCCGCTAAAATGCTCCATATCCATATTCCTCATATGGCATGTCAGCCTGTAAAACCTCTCATCATAAACTGGGTAAACATGTGGTCGAGGTGGTGGTGGCGGTAGATCCTGAGCACCCTGAGCAAACTGCTGAGCGGGAAACTGCTGAACTGGAGCCATCTGACGAGCAACCTCCTGAGCAATCTGCTGAACTGCCTCCTGAGCAGCCTGTCTAGCTGCATCCAAAACCATCTGCCTCATGGCCTCCTGATCAATCGGTGGAGCAACAGGCTGGGGAACTGCACGCTGCTCATGTTCAGCTCCTGCCTCTCTAGCATCTCTGTCGATCTAGGCACAGTTGGCTCTTCTCTTTGGCGGCATCAGAAATGGGGCACAAATAAGTCAACTTCCGATGAGCAATGAATTCTTTAATTAAAGGAGTAATATCGGACGAAACGGTGTTATTGGTTTTAATTTTTAAAATTCCCAAATCTCCACTAAGACTTCCAAAACCGTATAAAACCAAATTAAAACCGAGTCTCCACGAATCGCCATCCCGGGTCGGAGCCGGGACGGAACCCGCTCTGATACCAAAATGTGACACCCGTCACTTTCGAGATATAATAATAAATAAAAACGGAAATAAAATAATAATATAACTCAAATAATAATAATAATCTCCATCATAATATAAAAGTCAATACGATAGCATAAGGCCAAAAGGCCCGATAACGATAACATCCGAAATATAAAATACGACATAAACCAAAAGTTTGAAATGGGAAATAAACATAAGCGATAGATAGCAGCTCAAATGCCCAAAAGCGATAAAACGAAAAGAGTGATAGAAGTCCAAAGCCCGATAGTAGTAAAAGCCCAAAAGCCCCAAATAGCACCAAGAGGCCCAAGTCTGATAGGATCACTCCTGCTCATTGATCTCACCTAAAAGGGGGAAAGAGTGAGGGGTGAGCGACAGGGGAATCGCCCAATGAGGTATGGGATGCTATCCCGAAGTCCGGGAACACGGACATAACATTTCGAATAATTATAATTTAAATCTAATACATGTCAAACACGATACCTAAAGTACCCAAGCAACAAACAATGGTCCTAGCGAGGTGTAAACTCGCTGCCCACTAACAGGCCAAATGAAACACGCCGACCTAAGTGCTCGGTAACACCGCCCTTAGACGATTTATCGACCTCTCCAGAATACGGTCCAGACGGTCGACTGAATCTGGCCGTACCCTTACAAACAATCTGACATACAGGAACACCTTCCTGTAGCCGCCCCAAACATATCCATAACTAAGAATTATATCAAGTGAATCAATCATTGTTGAACCATCTACCACCCTATTTCCGGTTTAAGCAAAGAACCTAATAACCAAACAAGCAATGACAGACTCGATTCAAGCAGACGGAACATATTAGAAATAAATTATATTTATTCGGAATCCTAAGCCGTGAACGAGAAGTTCGGAATAGACACTCACCTTAGCAAGGAAGAGGAGTGGTATCTATGAACTCCAACTGCTCAAATGGACTCCAAATCTGAAATCAGATCGAAATTCCGAGTCAGAACGCCTTTCGAACGGTTTAAAACGGTTATTTACGGGAAAGTCAACCTGCTGGTCAAAGATCAATTATTTAATTAATTATTTAATTAATTAATTAATCCGGTTTATCTTAACCGATTTTCAATTGATTTTAACCGACCGGTTTAACCTAACCGAATTGAAATCAATTTAAACCGGCTAACCAACCGGTTAACCGAGTCAACCGAGTTGACTCGGCCGAGTTGACCGAGTCACCGGTGTCGGTCACCGGCGGCGGCGGCGGAGCTGCGGCGGCGTCTTACCGGAAAGTTGGCCGGCGGCGACGGCGGAGCTGCGGTGGGGGCGGCGGCGCGTGCGTTTCACGCGCGCGCGCAGGGTGATCTTCTGGAGGCGCGTGAGGGCTCGTCCGGGCTCCAATCGCGGCGCGGTTGGTGTCTATGGCTTCGTCTTGATGAGAGGAACACGATGATGGTCTTGAAGGCACGAAATTCTCAACGGTTAGGAAGTTATGGGCGATTTACTAAACGGAACCGAAACTGAACTTAAATCATGGGATTTTCGCGGTGGTTACCTGCGATTAACGGTGGTGGCGAGCTCAACACGGTCACGGGGTGCAGAGGCTATAACGAACTCCGGTGACGACCTCAACCTCTCCAAATCCTTCTTCTCACCTCCCCCTCTTTTCTTTTCTCTTCCCTTCTCTTCTCTCTGATTTTTTTTTTTTTTAATTGCAGGTGACATAGTGGAGAAGGTGGGTTTAATAGATGTGTTAATGGGTGGAGTTGGTGGAGTGGAGAAGTTAGGTCGTGACAATAACATGGGCTCACAAATGCTCATTCGAGCAATCAACAAGAGGATTTGGATGATCGAGCTCTTCGGGATCTTGTCGGACATTGACTCTCTTGCTTTCTCTTCCTCATCCTCTTTCACCTTTTGTCGTTTTGATTTCATTTCATGATCTGCTAATGGATTAGCCGATGGGCTCGCCAATACTCATTTACCTTTATCTGCTGTGTAAACTTTGGGCTTCTGGCCCTTTTGAATTTAATGTATCTTGTTGCACGAAAAAAACGTAGGCTTTCAGGTCGAGAGATATTTTTCTTGAAAGAGACGTAGCTCGATTAGCATCCGTACAATATGTGTTTATGCACACCGCTTTTGAAAAAATTAGTATCCATCAGACACAACCCATGTGGTTCCAACGAAGAATACCAAAATATCTATAACAGCAATACCAACTTGATTTATTCTTTTAAGTCTTTTATTAGATTTTATTGTTCATATAGTTGTTAATGGTTTGTTTTCAACAAGATACATTTTAAGAGATAAAATCCCATATGGTAAGCCGACTGTATAAAATAAATTATTCGGCTATTTATTTTGATTAAAATAGTATTGTTTTGCCGCCAACATTTTCAATTGATTGTTTACAAAGCAGTGATTCATATCAACTAAGTAGACTTAGATTGCATGTGTCTATTTTTCAACTTCTCTGTTGTTTGAAAAAGGTCGATGTTAAAACTTGAAAATGTATGCCCAACTTGTCAGAAGGAAAGTAATGCGTGTGGAAGGGAGCGAGTATGTGCCAACTCGTAACTTTGTAAAAAAGTAATCTAAATCCTCAACTTCTTGAACTTTTATATATCATAATACACATGAACAGTAGTGGTACAAACCACATAAGAAAAACATCTAACAAAATCGACATATATATTACATTTACGGACACCATTATATATATTATATATTTGAGATACGACACAATATTTCTTAAAACTAGTTATAAATTAATACTTTTTAGCAAATGCATTAATCAAGGACAAGGCGTTGCTGGTTTCGTGGCCCACGTTAACAATTCTAGCTCGAACCGAGTTCTTGATCCTTCCATCCGTGACCCGACCCGAGAAACCATCTGAGCAAGTGTTCTCATCGGTCAAAGCCGCACTAGTCCAAGTCTGAGCATTACTCATGTGGAACGCAAACTGTTCTTGATTTTTGGCACTCCCACATAGCTTCATCTCTTGGACCGACTTAGTTAAACGGTCAATGGTATCGTTGATCTCCTCCACGCAATCCTTGATGGCTTCAACCTCGCGCTTCTTAAGGCCCTTGAAACGCGTCAGACGCGAGACGAAGAGTTTCGTGGATTGGGCTCGGCTCAGGGTAACGGCTAGAGCGGTCTCGGCTAAGCGTTTAGGGCTTGTTTGTATGGCATTTGCGTAGGCTGAGAGGGAGTGGAAGCAGACGGCTGGGTATGTGGTGGTTTTGCAAGATGATTGGATGAAGTTTACGGCTTTATTGGAAGCTCCAGCCCGTGAGGCTGCGGTGGCGGCAGTGAGCGCCGGCGATAAGAAGTAGCAGATTGAGAGGATTAGAAAGAAAGTTTGGTTTAGTTTGGCCATTGGTGTTTCTTGTAAGAAAGCTAGATAGAAAGTTAGAGAAAAGAGTGTGTGGAGAAGAAAAAGGTGGGGTTGAATATTTATAGTGTGTACAACTTTGTCTAGGTTTTTTTATTCTACCATTGGCCGTAACACGCGGTGGAATATTAAAAAAAAACAGTGAAGAAGGAAAAACAAACAGTGGATTAGACTTTTACAACCTAGGAATATGTTCAGTTTAATTTGATGATATATAACTAATTAATTGTGCACAAAAAAAAATTTCAATCTGATTGATTGTTTTACTGTTCCATAATAATAAAAACGAAACTTCCAACCTAAGATCGGATTCAATATACATTTGTTGGAATCTATTAATAAAAAACGCTTAACTGGTGTTTATTGAGTTGTTCAAAAAAAAAAAAAAAAAAAAAAAAACGGGTGTTTATTGAAAGATTACAAATTACTTGTTGTTTTATAAATTGCATAGTAGTCGCCAAATGGTCTAAGTTGCATTATAACAAATATGAATCGCATAGAAATTGGGTTGAAGCTAACGTTTCAATCCACCGACGTGTGAAAACCAATCAGACGTCTAAATGACGTTATATTTACGCAGGGCCAGGGCTCAATTAATTATTAGTTGGAATTGGTTTGATATACAATCATGGCAGGGTCCTCTCAACGTCGGTCCAGAATATAACGTGAAGTATCAATCCAAATTATATTAAACACAATCAAAAGCGAGCAGAGATAAACATTTGTCGTTTTATTCAAACCAAGAAGGGAAGAAAAAAATAGCGATCAAAGAAATTGCATCAATCAAGCCGTAATATAATACAAGGAAGTAATAAATATTGAATGTACATTATCATTGTCAAAATCGAACAACAGATACGCTCACAAGTCAAAACTCTTCCAGTCCAAATGATCACACTAAGTGTTTTTAACTTAAATGATAACGACAATGATCTAATAATAATTTTGTTAATCACGTTAAATTGACATGGTACTATTTACTAATAACCTACCGACATAACCGCACTGTTGTTTCTCGTGCGGTACGGAGCAATGAAGTTGCCAAGTTGGCATGTATAGTTTAAGAGCATCATTATCCATAAACCTTTTAAAAGGTCTCTTAACTAATTTTTAATAGTTTTTAAAGCATAAAAGTGAGTTAAGAGACTTAGAAAGAGATTTGAACATTTAGATGGTTTATTGCAAATATCTTAATTATAAGTTTTTTAAAAAAAATTATAAAACATGTGATTTTCTTCCTCTTCATTACAATACCTGACACTCAGCTCGTTGAGCAAGGTTAAGAACCATAAAGAGAAGCTTATAAGAGTGTGCAAGCTCCTAATTCTTGGGTCTTGAATCTTGTTTAATGCTCTGAGACAACCATAGCTTCTTCTTACCTTATATAACGATGTGACTCGTTTAAAAGCCTCTGATAATCTTGCTTGTACCGTTCCATGTCAAGTATGCAGTACCGGCCTTGAGGGGAAGCGGCAGAAGCATTAGCTTCCGGCCGTCAACTTCATAAACAAAATTTCGGCCTTCAATTCTGTTTAGCGCCTTTGGTGCAGTGGCTAGGTATCAGTGCACACTTACAATTCCCTGGGTTCGAACCTCCCCTATAGCCAAATGTTACTTTTAATGAACATACATAGCAGCCCATTTTTTTTTCTTGCTTCTAGTCGTTCTAAACTCAAGACCGGCACTGCAAGTATGACCTCATTGATCTCCGCACTTGCAGAACCATATAGTCCACGAGCACTGTTGATGATATCACATGGAAGCCCCAATCTTTCGGCTATGTTTATTGCATTCGGACGACCTGACGATCATTTTCAGACATGGCTTAGTGAAACATTATAAAGCCGATGTTCAGGGGTAAGAAAATAGTCTTAGATGATTCAGTAGCTAAACCTGGTACTCCCCACAAGATTTTGAAAGTGGGCTTCAAGTTCAGGTCATCAAACTCCATGCAAGCATTCTCCAACGCAAGAATTGCTACCAAAATATGTGAAAAAAGAAGAAGTTAATACTCTCTAAAACATTGGATGATCCAAGAAAAACGGCAGGAGTGCAGAATATAAAACCTGTATTTAAGCATCTTAAGCTCTCCGTGATGTGTGGTTGCCATGGTGAACAGAGAACCGCTTTCTGCAAAAGATTCAAGTATTGCCATCTCTAAGGCAGCTCATTCAAGCGGATTTGTTCCTGATCTAACCTGTTGAAATCTAAATCAATCAATGGTCCTGACATCATCACAGAAACACATTCGACTTCATTTTTATGCAAAAAAAATATATGGATGAAGGATCATCCACTAAAGTTGATCAAACATCAATCATGATTCCTAAAAGTGACAAGAATCTTCTCATCCACATCCAAGAACACTCTCTCTTATTCTATATATCCCAATGCAACTTAAACTAACGAGTAAGCCAAACACTGATTGGGAGAAAAGGAAGGAATCTTGGTGAATTTGAAAATCAGATACGATGTAAACACTAAGCAGTGACCCAATTACACATCCAGAATCAAAATTGAGAAGGGACCTGTGTCTTCTTGTGTCAAAGTAACAACTCCTTCGACATCGGAGTTACCCTTGAGCACGGCGAGAGCTTCCTTCGCAGCTGAAACCACTGTTAGTGATTTCTTCGAGGAGGCGGAGAAGGAAACACATTGGCGACGGTGGAGGTTGAGAGAGATGCCGCCGAAAGAGGAACGGAGAGTTGACGAAGGAGAAACGAGGAGGCGCGGAGGCAATGAGAAGGAGAGGAAGGTGTGAGCAGCAGCAACCATGGATGATGTTTGCAGAAGCCGAAAAGGTCGAAACACCAAACCTCACCTCCACCCACTCATGTTTTGACAGTTGTCTCATAAGAGACGTTGTTTACAGAGCTTGATTAAGAAACATGTCTTCTGTGTTTTTCTATTTTTCATTTTTTTAATCACAATTAATCTAACAGACACATGCACAAGAGACTGCGTCGATGGTGCTCTAATAGGCATGTACATATGTATAGTTTACATTGGTTGGGGAGGACACGATGAGAACGAAAATAATAAATCCCACAAAATAAGGCTTAATAAAATGCAATAAAACAACTGAGCAATAATTCTCGCTTAGGCATGTGATGATGGTCTGTGAACATGATCGAGAGAGATTACTAGGTCAAATGCACCGTCGTACCACCATCTCCGCGTGAGGCCATACTTTAATAATTTTATTTTATGTTTTACGTATTTAATAGTGGAAAATCAGAATCAACTTTTCCTTTTACATATCTTTATCATGTAGAGTGTGGACTCGACCGGTTTGGAAAAAGGGAGTGGGAAAACATTTCAATGGAAATCCATAGAAAAAGAAAAAGTGTCACCTATCCATTTATGAGTAATAAAGTCTTATTTATTAACAAACTTTCAAAAATGTTGACATGATAAATAACGCTAAAAATACATTGAAAATTAATAGATTTCAATCGAGTGAGAAATAGCTTTCTTAAAGAAAATGTCTTTTGTGATGAAGGGAACCCTCACTGTGAAAATGTGAAGCAAGATATTTAAATTTCTAAGAAGAAAATAGATTTACGTTTGTAACAAATGAAGAAGTCTGAGAATTAACTTGATTAAGGCTCATGATTACTCGGTGAAAGCCCATGACCACTAATTCTCTTGTTCGTTACATCGCAGACAAGTTCCTAAAGAGCATGTACAAGTTTGATGTGTAGTTTTAACAAAAAAAATTAGAATGACTAGGAAGTTTTGGACCCGAATCATATCTATATGGTCGAAGCTTAACACATGGTAAAGTAATTTTCTTTAAAAAAGCCACCTAACGGAAATCGAACTTGCAAGTTGCAACCATTTCTAGACCTCTAGTTTATAATATAGAATCTCAATCACTTTAACAAAAAGTCATTCTCTTGCTAATCACTCAAAGCTTTAGCAAAACAATTCAAGACTAAAGCTAATCACTCACACAATCCGTGATTGATTCAACATCATATCCATCAATATATATAAGACTAGATAACTCCTAATCCTAATAGAAATAACACTTTCAATATTTTCTAATCCTTTTAGATAAACATAACAAGTTAGGATTAGGATAGCTTGTGTTTCAAGCTAACTCCAAGCTTAAACCAACATTCTCCCCCTTAAGCTTGATTTCATTTTCACACATGACTTGGACACCAATAAGTTCCCTCATCTCCTTGAATCGAACTCGGCTAAGCGACTTTGTGAGTATATCGGCTCTTTGTTCAGTTCCCGGAACATGTTCTACTTCAACTTGATCATTCTCAACACATTCTCGTATGAAGTGAAACCTCCTGTGGATGTGTTTACTTCACCCATGGAAAACATGATTCTTAGTGAGCGCAATCGCCGATTTGTTATCAACTCGTATGATCACCTTCTCGCAAACATCTCCTACGACTTCTTTTAAGAGCTCTTGGAGCCAAATTGCTTGTTTTGCAGCTTCAGTAGCAGCCATAAACTCCGCTTCACATGATGATAAAGCCACAATCTCTTGTTTTAGAGAGCACCAAGTTATAGGATTATCACCAAGATAGAAAATATGTCCGGTCGTACTCTTGCCATCATCAACATCAATATTGTGAGAACTATCACTAAAGCCTATCAGTCTTTGACGTTCAGCTCGTCCATAACGTAGACCAAAAGAAGTAGTACCGCGTACGTACCTCATGACTTGCTTCAAGGCCGCTCCGTGAGACTCCTTAGGCTCTTGCATATACCTACTTAGTACACCAACGCTGAAAGAAAGATCATGTCTTGTATGTAATAGGTACCAGAGATACCCAACACTCCTCATGTACTCTCTTTCGTCAATGTTTTTCTCTCGAGATGACTTTCCAAGCTTTACATTAACATCCATAGGTATATGAACATGATTGCAATCTCGCATACCAAATTCTTCAAGAATCTTCTGAGCATATCTTTCTTGTGACAACGCAATGCCTCCGCCTGTCTGGCACACTTCAATGCCTAGGTAATAAGTCAGTCTACCAAGATCGGTTATCTCAAACTTTCTTGCCATCTGTTCTTTAAACTCAGTGATCAAGTTCGGTAATGAGCAAGTGACGAGAAGATCATCAACGTACACGCAGACTAAGAGAACTCCCTTCTTCTCTTTCTTTCTATACAAGGATGGCTCTTTAGAACAACAGGTGAAGCTAAGTTCATTCAAGATTCGATTGAGTTTAACATTCCAAGCCATCGGTGCCTGTCTCAAGCCGTAGAGAGCTTTGTGTAACTTATAGACTTTATCTTCTTTGCCTTTGATCACAAACCCTTCGAGCTGAGTAACGTAAACCTCACCTTTTAACTCTCTGTGTAAGAAGGCCGTTTTTACGTCAAGATGGTGAATCGGCCATCCTTTAGATGCCAAAATTGCGATGATCATTCTAATAGTCTCAATACGAGCTACTGGTGCGAAGACTTCATCATAATCAATACCATGCCGTTGAACGTACCCCTTCGCCACTAGACATGCTTTGTATTTTCTTATGCTTTCGTCTGTGTTCCTCTTTATTTTGAATACTCACTTGAGTCCAGTAGGTTTAAGACCTTTTGGCAGATTAACTAAGATCCAAGTGTTATTCTTCTCGATCGAGTTTAGCTCTTCTTTACACGCATCCACCCAAATATTTAGCTCGTTTGCCTCACTGTAGTCCCATGGTTCGTTGTTAACGATCACCAAGAGTCTTTCACACTCCACTTCAGCCAAGAGGATGTAGTCGTCCAAGTATGAAGGCTTCGTGCTCACTCTATTTGATCTTCTCAAGTTAGGTTTTAGTGAGTCATCTCCATCTTCTTCGTCATCATCATCATCTTCATTGGTCACTTCTACTTCATCATCTTCATTCTCACTTCCATCCTGAGCTCCAGAGTAATCATCAGTACCCTTTAAAGGTATTAGGTCGATTTCAAACAAGCTCTGCACTGGTTTTGTCGCAGTTTCATTGTTCCAGCTCCATTGCTTTTCTTCTTCGAAGTATACGTCGTGGCTCACCACTATTTTCCTGTTCGAAGGATCAAACAGTTTATATGCCTTCGAACCAGGCTTAGTCCCTAAATGCACCCGGATTCTTGATCGATCATCAAGCTTTTTTCTACCAGCGGTCTCTGTTCTTGCATAACAGACGCACCCGAAGACCTTAAGATGAGCGATGTTTGGTTTCTTGTGTCGCAGAGCTTCGTACGGTGTTTGTCCAAGCAAAGATCTTGTAGCGACTCTGTTGAGTAGATAGGTGGCATGCCTGACCGCTTCTCCCCACAACATATTTGGTACGTTCATGTGTTTCAACAGACTTCTGGTCATCTCAAATAAGGTACGATTTCGTCGTTCGACAACTCCATTTTTCTGCGGAGAGTACGGAGCTGTCATGTGTCTGTTGATCCCATTCGCCTTGCAGTAGGTATCAAACTCATGAGACATGAACTCGCCTCCTCTGTCTGGTCGAAACGTTTTCACTGTCGCTCTTGTTTCTTGTTCTGCAATCCTTTTGAATGATTTGAATTTGCCAAAAGCCTCACTCTTTTCCTTAAGTAACACGGCCCACATGTATCTTGAGAAGTCGTCAATTAACACGAACACGTAGCGCTTTTGGCCAGGTGTGGGAGGAGTGATAGGCCCACAGAGGTCTCCATGAACAAGTTCAAGAGGATGTGCAGCTCTATATGAGGTAGCTTACGAGAATGGTTTCCGTGTTTGCTTCCCAAGCAAGCATGATACACATGTTTCCTTCTTGACGACTATATCAGGTATGCAGACCACCAGCTCCTTGCTTATCATCGCCTTTATTGTCTCAGTATTAATGTGTCCAAGCCTCGCATGCCATCTCGATGACTCAGTAGTTGTTGCAATTTGTAAACTTTCAATAATATCTGCTTGCAGGTTCACTTTATACAAACGGTTCTCTGATCTTGAGGTCTTAATCATTAGATACCATGTTTGATCAAAGAGCATCAGTACGTCATTCTTCATACTCACCTCGCATCCAGCTTCGGTGGCTTGTCTTAAGCTCACAATGTTGCTCCATAGTCCAGATATGTAGTAGACATTGCTCAACGTCTTCTTCTCTCCTCAATCTAAGATGAACCTGATTGAGCCTTTTCCTTTGATATCAATACGGGAATCGTCTCCGAATCGTACCTTCCAAATAACTTCTTCATCAAGTTTATAGAAAAACTTTTGGTTTCCGCTCATGTGATTGCTTGCTCCATTGTCAAGATACCACACATTCTTCATGTCTCTTTCAATCTCAAAGTCACTCGGTTTCACCTTCTTCTCATTAGGATACACCACTTCATGCATCATTAATTCATCTGCTTATTGTATATCTTCTTCCTTCTTTTCAACGGTTTCTTGTAATTTAAGCAACTTGTCGAGGCACTCAGATGCATAATGGCCGAGCTTATCACAGTTGAAGCATGTAATGTGACTCTTGTATTTGTTTTGACTATGTTTCCAAGCTTCCTTTTGTGCAAAGAATCCTCCTACACGTCCTCGGCCTCTTCCTCCTCTCCAGTTGCTTCGTCCACCACATCCTCTTCCTTTATTTGCATAGTTCTCTTGTTGAGATTCACTAGCATACATCAGCTTTACATGATCATCATTATGTTCTTCTTCTTCCTCGCTTATTCTCTCCTCACACGCCTTTAATCTTCCAACTATATCTTCAAAACTAGTTGTGTTAAGATCCAAAACTTGTTCAAGAGATGCAACCATGTGTATGTACTTCTTCCTTGGCAAACTTTTCAAAAACTTCTTGACAAGTTTTGGCTCTTCTATGATTTCTCCTAGAGAAGTTGATTTTGACGAGATTTCAGTTAGCTTGCCGATGAAGGTATCGATGCTATCTTCTTCTTTCATCTTGAGCTTATCAAAATCTGCCATTAATGTCTATAGTCGTGCCTCTCGTACTCTTTTGGCTCCAACACGGCGAACCTGAATCGCGTCCCAGACGGTTTTGGCTGTGTCGAGGTTTCCCACTTGCAGCGTCAATGCCTCCGGTATAGATTGAAAGATTAAAGCGATAGCCATATTATTCTTCTCTTCATGCTTACTCCCAGGATCAATGGTTTCCCAAACCTTATTAACCTTGAGGGTGATTCTCATCCTCATAGCCCAAATGGTGTAGTTTGAAGAAGTTAACATTGGGAACTTGATGGACGAAGGTCCCGCTTCTTTGTTGCTTGTCTCGGTTTCATCTTTCACATCAGCCATGGTCGTCTTCTCGGTAAGGTCTGTTACTCATGATTTAGATTTCAATAGTTAGCTCTGATACCAATCATAGAATCTCAATCACTTTAACAAGAAGTCATTCTCTTATTAATCATTCAAAACTTTAGCAAAACAATTCAAGTCTAAAGCTAATCACTCACACAATCCGTGATTGATTCAACATCATATCCATCAATATATATAAGACTAGATAACTCATAATCCTAATTGAAATAACACTTTCAATATTTCCTAATCTTTTTAGATAAACATAACAAGTTAGGATTAGGATAGCTTGTATTTCAAGCTAATTCCAAGCTTAAACTAACATATAACAATATATAGTTAGGGTTTCTCGTCTTTCATTTCAAGAGTAGTTTATTAATTATTGTTCTTCTCATATCAAACCAGCATCTGTTGATGATATTCTCCCCACAACAGACTCAATTCAAATTTCAAACAAAAAGAAGTCTTAACAGGCCACAGCTAACTCTAGCAAAGGCTGTTACTTTGCGTAAGTTAACCAGCCGGTCCTGGAGTCTGGCTGACTTCGTCTTAGTCTGACAACCGGCCTGAGCTTGTGTTCTTTATCCATATGGTCATCCTCAAGCCGAAGTGATCAACGCTTGAACCTCGCTCATATGAAACAAAATATTAAATGGCTCTTAATTAGTCTTATCACTCGCTTTTTGAGAAAGCTTCAGCTCTTAAATTTTGCCAGACAGCCAATGTGTTGATATCGGACGCTAAGGCACAGTCCTGGCGTGTTCGGAACTGGCTATGAGTCTATGACGTATCCTCTTCAAAAGGGGCGTGGATACGTCATTAACTGAACTTTTGTTAACAATTAATTTCTCAGTTAAAAAATAACAGATAAACTTAAAAGAGAAGCCTCATGTTCTTTGTCTCTATTTTAAGTCTCATTTTCTTGTCATTATCAAAACGCAAGTAGCATGATCTTCTTTTTACTTAATAACATGTGGATAAACATAAAATTTACTCAATATCATGTAAATATAAGATTTGAGAAATTAGAGAAAGAGAAGATAATATAAATAAACTATCTGCATACATATATAAATAACTAACAATTGTGTACATATAAAAATGTTAGCTAATATCATCAAGTTTACGAGTAATCCAACATGAGCCGTAAAGCTAACAGTGATATGAAAGGTGGATGGATTTTTTTTTTTTTTTTGAGCAAAAAAAGGTGGATGGATATATGTGAAAAAATACGCTATGTCATTCTGTAACAAAGTTTCTAAATTGGGAAAGGTTTTTATCGAATTAAAATACATACAACTTCATTACACGGTACTTATCTAATGTTATATATATAGCTCAATCGGCCACAAAATTTCGGTTCGAGTTTTCCACGCCCACCGTTAAATACTTCAATTCAAGATATATATATATATATAATACTATTATATACTGAATAATTATTTCTCAAGCATCCCAAAAAAATGGCCAAGAAACCCCATACGTGTGTATATATATAGTTAGTTAGTTGAGATAAAGTTGCTTATACCACTTTTGTGTTTATTTTTCTTTCCTTTTCCATGTTCCATTTTCCGACCCCATGATTCTAACCTAGTTTATTTCATGATGTTGAAATATAATAAAATTTAAGCTCGGTAACTTTTTTTTTTTTTGGCGTGTGAAGTCTGTTGACTTATAGAGTAATAATGGGTGGTCGTAAACCATGTTGTGATGAGGTTGGACTGAGAAAGGGGCCATGGACGGCGGACGAAGATGGGAAACTAGTTGATTTCTTAAGAACGCGTGGAGCAAGCGGCGGATGGTGCTGGAGAGATGTGCCGAAGCTGGCGGGGCTAAAGAGGTGCGGCAAAAGTTGCCGTCTCCGGTGGACTAATTATCTGCGGCCAGATCTCAAGAGAGGTCTTTTTAGTGAAGAGGAAATTCAACTAGTCATTGATCTTCATGCGCAACTTGGCAATAGGTTATTATTATTTTTTCATCAAAATAATTCGCTAATTTTACTTATTTTATATAGTAGATGAATATTTATCTTTATAATTTGTTTTCCTTTGTTTTAGTGGAATGTGTATTCCATTTTATCTAACTAAACGATTTAGATTTCTAGTAAAATGTTGACTGCTTTTAATATTTTATTTCTCTAACAAAATACTATGTGCTCCATTAGTGACATTTATAAAATTATTTTTAACATTGTAGATGGTCGAAGATTGCAGCAGAACTACCGGGAAGAACAGACAACGATATAAAAAATTATTGGAACACTCATATAAAGAGGAAGCTCATAAGAATGGGTATTGATCCAAACACACATAGTCCGTTTGACCAACAGAAAGTCAACCACCAGAAGGAGGAGACGACATTGGTCAACGGTCAAGACCCTCCGCACCAGGCAGAGGCACCAGTGGGTTTGCAGAAAGCTACGTCAGCAGGAAATCTAACCCACTTAGCTGACGTTGACGGTGACAATATTCAACCGTGGAGCTTTTTAATGGAGAACAACGGAGGAGGATGTTCCTCGGTGGGAGAGCTGACGATGCTGTTGTCCGGAGACATTACGTCATCATGTTCGTCTTCGTCATCGTTGTGGTTGAAGTATGGAGAGTTGGGATACGAAGATTTAGAACTTGGATGTTTCGACGACTAGGGAGAGGGTAAATAAAATACATGTTTGGTGAGATTTATATATGCCGTAGGTTATATATGGCTCATTTTACTTCACTCTATACTATACCCATGTTGTTGGACCAGTCTAACGAATAGTATTTTGTATTTTCTGATCAATAATAAAACGTTCTCAACGCTTTCCAAGTCACTATAGATTTTCGTTTCCTGTTTGCAGGTTCTCTGGCCTCGAATCCGTTTGATGTTCTGATCATGATGTTTGTCTGCATGGAAACTTCATCTTTCTATGAAGATATTAAAGCACTGAACGAATTAAGCCTTCACTTTAAGTAAATATTTTTAAAGTAAACAATCTTTACCACAGTTCAAAATTTTATAAATATATATATATATAAGTTTAACGTTTCAGATTGGTACAATCTTCTTCACTGCTGGCTGCATAATTTGGTTCGTCGGTAGATTCCTCGAAAATAGGTTTAATGGGTCTTTGTTATCATATGTAAACAACAACGAAAAATAAGAGTTGTTACTTTTTGTATACATATGCGAGAGATAGAGAGAGAGAGAGAGAGAGAGAGTAGTAATCTTGAGGGAGTTTCAGGTTTTCAGGCTGCTTCAGATATGAGATCTCTGCAGCTCTTTTCTGCTTCCTATCTAATGCTATGCTTCCCATTTATTCTTAGCTTTTTTTTCTTGCCCAAAGAGAAGAGACCAACGGCCTGATGAACCAGAACCAATCAGCACTTGAAGTAGATGCTCAATACTCACATATTCATCATCACACTTGGGGCCCAGAGCTAGTTTTTCTTTTCGGTTTTGGTCAAGGGGCTGATGGGTTTGAAGCCTCTGTTGATTCCTTAGCGTTCTTTTGGACAAGATCATAGTTGATCGAAGCCAGTTGTGAGAGGTTCTGATAACACAAAAAGAGCATTAATATTGTCAAAAGTAATAAGCATTCAAAGGTAAATCGAAAGGGAAAAAGAGAGAGAGAGAGAGAGAGAGAGAGAGAGAGCGTAGGAATTGAACTGACCTTGAAAGAAAAATTGCTGAAGGAATACTTCACAGCAAGATTGGGTCCGTTTGCTAATTCTGCTATGCTACCACACTCATCACCCTGTTTTTTTACAACATATAAACAAACATATATTATGGAACTTCAAGCAATCAATGGAAGTTAAAAAAGAGAGAGTCATACATCTTCCTCCTGCGTGGTGAAAGAGCTGCTGCTGCACGTGTCTGTAAGGTCATCAAAATCGCTGCCTCCATGAACATTTTCGTCTTCCGGGTTCCATATATACCGGCTCATGAAATAGCTAGTGTCTTGTGGTTCAGCCGATGGTACAAACATAGCCTGTAACAAAAGATACAAAAACTGAAGTTAGTATAGGAGAGTCATTTTCTCAGGGAACTTAATTTGTGATTGGAATATGGAGAGAAACCTTTTGCCTGGCAAGTGTGTCCCAGTTTATATCTTTGAAAAAATGATGCTGCTTCACCTGTAAGTAGATTTTCAGAAGACTGATCTAGCTTTGAAGAAAAAATGTTAGCTACGGTATGAACTAATAGAGCTTTACCTCTCCAGCCCCTGTTGCACCTAGTCTTTGGACAGGATTTTCGGTTAACAGCCTGAAACAAGGAAATAAGCAAACAATGTTAGTACAATTAACATGTTCTTGTTCCTCTCCGATTGATTAAAGGCGTGGAGATCTATATATATTATCCCAGCACCGCATGAATCGGTGAAGGTACATAAAATGCGGGAAAGAGATAAGTTTCTGAGATTTATTTACAGGTGTATGATATCTTACTTGTTGATCAGATCATATGCTTCATAAGATATCTCATCTGGCACATTAGGCCATGGTATATCTCTGTTGATTATATTTTCAAAAATTTGCTGAAAACCCACGAATGAAAGAAATGTTAAGCAGTTAGAATAATGTCGTTCTGATATCTGACGAAGTCAGCTTGATAATCTACCTGTGGGGTTTCTGCATTGAAAGGAGGAATACCCACGAGAACCTCAAAGAGAATAACACCTACTGACCACCAATCAGCGGTTTTACCTGTAGTGAAAGATAATATAAGTCCATGAACAGATTTCATGATGACATAGATAAAAAAAAGGCAAACTTCCTTATGAAAATACTAACCATGACCCATTCCAAGAAGTATTTCAGGTGCAAGATAATCAGGTGTTCCAACAACTGCATGCTTTTTACGGCTATCTTTGTCTTGTGAATGTTGAGTGCTTCCATCTTCGGCTAAAAATTCACTATTTCCCAATGATGCATCACCTGACAAGTCATCTGTGCTGTTGATAAGACCAACCTTGGAAAGCCCAAAGTCTGTCAACTGTATCACAAGGTAACAGGTTTTGTGAGAAATGTGGTGACTCTCACCAAATCTGTATGCTTAACGCAAAGCTTTAAAAATCGATAAATATTGACCTTGATGTGACCATCCTGATTGATCAACAAATTGTCCGGCTTTAAGTCTCTGTGAATGATATTTACAGAATGCAAATACTCCAGTGCAAGCACCTGAAAAAGCATTTGATTTAAGTTCAACTTCTATAACAAAGTGAGCAAATTTGAGGTCTTCAACGGCCTTACAACTTCTGCAATGTAAATGCGGGCCATGTCTTCGTCTAAGCAACCAAGATTTTTCAGCAATGAAAAGAGATCTCCACCATTTAAGTACTCCATGACCAGATAAAGATTTTCGCGGCATGTGAAAGAATAGAAAAAACGGACCTGCACAGCTAATAAAAGCATTAGAGAAAGCATAACAGTTTTTCGTGACTGGCGATTATAAATTTCTGACATTACATACCACGAATGGGTTACGAATTGATATAAGGATGTTACGCTCCGCTAAAATACTCTCAACAGCATTCTTACGGATCATATCAGCCTTCTTTAGAACCTGTACCATGGTTTAGTCAGGTAAGAACATATTCATAGAGTAAACCTGGAAGAAGAGAGTAATATGTTAGAAACAACAACCTTAATAGCGAACAAATCACCAGTTGCCCTTTTCCTTGCAAGAAAAACTCTTCCAAATGCACCGCGGCTGATTGGTTTTATAATTTCAAAATCTTCTATTGACGTTCGATCATTAGCGCGTGGATTTAGTGGGCTTGCCCGTAAGCTACGCACTGTATCCTCATCTGCTGAGCTTTCTTCATCCGCCGTGGCTTTCGATGAGTCTACTTTTTCATCATCTATCTGTCCACAAAGTTCAATGTACTTCTCCCTGGATTCGTGAAACAATAAATCAGCTTGAATGAATATGCAGTTAAACAGTAGTGATGATCAAAACACAGGATAAGTAACAACGCTTACTGCAATAGCTTCTCTATTCGCCTTCCAAACGTTTCTACCACGAGGGCATCTGCCTTCCTATCCTGAATGACGTACTTTAGCTCATCCAGCTGCTCAATCATGAAGTCCAGTGAGCTGTATCCACATAAATTCACATTTGCTACAGAGCGAGCAATCTCTAGCAACTTGTTTATCTGTCAAATCAAAGCAGAGAACAAGTAAAAACGATGAGAAGAAAGTCTACTTCCGCAAGATCAAGACAATGACTTAAAATGTAAACACTTTACCTGTTGATAATTCTCAAGCTCTGTTATTGTTTTCCGACCACTTAGTAGCAAATCTACTTGGCTTTTCCTTGGTGTTCCTGGTGATGGTGGTGTCAAGCTTCCTGCTGACGAGTCTTTTGCTTCATTAGTCATAGACACTTCATTCAAGATTTTCAGTTCATCCGAAGAAAATGTATTCACTGAACGAGGAACACAATCAAGAATGTCATCTGAACATCTATGAGAGTTTTCATCCATATCTTCATGTCTACTGAATGTTGATAATCTAGCATTATCAGCAATTCCTCTCGGGGTTCCGCACTTGGGCGTCCATGACTCCAGAATTTTCTCAAGACTTTCAGCTACTCTTTCAAGTCTCACGTTCACATGTATCCCCTTCAAGTCACATCTATCAGCGATGGTGCAGATTCGAGAGTGCTCTTCTACATGTACAACTGGTATTTCAACTTCACAGATACGGCAAATCATGGAGTTATCGTATGTCATACATTGATGATCAGCCCAGAAACCCCACATATCACCTCTTCCTGCGGATGCAGGCTGGCCTGAGGGGCTCTGCAAGCCTTCAGCGTTTTCATCTCCATACACTTTTGGTTGGATTTTGCCCTCACCTTTCGCCTTGGGAGTAGTATTAGCACTACGGTTTTTCTCGGCAGCAGACGGAAGTTTCTTCCAGGATGACATCCGAAAATTGCTCGAAGTTGAATCATTACTTTTAGCGGTGTTTACTTCATTCCCATCAGCTCCACTGTTCGAGTTCTGATCAATATTCTGCTTTTCGTTAATGTTTTGGATCTCCTTCTCTCGAAGAAGGTCCTGCTGTCTCGAAATTGCCACCATCTGCTCAGGATAAACACCGAGATCACTAAGCTGATGCATTCCCAGGATGTGTTCTTCAACATAACCGCTCTCTTTACGAAACTGCACGAGCCTGTTGCAGCGAGTAAGGATGAAAAGAAGACGATTGTGAGCCTGCTTGAGTCCTCCCATCGGCAGCTCCTGACGTTTATCATCTAGCTTCTGAACAATTCCTTCACATTTCAACCAAAACTCACTCGCTGGCATGGTTGCACATTGCCGAGCCTCCACCAACAGATCCTCGAGACCCGTTCTCAACTCCTTGTTAGATTCAGGAGTGCTCTCAAGAGTGGTCACCAAGTATCCAGCAAAAACTCCCAAATCAGCATCAACATCTTCCTTTTGTCTATCAAACTTGGTTCTAATCGCCGCCATAATCTCCTTAAAAAAAAAAAAAATGAAAACTTCAGTCTCAACTCATGAGAAATGAACATAAGCAGAGAGAATAGTAACTAACCTCCATGTGACCAACAGCTCGAGATCTCCACACGGGGAAAGGCCTTACACCTTTGGAGTTGAGTTCATGAGAGAAGCTCTTGATGTCATGAGGTTTCTTCTTACGTCCACTTGTGACACGCAAGATGGCTTGAAAACGTGGAGAATGCGTTTCCTTCGCAAGACCAACATGAGAAGTCTGCATTGATAATATAACAAGAGAAAACAATCTCATCAAATCAAATGACCTAAAAGCAATTAGAAAACGTGAAAAAAGAGAACAATCATTCACCTCTATCCCTGGATTGGTGTTTACAGGCACGCGCAGAGATTTTGATTGGGTCCATTGAACTTTCTTTCCTATAAGCAACAAATCATCATTAGGATCATCATCGCCTCTCTGAATTTCCAAAATTCGATTTACCTTGATCGGGTTGATGAGGAGGAATCGGCCATCTGGCACGCGCATCGGCGCGAGCATCAGCAGCCCCAACCCTAGGCTTCTCCTGAACCGAAGGCGTGGCTGACGAAAATCCCAAAGGAGACGGAGCCGGAGATGATTTCGTTCTGATGTGATTTAGACCTAAGGAAGAAGGAGCAAGCATTTCGGGAGAATCGCAATCGCGGCTCGTGGTTGAACCTTCCGCAGCTTCATCGTCTTCCTTCTCCAACCCCGATTGGCGGGAAGGATTCTCAGGGATCTTCTCCAGGTGTTTCACGGTGGTCAATTGCGGATCCCGATTATGCTCATGCGACTGTTCCGTCGTAGACATCGGCCACATTCGTTATAGGGATCGATTTATCTGAATACCTTTTTAGATGATTAATTTGATTTTCATATTTACATAACCAAAAGGTTAACACAGAGAAGCGGTTGCGAGAGAGAGAGAGAGATACAAGGAAGAGAGAGACTGAGGTTTTCGCGGGAAGTGTGGGACTCGGTTTTTTCTTTTACTAGTTAGATGCAAATCCGCTCAATTCGTATGAGTCTCTTATATTTATATAAATAATAATAATAATCATAATCATAATCATAATATTTTTTTCTTTATTAAATGAAGATTAATTTGATTATAGTTGATTTTCTAAATTAATTTTGATTATAGTGGATTTTGTGGGAATATCTAGAATTTTCTAATTATTCTAAAAAGATTGTGACATAATATTTCAGACACTAGAAACTCAAATATTAATTTGATTATATACTTCTTTGAATATTCATGTGTCGATATCGAACAACGTGCTTCCAACAAATACATGTCTTCCCCAGTTCTTGAAACGGAAAATCACCCAATCTTATAGTTTTTTAAAAAATAAAAAATTAGCATTTCATGATGTTTTCTTCAGGGTTGACAAAAAACACACGGTACTAAGATATTTTTTGTTAGAACTAGAAATGTACATTTTATTTTTAGTTACGCACGTTGATACTGTACGTAATATTATTAAACAAAGTTAACAAGTTATTAAATACGACGAATATCCAGGTGACTGGGCCCGAAGTGAAATACATATAAGCCCATATAAGTTTGTTTGTTGATCAAGGAGAGAGATAACAAGATGAGCAAAATCTAACTTCCAAGTATATTTAACAAAGCACACGAACTTTGAAGAAGACAGAGACGACTGTTTTAACATAAGAAACAACTCCGTTTTAGAGTTAATACATTTGTGGACAGATTAGTGATCTTTGGTCTCACTTTCATGAACCATCTCTTCAGCATCATCAAACCTCTGATCATTGATCTGGAGCTGCAGTGTGAGTATAAATAAGCGTCAATGAAATTAGCTAAACATAAACAAACAAGTGAATAGATTAGGTGAAATCAGGTTTTTGATTTACCTCGAGCATAGGCTGAGCAAGACCCCCTTCATCTCCAATGGAGAGACCAATTACACTAGTCGGGCTCTGAGATATTGGCCATTCGCCGTCTTCTTCCGCTGAACAACACAGAAAACAAATGTCGACATACAACCATGATGATAATCAAATCTTAAGATTGGTCTCAGCGTATAAAAAGAAGCATTACCCCCTCCACCAACAACCATCTGATCAGCACTAAACACCCAGTTATGTTCGCCTTCTTCTTCTTCTTCTTCTTCTGATGAAAAAGATACAATGAAACGAGAAAGTAACAAAAAAAATAGCATATAAACGAAAGTAGCAAGGTTGTATCTTTACGTTCAATTGGTTCTGGATTGAGCTCAGCACATTCACAGAACACATCAAACAGAGTATCCACTGTCAAAGACAAGAACAAAAGTTAGCATCTGAGACTCTTGTGAACTACGTTCTAACCGATTCAAATTAGCACTTAGGAATTGCTACATTAAAACTCACAATGGGTAGAGTCAGAAGGAACAAGCCTCATCTCTCTGATCTTAGACAAGTCCAAAGCTCCGGTGGATTGAGTATCAGACTCATCTTCTTCATCCTCATCATCTTCAACTTCAATCTTTAAAACACAGAACCACAAACTCAGACAACTAAATGCAAACATCGAACCGTAACAAGCACTCAAATCCCACAGATACACTAAGTAAGGTAACAAAAAGGTGGTCAGTACCTGAGTATATATACAAGGAGATGAATAAGCCTCTGGATCTCTAGACACTGCGTGAAGCGATATCGATAAGAAATCGACGGCGTAACCTTTCGCCATGTCTACGTCACTCAGCCAAATCAATTTCCTGACCAAAAAAAAACAATGTATCCAACACACTATTATAATCTCCATCTCAGAAGAAGGTTCCAAACGAGAAGGATGGATTTGAGTAATCTATCACCTGGAAGTGATGTAGAGAGTTCCGGGAGACTCGAGGGATCCATTCCCGAGAGCGACGGCCACGGAGGGCTGCACGCGCATAAGTTCCTCACCGTTAGATTCGTCCAGAACCGGTGTTCCGGAGCCGTTTCCGGTTCTGTGCGCGAACTCTCTTAGACCAACCACCATCGTTTCCGATCACTGAAATTCTGGTAGGGTTTCATCCTCCTCCTGTTGAGTCATGAAGAACGTTATTTGGGCTTTTGATATAATGGGCTTCGTTAGAAAATGGTATGTGGTCCATTTCATTAAACTCACTGAACTTGGTTTTGAGTTTTCATCGTTCCCACTAAATGTTGATGCAAACTAGTTTCTGGCTTTGCTCAGAAAAAAAAAAACAAACAAACTAGTTTATGGCTACATCCTGCATCCATGTTATCATAATTTTTTTTTAGCTTTCACATATATTGAGACGCGTATTAAATTTTGTGTAATACATCGATATCTAACTTATTATGGAAATGTCATTTTCTTGTACAGTAGGATGTGGATAAGGGAAATGGCCGGGGGTGGTCATGGGGATATGGCAAGCTCATGGGTCGTTCGTGATTCATTGTTGTCTTGCACATTGTGACAATGCATGCATTAATGAATGGATCATTGTCAATATATCTTTTTGAAAATAACATATACTTAATGCAATGACTAATTCAAAGAAGAAAATCTTGAATGCCTCCTAGTTTGTGTACATGCCTTATTATTACTAACCATAACTTCTTAAATGTAGATTGATGAGAATTTAAACCCCATATCTTGAAAACGTACTATCCTTTAAGCCTTGAGCATATATTTGAGTCAACTGAAATAAGAATCAAAAGTATACCAAATAAAATTCACACACCTTGATTATATACATATATATATATATATATATGTGTGTGTATACGCTAATACACATATATACATATATAGTATAGGCCATAAACTAGTCACATCTCTCGCCCAAGTTTGGCGGACTCAATGGCACCCTTCCTTCATCTTATATAGAAGATATATAGTTACGATCCTTGAGTTTAATGGAGACACAACTAGTAATATTGATATTGGCAGGAGAAGGATAAGACTCAAGAGAACCCTCCATGGCTCTTGATATCTATTTTGAAGATACTGTACAAGAAAGATATAACTTGCATAGATAAATAATACATCTTTCTTGATAATATAATTTCATTGTTTTAGTCTCAGATGCCGGCATCTTTTCTCGTGCATGTGCATTATTGAATAGTTTATTTGCTAAACATCCAAAATCTGAAGAATCACACTGTATGTACCTGTGCTCACGAAATAAAGTCCAAAATGAAAAGAAATTAAAAACGAAACACATCTCTTCATATTCACACATACAAAAAGAAAAGAAAATGAAACACATATTTTCTGTTCATACAAACATAACACTCCAATACTAATCCAAACTCTTTTTAATTACTTATACAAAATAACTAATCTTCTTACTACTCCACTCGTCTGAACCATTACAGAGGTGATTTTTGCTTTAAAGTACCCAATGATATCTAAATGTTTAATTAAGCTCCAATAATGGCTTCTCCTCGTGGAGCCCTAACTCTAAACACATGCTCCTCTCCTGTGCACTTATCAACTTTCACCACCCAGTTACTCTTTCTCACGTGGTCATGGTGATGATGATAACCATTGTTCTTTTTCATCGTCTTCTGGTTATAACTACCATTATCGTTAACCCTCGTCACCAGCAACCCTTCACCTATAGGTAAAAACTGCGTTTTCCTCCCATCGCTAAATCTCCAAGATCCTCTCGAAAACGCGTTATAACCCACCACAACGGCCACACCGCTTCCACCGCCGGTTCTTGCGTTTTCTTCATGGTTATTAACTATCTTTCTAACAATATCTTGGTGGTTCTTGAGATTACAATCGACGAGAACGAAATCTGCTTCTCCAAAATGATCATTAATTAGAGTGTTGTCGTTAGATTCTCCAACCACGAATTGTATCTGATGAATCTCTGATGGTTCCAACATTTTCTTGGATATGATTAGTTCTTCTATGCCACGTAAGACGCATACCACTTGACCGCGCGTTTGATTAGCCGCAGCGATTAGGGCAACGACTATGTCAGCATTTGCTGCACCGGCACAAGCCACGACGATCTTTCTTGCGTTATTTCCGGCGGCTAGAGCCGATATGAACTCAGCCACGTTTGGTTCTTTTGTTCTTTGATCCTGCAAAATGGATATACATATGTCAAAATGTGACATTAATACTAGGTAGACAATAGTTATCTTTATAGCATCGATCCATATCATATTTTTCAAAACACTAATTAATTAATGAATCATAAGATATCTTCTAATTTATTCAAATATATAAAATAAATAAATTCTTACCTGTTTCAATGTAGTAAGGTAGGCTTTAGTAGCATTTTCAGCAGACCAAAAAGCCATTTTGTTTTTGTTGATTTGAGAAAATCTTAGAAAGAAAATCTGAGTTCTCTCAGTCTCTTGCTTAGAAAGTTTTAAAGTGGTTGATGATGGTTTTTGGTTTTAGGAGTTAAAGGTCTTTATTTATATATTGGGAGATTTGTGAAAGGGACAAGATTCAAACAGGTCCAGTTTCATGAATCTTTTCTCTTAGCTATAAATATATGGAGAAGAGAAAATAATTTTGGTCAAGTTGTAACAGTATTCAACATGCGTGTATACAATATGGTTTGGTATTATATGATATACATATGTATATATATCAAAAAGCATATTGTCTCATTGTCGAGGGACTAGTCAGCTATTGTCATTGTTAATGTTCCTCTGCTCCTTATGATCTCTAAATTGAATTAGACTATGTTCAAGGGTTGTTGTTAATGGAATTAGACTATATATGTTCAATATGGTATATATATATGGCCTTTAATACCCACTTAGCAATGTGCCTCCCATAATTGATTGGCAAAATATACGTGAATTAGGGAAAAGAAACCACATGTATTGTACTAATGATTTTGCAGATCATAGTAATGTTTGTTCTAAGTATAAACATTTTACACGGAAAAACATTGGAACTTAAACAAATACAAACATGAATACTCTAGAAAGCATTCATGGCTTGAATGTAGGTCAACATAGTCTGGATGTTCGAACTTGTATACATGCATGCATCTTTAGGAATACAAACATTAATATTTATATAATTTACTTAAATTTACATGTATAGATAGTTTCAACGACTATTACCCAAATATGAGTAGATAATTAACTGATTAATTAGAAAGAAAAATAAATTTTGAATTATAAGAATCAATGAGCTGTAATGTCTAGTGCAGCAGGGGCAATGGACATCTCAATGAGACTAAATATATATATAGAATAAATCATTTTAAAATGTAGTGCAACAAAGAAGTGAATTAAGATTTGATACACATCGTAGGACATAGAGAACATGGGTCCATGTTTATTCTGGCAACAGGCCTGCAGATTTTCTTACAAGATTAGATTCTTGATTTCATAAAATTAAGTAATTAGAACGTACGGTTTTGATTAATTGATATATATATATATATATATGTGTGTGTACATATACTAAGTTCTTGATTGTACAAGCTAGTGACCGTCCTGATCTCTCGTACGGGTTTCCATGAAGCTTCATATACACTTAATCTAACTATGCATTACAAATGTTAACTAAGAGAAAGTAAATTAATGTTAAGCTACATATACTGCTGAAACATATACCTACATAATATAAAATATCAAATGGATACAAATTTTCTTGTTGTAGAAACCATCCTAATCGAATTTTCGTGGATATATATTTGATAAAAGGAATTTATACGTACTTTAAGTTGATATATCAAAGTGGTGATTGCTACTAATGAATGCGGTATAAAAAAATAATCGTAAAGGATGCGTTTGAATCCAAAGGCACAAAGAGCCATACTGCCATAGTGTCCCATGCTGATAGATACGATTCAGAAAGAATGCTGGAAGAGTTTTGGGTTTATCAGAGACATGTTCTTGCAATTGATGAAGATCTTTCAATGTATAATGTTTTCTTCCACTTGAACTAGTTTCATGCATCTGTCATTATTATTGCTTTATGTACGTTCCTTATCAAGATAAGGGTATTGATTTGCCATACCGAACTGGTCCAAAGATCCAAAAAGATTTTGATCTGGTTTAAACTTTATTTAGTATAAATGTGTTTTACAAAAAATATATCTTATATACAATAAAACAGACTTGTATCTTTCCTTATTAAGCCACAGAGATAGGGCTTTTCGCGACACGTCAGCATTCTCTTCCTGTAATATCACGAGTTCAATGGGCCACGCTTAGGTTAGTGTTTAGATGATAAAAGCCCAATGTAATATTTCTCCTTCTCGGCGGTGGTCATCTGCTTGAAACTCCTAAACTCCACCGGCTCTGACGTAACTGAGGCGTAACGTTGTAACGTTTTTTATATTCATTGAAACTAGCATTAAGATTCACCTTTAACTCTCTTATTAAAGCTCTTCCACGGGTCGATTTAAGTTACCATTTCCTAATTTTCATCACTAATCCTTAATTTGTTCAATTATAAACGGGTTGCATAATACTCAGAATCTCACTCTTCACCAGATCCAACCCTTCTGATTCATTACCCATACGGTAGTAACGCATCTTCTGCGTTTTTGGGAAGTATGAAATTGTTTAAACTTTGTATTCCATATCTGCCTGCTGACGTAGGTTTACCTTTTTTTCTAAACGAATTTGTTCTGTAGTTCTTTTATTTCTCTGAAGTTCAATTAAATTTTTGTTTTTTTTTCTCCTGCTGAACCTCCATCTTTCTCAGGAGACGAAGAGTACCATAACAATATGTGGGGCCATACACGGATGCCTACCCTTCTGCGGTCTACTCAAACCAGTATGACCTAAGCAGATTCCATGTTGCACAACAGAGAGGATATGGTGTAGCCTCAGAATATTTCCCGGAGAAAGAAAAGTATTTACGATCCAACTCATGGGATTTGCTTTTGGAGAGCCCTCTAGCGAGTAGCCTAACCGATAATGATTTTTCTTAAAATGGTAGTCGTATATCTGCTTATAACATATCTTTTTGTAAATCATGTTGTTAGTTTGGTTCAAAGATGCTTATGGCACTCAACTGGAAACTTGGTGAAAAAGTTTGTAGTGTTTTTTTTAAAAAAACATCCGGGATATATCTGATCCATATTCAACTATATCTCAGGGTTTAGCTCAAGTTTTGCATCAAAAGGGGCTTTCTTATGTTTCGTGAGAAGCATCATGAGCTCCAGTTTTGAGGTTGATGTTTTTTGTCTAATCTTTGACAAAGTCTTGTGCTTACTTTTTTGTTTGTTTGTTTTTTGCAGTCTTATCAAGAATACGTTGAAATCCACAGCAGATGCATGAGACAACTTGGTCTTCCTGTCAGTATGTTTTATCCATCACTGTTATCCATCCACTCTTCTAAATCTATGGTTTGACCTGATGATAGTAGTCAACTTACTTTCTTATAATGTTTGTAGGCTTTGTCATGTTTTTTTTTTTTGTTGGTTTTGTCATGTTCCACAATCACGTGTCTTCAAGTAAAACAAATGATGGGTAAGCTTAACAGATAGTGGTTATACACATTGGTGATATACATAGCCTAATAATTTATTGTTTTAGATTTAAACTTCTTTCATGGTCAAAGAAATGAAATCACTAACCACCTTATACACGGCTAAAGCGTGCAATGTTTTTAATGAGATATTGAAAACTCTTAAAAACCTATGGTCATGCTTCCACGAGGTTAATATGCAAAGGGCTGCTCCAAAGAGTTACCAGCAAGCTGCTGGAGTAGTCTTCGTCACACGAAAGTTTTAGCTAACTTTTGCATCAATCAGGTATATGAAAATCTCTACGCTATAATTATGTTGGTTCCTGGTTATCACTTTTAAGAACTATGCACATTTGTTTATGTGGCTGAATACCTGAAGTTGCATCTTTAGAATATTTGTTCAATGACTCTTCTTCACTTTCTTGGCTCTGTCTCTGGCAGGACCCGGGAATCACCTTGGGCAGCAAAGTCATGGCTTCTAGGCCAAGTCAGGGCTCTGTAGTAATACACTCAAAAATTGTTCCAACCAGTTAAATGTTTACGAGGACATGTTTTACAAGTTTGCATAGTGCATCATCACAACTGATCCTTGATTCAACCCTCTATCTCAGTGTGTCTGAATTTTGAAACCAAAGAGGAAAAATGGTTTTTTGTTAATAATATTTTGAGAGTGTGTTGTGTTACTAATTGATGAATGGTTCTTCGAGCTCGAGTTCTTGATCTGATTCCTTCTGATTGCTCATGTTAAATTATTGCTCCGACAACTACATAGTTAGCTTCGATCCTCTGGACGGTTCCTCCAACATCATCACTGCAGTTTCCACCGGTTCCATAAAAGGTGTCTACAGCCCCTACCACTCCAATGATATTTCCACTGTAAATGAACTACTCTCCATTTCACCTTCCACATGGCCACTCAGAAAAGATACACAATGTTCATAATGTTGTTGATCTACTGCTGTATGTTCCTTGCAACTTTGGTCAGAAGAACAAATATGTATAGCAAACGCGTGACAACCTGGACACAACTTGCTAGCAGCCGGCTACTCATGTATGTACTGGAGCTCAATTATCTTTGTTCTTATGCACGGCGAGTTTCTCCTCACGCAAGAGAACATTGAGATCCCTAGAACCGGGAAAATATACTCTTTCAAAGAAGAAAACTACCAGATGTGGGACGAGAGTCTGAGGAAACATTGATGATCTCAAAGACCATGGTCCACATGAAAAATCTTACTCGGCTAGGTACATTGGTAGTTTGGTCGGAAATTTTCACAGGAATTTGTTGTACAGTGGGATTTATGGGTGCTGCCAAGAACAAAAATGGAATGCTTAAGCTTTTGTATGAGTGTGCACCGAAGAGTTTCATGTTGAACAAGGTTGAGGAAAATGATCATATGGTCACCAGAGAGTACTATATCCAACCCACCAAGGTAACTCAAAACACATTTCATGTTTAGTTTATTACAGTAGCTTATATCCAAAGTTTGGGTGTCATCAGACAAAAAAAATCATAGGGATTCAGATATATACATCAATGGGTTCCGCTTTACAATGGAAGCAAAGAAGAAGTGAAGATGCTGGAGAAGTACTTGGCTCGAGTCATGTACCAAACATAAGCCCTTAGAGTCTAAGGCTTAGACTTCTATTGTAAGCCATTTTTTGACTACATGGTACATCTCAAATTCCCAAGAGATGCATAACTGATGAAAGTTCTATTTTGTTATCTATGTCAATAAAGACGAATCCGATGTTTTACTATAAAGCCAAAACCAAGTTAAATTTATACAAAGTAACGTAAGAAGTCACATGTATTTCCAAGATTCATGATTTTTAGTTCTGTAACTATTTTTTTTTTGTGAGATCAATGCATTAACCCCGATTATAGTATATAAAAAAGAATCACATCCCATTACTATGTTTTCCAAAATTTTAGCCAAGCCATAAAACCAAGCTAATAGTTCGTTTAAGGATTTATGAAGCTAAGTACATAAGAATCCTGAACCAATTTTAAATAATAGTTATAGATAAAGAACATAATATACTCTCTTACAAATCCACACTAAATATAAATTATTATAAATAATTTAACAAAATGTTACAAAAAGTCGAAAAAATCAATAACTTAAGCTCACCATCACCATACATAGCTATATTATCTTACATTACTTTCAACTTTGAATTCACACAAATAACCAAAGAATGAATAACAAACCATTTTTCTCTTATATTTTCTCACACCTCCAGCATACACTCCAAATCTACATACACAGGTCCAATACACAACAATCTATTAATGATTTCCAGCTACCATCTATCATCGGTAATCAAGGTAATTTTAATAACTCAACAAAGGTATGGAGTTCATATTAACATACCATGAAATAGAACATCCCGACTCAACCCTGCTTATTCAAGAAACAACCCAATACATGATGAATTTACAAACATCCGAAGACAATAACATAACTGATGATCTTTAAGTTATTGTTACCATCACAGACTACAACCAAAACGCGATTGCAAGACTTGACTTCGACCTTATTATCACCAATTTTGAGGGAACTAATAGGCCTCCAATTACAGAAGAAGAAAATGATACATGCACAGTATGCTTCGGAAATTTCAACAATGGAACATGTCTATGCCCTTTTACTTGATCAATGACTTCATACAAACATAAGCTGTCTTATATGTAAGGAAAATTATCTATGAATCAGCATTATTACAATTTATAAGTGGTTTCTTATGTTCCAATTTTCAGTTTCTTTTGCATATTTTTTTCGATTTTTGTTTTATTTTCAAACAAAAAAATATAAATGTGTTTCCTTATTCCCTGTTTTGTTTCATTGCTAGAATTAGTTTCTCACCAAAAATCAAATAACACAGATGCAACTTAATTACGTTTTGCTTCACACCTTTAAATTCAGATTATTCTCTAAAATAAAATTTCAAATGTCGTTCCTTTTATATACAGTCCACATGGTATTTAACAGTATATGTATGTATGTTGTGTAAAGAAAACATATATTTCACTACTCAAATCATAAAACATATTCGTTAACCACTACCAAATAAATCCAAAAAATATCATTTTCTTTTAACATATTTTCATCTACATATTTTTGAAAAAATAAATTTTATTAAAATGATAAAATAAATTTTAAATTTTTTTAAAAAATAAAACATATGAACCGGCGCGTAGCGACGGAATACGACTAGTATATATACAAAAAGCGAACGTGAGATTGGGATAACGTCGAGGAGGAGACAACGATAGGGATGGCTCTCTGTTTATTTTAAATATTGCAATTTTTGTATTAAGTGAATATAAATGTTGAAATAAACTCAAGTTTTGGTTTAGTTTTTTAGACTTCTAAACCCACTTAAGATTTTAAAACTTTTCTAGAAAACTTTTGTATAGTAGAAATTTCCAATATAAGATAAAAACATAAAGATAAGATATGGTTCTTTAATGTTTGGTCTATAACCTCAGAAATTCTGAAATGTTTGGGTCTTAAGATTATTTGAACCACTGGGCCACAGACAAAAGCAAGAGCTAAACAAAAAAAAAACAAAACAAAAACAAAAGCTACCGATCTTACTATTCAACAAGGCAAAATAGTTTCAACTTTGACATTCCCCAAGGGAGACATAACATTCCAATTACCGTTGATGGAGTCTGTTTTCTAGTAACTTCAAGGGAGAATCTTACGGCGGCGACGTGGTGCTTCACGCTTAACATACATCTTCTCCACTTCGTTGAGAGGCCGACTCGATCCATCAGGAAGACTCACAAACTTCCAGCCACCTCCATTTCCACGCTTGCCTTGAGGACCCAATTTCTCAACCGTGATTTTCCATCCATCTGATGAACGTCTTCTGCTGTACTTGTGGCACTTCACTTCTCCTTTCCACTGGTTTAAGACACCAAAAGAGAATGCATATTTGATATCATCAAAAATCAAATGATCAACCAACGTCTAACGACTTTACAATAACACGCTAGGTCACTTGATAAGACATGATGAAGTTTACAATTATCTCAATTAACCAAGCACCACGAACACTTGATAATTAACATATAGAGTGGAAGCTGTCCTGTGTTGATCGACCAAAAGGTAGACTGGTTTGCTAAGTCAATGCATACTCAAGAGGGCAAAAGAAGGGACTTACTTTCAATTTGTTGAACTCAAACCTCCTGAGAAATTCTTCGTAAAGAATGTCATCCTCTTTCTTTGAGATCTCATAGTGGACTTCATCCATATCTTTGATTGTACCATCCCATCCTTCTGGCATGACCTTGAAGTCGGGCTTGTAACTGAGTGAGGCCACATGAAACTCCCGGTCATGTGATACAAAGAACCTGCATGAGGAACACATTCAGTAAACTACCCAAGTTGAGCACACACACAGAGACACTCCATTTCAATACCAAAGTATAAAGCACACTTACTCAGGGTACTCATCAAGCAAACGCTCAACGGAATCATCCAAGGGACGACCAAGCTTCCTCTCCTCTTCCTCTTCATCCTCCTTAAGAAAGAGAATGGCGTGAACACGCTGCCTCATGATCCTATAATCCTTAGCAAGCCTCTCAACGGTATAAACCTCGGGATTCTCTTTATGCAACCTGTACATCTCAGTCTTCTCAGAGTCCTTAAGATAAGAACCTCTAGCACCAGGCTCCTTGACTTGCTTCAGCAACACACTCATCTCCATCATCTTCTGCTTAATCCCATCAACGAAAACCCTGCTATGCCTATTGTCTTTCTCAATCTCCTTGATCATATCATCATACTCATTCATCTCGTTAACCATAGCGACCTCTCTGGGACCTAACTTGCTCATCACATCGCCTGAATCAGAAACGGCGTTATCAGAAGAAGGATTCTGACGGCCAACGGAGACACCGTCGAAATGCTCCTTGCTTAAACCAGTGGACCACATCGATTTGTGATCCCAATCAAGATCGTCAGATCCTCCTGTAGTACCACCACCGAACGATCCTCCCGTTGCAATATCCCAACCGTTCTCGTTGCTTCCAGATCCATCCGAGCTTGATTTCCCGGAAAATGCTCGGTTTCCGAGAGATTGGAAGATTCTTGGAGCGTTCTCGATCAGGGAGCCAGACGCAGTCGTGCTAGGGTTAAGGGAAACCGATTGTAGACGAGGAATCATCCTACTTAGCTTAAACATTGCTACTGATGTTCAAACGCTGAAACGAAATGAAGATAGAAGAGCTAGTGACTATCTAATTAACAATCTTAGAAACTACGGAGAAGATCTATAGATACCTGATACTAGGAGATGGAGCGAAGATCGTTATCGTTCGAGTCGAATCTCCGATTAATCGGAATCGCGATGAAGAAGAAGAGAAGACCAACGGAGCGACTGCGCTCAAGGAAGGAAGGGGAAGGGTTTTAGATTTCTCTTTTATTTATTGTTTACTCCCTGTATTCCATTGGTTCTTATAAAATGTAAGCTAATGATTTGTTTTTAAATTTCCTGCATAGGTTTTAGAACCCTGAATCTTGAAACAAATACTAGTTATATCTACAATATTGCCACCCCCACATCCCTTAACGCCTTCCCTAGATTCTCGATACTGGATTGCAAGTCTCATACGTGGATTTTAGGCTTTGATGAATGTACTTTGTTAAGCTTATTTATTCTTATGTACTTTCTTAAGCTTATTTTGTGACCAACACTTAATTTAATAAGCACACGCTTGTTTTGACTGAACAAAAAAATACCACTCCTCACTAACCGCTGCTGCGCTGCACTTGACTGTTTACGAGATGAAATTGAATTATGCATAGCGTAAGTAATCTCCAGTAGTATTTAAGTAAAGTGTATATAAGAGAATACAAGTTTGTAGAGGGGAGAAGAGAGACTTCCAATACCATTCTCTCAAATCCTTGTAATCGCCTTTCAATAATCAAATTTAATCCTTCACATTTTTGCTATTGCGTGAGATATTGACTTCATATAATTAAGAATCACAGTTTAACAATGTCATATGCAAAAAATAGTAAATTTTAATCCCAATAACAACAGCAACCATAAAACATTGTTTAGTCGATGATTTGAACATAGTTAAGCTAAACCGATCACAAAAACAAATACTCTAGGAAACACACACAGGAAGCCAAGTCTCAGACTCTAAACAAAAAAAGCAAAGCAAATAATAGCTGAAACATTTTTGACCTTAAAGGTCCCTCTTACTTTCTACACGAGAGAATTTGAAGAATTGCTCAACCACTAGTAGATAGGCTCCTGGTATCGCCAGAATCATCATCACCACCATCGTCATAGTCATCTTCGTCTTTGTTAGTACCCGTGTTCACATTCCCGTATCCCTGAAAGGTCGTTGTGAAGTTGTTCATACCAGAATTGTCGTTGTTGAAAGAAGAAGGCATTTGAGATATCGGTCTCATTATACCACCACCTCCACCGTAGGTTTGTTGTTTAGGTTCCTCTACTGTGGCCACCAACGGAGAAGTAGAATTCACGGTGGTTATGGTGAAACCCGGAGGTGGTCGTTGTTGTGGTGGAGGAGAAGCCTCGATGATTCGAGGTTTCTTCTTCTGCGTTTGTTCTGCTTGATGCATCACAATGAAACTTCCCATTACCACCTGTCACAAATTATATTAGACTTTTCTATACGCTGAATTAGTAAATACATTTTTTTTCTTGGATTAAATCAAGATTTGTGTTACCTGGACAGGACCGGCCGCTATAAGCATACCGGCAAGGCCACCGCCAATGATTTTGCCGTTTGGTCCGGCTAACGAAATGCTCATACCACCAGACCGACCTTTGGTTCCTCCGTTTTCAGTAGGCATAAAGGAACCAGATAGCGAAAGTATCTCAAATCGACCCTAAGACGAGAAATTAATTTGATTCAAGAACCACCAAAAATCCCATCAAGAAATACAGAAAATATATTTTCAAAGTTAGAGTTACCTCGTATGTAAGGGTGCCGCCTGAAGTGGTAGCTTGACGAAGTGTGACGTTAGAGATGCAACCAGTTGCAGAAAGAATGCATATAGCTCGAGATCCTTGCGAATACGGCATAACCTTCATTGTCACATCCTTGTAAAGAAAAATATACATTCTCAAAAAACAATGATAACCAAAATCCAATACCAAATTTTTTACTACAAGAATGGTAAAAAAGAAAAAAAAATTTGTTAAGAGCAATTTATTACCTCACCGGCATTGACAGTAAATTGATGTGTTGTGAAATTTGCACCCACATAGCATGAGAGCCCAGGAGGAGGAGGAGGAGGAGGAGGAGGAGCTGCAAAGAGATAGAAACAGAACATTAATGTAATTGACTTTGACCAATCAGTGTTAGCCTTTAAAGAACATACAAGTCCCTTTATATCCACCAGAGTCGGTAATTAAAACAGATCTAACCAAAGCCAATGATAAATCTTAGAGATCTGCTAAGCACTCTTATCCTCTAAAGAGAAAAGGAAGAGACAAGAGATTATTCTCTCAAAAAATTTAAAAAAGAAATCTTTTTATTTTTCAGTTTGGTTCGGTCAGCATCATCAGATTCTCTGTATGGTCTAACTGGTCTGTTTGTAGGCTTCTTCAGACAAAAGTGTACCCAGCCAAATCCAGTTATGTTAAGTTGGTCCCACTTCCCCAACATCTCAAAAAATATACACATAACAATCACATCAACAGATGATAAACCCAGATCGGATCGGATCAGATCTATCTCACTAAAACCGATGCACACAGATTAAAACACACACAAAAGGGATTACAAGATTATTTACCTGGGCTGCTTCCATACTCATGAAAGTTGTGAGATTTCTTGATGATATCAACATGCTGCTGCTGCTGCTGAGCTTTTCCTCGTTTCCAATGAGAGTGATGATTATAATCTCCAGAGAAGGGAATCGAAGATGAGATTGGTGTTGGAGAGAGAGTTGGTCTCGAAGCCCTAGGGTTCAAACTTCCATCTGGAGCGTACTTCCTCGGCCTTCCTCTCTTCTTCTTCGTCAGATCTGACCCAGCGCTGGAGAGCGGCGGAGGTACGGCGGCTGGGCCAGGATTCACGGTGGTTGAAGCCGGGGTCGGAGCCGGAGGAGGGGGAGGAGTCACCACGGTCGTGGGGCTTACGAATTGGAGAAAGCTAGGGCTTTGTTGGAACTCTGTTCTTGACGCCAAAGCTTCATCTCCCTTAACTGTGATGACCCCACTTGGACTAATACCACTTTTATCCTCCATATTTATTTCCACAAATTCCCAGAATTGGCAGGAGAATTCTTCCCTACAATTCACCAAGAAAAAACAATTAAGATGAAGAAAAAGAAAGAAGAAGACGAAGAACAAATTAACTATGAACAAAGTAAAAAGATTACAAGATAGATTAGAGACAAAAGATAGATGAAATAGCTCAGAAAATCAAAGATCATAGCAGAATTTTTTTTGTTAGTTTATAGATTTGGTTTCTTACTTTCAACGAACTCTGGAGCTGAAAACCAACACTATACTGTAGCAGCGTGGAGATTAACCTCTCAATCTCAACGGAAAAAAAAAAAGAACACACCAAAAATTACATGCAATTATCCCCAATTTTTCTTTTAGACAACTGAATTTAGGGTTTTTGCAAAGAAATAAGGAGGTTAAATAAATAATGGAAAATTTCAGGAAAAAGAAATACAGTAAAATATATAAAAATATCATCTAGACAGTTGTATTATTTAATACGAATATTAAGGATTTAATTATTTTAATATCTATATAATAATTACAAAAATAAAAGTATTGATTTTGGTTTAGGGAAAGATCACGTCCGTCTTGGAAACTCAATATATGTAATTAAATAAACGAAACTGCTAAAAAGACATTAAAGTGAAATTTCAAAAAAAAAAAAGAATACCAAATTCTGACAGTTTCTTTTGTCTTTTTCCAGTTAATCACTTTGTAGTAACGTTGACCAAAGAAAATAGTTTTTAAAATCTACTAAGACCAATTAATTTGCAAGATAAGCTAAATCTTTTGATACAAATACAATCATGCAATTGTAGTAAAATTTGAGTGTCAAAGTTTATATATGAAGTTTAAAGATTTCATATGAGTACAAAGCTTAGAAAGATAACTGACATTGATTTCTTCAACAAGTGCATTTGGTCGGTCAAAGTCAATTTTTCTTTCCGCAACCCAAACAGTGTACCTATTGGATCCGAGTTTGACAGAATACAAATGATCCAATAATCAATCAGATTCCTTTCTTTGTCAGAGCCGCTTACTAATTAGCATGTTTTAAGCATAGAAAAGTTTGATTTTAACAAAAGAGATATGACTTAGTTTCTAGACGATGTGTCTCTTCCTAATCTCTTTTGTTTACATGCTCTGTATAATAATGGTGTTGTTAAGAACAAAGTTGAGGTAACGCCACTGAAAAAAGAACAAATATTCCTACAGATTCTTTTTTATGCAAGAAAGAATCAATTACCAGTTGAATACACGCAAACTAAAAGAATTATTTTGAAGTCTTTTTGCTCCATCATTTTAGCCATAGCGAGATTGAGATGTAAAAGATTTTGCTGAGCGAGGCGAATCAGTATGAGGGGATGATGCAAATCTCTTGTGAGTTGATACTTTAAGACCCTTTTTCGCGCTTTGAGGTCTCGTAGGAGTTCCTTTATCTTGCTCTGATGTCACTTGACCTTGAAGTTTCTTCAGATCCTGAAAACAACCACAATCCAACAAGCAATTTTTTGGTGATTATTGGAAGAATATTGATGCAAATGAGTTTAGCTGGATACCCTTTTCCTGCGACGTTCTTGTTCTTTCTCTTCTCTAAGTTCTGTATATTCTTCAAGCATCCAAAGTAGACGATTCTAAATGAAGAAAACAAATAAAAATCATTTAGCAAGGATATAAGAAGTAAGAGAGGATATTGTGTGAGGTAAGAAGATAAATCATACACCATCAAATAGAAACTCAGCTTCTTTCTCTGATTCCCAAATTGTGATTTTGGAAACTAATGCTTCAACCATAGCTAAGAAGAATTAAGACATTTTCAGTTGATTAAAAAATTCACAGAGATAACAATCTGAAAAACCATTTTGGGATCATATGTTATATGAAACCTGGAAGTTTATTAACAAGTGCTCTAGCTTTCTCTGCACGTTTGAGGATTAAATGAGATCCTTTTCCAGCGTTGTATCGGTTTTCATCCTATACAAATCATAAAATCCATAAATAACCACAAAATATAAAGATCAGGAAGAGAGACACAAAACCTGATTGTATTCTTCAAGCCAATTCTCTTCCTCACAAGCATTCAACCATTTCTCAGCTTTTTCAAGAATCTCTTTTCTGCTTAAAGCCTCCTCTTTCACTTTCCCAGCTCTATACTCAATATGTTCTAGTATATTTTCAGGGTTCACATCTCCTGATTCAATGGCTTTAATTACATTCTCCACTGAGATATCTTGTTCTTCAAGAACAATGTGTGTTCTTCTGCATATCTCTTCAAGTTCTGACCTCTTCTTTAAAACAAGTTCTTTCATTTTGCTCCATTTCAACTCCTCTAACCGACATAGCTCGGCCTTAACCTTTTTAAGCATTAAACCATAAATCAGAGAAAAAATCTTAGAAATATTAGAAACTAGTTAACGCTGATGTGAATGTACCTCTTCAAGCAAGTCTGTGGAAAGACTATTGGGTTTGGTTATTTCAGAAACAGTCGCAGCTATATTACATGAAACGTTAATGAACTTCTGTTGTTCTTCTGCTGGTGTATCCATTAAATTCCAAAACTCAAGCATTGTCGTCACAAGATCTTGTAGCTGCAATCAATAAAATGGCTAAGAACAAAGAGTATAGTCTTAAGATACTGAAGAAGTTTGGAAACATTTAACTTACTTCTTGCATCCTCTGTATCTTTGTCTCATGCCATTGATTTACTGATGAAGCTAACTTGTCAAGTGTTTCATTACTTATACTTCTTGACCCTTCTGATTCTACTAAACTTTGGTGAATCTTGGTAACTGTTTCTCCATATTTCAAACCAAGCACTGAACAAAGTGATTCCAGAGTTCCTAGATGATCTTGAATATGTTTCATCCGGGTTCTCTGAGCCAAAAAAAACCTCAAAATTAATATTAATAATCTGACAAAGAAATTAAATCAAAGTTAAAACTTAAAAGTAATATGTTAAGTTCAGGAAACCTTCTCTTCTTGAAGTGTGTAAAGCTCACTGTGTAACTCTTCAAGCTTTCTAAGAGATAAATCAGACTCATCAACAGAAAAATCAGATGAACGAGTATCATCAGATTCTCCATTTATCTCCTCGCTTATAGATTTTATATCTTCAATTACTTGAATAAACTGATCCTTCCTCTCTGATTTTCTCTTTTCCATATCTTCAAGTTTCTGAAGAATCTTTACTAACTCTTCTTTCAAACTTCTTCTTCCACTTTGATCAGATTGGTGTTGTCTTCCAAGACTCGATGGCTCTTCCATTACAGAACATATAGCAATAACTCTCGACTTTGAATCAACAATGTCTTGTCTTAGCCGATTCCTCTCTTCTTTTACCTTTTCGATTTTTCGACTATAAACTGCTCTGCATTCGTCTTCAATTTCAATCAAAATCTTCTCTCTTTCGGTTTCAGTTTCTCCAACCTCGTCCCATATAACCTGTATCAAGAAACAGAATCACATTTGTACAAAGAAAAACTTTTCTTGAGGCTGAAGCAATCGCAAATGAACAAACCTCAAGTTCTTGAAGAAGAGATGAGCAGATTGACTCGATTTGAGTTTTGGACATTATCATCTCCAAACTCTGCCAACAAATATCGTTACAATCATAACCAAATTAAATTCAGAGTTATTCCTCATTCGCTATCTTATTCAAATCCTGTATGGAGATGGTCTTTTTCTTAAAATGATAACAAGTTTTGGAACGTTCATTTAATTCCAAATGAATTTGCAAAAAAAAAAAAGGGGAATATTCACTTTTTAATTTCAGACTTTTTTTCTTGAAATGTTACAGGAAAATGGAGGAGAGACCTTTACCTGGATTGAATGATGACACAGCCGTTGTTATTTTCCTAGAAAAAAGTTTTGGATAGAAACAAAAGGGGATTCAATGTTTTAGTCAAAAGACTTACAGGTAAGTCGTTATAACGAACGCTACTTTCATATATTTGGTTTCTTCCCCTTATCTTTTGAAAATGCAATATTCTCCCTTGAGTCAGAATCCAAGGAAAACAAAATTTATTGTATAGAAAAACATTGGTTTGTGGAAACCATTTATTATACTAAGGGGTCTACTTTATGAATTTTCAAAAATAAAGAACCAAATAGAAAATTCAGAAATTAAAATTTATGAGCTGTACATAAGAGCAATGACCACCGTCGTTTCACATCCGCGCCAACTGAATTTAGGGCCGTTATCTTCTCCTTCCTCTCTCTCTCTCTCTCTTCTCCATCTCTCTCTCCTAATTTTCTGGACAAACTCTTTTTTCCAGAGGTTCTGCGGGAAATTTCTTGGAGGAGGAGGAGGAGGGAGAGAGGGAGAAGAAACATCTCCGATCCTTTTGTAATTTGGTTGAATGTGAATCTCTCCCACCCCGTTTCCAGCCTTAATCATGATTCCGAGTTTATCTGGAGAAGTTTTTTCGTTTGAGGAATTCGACATTGATTTCGAATTTGACGCACCTCGTTTCTACGATTTCTCCAGACCAGAGCTCGATTCCGAGACAGAGGAGATCGAGTTCTGGTTCGAATCCGCTGGAAACTATCCTCCTTCGCGTAAGACACACGCAAAGATTGTTTTTTTATTACAAAGCTTTGTCCTTTCTCTCTCTCTCTCTCTCTCTCTCTTACAATGTTTTTTTTTCTTGTCTGGTTATTTTATTCAGCTTTTAGCCCAAAGTGCAATTGGAAACTCGAGCCGCTTAAGCAAATCACAAACATCATCTCCGAAACTAAGCCTGTTGAGATTTCAAAACCGGTTATAGAATCCGGTCTGAATCGAAAAGATCAATACAACGGTAATGATGATGATAATTCCTCTTTCTACACTTGGTTTTGCATCAATTCATTATTGAGAGGCTTTAAGTGTGTATTTTTGGTGTTCAGGGTTCATTTATTATAACCAAACTGTTAAAGATGTCTCAAAGACCAAACCCAAATCAAAAACGAAATCATGCTGTAGCTCAACTTTAACAAGACCTACGGCTTCTTTACTTGCAAGGCAGAACAAACCATTAGACGTTTACTCTGTTCAACTTCTGACTAGGTACTAATGAATGAGTAATTACTAATGTGAATTTGCTTTTTATTTCTTTTGGCTTCAACAAATGTTTTTATTTGGTGCTTCAGATGTCAGAGATCATTAGCAAAGTTTGGTGGTAACTTATCTCCGATCTTAGACTCTAAGTTGCAAAACAAAGACACCAAAAGGCCAAAACTGGAAGCTAAGGTCTGTGTTATATACTACATATTATGGACTTTGAATTTGTTAAACTATAGAAATCTTTAAGCTAATTGTTACTGTGGTCAGGTGTCTCGAGTTAACTCCAACAGAAGATCGAAACTCACTGTTCCAAAGGAACCGAATCTCAGAACTGCAGAAAGATCTGAAAGACACAGGTAATCAGAATGTGCTGCTGCTTGTCAACAAGACAGTGTTTTTGGCTTCGTTATAAACATGTTTTCTGTGAGAGTTTCAGGTCTAAGCTTAACTCAGAAACTGAGCAGAATGCAAAACCAAGGATTAGTTCATCTAAAAGAAACACTACGAACAAAAATGTACACTTGTTCACTCTCTTTGTTTTTCAATCTTGTTACTACATTCTCAGAAGCTGTAGTTAAGAAACAAAACTAATGTGTTGTGTTCCTTTGCAGATTAAAGTTGAACCTTGTTCAACACCTTTGCCAAAAAGTAATACTCCACGGTCTCAAGATCTTCTTCAGGTATGACTAATCTGTCATATTATTACTAGTCGTAAGTTTCTTATCCACCCCACATGAACTAAGAAAATTTCGATTCAGGAATTTGGCTTAAGAACATTACTGAGAGCAAAGGAACGCTCTTCAAATGTAAGTCTCAAATCCAATATATAAAAAGCCAATTTTCAAATGTTCTCTTTTGCCGTTTTCTAACTTCTAGGCCTCTATCTATGTTGGTTGACACATTACTTAAATGATGTCTCACATTGCAGGCGAAAATTGATGCCATACAAGAGAACATTGCTACTAACTCCAGAACGTTAGTAGTTCATAGCTTTGAAACTCCATGATGCTACTACATTTTCTTGAATGGCCTTAGTCTAGTTTAGCTGCTAGAATCCACTTTCCCAACAACATTCTCACGTACATTCTCTGCAGGCTAAAACCCACTAAATCCCCAAAGGGTAGGTTAGTCAAAGGAAATCACAGCAGTGAAAAACTGGGTGAACCATCTAGCATCAAATATGGAACACCAAGCTCTTACAGGACAGATATTAACAGGTAACTAAAAACCAATCTACTTGAACCTGTTTCTAAGCTCCACTACTTCAAACAACAACAGCTCATAACAGATAGCAGACATTATTGACTATATAATTTGAACAGGAGCATGGATTTATGCCGGAAATTCGATTCACAGGAAGTGTCAGGGAGCCTAATCATTGCTTAATCTTCACATTGAAGATGTTATGATCATGTTTAATACAAACGCCTTCCTATGTCTATATATATATATAGAAACGTGTATACTTGTTTAGATATATGCATAGCCATAGAGAAAGTGATTTCATTGATTTTTTGTTGTGGGGTCATACATATGTAAGCTAGTAAATCAGAAGACTAAAGACTTTACAGTACTCGTGAGCAATATTCTTGGGAGAAAACAAACATTAACTTCACATATCCTTTTCCATATAACCTTTGTTCTTGTCTTTAATGCTTCCCACACCAAACATACCTTCTTTTTCCTTACCCAAAATACCCCTTGTACTAGTCTAAATTATTAACTAAAAAACCATCCTTTGCTTCTAATCAGCAACACCAACTTCCCTGGGAAACAAGAAAGCAAGGCAAAAACCCTATAAGAAGCTTCTTTCAAAGTTGAAATCTTATACGCTGCTTTTGGAGATAACTTCATGGAACTGATCAAACCATTGCGATCCTTCTTCACTCCTCTCTTGCTGCTGCTTTTGCTGGTCCCTAACTCCATAGACTGTAGGCTTCTTTGATGGATCAGGAGAAGGGAGCTTCTTGGCCACTTGCATAGATGGAAGAAGAGAGAGCAGAACCCTAGAGACTTCAAGCATAGTGGGTCTCTCTAAAGGGTTTCGCTTTGTGCATAAAAGAGCTAGCTTGAATGTCTTCCTGATATGTCCCAAGTCCATACAAGTCACAGTAACCTCTGGATCAACCGCTTCCATCACAGTATTATCATCAGCCTTTGACAAGATCTGCAACACAAATTTGACTCAATAGTTCAAGACCATACAAACAAAACTATATCTATAATTTTGAAGTGATTCATGTACCAGTTGGTGCAAGTTAGATTCGTTATCCACAGCTTTCTTCCCGGTAAGAAGCTCAAGAAGAACAATCCCAAAGCTGTAGATATCAGATTTCTCATTGAGACGTGAAGTGCGAGCATACTCTGGGTCTATATAACCAATAGTCCCCAAAACATAAGTGGAAGCATGCGTTTTGCTCGTTGGTATGCTCTTAGCAATCCCAAAGTCTGATAAATGCGCCACAAAGTTCTCATCAAGAAGTATATTCGATGACTTGATGTCACGGTGGATGATCCGAGGAGTGCAATCATGGTGAAGATAGGCAAGTCCTTGCGCAGCTCCAACAGCTATCTTCAACCTCGTCTCCCAATCAAGCTTCACTTTCTTAGATGTCCCTACTTAAAAAAAGAAAACAAGTTAAAAGCTGTGTATTACACTCCATGAGCAAATCATTCTTTGGAACTTACCATGGAGAAGGTCCCAAAGAGATCCATTTTCCATGTAATCATAGAAAAGAAGGTTTCCAACAGAAGACAAGGCGTATCCGTGCAAGCTGACTATGTTTCTGTGTCTGATGCGTCCTATGGTCTCGAGTTCTGTCTCAAACTCACGCAAGTTGTGCTGATACTGGTTGTAGAGTCGCTTGATAGCAATAGGTCGGGAAGTTTTCAAAGTGCATTTGTAGACTGTGCTAGAAGCACCGTATCCAATAATGAACTTCTCGTTGAAATTCTCTGTTACTCTCACGATGTCATCGAATGTGTGAATCGCCATGTCCATGTGGAGAATCACTAACTTGGTTGAGCCTGAGAGGATCAAGAGCAGAGAGGTATTCAACATCTAAAGATTAGAAGATGAGTTAAGAATTACTATGAAGGAAGGCGTCATTCATTACCTTCGGCTTGTTTTGAGGAGGAGAAGCCTTTTAAGATTTCCTTCCGTTGCTTAGATTTGACAACCACGATGAGTATCATACATAGGAGAGTGATGATACCGAGAACAATGCAGATCACAACAGCTTTGGAGAATACTACAAAGAAGAAGAAAAGAAAGTAAGTTCAGATACTGAAGACAATGCTTAGAGAATAAATCTAGAAGATACCTCTGGACTTAGGCAAAGAAGGACCGCAAATAGATCCAACCCAATTTCCACAAAGATATGGATTCCCAAGGAAGCTATACACAAAGAAAGAGAACCAGTTTTACATCAAAATGATATGCTGATTGATCACAATGACCGACTAGTGAGGGTAGCTTTCATTACCTGGCTGGAGCAAAACGTGAGAAGTTTTTCATTTGTGGGATTATCCCGGTGAGATTGTTGAAGGAAACATTCCTACAACGTTTTCAGAAGAAATGTTGGATTGGTAAATCTTCATAACAATATCAGAAAAGTGAACATATTACTTGCAAGAGAACTTACAGATTGATAAGAGTGAAGCAATTTGTAAGCTGATCCGGGATTTTCCCATGGAGCTTGTTGTTATTCAATATTCTGCATAATTTTTTATAAGAACTACATTGACTTTCTGTATAGAATGGGAAAGATAAGATCATATGGTTAGCTTACAAAGAGTTTAAATTCTGCAACTGGCCAAGTTCAGTGGGAATAACTCCGGAGAGCAGATTGAATGATACATCACTGCAGGAGTAACAGAGAAGTCAGGTAGAAACAGATGGTTATGAGTTATGACTGTTGATGTAATAAAAAGTAGCAACTTTGAGCCTTACATCATCTGAATGCTTCTAAGGTTCCCAAACTCTGCAGGCAGTTGTCCATTAAGATGATTCCGGCTGAGATTTCTGTTCAATCAAGCAGAGTACGCAAGTTAATTAAAAAAAAAAACGAGACCTTAAGCCTAACAAGTTTGCAACCTCCGGGTTGGATGAGGACTTACAATATGAGAAGGTGTTCTAGACCACCAAGGGTTAATGGAATAGACCCTGAGAAACTATTGCCAGACAGATCCCTGGAAATAAAATAAAAAAAAACTACTTATGTTTAGCTGGTGCAAGTACAAAACCAAAGGATGTAACAAAATGGAGAAGACATACAGTTTGTCAAGATTGATTATATGTCCAAGCTCAGCTGGTATTTTACCCTTGAAATTGTTCGATGAAAGATTTCTGCATTAAAAGGTCACTAAAATGTTTACAGAGATGCAATGTAGTCTAGTGCATTTTAGAGAAGGAAGCTCACAGATAAGTCAAGCTCCCAAGATTGCGGAACGCCAATGGTATGGATCCATTCAAGAGGTTCCCATGAACATTGCTGAAAGCAAGTGAAAACCGAAGTTAAGTTTGTGAATATAAAGAAGAGTAGACAATAATTTCACGAAGATTCATTCACATCATAGCTTACAATTGATTCAAGGCTGCACATGAGCTGATGTTAGATGGTATTGGCCCTACCAAACGGTTGTTGGCAAGATTCCTTTCATGTTTAAAACAATGTTGCCATAAATTAGAATGAAGGACTCTTACAGAAACCAAAAGAAAAAAAAGGAAAACTCACAGTTCAAACAATTGCTCAAGCTTCCCAAGCTCAAGTGGGATACTTCCCACTAGTTGATTATCGTTTAGTTGCCTGCCAAATTTGGAAAAGAAACCAACAAAATGAGTATACGAAGTGCAAAAGCTAAGTAAACAGATTTAAAGTTTGAAACAAGCTTACAGGTAGCTGAGGCGTGACATGTTGCCTAGCTCAGGTGGAATGGGCCCAGTGAGTTTGTTGCCATGAAGATACCTATTCCAACAAAAAACATGCATTTAGACATGCCACAAGCTGAACATAAGAAGCATTATGTGGTTTATACAAAGAAGAAGACTCACAGCTTCCCAGTGAATGAGAGATTGCCAAGTATAGGTGGGATAGGACCCACTAGCTCATTGTCACTCAGATCCCTGGGAATGTGTAAATGTCAAATGAGCCAAGTTCGATATAACATTTTGGTTTTACTTTATCTTTATGAACAGAACTTACAAAACAGCAAGAGCCTGCATTAGACCAATAACTTCAGGGATTTTTCCTGTCAATCTGTTTCCTTGTAGTGACCTTCAAGAAAAAGATAATACAAAACTCAGTAACGGCATTTTTTATATTCATCTATCAAACTAAGGCTTAAGTGTCTCAGTACTCACAGAGTAGCTACTTGAAGAAAACCGATGTTGTATGGAATCTCTCCAGTTATCTGATTATAAGATATGTCCCTGTAAAATTGAAAAAGACATAAGTCCACAGTACAGTTCTATGCTGGAACTCAAATGTTTATATAAGAAGCAGACACATACAGGATCTCAAAGCTTGTGCAGTTTCCTATGCTCTCCGGGATAGTTCCAGTTAGATTGTTGCCTCTCACATCACTTGATCAACAAAATAACACATTAATTAAAAACTCATACATTAAAAAATAAACTATAGAGAATGCAAGGGTATAGGATCCACTTACAAGTACCACAAACCAGTGAATTGACACATATCAGAAGACAACGTTCCAGTCAACATATTCCCACGTAAGCCGCTGCAGAGCGAGAAAAATCCTTCGGTTATGGTGTTATCTTAAGAAGTTGAAGGACATGAGTGGTGAGCTTACAAGTACTGTAGAACTTCATTCCAGTAGAGTAGCCTTGGTATCTCGCCCGTTATATGGTTCCCTGCAAGATCACTGCAACATCATCATGATTAGAACAACATACAGTTTCCAAATTTGATGCATATAAATAAATAAAAGTAGGTAAATAATAACTCACAGTATCTTAAGATTTGGAATCTGTGTTAAGGTTGCAGGTAGTGGGCCTGTGAGCTGATTGTTCTTCAAGTTCCTAATACATCCCACAAGTTGAAAGGTTCAGAAAAAGCACAACAAGACAAAAAAAAAAAAATGGAACTTCAAAATCAGGGGAAAAGAACAAAAAAGGTAATAGTATAACACATACAGAGTGTCCAGCTGCTTGAGTTTGGAGATTGAGAAGGGTATGTCTCCATATAGCAGATTATCAGAGAAATCCCTGTGACAATAGAGCAGCAGCATATGAATCTCATATACTATAAGACTTGAAAACATGTCCTTTTTTTTTTTTTATAAGAAAGGACTTACAGATAAACAAGAGAAGCACAGTTTCCAATCTCATCTGGAATTTGACCAGCCAATTTATTCCCTTGCAAGTCTCTGCAAGTAAGATAAGATAAAAAGGCCTTTTAATAACCACAATCTACCACTATAGAGAGAAGTAGACAATTACATTGATTGCAAGTTCCGTAGATCTCCAACAGCTGGAGATATCTCCCCTCCAAGGTTCAGATTCGATAGATTCCTTGAAAACAAGAACAAGAAACTATTATGACCTTCAAAAAGACGGATTAGAGGAGAGAAGACATTCATTAGTACAAAAAAAGATTCTTACAGAGTGACAACGGAGAAGCTAAAGTTGTCGCAGAAGACACCTCTCCAGGAACAGAAGTCACTGTTGTGAACATCGTCCCAGTCCAAAAGCATGTTCACTACGTTGCTGAATGAACCTTTTATCGCCATCAAAGCTGTCCCTGTGGATTAATTCGAAAGCATTCTTCTTTAGTTAATAACTAGATTCATATACGAATAAATAAATCGTAGACACATTAACAAAAGAGATAGAGCTTGGGGAAAACACACAATCTTTAAATGGTCCTGGAACAGGCAAACTCCTCCTGTATACTAATAATCATGATATATCATATTTCTTGGGAAATAGTTAGAAAAGATTGCATCTTTTTTTGAAGAAGAAGAAGAGGCCAAAGCTAAGTATTGGGTATAAAAAAGTTTTCAACTTTTAACTCTTCTTTCTCGGGGAAACCAAACTGTTTTTAAACAAAACAAATGTAATAGGAAGAAGAGACAACAACATAGAGAAAGAAACCTTCGTTGTTCATAGGAGAAGCAACACCAAGCAGAAGCATGAAAACCACCATTAGCTCCATCATCTCCTTCATTTTTTTCCCTTCGTCTTGTTCCTTCCTTCTCTGATACTCCTTTTTCTTTCCTTTTATGGTAATAAGCCAAAACCACTCGTTGAAGCTGTTTCTAGTTAGAAACCGAAGAGTAAACTTCAAAGCAGACAGGAAACAAGAAAAAGAAACGAAAGTTCAGGCTCCCTCTGCCATTGCTGGGGAGAGAGAACTGAAACAGCACAGGAGATTAGCGTGACCAGCAAGAAATGCAGAGCCAGAGATGTTAAAGAAGAGAGAGAGAGAGAGTTGAAGAAAGATGGAGAGTGAGGTAATGCACAGTCTATATAACTAGGAGGGCTGAGTCCATGAGAGAGAGAGAGAAACTACGAAGACCACGACAAATCTGTCAGAGAGAGAGAGAGAGTATATATAAATATCACTTAGCAGCATTGATCAAACATTAACCCTGATACTAATGTCACGTTAGCCACTCTGCTTCAGATTATTAGTACATGATCACATTCATTAGTTAATAACTTAATGTTAGTAGTTAACGGAGGAGTAACGGCGTTAGGAATATTGACAGGTTTGATTTTGACGGGGACATGACCCGCCGTCGGTTGTAAACGCCGTTTTCCAATGCTGGGGACGAGTGCGATTTTACAATGCGTGTCTGATCTTACGGTGGATAATTCGTGTACACGGTTAATAGCGTGGGTCGCGATGTGGAGAAACTACACAATGCTTTTTCTTGTGAAAGTTAGTTAATGCTTTGATAGTGATTGGGAAACACCGGTTGGACCGGTTTAGGGTTCTGTGGTTATCCTTTTTATCGACCGTTCGTTTTCTAGTGATTAGAAAACAATAACATACGTTGATGTGATTTTTTCACTCTTGTATAGAGACCATGTCACATGTTGGTTTTTTTATGGATTGTTTTCACAATTAAAGTTGCACAATGAAGCGAAAAAATAGGTGAAGTTGTACCTTGTGATAAATACGAAATAAAATAAACCTTATACCATAAGTCCAAAAGTAAAATAATCTATGATTAGTGTTGTATCTAATTGAAATGTTTTTGAGAAAATAGTTTGGTATAAGAAGGATTTTTCTGCACTTGTTTGGATCTTTAGGCTACAGTCCTTTTACGTGTACAGTCGTACTACACAGTCGTAACCTCCCTATCGGTCAAACGTTTGAATCTTTTTGTATATTTTGAATATTTAGGAAGACTATATAGTTATACAGTTCCATTAAGCTGTTATTTTATTTTTCAGTTAAGTTCTTATTTACACTATGATTGTGATGTTGTTAGTTGTGAGGATTAGTTGCATGTATTTATTTGTTACTGTATTCACCGTAAAGTAAGAACTAACTAATCATCTTTGTAATTAATGTTGGAGAAAAATTTGTATCGACGACGCCAATAAATAATAAATGAAAACAAAAGGTGCTTAAATAGGTTCAGCTACAAGCGTCTCTAGGCTCTAAAGGTGCATGGGTTCACAGCTATGGCCTATGCGAGAAGACCACACTGCTTTTAGTGTAAATAGAATTGTTCTAACTTGTATTTATTTCATCTATTAATTTATCGGTTGTGCAAATAGTAATTTATGATACAAGATGTAAGAGAAAACGAGTTTATATTTTCATAAAGGCTCGCAGGCTTCCACTTCCTATACTAATGTGACATACCTCTATAACGTGGGCATATATTATTGAAGTTATAAAACATAATAAACATTTATGTTTTACTTTTATAAAAGAGGTAATTGACAACAACAACAACAAAAACGTTAAAAGCAAATGAGGAAAATTTGGTTCACGTTCCACTTCATTAAAAGTACACTTTTAATTTATTTTTAAACTGGTAAATCAGAGGATAGAATTACCCCAAAACACATTTTCATTTAAACAAAATAAATACGCAAGAGAATTAACGAGGCTTAATACCAAAACGAGTTTTTAGCTTCCATTCAGACGTACTCGCTATCATTTACAAGAATTTAAAGGTGAAGGCCGTGATCCTAAAAACCAAAACGAGTTGTTCAATTTGCGGCATGCATCTTTGAGAAACGTGATTGAGCGAATCTTCGGTATTTTCAAATCTCGTTTTTTGATTTTTAAGTCGGCGCCTCCTTTTCCTTTTACAACACAAACAGAATTGGTTTTAGCTTGTGCTGGATTACATAACTTTCTACGGAAGCATTGTCGGTCTGATGCTTTTCCAGAGGAAGTGATCACTCCAAACAATGACCAAGCAAACTTTGAAGAAGTTATACATGTGGGTGCTCTCGAATCTCAACAAAGAGAATATGCTAACAACTGGAGAGACTCAATAGCTTTAAGTATGTGGAATGACGCTGTAGAAGCTGGAAGTCAGCGTTAATGGTTACTTCTACGTTTCTCAATGATTTATAACTTATTTTTTCATTTGTGATGATGTTATTTTCTGGATTTATCATTTTAGAGAAACAAGTCACATTAAAATGATATGATTGAGTTATAAATAAAACGTGGTTGAGGTTTGTTGGTATGATTGTTTATTCATGCCACGTTTTGGTCATTGAGAAACATGATTGTTATTCAATAGGAAAAACAAAACGTGGTGGTGCCTGGCATATAAACAATCACGTATGATAAAAGAGATATTGATTTTGTCATCTCAACTTTAAGAATACATGAGTTAACTATAGTATTTTGAAAGTTATGAGTAATGAGTTAAAATGTAATGAATCTTTGTTCCAATAACACCATAATTTAATAGAATTAACAAATCAGAAAATACTCAACTTTTTGAATAACAAAAGATTTATATGAAATTTTAAAATCACCAAAGCAATAACACAAGACTTTTTCGGAATCTAAGAATCATGTTACCAATAACAATAGAATCTTTAAATTCTTCAACTCCTTCAAAATCCATCTCCCACTAACCCCCCCTTATATTAAATGTTGTTAAGACCTCTCATTTGGCCATCCTTCAAATGGATGTCTAGTAGATGTGTGGTTCTCTCCGATCTTTAGGAGCAATGAAAATTGGAACAGGTTAATTGAAAAACAAATGCCCGTGTCCATTTGATTTTAAAGAGTGTGATATCTAAATTTTTTGCTTAATCATATGTAGCGCGTGGTTTCCCTTGTGGTTCTCTTTTTATTTTGTTTAAGGAGTCTCACCTCTACCTCGCTATCTTTTGTTTTGGTCTGCGATTGAGGTTAATTCTTTTGTTTCACTGATGTATTGGTTTGTTTGGGTCCATATATGTATGAAAAAATTGATTCCTAGTGTTGAAATAGATTTATAAAAAATGTTGTTTATAGTGTTAGAGATTTATCCTGAGGTCGTTAAAAAAAGAGATATATCCTGAGGGAGAAGAGTTAGTGGATAAGTGGCAACTGGCAAGGTTGACACGCCAAGACATGTATGCTTCATTAGTTAAAAGCTGAGACAAAAGCTGAGACGATGGTTGTATCAGTAAGTAGTAACTGATTTGGGACTGGCTTGCATCATCCCTAGGGGAACTAACGGTGAGCAATGCACCATCTTATCCCAACCGTTGAGACTAGCTCTTAAAAGCATTGTTTGCTAGAGGTTTCCCATTCTAGGTTTCTGTTTAGTTTACTACTTTTGAAAAAATAATTGAGCCGTATTAATATCGTTATAAATTAGGTTTAATATTTTAAAATAAAATTTTATTTTTTCGTTTGGTTTGTTGTTTTGTCTTGTATGTTTTAAAATTTGCATTTTTAATAGAACTATATCTTTTTTCCGCGCTACGCGCGGATAATATAATTAGTTTTGTTATATTTATTATTTTCTATTTATATGAAAATTTTCACATTTTTAATTTTATTTAACTAATATTTTAAATTTAAAATAATTTTTCTGTCTTACCAGTCTGAAGTGAATATTTTTATTACTTTATATGTAAACCACTGGTATTTATGGATAAGTTTAGTATTACAATTTTCATCATTATAGCATGAAAATAATATTATTGTCAAATATGTTTCTATTATAACTAACAAAAAATAGTAACACAATTAACTAATAAAATATTTTTTAGCATAACTGAATACTGTAAATTATGGAAATTATATTGTGAATGTATTTTGCTAAGTCTTGCTTTTTGTGTATATATTTTTTTGGAACACACTTTTAGAAAATTCTATTATGAACTTATATTACTAAGTCTTGCTCTGTGTGTATATTTTTTGTTTTACTTTGCATTGTTTCTTTATTTTTCTTATTCTTTAATTGCAGAGAATTGTTATTTCCATTTCTTTACCATCATTCTATCTTTTGTTGTTATTCTATAAAGGATCCGATATTTTTTTAGTTGTGTATGTGCTATTGATAAATTTGTTTACTGTTTTGGTATAAAGAACAAAGTATCATGAAAATATTCATGTGGCTGAAAATAAATCACAAATATATATATATATTTATATACAATATAATTTGATGACATTTTCTTATATTTCTTGAGTCTATATATGTAAATTTACTTGCAAAGAAGTTGAATGTTGTTGTCGTCTCTATATATGATGTAATTTACTCTTTCATGATTTAATATTTATTTATTGTTTGGATGTCATTTTTATTTTATTTTTTGGATTAAGAGCATTTCCAATGTAAAATTCTCTATTTTCTTCAATATAGAGTAACTCTAAAATGAAATTAAATTCACTTTAACTCTAATCCATTTTTGGAGTAAAAATAAAGTAATAAACAAAAAAAAGTATCATTCCAGTTATAGAGTAAATTCATTTTAATTTCATTACGAAATTAAAAATAAAATGGAGTTGAAATATTTATTATTCTAAATTCTATTTAGAGTGAATTAAAAAGTTGAGTTGGAGATGCTCTAATTATCAATGATGACTAATATTTTTAAAACTTATGCTTTTGCCTTCCATTTCTTTCTTCTTCCCTTAACACTGATTACACTATATTTTTTACATGATTAGTCAAGACAAACATGATATATGACTCCACCCATTCTTTATGCTGGTCATATACCTTAGAAGATTTTGATTAATTTTTATTTGTTTTCTTTTTCCAATTGCAATGTATAGTTTTTTTACGGTTGGACTTTTTCTAATATATTGAGATATCAAAATATTAAAAGGTATGGAAACTCTTCTCTGTTGTCTTGAGCTGGATATAATTTATAGATGTTGTGAATTAATTCTATTTTGTTTAATAACTGGAAAAACATATGTATGTCTTCATTACATCACCATTAATTGACCTACCTTATTTCCTTCCAATTGAATGAGAGAAATTCAAAGTGATACCACTTTTAAAATATTGTCCTCATATTTGTGAAAAGTTAGTATACAAATTATTTCATCTGTTTCAAAATGTAACTTAGTTTTAGCTAAAATCACTAATATTAAAAAGTTATTACTTTAAATATCCGTCATTTTATATAAAATTCAACTAATTAAAAAACAATATACATAATTTAATTGCCCACAAAATATCGACTCTCCATGTCACTTGCAAAGTACTCTTTCTGTTTCATTATACTTGATATTTAAGATTAATATTCATAGATTAAAAAATATAACATTTTATCTTGGTTGCATAAAAACATCATTAAATAAAATTAATTCAACCAATAATTTTTTTTTAGCATTTTGTAGTTGGTCACAAATTTCAAACAACATTAAATATTGTCTAGAATATAGAGAACATTACTTATTATGAAGCAAATTAAAAATCTTAAAACACAACGTAAATTGGAACTGAAGGAGTATAGTGTTACTGTAAATTATAGTTTGTTTTAAAGCTTATAAATACCTGTTTGGAAAAAAGGGCTAATTAAAAAAACATTTTAGAACACAAAATGGCCTTGTCTATTTATGTATAGGAATTAGTAACAATGAGGGAAAACCATGTTTAGTCATGACTCCTGATCGAACCAGAGCAGATGTCTTTCCGTTAATGCTTTAAAATTGTTTTTTCGCTCAATTTCAAGATGTGAAAATGTATTATTGTATAGTCAAAATCTTAAGCCGCATACACAAAGAATTAGCTGTTGTATTTAACAATGAGAGAATCAGGATCACTGCCCAAAATCACACGCTCAGATTGTGCTGTATAAAAATATCGTTGTTTTATTTACTTAAAAATAATTGACAAATATTAAAATTATGAAAGTGAAGTTGATTCATTCTTCAAGAAATTTGGGACATACGTTTTATTTTAAAAACCGTGAATTCATGTAAACCCAAAACTGCGTTCTCAACCATCAAAATTGACTGGTATTAGTGCAGACCTTTGATGATACTCCATAGAATATGTTTTAAGTAGAGATTCTCTCTCTCTGTCTCATACACAAACTCCTCTGTTTTGCTTTACATATCAATAGTTGAACAAAAAAGGTTTATATAACAATATATACATTCATCTTAAAAGATTCCAATAGACCATTTCAAATCTCCTGCAAAGTGCGAACACAGTAAACATCAGCTCGTATGTTAGGCTACTTTATGTGAAAAGGTTAGATGGATTGTAATGAGAAAGGCAAATGCGGTTAACTTACTTGAACCCAGAAAAAAGGCTAATGAAACATGAAAATTGAATAAGTATACAGAGACAACTGCAGTGAGAAGCAGTGCCACTGTTGTCAAATAAACCTACATACATATTGATAAAGGTTAAAACCCATATACAAAGGTGACTACTTGGGGGAATCTGCTGGTGAATTGAATATGCATTTTCCAGTTTATTACCTTTACAATATTCTCTGCATATTCCATCACCATCGACACAACAATACCACTGCAAAACAAACATGGGAGTAATGTTTTAATGTGTTAACTACACATAAACTGAGATTAAGATTTAAGAGAAGAATTTGGCCTCAGAAGCAGCTTTTACCTGAAAGTGTGGTTAAGAATCATCAGTACTTTGATGAATGAGTACCCATGGAAGAATCTCCTGAAAATGATAAACCGACCCCTCTAATACCTGAGCAGCGACATAGCAGGATAATAATTCAGCAACCCGATAATAATGAGCTCTCTGATACCAACACTATAAATAAGTGGCAGTTTCTTGAATTAATTTACATGAAGCTTGAGGAAATTGGTTACTGAATATGGATACAAATACGAAGATGAGTTTTGTCTTAACTTATTTGCGATGGCATCGAAATCTTGGATCAATATAGCAACAACACTAAAAGCCATCCCAAAAACAGACATAGATAAGTTCTGTACTTTTATATTCCCTGAAGGCCTCTTATTATAATAGCCTGAAAAATTGAAAAGCATACCCTTTATGATCTCAATGAAGCCAAGTTTTACGATGGACTAATCATATTCTACTGCTATGAATAACAAAATATATCAGTAAAAGAGAAAAAAAGACAGGGCTAAATTTGAGTATTTTGAGGGAGAAGTCCTAATAATCTCACCTATGTATACACTCCGGTCGAAATCACTTGAAAGAGCCATAACCTACAAACAACGACAAATAATCACATGAATTGGTGTAGATGTAGAAGAAGCTTCACAACTCTTAGGATGCTAAGGTGGATATAGAAGCTAATGTCTGAAGTACGCGATCAGAACATCAAATGTAATATTCAATATGAGACTATGTAGTGGAAAATCAGTAGAGACTAACCATGGAACAATTGAAAAGATTTAATGAATCCCATGTTGATAGCTGTCAATAAAAGAAGAGAGGAAAAGTGTTGGGAGAAAACTTTGAATTTAACTAAGCTGTGGTGCACTGAGAAGTGAGAACACAGTAGGATGCCCACTGAGCCTTCCTCAACCTGTTAGCCTCTTCACAATTGACATCCATAAATTCATGTTAAGAATAACTATTCATTGGAAGCTATGAAATCCATTTGGCTGACAAATCAATTACCTTGAGGATCCGAAATTCCAAAAACCAAGCTTTAAGAGTGGTTTCTTCTTTGAAAATGTTTCAGGACACGAAAGGAAAGAAGAATCTCACTATCCGTTATTTCCATGTCATCTCCAAATCGTTGAAGGTCTCATCTTGCGATCTAGTAGACGACCATTCCGGCACCGATTGCAGTAATACAAAGCGACGGGAGAGTTTCCGGTGAAGAGGGGAGACTCCCCGTTGGGTTTCATCGCCATAGCTTCAGCTTCTTCAATGGAGGTTAGCGTTTCTGGGTGGATAAAAGTATAGCCAGAGGGTTTTATAAAGATGGAGTAACAAAGGGATGCGAAACGAACTAAAAAAGTGGAGAGTAATGAATACAATTGATTGTACAGAGATGGGTCGGGATAACGGAGATTTCATGAAGATGAAACGGAGAAGACGAAGTGGGAAAGTCATAATCGCTTGATCGAAGCTTTCTTCATATGTTAGGGCTTCTTTGGGCCACTACACGAAGAAACCCACTGGTTTTTATTTCGACAGAAGAAACAATGACGTGGAGATCTATTATTGGCTGAAATTAATAATCCTAGGTGGACACCTTAGATTTTAAGATTATTCTCCTTTTATTATAGGTTAGATTTTGGTTCGATGGAACTCTTGTTATATTATAGTATACATTTACTCTGTGCCTATGTGTTACCAACTAGTACGTGTTAATCAACAAACCAAACGAATGTGGTTCGTATTTTATGTTGTAAAGTCCACATTCAGTAAAACCCTGCAAATTGCTTCGTGCCTTTGTTCCTTCATCTCGTTAACCATATGAATTAGGCCCAATACTTGTAACAAATGGATTTGTTATAATTCGAACATTGACCTGGATGACCCATTGGACTCTTTGTTCAGTGCTCATGCAGGTCTTTTTGAGGCTTTCAGTATAATATTTTATCATGGGCCCTAGAAAGGAGAATCATTTTTATTTCAGTAGCCATTAGCCGAAATGCATGCTTTGGTCTTTGGTCCCGAGTCCCGACTGATAGCACAAAGCATATCTATATTATTAAAAGAGGAGTACCCATTAAAAATACCCCTTAGTTTTTAAATTTAATTACACTTTCATGCCACTGAAAATTAAATTGAATTTCCTATTTTAATGTTTGTCATTTTCAGTTAGATTAATGTGTTTTCCTTAAATAAATTTGAGTTAAATGTAATTAAATCAACTTTAAAATACACCTATTTTAACAAGCTATCGAAACAAATATTAACAAACTATTGAAACAACCTAAACTATGAAAAACAATTTAAAAGTTAGCTTCCACGCTTTTGGTCTTATAATACGTATATATTACCATATATAAACAAAATTAATGCTTACTACTATAACTTACCAATAAAAAATTTTGCATATATATTAGACGTGATTGACTTATGTTCAAACTTTTTTTATTATAAACTTTTTGGAATATTATCATCAATTTTTTAATAAAAAAAAGAATATTCCAGCAATATCAGCTTCATATTTTGAATATAAAATTAACTTTATTCCCATGATTTTAGTTAAAATAGGCGGGTCAATTTATATCCCTTCCAAATGGGTTTTTAGAATAGTTGTAACTTTTGACCTAAACGCATAATATACTAATAATACATTTCAATCTTACAATTAAATATGAAAGAAATGTCAATATAAAATTTGATCAAACATAGTATATATATATATATATATCCAATCTTTTTGTATATTTACATAACTGCTCCAACACACATTTAATAAATATAAATATATATATATAACATGATACATTAACAAAATATATGATATACATAAATCGTTACATAAACATCCGTGTCGCACGGATCAAGCTCTAGTGTTCTTTTATTTCAGCTGTGCGTCTTCATGTTTAATATGTGATCAATAAACCTGCTATTAAACTATGAAATGTACATTATTTTAGTATATCATTAGCATCTTTTCACTTTTGGTTAGTGCTTCACCACTGTCCTTTGTACAAGAGTAATCATAATGGTTTTGTTACTTTTCCATCAAATTAATCCACCTTTTTATAACACTTTCTGGATGTTAAGCAGACTTTTGAGACTTTAACCGGCAGTTTATAATAAATGGTTATAAACTTTCTGTTTTCCAGAAACGATTGCCATCCGTTTCATTTAAAATTTTAACAACTGTTGTAATCATATCAATCAACTATTTTCCTTCCATCCGTCTGATTCAACATAATACCGTTTACGTTCAACATAAGTATGCTCTAGTGGAAGTAGGAATGATCCGTCCCATCCCGTCCCGTACCACAGCGGACTCGTCTTCGAGCGGGTCACGGCGGGTCAGGCCCGCGCGGGCTACGGTCTTCAAAATGGTTGACCAAACCCGTACTGCAAAACATGTAGGCCTTTGCGGATCGGCCAGCGGGACATAGAATTACAAACGGACATATGACTCCTGAACGCTTCAAGACATGATTCAGGACGCTTCATCAGTTTCATGATGTATCAGTAAGTGAGTTTAATCAAGGATTGAACTGGATAAGGCAATATACTTGTTAGTTGAAGATTTTAGTTGGATCAAAACACTAGTTTATTTACTTTTGTTAGACTCGAAACATTTTAAAAATAAACAATACTTTAGTTGTTGAATCCAAATATTATAACTCATAAGTTCATAACAAATGTTTTAGTTTTCTGAATCCAAAATTAAATAAAACCAACACCAAATCAAAGATGCTATTCTCAAAAACAAATAAAAAGAAAACACCAATCACACTTCTTGTTGTTCATCATTATCACCAACAAGCGACAAAAAGATGGAGATTTCTCTTCTTCACCGTCAACTTCTTCTTCTGCAAATAAGAATAATAGAAGTCATTTAAAGATATATTGAAACCTAAAACTCCAAAATGTATGATAATGTGAACAAATACATATAGGCAAAACAATGAAGAACCCATTGCGGGAACTAGATCTTCTTCTTCGGTGGAAAGTGAGTTTTCAAATTTCTTATGATGACTCGAAGAAGCTCCACCGGTGCAGATCGAAGGCGCTTGGGAGACCGGAAGCATCATCGACCCTGAAACCACCATCACCGGAGCTACATAACGTAGAATCGCCTTCTCTCTCTCTCTCTCTCCCTCTCTCTCTCTCTCTCTCTCCCCCTCTCTCTCTATGTTTTAGGTGAAAGCAGAAATGGAGACTTAGGGTTGCGGGTCTTCAAAATCCCGCAGGTTAATCTGTAGTCCATCTCGCTTTCGATCCGTCCCGCTTTCGACCCGTCCAGCTGTGAATCCGTCCCGCGAGATTCGCAATTTTGCGGGCTTACCAAATGGAGGTCCAATTCCGCTCTGCAGCAAGCTTTTACGGGCCAGGTCCGCGGTCTCGATCCTCGATTGCCGTCCCTAAGTGGAAGCCAAAAAAATTAACTAGTGGTCACTGGTCACATTAATCAACGCGTTTATTGACGCCGACATTCATTATTTATTTTGTTTCCTTTTTGTCAATTTATCATAAACTGTGTTTCCATGCGACTTCTTGTTACATGCATATTTTTGTTTATGCTGCACGCGCCTAGCTAAATTAGTACATCTAATTCTTAAACGCACTTTTTGTATCTGTATCTAGAATCATTCGAAATACACGAAGGCTCTGACTGTATAACACTATAACATATTTAGCGCAACAAAAATCCCCTATTAAAATTAACGCTCAGTTATGCTCGTTTGACTCCAATCAAGTAGAAAAAAGAAAACAATTAAAGTAATAAAGATTGTCTAAGTTACCCTACATATGAAAGATGTTTTTTTTTTTTTTTTTTTTTTTTCACAAACATATGAGAGATGTTTTACTCTAAATAAATGTAGAAAAACTCAGCGCAACACATATTTGTAACTTTTCTTCGCTCTTTATTTTGTTTCTCTCATTTACTCACAGTTCAATCTTTCCCCAACAATCACACTCGAAGGCTATGACTATATGTCACTTTTAGCGATAATTTTTCAGCTAATATTTTATTCCTCTAGCTTATGCTGTGAATTTCACCAATTAAGGTAGAACTTCTATAAATTAATAATGTTGGGACTTTAAAATTTTATTAATTTATAGAGATATTAATTTACAAAATTTTTGTTATTTAGATTTTTTATTTTAAGATATATTTATTCTAAGATAATAAAAACATTTGATTTTAGTGTATAGACATTAATTGTTATTTTTTGAAATTAAATGTGATTTTCGATATAATATTAATAAATCTTATCAAAAATATACTAAGTGTTAAGAAATTATAAAGATAATTTCATTGTGAATATAAAACAAACAATATAATAATAGGTACTTACTTATATAAAATATATACATATAAATTATTAATTTATAATTTTAATGGGACCATATAATTATTATCTTATTATTTTATCGATTTGTGTGAAATTTTGAACCGACCCAAGTTGGGACCGGAAAAAATTATTAATTTATAGAAACTATTAATTTATCGAGTATTAATTTATAGAGGTTCTAATGTAGGTGGAAAAACAATCTTTTATATAATAAAGTGCAAGTCGCCTAACTAACCAGAATTTGACATTTGGCAAAACTTAAAAAAAAACAAATTTCTCATTAAAAAAATTCATTTGATCACGGTTTTCCTTAATTTCCAAGTATCTAAATTCTTAAATTTTTCACACAATATCATCACCACGTTCAAAGATAAATATCACTTTTGAAATTGTTTTTTCTTCTATATATAATTTCAATCTTTTTACTTCACGTTCTATTTGATCTCTCTGTTTTTCATCTTTCTTTCTTAATCTCCATTGCTCTGTACTGATTTTTCTCTCTTTCTATTGAGATCTTCTACGGATACCAATAAATTCCAAACAAGTTCATGATCACTCTTAGTTAAGATTTGGTTTCTTCTTATTTTGTATTAACAATCTCTTAATTGTTTATTTCAGGTTAAAAATGGCACTTGAGTACATTGTTTCAAAGCTTTGACATCAACAAGGATAACGACAATAGGTATGTTCAACTATGTTATCTACAAAACTGGTATTTACAATATTGTTCTTTCTGTGATAAATTACTTACATTACTTTTGCATTTAACAAAAACATAAATGAAGAAGGAAGAAGACAAAAAACAAACTAGATTTTAACAAGAAAGAATCATTATCCTGCCAACAGACAAACGATCAAGAAAAAGAAATCTCAAACTACAAACAAAACGAAAGAGGTTCTCTGTAGCAAACATAGTAAAAGAGAAGAATGGTACATAATTTGAAAACACGTATACATATATATATTTTTTTTTTTTGAAAAAAGGGCACGTATACATATTTTTCTCTGATTCTATCTCTTATGTTGCTCTTTAATATTTTGTTTTTGTAGCATATCCCACATGCCACAGCTAAGGAATAATGATAAAAAAACGGGGAAGGGAAACAAAACACCTCAACACTTAGATCAAGAACTATCATGGTGCAAATTGGTAAAAAAATTATTTGGTTTGGTTTGGTTTGGCTATTTCACATAGCACACTATCTTACAAATCTTTTTTTCTTGAAATGTTACATTTACACCAACAAAAAAAGTATTAAAAATGATTGCTCAACAATACAATATGAGAGCGAGAATAGGCTTAGAGCACATAGGAATGCTTTACGTTAACAAGTAAAAAAGTTTGAAAACAGGAAAAAAACAAAAGACAGAGAAAACATAGCTGTAGGTGAGAGAAGACTTAAGTTTCAGGGAAAATGAGAGAGAGAGCATTCCATCTGTTTAACATCATATTGGTTTCTGATGAGTCATTTTTAGAGCAAGCAGTCTGTTCGAGATGTCTTTGTGGACTGTACGAGCTATAGAAATGGTTGAGTCTATTAATATAATTTGACTATTTTACGGATGTTCAATTTTTTTGTTTTATTTTTATTATATCAATTCTAACAAAAAAAATATTTTGAAAAGACTTATTTAGAAAAAATACAAATACAACTGAATAGAGAAAATACAGCATTTTTCTGTGTTATCCATATTAGTCAAAATATGTTCCCTTTTTATTAAAAACTAAAGAACATTACAATTTTATATGAAAAAAACATAATTAAAATGCAAGCAAAAAATTGACCCCGTGCGTAGCACGAAATGATCATATACTAGTTTAATTATATTTTATCATGTTTCCTCTAGTGTGTAAACAAATGTATGAAAGCGTTTTTTTTTTCATTGTAGCTTTTAAAGAGGGAAACACTGTCTCTGGTTATAATTTTTATTTTTGTTTTATTATTTTGTTTATTTCATCACTTTTACTCCCATTTACTCTATAACTTTTATTCACTCTCATTTACTCTATAACTTTTATTCTTATTTACTCTACTTTATTTATTCTCATTTTCTCCCTTGTTTACCAATCACACTCGAAATAATAGAGTCTTTCCAATATTGATATATACTAGATCATGGGACGCTGATTGTTTTTTTTTAGTTATAACACAAAGTTTGATATGAATTAGTGTTTTGAATTCTTTTGTACATTATTTTGTTACATAATTTAAAAATCATGACACAATTTATCGGTTACTTTAGTAGAAATTATGGAAGGGTTATTGAGTAGAATTATGTAGAAATGGTTGATTATAAAATTCAAGAGTTTTGTTAAATTTTTATAGAATTTTAAAGAGTTTTTCATATTTAAAAAAGTTTATGAAAATATTCTAGTATAATGATTTTAAAAATCTAAAGGATATATGCAAGATTTTTGAAGTTTTATATTAAGAGTAAAATTGTCTAGAAATCAAGTAGTAATAACACAAGAATTGATGAAATTACAAAATAATTAAAAATTATGCTTTTTGAATAACAAGAGATTTTGTAAGTTATTAAATAATTATAAAACCAATATTATTCGATTTCAATAAGAATGTAAAAATCTACTAACCATTAACAATAGAATTTGAGAATTTTAACAATTATACAAATTCACATCCCATTACCACCCACTACAAGAAAACATATTTATTACAAGGGTCATATTCCTTGTTAATTCGTTGTAATAGAAGGGTTACAACGAATTAACAAGGAATAGCATTTCGTTGTAAAACGTCCGTCGTAATGCAAGATTCGTCGTAACTTCCATGTAACATTTACGACCAAATAAATTCGTTGTAAAAGCGAAAGAGAGTATTTCATCGTAGTTTCGTAGTTACGCTTCATCGTAAAAAACTCGTATAGTTTCCTTGTAAAGTCGTCTTTAAGTACTTGTACAATTTACGACGAATTTACAAGTCTTTTAATGTAAAGTCCTTGTAATATTTACGAGGAATTTACAAGTATTTCCTAGTAAATTTCCCGTAAAGATTACGAGGATTTTACAAGGAAGTACTTGTAAAATCCTCGTAATCTTTACGAGAAATTTACATCTCATTGTCATATTATTATATTATTATGAAATATTCAAAATCAAAATATATAATTTATAAAATAAAATATTGAAAATTAAAATATTTTTTTTTAAATATATAAATGTCATAAAATAATATTCAAATTAATAATAGAAAACAAAAAAATTGAAAAATAAAAAGCTAAGGGAGAACGCCGTCGAAGTAGTTGTTGGAGGTGTTTCTTCATGGAGAGTCTCGTACTTCATCTATGGGTTCCGTCTCGAAGAGTAGGATGAAGTCGTCCTTGTGGCTTCATTGATGAAGCTTATTCATACCGTCAGTTCCATCTTTTTATGAGCCACCTTGAAAAAAGAAACATATTAATATAATTAATTACATAAAATTATAAGAAAATAAAATATATTTAATTTTTTAAAAAAAATATCTAATCAGTCGTTTAAATGCCTCAACCTAATATTTGAATACAGTTTTGTTACCTAAAATTACCACCTAAACTAACCACCTAATCTAATTAACTAAACTAATCACCTAAACTAATTACCTAAACTAACCACCTAAACTAACCACCTAAACCTAAATTAATATTAAAAACAACATACCTTTGAGAGAAGAAGAGGAGTGGTTTGAGATGAATGAATGAGGCATTCCTCATTCATGAGTCGAGTTTATATTAGAAAACAACATTCCTCGTAAAGTCGTCGTAATTTTACGAGGAATCTACCAGGCCCGCGTTTTTAGTGTTACGAGGAATCTACCAGGTCCGCGTTTTTAGAATTACAACGAATTTACAAGGAATATTTACGACGAATTTACAAGGAAAATTTTACGACGACTTTACAAGGAAAGCTTTACAATGAAATTACAAGGAAAGCATTACAACGAATTTACAAGGACACATGTATTACGGGGAATCTACCAGGCCCGTGTGTTTTCTATTACGACGAATTTACTTGGACTATATCTGAAACCCCGAAAATCAAATCCCTAAACCCCAAAATCACTTATCTATTTACACCATACCCTTTTACCACATCATCCCCTTTATCATATTTTTTCTTAAACCCTAAACTCCAATTGAATCCTTAAAACGCAAGTTATAAGTACTATAATCAAACAACCACTTGATAGCAAATAATCAAATTATTCTGTAATCTCTAAACCGAGGGTATGAAATGAAGTTAACTTGCTTGAGAATGCTTACAACAAAATCAGTTTGGTAAAACAGCTTAAACACGTTTTCACCAAAAATAATGGTAACATGTTTCGTGAAAAAAATCCTTGTAAAGTTACAACGAATTCACAAGGAAAGCATTACAACGAATTTACAAAGAAAGAATTACAACGAATTTACAAGGACACATGTTTACGACAAATCTACCAGGCCCGCATTTTTAGAGTTACAACGAATTTGCAAGGGAGCATTACAACGAATTTACAAGGAAATCTTTACAACGAATTTACAAGGAAATGATTACAACGAATTTACAAGGACACGTGTATTACAAGGAATATACCAGGCCCGTGTTTTCCATTACGACGAATTTACTACGACTATATCTGAATCCCTGAAAATCAAATCCCTGACCCCCAAAGTCTCTTACCTATAACCTCATATCCCTTTTACCCCATTCCCCCATTCTCCCATTTATCCTATTTTCTCTTAAACCCTAAACTCCAATTAAATCCTTAAAAGCCAACAAATAATAATTATAACCAAACAATATACACTTGCATTAAGTCTTAAACTGATTTATATTTTTTTTTTAAATATTTAAAACATATATTACATCATTCTGAATCATTCGAGTTTTCAACAATATCAGTACAATGATTATCATCGCTTGCATCGAACTCTTCTTCACTTTCTTCATCCGTCATATCGTCGAAAAGATCTTCATATTGACGGTTATCCACATCAATTAGAAGGATGTCATCAGTTTGTTGTTCAGATACTTCCACTTCAGTGATACACACTTCTTCTTGCAAAAGTGATTCTTCTCTAGCAACTATTCGTTCACGAGGTGTAACTTTGATAGCAGCTAATCAAGTTATTCCAAAATCTCTAAACCGAGGGTATCAGTTTGGTAAAGCATGCTTAAAATACGTTTTCACAAAAATTAATGGTAACATGTTTCGTCGTAAAAGCCTTGTAAAGTTACAAGGACTTTACAACGAATTTTCTTTTTCCTCGTAAAATCGACGTAAATTTACATGTAAATTACCACGAAACATTTTCCTTGTAACTTTACTACGACTTTACGACGAAATAAAATCGTAGTAATTTTCTCGTAAATTTACTAGGAATATATTTCCTCGTAATTTTTCCTCGTTATAGGCATGTTTTCTTGTAGTGACCCCTATGTAGGTATACTCTTATGTTCCAACATTAAAATTATATTATGTGTGTATTTTCATAGCACTACAATTGTCAACTGAGTGAAAAAAACTAAAATTGGCAACTTTAGTACTACTAATTTATTAGATTTAAAAAAAAACGTTTAAATTCGTGAACCAGTTACTTTATAAACCTATCGATATTATATTTTTTTTGAACTAACATGATTATTTCGATTTGTATTTTAAATAATAGAGATGTCATAATGTTAACTCTCGTGTATTATAAATATGACATAATCTATTGGCACAACATATTTTCATACTAATGTTTGGGTTTGCATACTACTGATGTTTAACCTGTTTATTTCTAAAATAGTTAGTCCACGTCACCAAGCCCATAAAATAACAATAGTCGAAATTAAAAGGAGGGAGTATTAATTAATTAAAGGTGGATTTAACTATATATTAGAAGGGTGTATTCATTTTAAAAATTTACAAAAAATGTTGGGTCTAAAAAGATGATTATGTTTTAATAAGAGAGATTGCTACTGAATATGTTAAACTAGGTGTTCTGCCTGCACATATGGTAATAATGTTTTTTACAAATACTTATTATTTTACATTTTATTAAATTAAAAACAACATAATAAGTTATTATTTTATGTTTGTATAAAATTAAATTTAAACATCAAATTATTTATATATGAATTTTTTTATCTATTAATATATGTTTATTATTGTCTTTAGATTTTAAAATATTCACATATTAAAAATATTTCAGAAAAATATTTGTAGAAGTTGTTTTTTGCATGATTTGTCTTTAGTTATAAAATATTTCATATCTTAATTTTAAAAAAATTATAATAGAAGATATAAGTTCCAGATAATAACACAATATATAAGAATTATCTTACTTTTTAAAATATGGTTTTGGCAATTTATTATCTCCAGTTATAATCAATTATCTAATATAACGGATAAATCTAATATATAAATATAAATTATTTTAAAATTATCATATATATATATATATATATATATATTTTCATTAAGGATAACCAATCTAATTTTTACATGAGAGCTCCGATGTAAGAAAAAAACATTTGGCAAATAATAGTATAGATAAATTTTATCATAATATGTATTTGGATCAATATTTCCAATAAGAATCAGAGAAACTGACTATAAAAGTATCAAAATCAAAATATATATTAAAATATATTTTAAATAATAATTTAAATAACAATATTAATCATCCTAAAATCATAGAGAATATGAAAATAAGCAAATTCATTAAAATTATGGAAAAATGACAAGTAAGCAAATTTACTTCTTAAATAGTGTTATAGATTTAGAACACTAAATGCAATTTTTTTTTTCAAAATTGAAAATTTTTTATGAACATTTCCTCAAAGAGCATTAATACAAAATCTTACAAACTAGTAGTAAAGCAAAAGATTGGTACAACATTGAATTTGGTAGATTTAACTATTCAGATGACACAACCAAGCTGTGCGCAACTCCGAATCTTCTCGTCATTACCACGACACCCAAGTTAATCCGGTTAGGAGCCAAAAGCATCCCACTCTCCTCGTAGTCGAAGGTTCCATAGTCTATAAAGCGCAAAAAGAAAAAAAAAAATCCAAAAACATACCCGATGGCTACGATGACCAAAGCGCAAAGCAGAGGAGGCTCTTGAGACCTGTAAAAAAAACATCGACCAACACTACCAAGGGAGACAAAGGATCAACCAAGATACTGGGATATATTGACCCGCCAAAAAGAGTCACCGAGGAGAGTCTGAAAACTACGAATGTCTGAAGTTACCAAAATCCTTGCCTATAGTCACTTCCGAGATTCAAAAGACGATGAACTTCACCAAGACTAAAGATTGCTCCAGTGACAAATGGAACAAGCTAAATTAATAATACAGGAGTGTCAAAATAAGTTATCTCGCTCAACTCAGCTAGCTTATATATAGTAAGCTTGAATTTTTCATGAGGTAGTTCAGCTCAGCTTATTTATTATATGAGTTTTAATATGTAAACTCAAATTCAGATCATCTAAATCATGACTTAAATGAGCCAACTCGCGATCTAATATAATAAAAAATAATTATAAATAATTATAAATAAAAATTAGAAGATGTTCCTTAGTATAATTCGAAATGTAAATATTTTTAAAAATCAGAGACATCAATATTAAATTCTAAATAGGCCAACACCAAAAAATTAATTAAGTTAAAGATAAATGATGATCCAAAAAACTATTCTACTTGAGAGTTTTTAGATGATTCATGTTCAAAATCTTGATCCGTTCAAATCATAAAATGAAATTGAAACATGTCCATATATATAATGGAAATTATCTTTTTGCATAAGAAAAATGGAAGTTATCCATATATATATATATATATAAATGACCAAGCTCACGAGTTAGCTCATGTTCATTAAAGATTGTTCATATAGCTTGTGATCTAAATTAAGTTCGATCATTAAATTCATTTATTAAATGAGCTTAAAAATAGAACTCGTGCTCATGAAAAATCGAGCTGAGCTAAGCCAACTCATGAATTATGACTCATTTTGACACCCCTATTAATAACCAAGAGCAAGACTCAAAAGAACTTTGCCAAGCATCAGTGGGGATATGGAACCAAACCGGGCAGAGGAGAACATAGGAAAGAGAGACCACTGAGACAGCGTCAAGATTGTAAGAAGCTATATTAATTGTGTAAATAATGTTCGATGCAATATGCCTTATATACAGGAGTCTTAGGTGTTAACTAATAACAATAGTTTCCTAAAACATGGGATCTTGACTATGGAATATACAGAGATTACAATCATATCTCCAACATGCCCAAAGATGGAGTATCCGAAGTAACTCCAATCTTGTTTTGTAGTTCTAAGAAGCGCGCACGGGACATTGGTTTGGTCAGAGCATCATCTAATTTATCATGTATGGTGCCATGAGATACTTTCAGAGCACCTCTCTTGACATGTCCACGTACGAAGTGATAGTCAATAGCAATGTGCTTCATCCGCGAGTGGAAAACATGATTTGCGCATAAGAAAGTGGCACCGACATGCGTAGCAGAGGAAATAAAGGCAGTTCAATTCCAAGTTTGGTAAGGAGAGTGCATATCTATGTAGTTTCCGAGGTAGCATTAGCAACAACTCTGTCTTTTGCTTCAGTAGAGGAACGAGCTACCCGTTCTGTTTCATTGAAACCCATGATATCGGATATTGTCCAAGGTAAATGATTTAGGAGTTTGTTGAGACAAAATCATCTGAATCGTCCACTCAATCTGCATCTGAGTATCCATGGAGAACCAGTTTGTTAGTACCAGAGAAGAAGATGCCATGGGTGGGAGTACCAGCTAGATATCGCAGTATGTGTTTGGATAGTTTCCAGTTATCTTTGATAGGTTTATGCATGAACTGAGAGAGCTTGTTGACTGCATTAGCGATGTCAGGTCTAGTGAACAGAAGATACTTTGCATGAGTGTCGATGTTTTGAATGGGAAGGTTCTTTCGTCAAACCTAACATGTTGAGAGACATATATTCGACCGGTACTTAGTTGTAGACATAAGTATTTTCTTTGAGTTGGTGAATAATCGATGAAGATACATGGGGTTGACTTGTCTTCCATCTTATGAGCAGTGTATGAGCCTAGCCAAGGATAACAAAGACAACCATAGACTCGGATTTTGCTGTAGTTGGGTTGTATTCTAAATACCTTGTGAAAGGGATAATCCATTTTGAGAACTTGGGTTAAATTAAGTGGATGTTGCAAAAGCGTAGGTCTAGTATGAGCGAGGTATCACAACATGAGTGAGAAGTGTGAGGCCGTTTTTCACTAAATGTTTGTGTCTTCTTTCTGAAATGCTGTAGTGCTCAGGTGTATGAGGTAAAGATGTTAAGTGACTAATGTCGGCTTATGCTATAACTGTTTGTAGAGCGATAAACTCTCATCTGTTTCATTGTATAATGTTTCAATTTTGGTGTTAAAGTGATTTTCAACCAGGGCTTTGAATGTCTTAAATGTGTCGCAAACGTGTGACTTTTGTTTTAGTGGATACAACCATGTATACCGGCTAAAATGATCAATGAGTACGATGTAATAGTTTTATCCGTCGACTGAGATGTTGGGGGAGCTCTAAAGGTATGTGTATATATATTGTAGGGGACGAGATGATGTAATAAAAGTTTAGGAAAAGGTAATTTGTGTGTTTTGTTGATAGCACAATCTGAGCATAAAGAGTTTTGAGTTACAAATCGCACACAAGGAAAGGAAAAATTGGAAACAACAGTTTTAAGAATAGAAGTGTAGGGATGTCTTAGGAGAAAATGCCAATCAAGCATGATTATTTTTGGTGTGGTTGAGGCAAAGAAAGACTAAACGATAAAAGGTTGAGCTGGCTGCTTGTACAACTCATCCTTGGTCTTGTATTGGATTAACAAAACCCCCAAGTTGAGATCCTTCTCCTAAAAGTGAGCAGAAAAAAATTCAACCGAAACTTTATTATCATTACATAAGCGATAGACAATGATAAGATTCTTTTTAGTGTTTGGAATACACAAAACATTATTGAGCATCAAGTTTCGAGTTTGAGAAGACAAAGAAAGATAACCAATGTGGGTGATTAACAAACCAGTTCTATCTCTAATGGGAACCGAGTCTTCACCATTATTAGCTTAATGAAACACCATGATGTTTAAATCGCTAGTGAGGTGATGAGTTTCTCTAGAGCCATCAACCAGGCATTTGTTGGGTTCTGAGACGCAACCGCCATGTTAGCTTTTGGCTGCCACGGATGAAACAAAGAGGGATTTTAGCTAGAACTGTTATGTTGTAGCAGTCGAGGACATCGTTTGGCGCTATGGCCAAAAATGCTACAGATTTTGCATAGTCCATGATAGCTTTTAGATTGACGATTGTTTTGCTTGGCTGGGTTATTGTTATTGTATTGTTTTGGCTTGTTATTGCCCCATTTCTGATTCTTGGTGCAATACTGCTGGTTCTGGTACTGTTTTGGACAAGATGTCGCTATGTTTTGTAGTGACCGAAACAGAGTTTGAAGCAAGAACATACATTGTCAGCAACTTTGCTTCTTTGTTGATGAGTTTCTCGTGAATCTCAACAATAGAAGGTGAGGTATCACGACCCTAAATTTGCTCAGCCACAGATTTGTAATCCTCAGAGAGTCCATCAATGATGTATTTTTTCTTCATGGTCTAGCGGTTTGCCTAGGAGCGCTAGTTGATTAAAGCGACTAGTAAAATTTCTCATGTAATCATCAATAGTTTTGTCAGCTTTGGTGTAGTGGTTGAGCTGAAATCGCAGTTGTTGGATATGGCCTCAGCTTGGAGTTGCAAACGTAGTACTGAGCGATTTTCAAACATCATGAGATATTTGGATTGATGGTGAAAGTGTTTCAATGAGACCACTGTAGATTAGATGGTCTTGATGCCTCCAGTTGGTGTAATCTGGGTTCGGTGTTGTTTTCTTGTCGAAGGTATGGGTATGTTCTGGTGCAGACAGAGATTCATCGATGTAACCGGCGAGGTAGTAGCCGTCGAGTAATGCATATATTTTAAGGCTACATGTCATGAAGTTGGTGGAGTTGAGTTTTGTTATGTTAACCATGTAGATGTTGAGAAGAGAATGAGTAGCATTGAGATATTCAACATTAGCAACCACAGTGATTAGGCGAGGAAGAAAAAGAAGAAGAGAAGAGATGGCGACCAAAGAAAAATTAGGATAACCGATGTGCTCTGATACCATGTAAGAATCTATATTAATTGTGTAAATAACTCACAATGCCATAAGCCTTATATATGTAAGACCCGATCCCGGCCCTTGAACCCAAACTGATCCGCGGCCTTAACTCCTTATATTTAACTAGTTGATTCCGGTTTTAAGTCCATAATTTCTAAGTTCATTTCAATTCTATTGAGGTTCATAAACAATCAGATAACAGAATGAAACATAAGGGGCAAATCGATTGTATTAATATCAAATGAGATTCATACATAGGTTCATATCATTCAGTTTGCACAATAGGCTATCATAAGTTCATTCCTAACAGAGTCTACCCATACACCACACATCTTCCCATGGCCTGAATCTTCACGATTCCTTAGCTTTACCACGATCCAAGTCAGATCCTGAAACCAATCCATACACATCAATAAACAACAATCCGATATCCTAACATCAAGATCTAATCATGCATGGTTCGGTTCCTTAGAACTAGGTCATGTCCAAAATTGACATACTTAAATAAATTCCCAAAAACTAATTAAAATTCATGATAATCCCTGATAAATCCCAACTAAGAGATTCCCATAATCAGTTTCCAACAAATTGGCCAAGAAGGGTTAAAAACCGATCATGAACAGTCCGGCCAAAGGCCAAGGACTCTGATCCTGTACCGGCCAAGGCCTGGGTTCAGTATTCCCTGTCTGTTCAATCCATAAACAACACAATATACAGAAGAGAAGATGATCTAGAAGAGATAGGGAGAATGGATGTAACCGGCTCTCAAACTAGCCACAAGCCCGATCGGATCAATCCGCCGGCTAGGGCCGTTTGCTTGCCATGTACACTACTGACCTTAGGCGTTCTCTCTCCTGACGCCATCTCCTTCTCCTTGTCTTTCTCCTTCTCTTTCTGTCTGGTGTCCATCTCTTCAAGCCTTGTCTCCCACGATCAGATCTTCACCGGAACAGCCAAGCCCTCCACGGTTCCCTCTCTCCACCGCCGGCCCCTCTCTCTCTCTCTTTCTTTCTTTGGGATTCTCTCTCACGATTTTGGCAGAGGTTTCCCTAAAGAATTGTGTGTCCAAATCTGGCCCCAAGGCCTTGTATTTATAGAGAGAGGGAGTCGGAACTGCCCAAGGGGCGAAGGGGTGGGAGTTGTGGCCGAAAAGGTGCCTTCCTCTCCCTTGCAACCTTTCGCCATCAACTGCCTCTTAACTGGTCCCCAACTGCTCCAACTGCTCATGTTCCTGTCGATTTCAAGCCTGGATCCTAGGCCTGAACCCATAGACTGATCGTCCAACACCACGACCACACCATCTAGCCAGGCCGCCATAACCGCCCATGTAACCATCTAACCGCCTCGGACATGAACACTCAGCCCAGCTGAGTTGAGCTGATTGCTAGCTACCTCCAGCTGAGTGAGCTAGTCCATCCAGCTCCACTAGCTGATGTGTACTGACTGAGCTACCATCGAGCTTCCCCGAGCTAACCGAGCTTGACCATTGCCTCGCCCAGCTACCGAATCACTCGTCCAGCTCTGTTGAGCTTGTCTCCGCCTAGTTCTGGTTAAGTTTCAGCCTTTTGATACCCTTAACCATGTGTTTGAGCCATGATACGCTTGTCTTTAGGTCTGATGACCTGACTGGTGCGTCTCCTCGCACCATGGCTCATCCCAAACGATCCTATCTCGGATCGGGGACATGACAATATACATTAGCCTTATGTGTTAATAACAATAGTTTCCTAAAACAAGGGATCGTGATATTAACTATAGATAGATGACCAACACGAGTAATAGACCTTCCTGCCTCTATGAGCATGCGACTGCTTCACCAACATGCAAAGGAAAACCGCAAGCATAGACTCACCTCCTAGTTGAAGAAACGTCGGGAGCTCTCCAAGCATCGATTAGAGGCAGAATTGCACCGAGACTCCAAGGTAAACGCCACCAAACCACAAACATAAACCACAACACACACAGACCCGAATCAAATATATCGACAGACCACACACCAGATTTGACGAAGAAGATGTCCTACCACCACCCACTCGCCGATGCCTCATGAAGGAGAACCAGAAATGAAAAATTTCCTTTTCCAACTGAACGCCGACCCCACTGAGAGCCAACACTCTACCTCTGTGCCGAGATTTCAGAACTAGCATAAACAGAAAAAGGCGTCGGAGCCTCCTGACGAATGAAATCCAACTGGATGTTCTTCTATAAGTAGAACCTCGAGCAAGAAAAAAGAAAAGAAGTGACTTCGAAGACGCAAAAGATTGTTGGGCAGAAAAAAGCGATAGACAAATTTTTTGGTGCCAGCATGCGCGCTCACACGCCATCAGGCGAAAAAATCAACTTTAAATTTTAGGATGGGAGAGAGAATCCACTAATCTTCTTTGTTTTGTCTCTGAAATGCACTAACTGATATTTAGAACATTAAATGTTGCTTACACTGTACGCATGAGAGTCTATCAAGCTGGTTCTTGTTCTTAAGCTGTGCACCAATCTCAATTCTCAAACAGCGAGTTGATGAGTCCTAAGAGCATCTCCAACAATGAACTTCATTTTAAGGGCCAGTGACCTTTAAAATGAGGGTTTGAGGATGAGTTACTCTAACAAGGACCCTCAAATTTATCTTTAAAGTTTTATGTCACTTGCTATTCAGTCCTCAACTTTAATATAAGTTAACTATCATCGTTATATTTTTCATAGATAGATAGTAAATAATACACATTGAAATTATTAAAATTTTTTTTATAAATACAATTTTTTATAACACAAAATTACATAAAATAACAATAAAGCACACATTAATTCATAAAAATATAAATTACTTATTATTGTCATTTCCATAGTATTCCCATATATGATCAATCAATGCATTTTGAAGTAAGAAATGAGCCTTTTGATTTTTTTATCTGAAGATTACGAGTTAAAAATTGTTGGAATCAAGCATTTTCATTTATCACCATTTCAACGGTTGCTTGTGGTGCCGGTCTTGTATCTCTAACCGGTGCGTTGATATCACGTTCATCTTCGATAATCATGTTATGCATTACAATGCATGCTGTCATTATTATATCATGTAATACCTCTTTTCCATGTCATTATATCCTCAAAGAAGAGAGCAACAATAACATCCTATTACACCAAATTTCTATGGACCATACTTTGGTGATCATGGAGGCTCGGGATCCCGATTATTAACATCAGTGTATGGATTATAATTTTTGTAATATATGTGTGTAATAGTTATTGTAAAATATTTAATCTTTTAATTTTGATCTTTAATTTGTATTATATTTTTTTCAATGTAATATAGTTGTTCTGTGAAATAATAAATATATTTTATGTAATATTGTTTTTTATTAATTTTATTTTAGTTTTAACATTTTTATATATTTTATGTATTAATAATATATATATGTGTGTATATATAATATATACTAGGATAAGACTTGCGCCTTGCGCATGATAAATTTATATAATTTTTTTTTAAAGAATATTACGGAAAAATAAATTTATATTTTTGATTGAATTAATATTTTGGTCTTTAAACAATTTTTTTTAACTTTTTGTTAATTAAATCATTTGTTTACTGATGAGTTGATCTCATTTTTAATAAAATTTTAGGTCAAAAATCACTTACCCCATAAGAACCTAATGTTTAGGTTGAAAAATTTCGGGTGTATTTGATTATAATGAAACTATGTCAGCTCGGTTTTATATCATGATTAGTAATTTAAAAATTAATTATGGTTATGAGAAGTTTATGTTCACGTGCCAATCCTATCTATCTTCAATATTTTTCTCTTTTTCATTTTGGTTATTGTTCGATATAAATATTGATTTTGAAGTTTATTCTCACTTCGTTTGTTTGTTTTGACCTGAGATTTAGAAAATGCTTATGTTTTATGAAATAATAAAATAATAATTATATATGTTAAATAACTAAGAAATATGTTACTATTATGTAATAAATTGGCGTGTGCATATAAATCAAACTATCACTCTTGTTTATTCGCAATCATTTTAGGGTAAAAAAATCAAAACAATCAATCGTATCTATCGTATATGATATAGAATTAAATTTAAATGATATTAACACACATATATATATATATATATATTACACTTTTAATATGGATATTTATTAAATGAAGTTTCTACTCATATGATTTTATGATTATTTGCATATTTGTGTAACAAAAGTTTACACCAACGATTTTTTTTAATGTGGGATAATTTCAATAATTTATAATCATTTAAAAAACAATGAAGATTTCAGAATTAAAATATTAACTTTTCAATATATGTTCAATGCAAATATCAAAATATAAGTACACATTTTCATATGATGTATAGTTTAATTTAAACGATATGAAATATATATATATATATATATATATATATATATATATATGTATATATATATATATATGTATATATATATATATATATATATGTATATATATATATTAACATAAAAACCTATTAGAATAAAATTATTTCTTCATATGGTCTTATAATCATTGTATCTTAATATAGAAAAAAATTTAAACCTTGATCATAAAAGTTTATGTGAGACTTTTAACAGTTTTAGTAATTTATACTCGTTTTAAAAAATTCAAAATACAACATATACAAAAAATCGAGATTTTTATTATATGATTAATGTAATTATGTAATTTATTTGAATAATAAAGAAATAAACAAAAATGATAAAAGGTATACAGATTGTTATCAAGTCTCTATTTTTTAAAATCATTAATTGCTATATATATATATTTTAATCATATTAGCCGTAGGTTTTATTTAAGGAAAGCCTGCGAAACAATAAAGATTTGATATATGCAACCATTTATAGCCTGCGAAATATTATTTTGCTAGAGAGTATAATTTTTAGACTATAGTTTATTTAAGTTGATCTAGAATTCTTTGAAATATGATTTAGAAGGCATACACAAGTGCCACATAGGATATTTTTTGTTTTAATTTTTACAAAATTCAGGTTATAACTTTTTAAACGATCCCTAATTAATATATAGGGGATTTGAAAATTTAAGTGAAATATAGTTATAAGGATTAAAGTGATAAAAAAATTAATACTAGTATTAATATATGTGAATTATAAGGACTACACTGAAAAGTAAATAGTGTTTTGAAGGCTTGAATAGTAAAACTTCAGATTTGAGGGTTTAAGGACCCGTTAGAGATGCTCTTGCTGTTACTCTATGTCATGTGGTGATGTATTTATTTATTTTAAAATCATACAAAAATTTTACGAAATAAATATATAAACTCGATTAGACATTTGTGTGGTACAACAAATGATATACGATGCGGCGCTTATATTTGAAACGTACGTTGACCCTAAGCTCGTCCTCTTCGGGGTCATTGTAACTTTGCTTTTCTGAGTTGGAACCATGTATGTTGACAATACTTTTTCTAATTTTGTTTAGGGATTCATTTCGTTCTTTTACTTGCCAACAAAAATGTTTGGTTTCATTGACTCTCTTATTTAAATTTGTGCGTTGTATAAAAGAAGTTTGGTGATATGCCGTTTGCTCATTTATAAAATTTACTGAGCTAGTGTACATTGTATAACGTTACATTCTTATTTTTGTGTTTCTTCTCTTGATTACCACATGCCACGATCTGTTATTCTAATCTCGGTCATTTTAATAGTCTCTTCACTTTCACGAAACATGACCGACAAGTTTAAAGATAAATTATTAGACATTGACCCACAGAAAAACGCTTTGCCGTGATTTGTTAATTATTACACCAAAACGGCCAAAGTTGATGTTAGATATGAAAACGACAAAATGTTTTCCGATAGAGGTAGACCAAATTCTGAACCGAACCGAGTTAAGTTGAGTTCACTATGCGCTTGGGCTTGAGTATAATCAGAATTAGTTTCCGTTTTGCGGTCTTCTCCGGTTTACAAATATGTATTCAAATCAAAGTACCTACAAATAAATTAATGTCATCAATCAATAAAAACAATATTTGTCGGCAAGAAGTTGGTGTATGTGACACGTCATGCGGCATAACTCGTGGTTTGAAGAAGCATGGCCACAAAGCTCACATGACGCTTAGCTAATACTTTCAACATCACACAGTTCACTCTAATCTGTCACCTACACGTAAACATCACCGTTTCGGTGCATCTTCCGCCTTTGTATTCCGTTACCAATTTTAATCGTAACGCTTTAAATTTTTAAAAACAGAGATATCGGTGATTTTTTAAGGTGATGTTTCTAGATATACTGCATATATTTTAGTGTGATTTTTTTCCTTTTCTCCGGAAGGAAAACGTGGTTGAGAGGCAACTAATAGTTAGTTTCTGACACAACCTATGTTAATAAATAGAAAAATATAATCTAAGATAATAGTTTCTGTTTCTACAAGGACACGTTGTCTGTAACGCTGAGTTCCAAGTGTTCAGTATTCACCGGCTCTTGTGGTCTTCCCTTGTCGGTTGCCGGCATAGACGGTTAATCTCACAGGCACGTGTCCATGTCCTTCCGCTCCGTAATGCTTCCAACACCTTGATAAAATTAATATTACCAGTGTACTAATCAGGACCTCCATCTTCTAAAACTTTTAGTAGTATCACCCAAAATTTTAATTTGTTTCATTTAGACCCAATCTGACAAGAAAATTGACATCTTTATACATCTATCTATTCTTACCAAAATCATGGAGCTTAACACAATGGTCTACTGCGCAAACAGCAGAATTTATGTTCTGCAAATGTCAATGGTTATTTGTGACAATTAAATCATGTTTTGTAGTCGTTAAGTTAATGATATATTTCAATATTTAGCAATAAAATTTCAAACATCAAATTGTTAGATTGACGATTCTAATTACCAGATCTGCGTAACAATAATGATTTGATCGAGAATGACTAATGGAAACAAAATTCATTATTATTACACTTATCTTTCAACGATGTAGGGAGAGTTGACAAACTCGTGAAAGTTTTGAGAGAAAATCGTGAACCGTGAGATAGTTTGGTAGCAGCCGAAGCGAATTAAATATAGTTTCCATTTGTATATTACAGAACATTTAAAAAAGGTAAAAGAAACAGAATCTCCTTGTTTCTCGAGCAATCTTAAAACTCTTCTCTCTACTTAGCTTTACGCCATCAACGAGAACCACATAAAGAACGTCTCTCCTTTCCCGGAGATTTTAGCTCCGTCCTCGCAACGTATCCAATATTTCCGGCGACGGAATCTCTCCTATCCCCTTTCTTCCCTCTTAATTGATAACTATGCTCCCCGTCTCAAATCCAACCAGTCCTGAACGCCTCCTCAAGAAATCGAGAACACCAGACAAAACCACCACCGACACTGATCAGAAAATCTCCTTCAACTCTGTCGGAAACTCGTCCGCTAACCGCTCTGCCTCCATCGCCGCCTCCCGGAGCCACTGTACATGGCTCATCCTCTCTCTCCTCTGTCTCCAGCTCCTCCTCTTCCTCACTCTCCGCTCCATCGCTTTCCCCAGCCGTCGCTCCCCTGGAAACTTCCCTTCCCCCGCCGTCTCCGTCTCCGTCTCCTCCATCGAGTCTCTCTTCACCTCCGATGAGCCTCTCTTAACTTCCGACGAGTCTCTACCCACCCGAACCCGCTCCGAACCCGACGACTCCGGGCGATGCGAAAGGGGTCGGGTATTCGTCTACGACATGCCGAAGATCTTCAACGAAGTGATCCTGCAAGAGTGCGACAATCTCAACCCGTGGAGCTCTCGCTGCGACGCGCTTTCCAACGACGGCTTCGGCAAAGAAGCGACGTCGTTGAAAGGCGTGATCCCTGACGATTTGGTTCCTTCATGGTTCTGGACTGATCAGTTCGTCTCCGAGATCATCTTCCACAACCGGATCCTCAACCACCGTTGCCGGACTTATGATCCGGAGTCCGCGACGGCGTTCTACATCCCGTTCTACGCTGGACTCGCTGTCGGTCAATATTTATGGTCTAATTACGCGGCGGCTGATCGTGACCGTCATTGTAAGATGATGACTGAGTGGGTCAGGGAACAACCTTACTGGAATAGATCCAACGGATGGGATCATTTCATTACCATGGGTCGCATCACATGGGATTTTCGCAGAACCAAAGACGAAGATTGGGGATCTAACTGTATCTACATCCCGGGAATGCGTAACATCACGCGCCTTCTCATTGAGCGCAACTCTTGGGACCATTTCGACGTCGGTGTACCGTACCCCACCGGATTCCACCCTCGATCGGACTCCGACGTCGTGAAATGGCAGGATTTCGTCAGGAATCGCCGTCGCGAGACGCTGTTCTGTTTCGCCGGAGCACCACGCGCCGGGATTCAGAACGATTTTAGAGGATTGCTTCTCGATCACTGCAAGGAGTCGCAAGGAGCTTGCCGAACGGTGGATTGCACCGGAGGAAAATGCTCGAATGGCTCGTCGGCGATCTTGGAGACGTTTCTCGGCTCTGATTTTTGCCTTCAGCCACGTGGAGATAGCTTCACGCGCCGCTCGATTTTCGATTGCATGTTAGCCGGTTCTATTCCGGTTTTCTTTTGGCGTAGAACCGCTTACATGCAGTATCAGTGGTTTTTACCGAACGAACCGGGTAGTTACTCGGTTTACATAGACCGGAATGAGGTGAAAAACGGGACGACGTCTATAAAGGAAGTGTTGGAACGGTTCAGCAAAGAAGATGTGCGGAGAATGCGGGAAAAAGTGATCGAGTTGATACCGAATTTGGTGTACGCAAAGTCTCTGAATGGATTAGAGACTTTCAAAGATGCTTTCGATGTGGCCTTAGATGGAGTATTTAGGAGATTCAAGGAGCAAGAGAATTGGTACAAATGGAGATGATGATGATGAGGGAGATGGTTCGATAAATGATTATTTATTTATTAAATAAGAGTTTTTTTGGAAAATTTAGCTCCAGCAAGGTTTTATGATTACACTGTAAATTTATGATTTTTATCTGAGAGATGAATAAGTTGGTTGGTTAGTTGAGTTTTGTTATTTACACTTGATGGAGTAGTCAAGGAAGTTGTGCTATGTGTGGAGTTTCTCATTTTATATTATTCTCTTTTGGAGATAGCGAGTATGGTGGCTTTACGGGTTAGATGTTGATGGTTCTTGAATATTTAATACATCTGTAATCTTTTGGGCTAATTGGGTAGGTGGGAAGTGAAATAAATGGACCAAAGGCCCGCAATTCCGCACGTAGATTAAAATAATTCGATTGTACCATGTTGATAAAAAATGAGAGGGGAGGTAGAAGTCGAATTTTGATTTTGGGGTTGGGTTTGGGTTTGATAATCGTAGAAAGATTGGAAAACAATGTTAGATCTCCAAGAAATCAAGTATGTATATCAAGAAAAGAAGGTGGATCCATTTGATTGGCTTAATTGATCGTCTCTGGTATACTTTGTTTTACGAATGTGAAGACGATACTAGAGCATGATTATTGGAAAGTTCTTAGGGTAGAATTTTTATCGGAATATAAGAACCCGTCTCTTAACTTTTAACTAAAAAATTAAGAACCGTCTCTTAAAACTCTTATTTAAGAGTCAGTTCTTAGTTTTTTAGTTAAAAGTTAAGAGTCAGGTTCTTATATTCCGATAAGAACTCCACCTTAAGAACCCTCCAATAATCATGCTCTTGTAACAATCGTTTTTTACTTCAGTTTTTTTTGATGTGGAGATACCAAAAGTGTAGAAAAAGAAAAATCAAGAATATGTAGTACACAATCATTTTGACTTAAGAAAAAAAAAATACTACACAATCATTGGAAGATAACTGATGGAAAAATATTGAATAGTGTTGTAATCTTATAGGAGTAATCTTCGTTACACTATCCAGTATCTTATTACTTTGCTCATAAATCAGAATGTTGGAACACTAAAACTTTTTCTCATGTTGCTTGAATCACTGCTTTTGGTGGTACGGGCATGGCTTACGGTACCTCAGAAGTCGCGCATGATCCAATACTAATCTAGATATTGGTATCAGATGTGGTTGTTAACGAAAACCGAATTTGGCTATGATGACCGGGAGAAAAGTGCACCCAAAGAACGTGACCTCTAACAAATGATGATGGAGAGTTGGTGTAATATGTACATATGTAACCATTCTATATTTCTGTTGGGTATGGGCTTAGCCTTCCCAAAAGGCCTGCAAGACAATTATCCAGACACGTGACTACTACAACAAAGAAAGTCGGCTCGTCGATTTGCGAGCCGACGATCGGCTCGTCGATTTGCGAGCCGACGATCGGCTCGTCGATTTGCGAGCCGACGATCGGCTCGGCCCTAGACTACTTTTGGTCGTCGAGACGACTGACTGAACGTCATCGGCTCGACGAGTTGACTCAGCGGCCTGACGCCCCGGCCCAATCACTCGAGGAGGCCCATCGAGGCAAAGCGCATTAGGTCAACGAGCATTTGTCTATAAAAAGAGGAAAGGCAACAAGTGGTGGATCCACAAATTACTACACACACACTTTCGGCTAGACTTAGGGTTTTACATCTTACATCTCGCCGACTTGTACGGTCCGACGAACTTATCTTCGCCGGACTATTTCATCCGTTCTCTTCCCCTTTTGTAACACTGTTTCGAATCATTGATCTAATAAAACACGTCTTTGTCTTGACCCACCGACGAGAACTCGTCCTTTCTCTTCACTATTTTATTGACAGTATCAGTTTAAACAATTTCGGTTTGTAATGTTAAAATGAGAATGTTTTCGTTCTTCATTAGAAAAAGTGTAAACTAATTTAAATTTAATAGAAATGATACGTCACTTTGCTAGAGGAAAGATATTTTTCTTGCTCTAAGGTTGTTGGTTAGTGGGTTATGTAGTGTGCAAAGTGTAAGTTATAAGCTACCACCAGTCACACATATTCTCATATTCTCATACAGTGGAAGAATTATCGGCCGTAAAATTATCTATGTAATATTTCTCATCATTGTAACAACGTAATTAATCAAAAGTTAAAAAAAGCTACCACCAGTCTTCATATAACACAACTTCTCATGTGCTCTTTTCAGCTCTCATCTCTCTGAAGAAAGACCACAAAATTCTTCTCTTTCTCATCCATCCCTCATGATGAAGAAGAAAACTGCCCTTACACTATGATTGTCACCACTAGCTGTTTCTCCCTTGATTTGTCAATGGATCAGATAACTATCGCTCAGGGTGACGCCAACTGGTAACAAGGTTTTGATTACAGCAAACTTCTGCTTTTTTTTTTTTGTGTGTGCATGGTTCTGAATCTTGTTGTGAGTGTATCATTTTCAAAACCTTATATATATTCTATCTTGTTTGATGCATGTAACTATGTAAAAATTGTGTTAAATCCTGATAATCCAAATCAAGACATTTAAACCGAAATGAGACTTAGATTCGATTTATATTAACTAGTTTGATTTCATTGTATCGATATAAAAATATGAAATCAGTTCTGAACTGTTGTAAAAATATAGACATGGTTTTTCTTTTGGAAAATCAGATCTTATATAATTTTAAACCGAAATTCCAATACTATGATCTCTAGGCTATACATTATACTAGATAAATTTCACAATTGTTTATCAAAAAAAAAAACTAATATACATAAAATAAACTCCAAAGGAAACGTAATCGCACACTTGGAAGCTCTATCAACATGTGTTCATTATTTGAAATACATGTGTATCTTTTTTTTTTCTTTGTCAGCTGTGTATCTTTCTATTAAGACTTGCAATGAAAGTTTCAATTCCATTAATCGTTGCGATTTTTATGTACCAGCGTACACTTATGGATATATATATATATCCCTTATATATTAATTGAACATCATTTAAAAAATTATTACTTTAAGTTTGTACTAATTAAAAAGAGATCATGCTTAGGTGTCATTTAATTACGATGACAATTTAGCTTACATGACAGCTTAAAAATCAATTGAAAAAATGTTGGTCAAAATCCAATTACTAGGGAACATTATATTAACCTAAAATATAAGAAGTATATATTATTTCCTTGAAAAAAGCTACGGGATTACCTAATATGATTAACATATATATGACAATTAATGACTATGAATAATAAAGATTTAATAACAATTTTTGCATCCTTCTTCATTTTTGTTTTATTTTATATTATTAAAAAATTAAACAATCACACTAATCATACAATAAAAAAATAGATTTTTTTTTATTTTATGCAATATTTTGAATTTTTTATTATGACATTAAATTACAAAAATGAAGAAACCTTATATGTTATATTTTAATTTTTTTTAAAACGACTTTAAATTACAAAATCTTCTAGGCTATATTTTTCTTATATGTTAGATTTTTTCTTATATGTTATATTTTGAATTTTATAAAACGATTTTAAATCACAAAAATGTAAATTTTTCTTAAGCATACGACTAAAAGCATTAAAATGACATGTATCAATTCGATGGTTGATCTGAAATATTTCAAAACCATATAGAAGATAAAAGTCAAAATAATTCACTGTTCACTTTTTTCAAGAATGTGTTTGATGGACTGTGTCATAATTTGTTTAATGTCCAATCCGATCAATCCATGATATATTAATTATAGTTTAATTCCACAATTTTTAATAAAAATTGATCCGGTCCATCGGAAAGAAATTATATAATAACAACAAAAAATATTGTATATGTATAAATAAAATGATTAAATACATAAAAAAATTATCGATAATATATACAAATAAACTCACCATGAGCAAAGCGCAGTTCTTATCCTAATGTATATATATATAAAGTGGTTGCACTGATACTAGAGGAACCATTAACAGGGGCGGTCCTGTAATAAGTAGTCCCCTAAGCAAAAAAAGATGGCCCATACATAAACACTTTTTTTTTTGTTCAACACCCATACAAAAACACAAGAAGTAAAAAAATGAAAAAAAATATTCAAGCCATAGTGGACAAAACTCATTTCTTTTTCTATTTCTATGTTAAATGTGGATTCCACTGAAGTGATGATATTTTGTTAGTAAAATTTTCTTACTTTTTCACCCGGCAATCATTTCTTTCGTATCATAAAACTTCTAAAAAAGTAAAATAAATATTTTTTTGAAAAAATGGGGCCCTGAAGACTGGCCCAAGGCCTATGTTTCAAATGGTTCTCCGCAGGGACGCCCCTGACCATTAAGTGGAAGAGTAGGTTTCGAGAAATGTCCATCTCTGTTTTATTCATTTCCAGTGGAGGAATTGGTCTTAAGCAAAAATGCTAAGGACACTAAGATATCATGTTTGATTCTTCCAAAAGAGAGTAGTGCATAGGCATGCGAGTTCGGTTTCTTCGGATAGTTTGGGTTGGTCAAAATCTCACCAAAGTGAACCGAAAATTTTGGTTTGGTTTTTGGTTAGTTGTGTTTCTATTTTTTTTACGAAAGTTTTCGGTTTTGTAGTTAGTTCGGTTAATTTTTTTGTTTAAATTGAATAAAATATGAAACTTTCTGGTTAATTTCAGTTATTTCATTCAATTCGGTTATATCGATTCATATTTTGGTTAATTCAGTTAGTTCATTTTGGTTAATTCGGTTAGTTCATTTTGGTTATTTCAGTTAGTTTGGTTATTTCGATTCGGATTTTGGTTAGTTCGGTTCAGAATTTCGGTTAAGATTGATACTTTTTGATTTTTTTTAGAAACCCGAATATAAAATGATTATATAAAATTAAGATATTTAATTTAGATAACAACATAATTTTAAACATAATATTATATTTAATTTTTCATATATATATAGATTATAAAATGATTTTAAATTGATCAAGAAATGAAAACCACACATTCAGTGTTGGAACTGGATTTAGTACTAAATCCGTCCGGCCAAAAGAATAAGAAAACCGGTTAACGAGTACTTTGAGTTAAGCTTAAACGGGCCTAGGAGAACTCGTGACGCGACGTCGGCCAGGCCGAGGTTATTTGGATAATTAATGAGTCAAAGATCAAGAGGATTATTCTCCACATATCTCGGAGTCGATAATTATAAAGAATGAGTCATAGCTAAAAAAGGGGAGCACTTGCAACAAACCACCAACCATGTTACGAGCTTCTTGCATCAACCTTATTCTCATATAAAATACGCCTTGGAGCTAATGAGATGGGGACTCCGTCTGGAAGAAGAAGAGGACAACATCTTACAAAAAAAAGAATAAAGGAAACACTAAACGTGAAGAGAGACTTCGGTCCCAGCAAGACCTCTTCATTCTCCACCAACTCGTGATTGAATCATTATACCCATGTAATGATCAAACGATTCTTCCATTATCCAATTATAAAACAAGAAAGAGAGACATTAGATTATTGAGATCATGTCACCAAGTCAAAGACGTCACGACACTCTTGAACGAGAAGACGTGCCCGGATTCCCAGTCTATGACCATGAATGTTGGGGCGGTCATAAGTGCCAATGGATCGCGCTTCTCGCTGTGGGTGTTGTGGAACGTTGTTGGCTCCATTGGCGTTCGCATCATCTTGAGGTTGGTCTTCCATATTAATATCCAATCTCTGCAAGTGAGGCTGTTGCTTTTCTTTTCTTCTCTTTCTAGCACACTCTCTCTAAAGCTCTGATGTCTGCAACTCTGGGAACTAGGTTTGATGGACCCCTACTCCTCAAGTTCATACACCTGAAAGTAAAAGGGAGGTGAAGAAGGAGAATCAGTAACAAGAGAAAAAAATAATAAAAATGACTTAGTCTCAAGCAAGTGACTAAATCTCAATGTTCAAATCTACTCAGAATTTGGCAACGGCGCCAATTTGATGTTAGGAGTTTTCAAGGCTCCTAAGACAAATGATGTAGTATAAAAGATTGTCGAACCAATTCTAAGGGATTTCAAAGCACTGAGAATGCAAGTACTCACTTAATCTAAGTGCAACCGGTGATTTAAAAGATTTCTAAACTAATGATTAATGCTAATGCAGTTGCAGAATAATAAAAGCGATAAATGAAGTAACTTTCTTGACTAAGGGAAAAGAGAACTCATGGGCATAGGGATTAGACCTTGGGTGATCAAGTTTCGAACTAAGGATGGCAGACGATCAATCAAACTATCAACCTTAAGCTTAGACACAGTTCTAAACAAGCTCTATGTCTAGCTGAATGTTCATTTACTAACACATTTCAAACATCAAATGTCTTTGGTTGAATAATATGAAAGCAATCATTACTGACAAGTCTAATGGCTATCTTAGCACCTCTAACAACAAATGTCTTTGGCAAAGTATGCTAAAAGCTTAAAAGAGTTGTCTCAGGCATTTCATCAAACACCTTTTGGGTGGAAAATGCCTAAACATCAACTTTTGAGAGGCCAACTCAGAAGATGCATTACGAATACTCTACTAGCAAGGACTAAGAATGATCTACACTAAAACATCCTAGCTCTAACCTAACCACCCTTAATCTCCCTAACCCATGAATTCAAAAGGTGATTACTCACTAATCTCTATGATTCCTCTTAAACCCATATTGGATTTCAGATTAATCATGTAGAGAAATACAGAGAATCGATATGAAAACAACAGGACTGCAATAACAAAAATGATCAATTCAATCAAAGAGATGAACTTCCCAAGAGGTTTTTGGTGGTTTTCTTAAGATAAAAGATAATCAGCCTCCAATGGCTTACAAAAGGTACTTAAACATAGGTTTAGAAAGTGTAAAACGTGCATAACAAAATGACCAGAAAGCCCTTGATAAATCATAAGTTCGACCAAATAGACGACGCGCAGCGACCTCGGCACGTTGCTCCGGGAGGTCGTTCTGGGTGCTGGGAGCGACCTCAGGTAGTCGTTGTGGGACGTCGCTCCTGGCTTGTTCGTCGCTCTCAAATCGACACAACCCGAGCGACCTCTGGGTATCGCTGTGGTGAGGTCGCTCTGGAGCTGGAGCGACTTCGCCTTGTCGCTCTAGGAGGTCGCTCCGAAGCGTAAATGGCGAACGACCTCGTGTTGTCGCTCTGGTAAGGTCGCACTGAGAGGTAGGGAACATCGAGTTCATGGCGTCACTCCGGTAGGGTCGCTCCCATGCACTGCTCGTCCAATGATCACCTTAATCACCTCTTTTGAGCTCCAAACGCACCCAAATGTCCCCAAGAACTCCATGTGGTACTCTAATACCTAATAAAGACTCATGCATGCAAAATGCAACCTAAACATGGCTAAATCCTAGTCTATATGATCAAAATGCACATGGGTGAATGGATAACACAATGGAGACATGCAAGATATCAACTCCCCCAAACTTGTTCTTTACTTGTCCTCAAGTGAACTTGCAAGAACTCATATAGGAGAGAGGTTTGAAGGTGGGAAGTCATAGCCAAAAGTAACACTTCCTAGCACTCAACTTAACATCATAAAGAAACATAGCAAATAGCATGATCAACTCTCTTATTATACTCTAGCTTCTCTAGACCTATCCCTACTCTTATGCCTCTACACAAGTCGCAATACTCATCAACTAGCAAGTCCCTTCAACCAGCTCTCACTTTGATTCACACACACACACACAAAGTGAATTCTCACAAATGGGCAATTGATCTCAATCATTTGGCTAGGTAAGCAATGGTCTAATATGAATGAAGAGAGGGGTTCAAGTGTTTTCATTTAAAGGTGGTTATCACTCAAAACAAGGAGCTTGATCATTATGCAAAATTTATCTAAGATTAGAAGCAACTCATGCATACATAGATTAATTCTCATCATTCTACCATTTTTGTTATAAGTGATCACAAGTTCTCCCCTTTTTATCATCTCAAAATCAAAATAAACCCCTCACATCACTCACCCAATGAACAACTCTCTTTTTCTTTTAACTCAACCACTAGGGGCTTTAATTCATTTTTTACATGCTCTAACTCTTTCTCATTTCCTTCCCCACCTTCTCTTTGATTCTTTTTCTCTTCTTTTTTTTATATATGGGGGAAAAGTTCTTTGTTACATAATCTAGAGTTTTATACTTTTTTTTCTTTTTTTTTTAGAGTTCTCTTTTATAATTATACTCTTTTGCTCATCTCTCTCATCTTTCTCACTTCCCAAACCCAAAATATTGAAATTTAGAACACACAAACTCCTCTCACCATCCCCAAATGCTAACTCATTGTGCTTAGCAAGAGATGAAAATAAACCTATGTCGCCTCCAATACTCTCAAGATTATGCACATGACAAGCTATCAAAAGAAGCCTCACTCATGCAATTCAATGTTTGGTCTCAATGGATAGTTAAGGTTTTATGGTAAGGAGTGCCACTTGGGTTAACAAAGATATGTATAAAGGAATAAGATAACCCAAATGTGTATGAGATCCATGATCAAGTATGCAAATGCCCATATGCAAGAGAGATTAAGTTTATTCAAGCCAAGTTCAAATTGGATCTGATCTTAAGGACAATGCTAACATCAAGCAAGCAAACAAGTTTCAAGAAGAGTTTTCAAGGCTCGAAGCGTGCAAGGCTTTCAAGAGATGCTTAAGCTACTTGATATGTTTAACTAGGGTGTCATTTTGAGTTCTAGACAAGAGTTCTTCGTAAGGCATTTTAAATCATTGTTCCCAATGCAAGTGAATGTAACCTATATGCTCTAGACTCAATCTTAAAAGTGCAAGTGATGCAACTACATGTTTCTTTTTGTGTTTTTCAAATTTTTCAATTTTTTTTTTCTATGCATATATGTATGCACAATGCAATGCATAAGACTCAAATCATCAAAGAAAACATGATCAAATACTTGGTACCTCTCCCAAACTTAAGTTACACAGTCTCTGTGTTGTCAAGTAGAGAGAGGTACCCAAAAGAAAACTAATATGCAGAAAATGAAATGGTATATACAAGGGAAAGTAGTGAAATACCTTCTACGGATAGTGAGTAGGGGTAGATGCCCCAGCATTGTCGTCGTCAGGTGGGAATGTGGTGTAGTAACCACCTGTTGCTGAGCTGTAGCCTCCAAACCATGGCTGGCTCTGAATCTCGTCAATCTCGACCTCATTATCAGAAGAGGCTAGGGATGGGGACTTGTTTCCTGAGGCGGAGGGTTCAATGGGTGGGTTCCTCCACTTGCGCTGGAGATATCTAGCAGTGAGAGGGAAACCAAGATCCGCAGGCTGAGGTGGAGGCAGGGGGACTGATGTGTTCGCGAAGGCGAAGTCTGCAGAGCTACATCCAGCTATTCCTCCCCTGGTCAAGACATCATCTACTTTCTTCATGAACTTGGCTGAAGTCTTTGCTTGCTTCTTCACAGTCTTGCTAAGCGCCTTGCACTTGTCTTTCAGCTTTTCTATCGTCTTGTCTTGTGCCTTGTTCCATCGCTGAAGTTGACCAATATGTTTATGAGCATCACGAAGCGCACCAGGAGGAAGAACTCCAGCATATGGCTGGAAGTAGTAGCGCGGAGGTCCATAGACGGGTTCAGATGCTTCTGCAGCAGGTTTGTCATGTCTCGTCGGAGCACTCCTTTTCCTTGGTGCAACAATGGGATCGAGAGACCCGTGCTCTCCAAGAAAGTCTTCCTGGGAAATGTTGAAGTTGATAGCTCCAAGTCTCTCTAAGCTCGTCAGGTTCTTGTTTGGAAGAACCACCTCAACAGGCTTGCCTTTCAAGTAGTAGTGGTAGACGTAGTTCTTCCTATACATCTCGCTGAAATAAGTGGCAATCCTCAAGTAAGTGCCATCAATGAATCTAGGTCCTGCTGCGTCCTTTCCCAAGGGGACATTCATAAATTGAAGCAGTGGTGTGATCAACCCGCCAATTCCAACCTTCGGGCGCGAATCAGAGGTGTACCAGGCCCAGTCTCTGTAGTGCTCGAGAAGACTCACGAAGAAACTGACCATCCCAAAGGTAGCATAGATGTCGGTGCATGGAAGAGGCAGCACTCCAGGGGCGGCGTAGGGTCGGATTACCGGGCAAAGCAGTCGCATATCTTCCTCGGTGACATTACATGCTTCCTTTCGTGGATAGAATTCATGGACGAGCATCCTATGGAGGTAGCGCACTGACGGATGCCGGATATGTGAGTTCTTGTCAGACCCGGTAGAATGCCTGTTTCCGGTGATCAATTTTCAAAGCTCGGTGGAGAGATTTTCGCATTTGGGAAGAGAGGAGTCTTCCAAGTCTTGGAAATCCATGACTCTCCCAATGTCCTTGAAGTTCATGTTGTAGTCTCTCCCATTGACCTTGAACTTGATCTTGCCCCATCCTTGCCTCACATGCGGAGTGTTATGGTAAGTGACCTCAAGGGAAGACAAAAACTGACAGGAGACATCCTTGTAGACAGGGTAAGCCATGGTGAGGAGTTTTGGCAGCTTCAAATGTTCCAGCATAGCCTCAATATCAGAATCAAGACCCAACTCCTTCAGCAAATCAAGGTCGGCGAACCTTGTTGGAGTCCAAGTGACACCATTCAGCAAGTGATCATACAGCTCTTCCACAGATGGAGTTTTCTCCCTGTCCCTGTCAACATTAACCGCCTTCCCTTTTGACATCTTGGCTTTCTTTGTAGGAGTCTGCTCATCTTCACTTTCATCGTTACTTTCCTCATTAGTGGGAACTGCTACACTTTTCCATGCCCTCTTCTCTTGCTCTTTTGATTTCTTTGTAGCCAAGGTTTATTGTCGAGAAGTCCTCTGTGTCCCATAGCCAGCTGGCTCGGAGGCTCAGGCTTTCCCTCTTAGTGCAGACTCTTTTCTTTCAGCTTCTTGCTTCTCAGCATCAAGCTTTCCCTTTGTTTTCTTAACCATTGGTACCTGAAAAATTCAAAACTTGAAAAAGGATAAGTAGATGGAAGCAAAGAAGATTAAGACTAAGAAGCCAAGCTAAAAGCAAAGAATCACACTTCTCAATCTTACCAAAATATGAAAATTACAAGTTAAGTAAAATTCAATAATCAAAGTGGTTCTAGAATGAGAAATTTTTTTAATCAAACTTTTAAACACCTGAACACACCAAGTTCACCCACCAACACACTCAATTAAGGTCAATTTCGAAAAGTCCCAAATCCATGAACCCTAATTGCCAAAGTTCAAATTAAACTCAATTTCACCATTAATTTAACAACCCAACTTGATAGATAAGCTTTTCCTAGTCTATTTCACCACAATCAAGCAAGAAAATGACCAAATTTCGACTTTCAAATTCTAGGGTTCATGGACCTACGAAATTGAATTTAAAAACTCAATACCTTGCTTTGGATGAAAGGAAATGGTGAATGGGTGATGGGAATAGACTACAGGGGCGAAAACTTGGATTTAGAAGCAAGAACTAGGTGATTTGGTTGAGAATTGAGAGAGTTTTGGGATTTTTGGTGTGGGTGAGTTTGAGAGGGTATGAGTGTTTGTGAGGGGAGGGAGGTTGAGGAAGATGAAAATCGTGGGTAGTGGGCTAGGTTTAGGGTCGTCCGGTTCGGTTTAGGTGGGAAGGGACCGGTCCAATTAAATTGAAACCATGATTAGATCGGAAATCACTTACCTGAACTGGTCGTGGAGCGACCTCGGCATGTCGCTCCGGGACGTCGCTCCCAGATCGACACTACCCGAGCGACCTCGGTGTGTCGCTGTGGTGACGTCGCTCCCAGCTCGACAAACCCGAGCGACCTTGGGGTGTCGGTGTGGTGACGTCGCTCCCAGCTCGACAAACCCGAGCGACCTCGGGGTCTCGCTGTGGTGAGGTCGCTCTGGAGCTGGAGCGACCTCACGTCGTCGCTCTAGGTCCTCGCTCCCACGCACTGATTCTTTGCTGAAACCGGCTCGATCAAGCACCTGCATACAACTTCAACCTTTTTTTTTTTTGAGAAACATGATGAAAATAAAAATACTAATGCAATATGTACAAGGATATACATGGGACTTCCTCCCAAGTGAGCTTGTTTTAATTCTCTAGCTGGACTTTGCCTCCTTTTAGATTAGGCCGGGGTAGGATCAGAAAGTGGAGTTGAAACCCCATCTTCCTCTGGTGCAGTCACCATGTAGAGCTTAACCCTTTGCCCATTGACTGTGAAGTCTCTTCCATCAGTACTCCACAAAACTATTGCCCCATATGGCCTAACCTCCTTGACCTTGAAAGGGCCAGACCACCTTGACTTAAGCTTTCCCGGAAATAACTTCAGCCTAGAGTTGTAGAGAAGAACTTGGTCTCCTTCTTTAAACTCTCTCTTCAGGATATTTTTGTCATGGAAAGCTTTAGTCTTCTCCTTGTAGAGCCTTGAGTTTTCAAAAGCATTCATTCTTATCTCATCAAGCTCATGTAGCTGTAGAAGTCTTTTCTCCTTGGCACTCTTGATGTCAAAGTTCAGCAACTTTACTGCCCATAGTGCCTTGTACTCAAGCTCCACTGGCAGATGGCAAGCTTTTCCGTACACTAGGTTGAAAGGTGTGGTCCCCAGAGGTGTCTTGTAAGCCACTACAAGAAAAATTGCTTTTGTTAGCGGCCAAAAAACGCTATCTAACGATACGATAGCGGTTTATGAAGCGCTGTATCATCGCCCGTCATAATAGGTTAAACACATTAGATAGCGGTATTTTGTACTATTATCGTATTGTGATATATTATAGCGTTTTTTTTATATGCAATTAAATATATTTTAATAGCATTTCTTTTCTAGTTATTATTTGCATTAAAATTATTTATTGTAATTAATTATTTAAAAATGAAAAAACATAATTAAAATTTAAACTGGATTATATATTTAAAATGTTTTTATTATTTAAACTGATTTATAATCAAACTGTTTTACAAAAAAATATATGGTATACAAATTAAAAAAAAAAGAATCTAGGTAGAAAAAATGTCTTAAACCAAAACTAAACCAAAAACTTAAACTAAGCTTAAACATAACCCTATTTACTAACTAAACCTAATAAATAACTAAACCAATCTTCTAAACACCGCCGTCTTCAACAGCTTCGCGCCTCCGCCTCCTCGTGCCTCCGCCATCTTGTTCTGAACCGCATCTGCCTCCGCCATCTTGTTCTGAACCGCATCTGCCTCCGCCTCCACCTCTGGTTCGTAACACCTATGACACATCTCCGCTATGTCAAAATTCTCCCCTGGCGCGCATCCCTTTCATCAGTATTCAAGATCTGTGAGCAAAAGCAATAGATTTTACTAGAAAATAAAAGATAAAAAGATATGAAAACAAAAGAAGAAACAAACCAAGGAGGAGGAGGCGAGGTCATGGTAATGGTGGCTTCCTGACTTGAGCAGAGGTGGTGAGATTGAACCTGTGACGACAGACGGCGAGTTTGAGAGATCCTGAGATGAGGATTGAATAGGCGATGAGGGAGGAGGACTGCAGAGGTGATGGGAGAATATGAATGAGGGAGGAGGATTTCTGATGAGTTATCAGTGAGCAAGAAGATTGAAAAGATTGGTGAGAGAGATGAGAAGACGAGAGATCGTGAGAAGAGATGAAAGAGATAATGCCAAAAAAATAAAATTAAAGTGAATCATTTTTGTCCGTCAGATTGAGTATATCAACGGTGGAGATCAAATATAGTAGCTATCCTCACCATCTTGTTTTAACCAATAAGAAATTTTTCGCTTTGTTTAATTAATTGGCCAATGAAAAAAAAGGAAAAAGATGAACAAAAGATTGTGTTATAACCATTGGATTAAAAGTAATCAATGGTCATAGATTAACTAATCAAAAACTGTTTTTTATTTAATAGTTGTCTTGAAAATTGTAATTTTATTATTTAACTAATTTTATTTATATAAATATTAAATTATCATTTACATTTATAAAGTTAATATTAAGAACTATTAAATTTTACATTTAAAGTATAAGATTTTAGAGTAAAGGTTTGTGTATAGGGTTTAAAGGTTAGATTTAAGGTTTGGAAAAGTAAACTTGAAACGATTATATATTTTGTAAGTATTATCATTTAGTTTTCATTTTATTAGAACTTTAAAATATTAGATTTGAAATTTTTTTATTTAAAAATTAGTGTTTATATAAGGTTTGGATATGGATATATGGTTTAGGGCTTGAAGGTATAGTATAGGGTTTAAAGGTTAAAGGTTTTGGGGTATTGATTTTAAGATTTTGAGATTAATTTTTGAAAAAATATTAATTTTCTGGGTTTATAACTAAGATTTGAAGTTAAATTTACGATTTGATGCTGAAATATTAGAGTTTCAAGTTTGTATTTAGAATTTAGGGTTTAAAAACTTGTTTAGAGTAGGGATTCAAAAAGACAAAGATAGCATTTTTTATTATGTTTTGCTATTAAACGTAAGTGTTACATATAAAACCATATGATTTCATAGCGTTTTCATATATATCACTCTATCATAGCGTTTCCAAATATATAAGCGCTATCTAAAACTAACGGGTATGTCAACCATAGCACAATCGGAAAAAACGCCATGCTGCCGTGCTATTAAAACACAAATTTCTTGTAGTGAGCTGTCCTACAAGCCCAAAGCGCATCATCAAGCTTAATGGACCAATCCTTCCTTGTAATCCCCACAATCTTTTCCAAAATGGATTTGATCTCTCTGTTAGAAATCTCAACTTGACCACTTGTTTGAGGATGGTAAGGAGTTGCTACCTTGTGCTTTACACCGTTCTTCTTGAGAAGTCCCTCAAGCAGTTTGTTGATGAAATGAGAGCCTCCATCACTGATCACAGCTCTTGGAACTCCAAATCTTGGAAATATGATGCTCCTGAACATCTTGGTTACAACTCTAGCTTCATTGGTGGGGCTTGCGATAGCTTCCACCCATTTGAAGACATAATCAACAGCTACAAGGATGTATTTGTTGCCAAAGGGTGATGAAAATGGTCCCATGAAGTCAATACCCCACACATCAGACACTTCAACTTCAAGGATTGGATTTTGAGGCATCTCATTCCTTTTGGTGATGTTCCCTCTCCTTTGGCATGAATCACACTTTGAAACAAAGTCTTGTGTATCCTTAAACATGTGTGGCCACCAGAATCCAGCTTGTAACACCTTTGCAACAGTCTTTAAGGTAGCAAAGTGGCTTCCATAGGATGATCCATGACATTGTGTAGGGATCCCATCAATCTCCTCATTAGCAACCACTCTCCTATAAAGTTGATCTTTGCAGAGAATGTAGAGGTAGGGCTCATCCCAGTAGTACCTCTTCACATCCTTGTAGAACTTCTTCTTGGCATAGCCCACAAGGTTCAAAGGTTCTTTTCATGTTGCTAGGTAGTTCACCAAATCAGCATACCAAGGTTCTTTCTCTTCTGTTGCCTTGACTTCTTCAAGCTTTCTACTGGTCTCACAAACTGCCATCACTGCTCCAATAGCCATGATCTGCTCCTCTGGAAGTCTTTCTTCAATAGGAATGCCACACTCCACTCTCAGCCTGGACAAGTGATCAGCTACACCATTCTCAACTCCTGGCTTGTCTTTGATCTCCAAATCAAACTCTTGAAGCAAAAGGATCCATCTCAAGAGCCTGGGTTTTGCATCCTTCTTGGCCAAAAGGTGTCTCAAAGCAGCATGATCTGTGTAGACAATGACTTTTGATCCCACCAAGTAGCTTCTGAACTTCTCAAAGGCAAATACAATGGCTAGCATCTCTTTCTCTGTTGTGGCATACCTCATCTGAGCATCATTCAGGGTTTGGCTCGCGTAGTAGATCACATGGGTCTTGCCATCTTTCTTCTGCCCCAAAACAACTCCCACAGCATAGTCACTAGCATCACACATGATCTCAAAGGGGAGATCCCAATCAGGTGGCTGGACAATTGGAGCACTGATGAGTTCACCTTTCAGCTTCTTGAAGGCTTCTAGACATTCCACATCAAAGCTGAAAGTGGCTTCTTTGCACAGCAGCCTGGTCAATGGTCTAGTGATCATGGAGAAGTCCTTGATGAATCTTCTGTAGAACCCAGCATGACCAAGAAAACTTCTGATGTTTTTCACTGTCTTTGGTGGGGGCAAACCAACCATAACATCGATCTTAGCTTTATCCACCTCAATCCCCTTCTCTGAAATCTTATGTCCCAGCACAATCCCTTCCTTAACTATGAAGTGACACTTCTCCCAATTCAGCACAAGGTTGGCGTCTTCACATCTCTATAGGATCTTGCACAAATTTGACAAACAAGCAGAAAACAAAGATCCGTAGACAGAGAAATCATCCATAAACACCTCCACAACATCCTCAATTAGATCAGGGAAGATTGACATCATGCACCTTTGAAAGGTGGCTGGAGCATTACATAGACCAAATGACATTCTTCGATATGCGAAGGTACCATAAGGACATGTGAATGTCGTTTTCTCTTGATCATTGGGATGTATGGGGATTTGGAAGAACCCTGAATATCCATCAAGAAAGCAATAGAATGAGTGATTTGCAAGTCTCTCAAGCATCTGGTCAATAAATGGTAATGGGAAATGATCTTTTCTAGATGCAGAGTTTAGCTTACGGTAATCAATGCACATTCTATGACCTGTGATGGTTCTTGTTGGTATCAATTCATCCTTGTCATTTCTAATTACAGTGATACCACCTTTCTTTGGTACAACATGTACAGGAGATACCCATTTAGAATCTGAAATAGGGTAAATAACACCAGTATCTAAGAGTTTAAGAATCTCTTTCTTTACATCATCCTTTAGGTTAGGATTTAACCTTCTTTGATGCTCGATAGAAGTCATTGATTCATCCTCAAGATGTATCCTATGCATGCACAAAGAGGGTGATATTCCTTTGATGTCATCAAGTGAGTAACCTATTGCTTTTCTAAATCTTTTAAGTGTTTTCAAAAGTTCAGATAGCTCAGTTTCAGTAAGCTACTCACAATGACATGATAAGTTTCATTAGGGCCAAGGAATGCATACCTTACACCATGGGGGAGAGGTTTAAACTCTACTTTAGGCGCCTTAAGCTCGCTTCAGTCATCTTGTTGGGTGTCCTCTTGTTGAGTGACTGAGGCTTCTTGATGAACCAGTTTTGGCAGCTCCTCATACTGATCCTTACTAACAAATGCTTTGTGTGAATCCAACATCATCCCATAGGCAGTACTCTCCAGGTTCTCAATCACTTCAACCTCTCTCTCTATCGTCAAAGCATGCTGCAGAGGGTCTTCTAGTGAAAACTCTTCAAGGAGCTCATCAGCAAGGGCGTCCATCTCTTCAATGTAGAAGACTTGCCCTTGAACCGTTGGTTTCTTCATTACCTCCTTGATGTCAAAGTGGAGAACGTGCCCTTTACCTAAGTGGAGATCAATCTTGCCCGCTTTCACATTAACAATAGCTCCTGCTGTAGCTAAGAAAGGCCTCTCAAGGATTAAGGGATCTTGAGCTTCCTCACCCATCTCAAGCACCACAAAGTCTGTAGGGATCTCATAGTTTCCAACCATCACGGGGAGGTCCTCCAAGATACCCACAGGGTACTTCACTGAACGATCAACCAATACCAGAGAAAGTCTACACTTCTTGTACTGAGTGAAACCAAGCTTCTTAGCAATAGATAAAGGTATCAAGCTGACACTAGCTCCCAAATCGCAGAGACATCTATCAAATACCATAGGTCCAAGAGTACATGGTAATGTGAAGCATCCTGGATCTTCAAGCTTCTTTAGAACAACAAGCCTCTGGATGATGGCACTGCACTCATGAGTGAGAATCATCATGCCCTCCATCTCTTTCTTCTTTGCAGCTACAACATCTTTCAGGAACTTGCTATATTGAGGAATCATCATGAAAGTATCAATAACGGGCATTGTGACTTGAACTTCCCTCATCTGCTTCTCAAATAGAGCTTTGTACTTCTCTTGCAGCTGCCTCTTGAATCTACCAGGGAATGGAAGTCTGGGTTCATAGGGAGGAGGAACAAAAGAATTCTCACTTGCTGGAACAACAACTTCACCATCTTTCACTGTTTTCTTCTCTTCCCCAACCTTTTCTTTACCTTTGGCTTCCACAATCTTCTCCAAAATCTCATCATTGATCTTCTCATCAACGATCACCACTTCATCATCTATGTTGATGGCCACCCCCTCACTTTGTTTCTCAGCATCCTTGGTGAGAGCTCTATGAGGTAACTGCTTACCACTCCTGAGGGTGATAGCTTTCATGGTCTCTTTGGGGTTTTGCTCAGACTTTCCAGGTAAAGAACCTTGTTGGCGATTTTGGTGAGTGTTCATGGCAGCAAACTGGTTCTCCAAAGCTTTGAACTTGTTGTGGAGATCATTGTAGCTCCCATCAATCTTTGAGTGAAGGTTGTTCAACTCATAACCAACATGCTTCTCACTTCTAGTCTGAGACTCCAAGATTTGTTTCAGTAGGGCGTCAGTGCTGCTTTCTTGAGGAGTAGAGGTAGAAGGATTAGCTTGTTGTTGGGAAGAATGGTGTCCTTTATTGTTGAAACCAGGAGGATGGTTTTGCTGAGGTTGATAGCTGCCTTGCTGGTTGTTTCTAGGCTGATAACCACTCTGTTGGTTGTTGGAATAGGATTTCTGTTGGTAGTTGTTGTACTGAAAGTTTGGCTCTTTTTTGTACCAGCTACCATTGTTGTTAATGAAACACAGTTCTTCTTGACCTTCCAAACCCTCAACCTCATGGACAACAGGTGGTGTCTCTTGGTTTGGGTTACCAACAAAGTTCAGCTGCTCTTGGGTGGATTTATCAGCAATGAGTATGTCTATCTTATCCTGTAGAGTCTTTAACTCCTTCCTCGTCTGCTTGTCATCTGTTCTACTGCCTCTGTCGTGGTCTCCACTATAGACTGCGTCACTCTTTACCATATTGTCAACCAGCTCTTCTGCATCTTCCTCAGTTCTTCCCAAGAAGAACCCATTGCTAGCTGTATCCAATATGGCTCTGTACTTAGGAAGAGCACCCCTGTAGAATGTGCTTAGCAAGCTTTCCTTAGAGAAACCATGGTGTGGACATTGAGCTTGGTAGCCCTTGAATCTCTCCCAGGCTTCACTGAATCCTTCCAAGTTCTTCTGTTGAAAGCTGGAAATCTCATTTCTTAGCTTAGCGGTTCTTGAAGTAGAGAAGAACTTCTCCAAAAATGCTTTCTTGCAGTCATCCCAGGTGGTGATAGAGTCACTGGGTAGAGACTTCTCCCACTGACGTGCCTTATCCCTCAAAGAGAAAGGGAATAGCTTGATCTTTAAGGCATCTTCGGACACACCATTGGTTTTTGACAACCCACAATAGCTGTCGAACCTGTCCAAGTGATCAAATGGGTCCTCCAAAGCCAAGCCATGATACTTGTTGTTCTCGATCACGTTGAGGAGTCCTGATTTGATCTCAAAGTTGTTAGCTGCCATAGCCGGTGCCCGGATTCCCAGTCTATGACCATGAATGTTGGGGCGGTCATAAGTGCCAATGGGTCGCGCTTCTCGCTGTGGGTGTTGTGGAACGTTGTTGGCTCCATTGGCGTTCGCATCATCTTGAGGTTGGTCTTCCATATTAATATCCAATCACTGCAAGTGAGGCTGTTGCTCTTCTTCTCTTCTCTTTCTAGCACACTCTCTCTAAAGCTCTGATGTCTGCAACTCTGGGAACTAGGTTTGATGGACCCCTTCTCCTCAAGTTCATACACCTGAAAGTAAAAGGGAGGTGAAGAAGGAGAATCAGTAACAAGAGAAAAAAATAATAAAAATGACTTAGTCTCAAGCAAGTGACTAAATCTCAATGTTCAAATCTACTCAGAATTTGGCAACGGCGCCAATTTGATGTTAGGAGTTTTCAAGGCTCCTAAGACAAATGATGTAGTATAAAAGATTGTCGAACCAATTCAAGGGATTTCAAAGCACTGAGAATGCAAGTACTCACTTAATCTAAGTGCAACCGGTGATTTAAAAGATTTCTAAACTAATGATTAATGCTAATGCAGTTGCAGAATAATAAAAGCGATAAATGAAGTAACTTTCTTGACTAAGGGAAAAGAGAACTCATGGGCATAGGGATTAGACCTTGGGTGATCAAATTTCAAACTAAGGATGGCAGACGATCAATCAAATTATCAACCTTAAGCTTAGACAAAGTTCTAAACAAGCTTTATGTCTAGATGAATGTTCATTTACGAACACATTTCAAACATCAAATGTCTTTGGTTGAATAATATGAAAGCAATCATTACTGACAATTCTAATGGCTATCTTAGCACCTCTAACAACAAATGTCTTTGGCAAAGTATGCTAAAAGCTTAGAAGAGTTGTCTCAGGCATTTCATTAAACACCTTTTGGGTGGAAAATGCCTAAACATCAACTTTTGAGAGGCCAACTCAGAAGATGCATTACGAATACTCTACTAGCAAGGACTAAGAATGATCTACACTAAAACATCATAGCTCTAACCAAATCACCCTTAATCTCCCTAACCCATGAATTCAAAAGGTGATTACTCACTAATCTCCATGATTCCTCTTAAACCCATATTGGATTTTAGATTAATCATGTAGAGAAATACAAAGAATCGATATGAAAACAACATGACTGCAATAACAAAAATGATCAATTCAATCAAAGAGATGAACTTTCCAAGAGGTTTTTGGTGGTTTTCTTAAGATAAAAGATAATCAGCCTCCAATGGCTTACAAAAGATACTTAAACATAGGTTTAGAAAGTATAAAATGTGCATAACAAAATGACCAAAAAGCCCTTGATAAATCATAAGTTCGACCAAATAGACGACGCGCAGCGACCTCGGCACGTCGCTCCGGGAGGTCACTCTGGGTGCAGGGAGCGACCTCAGGTAGTCGCTGTGGGACGTCGCTCCCGGCTTGTTCGTCGCTCTTAAATCGACACAACCCGAGCGACCTCTGGGTGTCGCTGTGGTGAGGTCGCTCTGGAGCTGGAGCGACTTCGCCTTGTCGCTCTACGAGGTCGCTCCGAAGCGTAAATGGCGAGCGACCTCGTGTTGTCACTCTGGTATGGTCGCTCTGAGAGGTAGGGCACAGCGAGTTCATGGCGTCGCTCTGGTAGGGTCGCTCCCATGCACTGCTCGTCCAATGATCACCTTAATCACCTCTTTTGAGCTGCAAACGCACCCAAATGTCCCCAAGAACTCCATGTGGTACTCCAATACCTAATAAAGACTCATGCATGCAAAATGCAACCTAAACCTGACTAAATCCTAGTCTATATGATCAAAATGCACATGGGTGAATGGATAACACAATGGAAATATGCAAGATATCAGTTATCAAATACTTAGTGTAGATTTTAGGATCTACATTTTGGCGCCGAATGTGGGGAAGAGAAACGAAGAACATCCTTGCTATGAACCCGATCTAAGGTTTGTAAGCACGAAAATGGATCCATCTCATATGGTGTCCGATACCGCACCAAACGAGCCATCACACACGCGCGGTGGCATTGATCTTACTAGATCATAAACAAGAAATGAAACATGAGATTCTATTCTGACCTCAGCCAAATCGTATCTCCATTACTGATTAAAGTAATTCACCTCGCCAAGTTTCATCGATAACGCCCTCGAACCATAGCAGACCGATGATGAATGCTGATCGCCCGACCTCCCGAGTTCAGTGAGCTCGACATCAATCTGTTAAACGAATATCAATCTGTATGGTGATATCACTGGAGTTCCAATCACAAATAACTTTGGATCTTCTCTCAAATCTACTAAAAATCCTAGAAAACCTTTGTTGTGAAAAACAATAAAATAAGAAAACACACTTTGCCTCTAACATGTTGGCAAATCTTATATAATTAGGTTAAAACTCGTTAGGGGTAATCTTGTAAATTGGTGAAGACTTGGGTTCTAAGTCGGTTGTGACCAAACGGACTTTCTGCGAACTTCGCTGTCTATCGATGTCAAGATGTGAACATTGATCGATTATTCCTCTTCAATATCGACCGATGGTCGAGCTCAATGGTCATCTCGAGTGCTTACTCCAAATATCTCCAAAATGCTCCAAAATCATTACTTTCCTCCAAATCACTCCTGATCCTATAAATACTCTAAATAGACTCTATAATATAATAATTAGTAATTAAAACACTTATAAACCATGGGCAAAATTGGGTTAAATCCATGGTCTATCAACTCCCCCAGACTTACCCTTTTGCTTGTCCTCAAGCAAAACAAACAGGTAGTCTCTCTAAAAGAGGTTTGAAAACAGCAGAGACTCACATGATTTAAAACTTAGAATAATCTCCTCTACAATATTGCAATCCACATCTAAGAAGTTCTAATCACAAAAGCACATTATACCATATCCTAACTTAGCAACCAAATTCACCTAGTCAACAACTTAGCAAATCTTTTCTGACATTCCCCTCTACCAACCTCATTTCTTAGCATATATAAAAGTGTAGGCTTTACCTTGGGAGTATCGATCACAGGATGCAAGAATTTTCAAACAAGTTTCTGGACCTGCATGTAAACATTAATTCATATCCTCTCTCTGTACTAATTTTCTCTCTCAGTCAAAGTCTGCTTATATTGCAAGATCATTGACCAAAATTGGACAGGCTTCCATGAATCAAGCCTTAATGGTGGTTGCCACCAAGTCCTGTTCACTTCTTTTTGACCTATATCCTAGAATTATTTGTGAAGCAAGCCTTAATGGTTCTAGCCACCAAGTCCTGTTCTAATCCTTTACGTATAGAATTATTATGAAGCAAGCCTTAATGGTTGTAGCCACCAAATCCTGTTCGAATCTCTTCCTAATAAATCTCTAATAGATATATATATATATATATTAAATTAATTTTTTTTTTTCGAAAATAGAGAGAAAGAGGGTGATAAATCTATCTACACAAAGCTTTACCTTCCAGACTTGTTTGAAGAATCCGATCCCATGTATACCAAGCCCCAAGACAAGCAGTTGTGTCAAATTTAGTGTTGGAGGTCAGCTTTGGTTCCTTCAAACAATCTCAGCAAATGTAAATAGTTGACAAGTTGATCCATTTTAGTATTTTTAATACTATCTGCAATCAGTAAGTCTAGAATGGTGTAGTATTTTTAATACTATCTGCAATCAGTAAGTCTAGAATGGTGCTAAAGAGTGGTTAGATAACAAGCAAAAATCTAAGAAGTTCATTATCCCCTTCTTGACTCAATAAAAACTTTTTTAAAACATTTTAATAAAATTCATAAATAAACTGCTATCAGTAAACTTTCTCCCAGACTTAAACTACACTGTCCCCAGTGTATATTCAGTCAGAGTTATGGTGATAACTAAATCATAAGGACTCAATGTAACAAGTTAGAATGATATACCAAACCGGAATGGATATTCAGTCGGAGTTGCGGTGATAACTAAATCATAAGTTCTTCATTTAAACAGAGAAGATTTGTTAAAAATAGTGGTACAAACAGTTACTAAACTTTCGAGTTGTATGGAAAGTTGCCTAATGTCTCTTTGAGCCTGGTGCTCATTCTAACTTCATCATTTTTACATTTTTTTTTCCCAAAACACCCACCCAACGATCTACTATCTACGAAGCCTATGACCACATGATCACTGACCCTAATCCTTCATCTCTCAACAAAAACTCTGACAATACCAACTCTGACCATAACCTCTCTTCTCACAACCAAAAGTCTGACCACATCACCCATCGATCTTCTATCCATGAAACCTCTGACCACATGATAGTTGATCCTAATTTTTTTTCTCTCAATCACAAACTTGACCATAACACCTCTAACCCTGACCAAACTAATTCTAATTATTACTTTCTTTCTTCCGTCCCTTTTTTTGTCATGTACTTTCTTTAATGACAATTCTCAGATCAATTCTACAAGGGATTAATCCAACGGTTGATATGAGAGTTCAAAATTGCATAAACCTGTCAACATTAATAAGAGACAAACCCAACTAATATAGTCTCTCATTTAGTTACTCGAGTCTTTTACCAGGAAAAATATTTTCGACCCCAAAAACTATTTACATAGTCCAAAGTATACTACAAGTTTGAAGTATCTTGAACTGTTAAAGTGAAGGTCTAAAATTGGTCATTACGTAACGAATCAATTGCTCGAGTGCTCCTGCCAGAAAAAAAAAGAAATTCTTCAGTACTTCTGCCCGAACAATTAATTAAATAAAATTTTATTTAAATCCAAAAAATAAGCAAAAGACCACGAAACTAAAAGAGACTTACATAATTACAACCCAACCAAAGGCATTGCGCGGACCATCAAGACCCGACCCATAAAATTCAGATCTGTTTCTCCATAACTTCCGAAAATTAGTAAGAGTTGGTGTAACTGTAAACATTTGTGTTACTGTGCAACTTAATAAAACTTGAACTAAATCACACTTTTAGTAACTGCAAAACTTAGTAGAAGTTCAACTAATTTTGATTGTATCTCTTACATTGGCATTTATTTTTTGAAACACATTGGCAATATGTTCTTTTATTGTATCTTTTACATTGACAATATGTTCTTTTATTGAAGTTAAAATAAATAAAGATAATTTTATAGAGAAAAGTAGAGAAATTACATTATCAAATGTATTTTACATAAACTTAGCAAAAAATAGATAAAAATTACATGTCGTAACTCATAAACACACAACTAATCTCCAATTGGCCAGTTACGAGCAGTCAAATGAATTTGATTGCAGAAATCTCAAGCTGCACATTTCCAGAAACAACGATCGCATTTCCATCGTGTTCTTGATCCATCTATGGAGACTACAAACACTGGTTCTATTATTGAGGAGCACCAGCAATCATATGAGACGTTGGTATCTATTCTTTCAAATAGAAACATAAACATCTCAGGTTTACCGTAATCCCAATGACCAGAAAGCACCTAACTAGTGATCATGTGATACATCCAATCAACATATTCACGAGTAAAATCAGGATAGTTGTGAACCAATCCTCTATGATTAACGCTAAATGCTAAGTTCATCATACCATCTATATATTTGGCCAACAAGCATCCTCTCTCACCAACAAGATGATTTTTTTCCCTTCCTTCATCAAGTAAATGGAGGATGAAGTATTCATACATACCTTGCAAGTAGATAGCCTCTGGATTACCCAATTGGTAGCACTTAAGCCTGAATGTTCTAACAACATTGACCTGATCTATCCAGTCATTCAAGAAAATGAGATCGGCAGATTTGTAAAAGTAATCTTCTCTACCAACTGCGTTAAACCCAGGGAAAGCAACTTTTGCACAACCAAAGTCCCATATACTGGTTTTTGCTACCTTGGATAGAATCTTGTGAAGCACGGAAGGGGGGAGAGAAGCCAAGTTGAAGTTTGCCATGGAGAGATATTAGTTTTATCAAGTAAATGGAGAGATATTCGTTTTATGAAGTAAATGGAAAGATATTCGTTCTATTTATTTGGAGAAGGTGATAATGACTCTGACCCATCTACAAGTAGACGCCTCGAGAAGACACGAACTCAAAAGACACGACTTCTCACTGCAACAGTTGCATGCCTTGGATTTAAAACTTTTGGATTTGAAACTTTGTATAACTTTAATTGATAAAAATATATAACTTTGTATAAGTAAGTGAAATAACTGATTTATATTGTCTAAAATCATGAAAATAAGCAAACTTTTAACGATTTAGATAGTCTAAATATAAGAAACTATGTACAATTTTATGAAATTTAGATATTACTGTATATTGTTATATTTTGCAAGAAATGATAGCAACAAGCATTATCAGAGATAATAAATGAGGATGATAATATTTAGTAATTTTAATTTCTGTTATATAATGATTTATTACCCCAACTACAAGTTGTAACTCTTCCATTTTAGAGTGATTTGATAGACGGTTCCAGAAGACACGAATTCAGAAGACACGACTTCTTCTACACGACTTCTCATGGCAACACTCGCATGCATTGGATTTGAAACTTTGTATAACTTTAATTGATAAAAATTTATAACTTTTTATAAGTAAGTGAAATAACTGATTTAGATTGTCTAAATATATGAAACTAAGCAAAATTTTAACGATTTAGATAGTATAAATATATGAAACTATGTAAAATTTTAACAAAATTTAGGTATTATTGTTATATTTTGCAAGAAATGATAGCAACAAACAATATAAGAGATAATAAGTGAAAATGATAATATTTAGTAATTTTAATTCACTTTATTTAATGATTTATTAGTCCAATAACAAGTTGTAACTCTTCCATTTGACACGAGTCCAGAAGACACGACTTCAGAAGATACCATTTCTCTACGCCTATGATCATCATTACACTTGCATTTAAACTCCACAACACTAAACCGTGTACAATCATCATTACATTTGCATTTAAACTCCACCGCAGTAAGTTAAATCGTCTCCTTCACTGCGGATAGTTAGATCCAAAAACATTTCACTGCAAAGAAAAGATTATCTCTCAACAAACAATATGGCACAGTACAATAGATTTTCTGAAGTTGTCTACGAGAAGAAGCTCAGGTGTTGGCGTTTCAGAGTGAAAATCCTAAGGATCTACCCTTTTTATTCCTATATTACCGGCAGTGGACCACACTGGATTTATGTCCTAGCCGATGAAGATGTAAGTGCAAAATCATCATCTCTCAAGTTTCTAATAACAACAATGCAAAATCAAAACTTGATCCTTGAACTTTATTTATGTAGGGAACCAAGATGGAGATGACCATTTATGATGTATATGGAGATAAGTATAGAGGCTTTGAGAAGCAAGAGGGAAAATGGGTGGAAATCTTTCGGGTAAAAGTTGGCCATGCCTATTCAGGTTTCAAGGCAGCAAAATATCTGTTCAGACTAACTGCTACGAGCGATAAGCAAGTCCACATCATCGATCCTCTGAACAATCGACTTTACATTGACTTCAAGAGCATCCATGAAATCCCTCACATCAGCAGCATAAACATAAACTATCCCATAGGTACGAATTCTAACTACTAAATAGATTTCATATATGTAGATGTAAGTAACAGAAGCAAAAATACTTATCTGGTAGATACAATGGGAGTGGTCTTCAACACGTAAGCCATTTTCGATGATCCTGAAAGACCAAAGATGGTGTTTTACATAAGGGACAACATGTAAGTATAAAGTAACATATAATCAAAGCAAAATGTTTGCATTAGTGTAATTGATATGTAATTGACACCCCTTATTTTATTCATCATAGTGAGAATCAGATAAAACGTGTGGCAACTGGCCATCATATTTATGCCTTCCAGGAAGGGTTTCAAAACAGGAGAGGTCGTAGAGAGGTGATTGTGGTCCTTAAGATGTGGAGTGTCTGTAGATATATTGGTAAGTGTAGTTTATGTGTTGAGTTTTAAATGTGTTAGTTGAGTAAAACCTTTCCTAAACTCATTTATACATGTTATGTTGGTCCTATTGAACTATGGCTTGAGACCGAGGGTGGATTATCTGACTTCATGTTCAATCCGCTTTTGCCGGAGGTTGAGGAGTTCATGCAGTCTCTATTATGCAGTGACCCTTATGTTCAGAGACATGGGGCTATAGGGCCTTTGTAAATCTGGTTGTTCCCATTGTTCTTCATCTTCGTACTTGTCTTAAACTTGTTAGTTTGCTGTAAAATTGCTAATGTGTGTTAAAACTCATATGTTAAATGTTGGTGAAACTTTATGCTTCTAACTTTTTCAATTTTCCAACTTTGTAAAAATAATACAAACTTGAAGTTCTTGCTCGTATAAACAGGTCAAATTTTGTGTTAGTTTCACTTTCTCAATTGTCCAACATCGTAAAAATTAAAGAAACTTTTTCAGTAGATCAAACTTCATAATCATTCAACTTCGCATAACTCAGGCGAAACATACGAAAAACTTAGAAAAAACAGAAAGTTTAACTTTGTCATAGCTTTAGGAATTACTTCTACATCAAAATTCCTACAACTACAACGACACTGAGACCCAAAATAAGACAACCTCCTGATATTATTTTGGGACCTTCACTCCTTATTGTTGCTTTGAGAACTTGAACTTCTTCTTCTAACATTCGAACTTGGTAGTCCAACTGTTGTATCTCATCAGTGAAAGCTTCATCAACCCATTTGAAGATGTGATTGTCGTTCTCAAGCTACAACATTTTGTTCAAAAAATTTAAAGGTACAACTATTCAAAAAATATAAAGGTACAACTTAAGTGAAAAAGCCTTCAATAACTAAGGCTAAACGAATATACCTTCCTTCGAGCCGCATAGCGACACCGATAATACCGGAAATATGGATTTAGATTGGTTTTGGAGATGAGCTCTATGATGCGCTCCCCGCACCAACACTTAATAGGTATTCCCGGAGTTCTTACTCGTATCCCACCACCGGTTGTGGAAGATGATGAAGCGGACATTATTTCTCTTTCGGGGTTGGGAGAGAATGAAGGTTGAGAGATAAATAGGGAAGAGAGAAAGGGGAGGATGAAAAATGAGGAAAACCCTAAAAAGGTTTTAATACTTAATAATTCGCTTAAAGGATTTTGGGGTCTGCGGAAATTTAGCCAGTTGGGAAGGGGGATGAGGGAAAATTAGAAATTCAAAAAAGCTGGTGGACGGGAAAATTTATCCTACGATTTTCGTGATAAAAGTTTCACAAAGTTTGCAGTTTTACATAAAACATCATAGTTGTACTCTTAAATTTTTTTCCATTTATCTTAGTTTTACTCTACTTGAATAACTGATTTCATGGTTATACCAATTATATTATGTTTCCTAGATTCATTTCTAATATGATTATGTAAACATAAACTTGATTTCAGGCCATAGTAAGTTTTCAAATGTAACAAGGTGAATATTAACGAAAAAGCTATAAGAACACAATGTATTTCCTATATGATTACTAATAAGTAAAGAGATAGGAAATTTATTAGTTCTGATTAAATCATAATTAACATTCTCATATATAACCTTCTTAGTACTCTTGTGTTTCTTGCGGGGATGTTCATATTTAGTTGTACAAACACAAAATACAAATTTCACCTTTCAACGTTCCCATACGATAAAAACATTAAAACCGAAAGTGAAAGGGTTACAGCCTACTACTCTTGTGTTTATTGTGAGGATGTTCATTGTGTTCCTTCTGTTCCAAATAAGTCCCCCCCCCACAATATCGTATTCTCCATATCCAGTAAAGAAAAAAGTTATACCAGTAAAGAAAAAAATTTCACTTAGTTGTACAAACACAAAATACAAATTTCACCTTTCAACGTTCCCATACAGTAAAAACATTAAAACTGAAAGTGAAAGGTTTACTACCTACTCCTCTTGTGTTTCTTGTGGGGATGTTCATTGTGTTCATTCTGTTCCAAATCAGTGCTCACATTCTCTTCTTCTCCATATCCACCCTCACGTTCACTATAGTTCCTAGTACATGAGCTTTCTTTCTCAACTATTGATAGTTGCTCGGTTATTTGAACTATTTACAATTATTGGATGTGCTCTACATGCAAAATACTTATTCTTTGCTCTTTATCCACTGATGTTAGATAAACAAAGACATCTTCATCATCCAAAATATATGATTGCCTTTTAGGTTCCACTACCAATGGAATGTAACCCAAATTCAGCCTCTTCATAAACGGACCTATTCCCATTTTCCTGTATATCCTCTCTTTCAAAAACGAATAAATGATCTCCTCCAATGACGATGTCCTAAAGGATATAGCATATAAACGAGTATCGGCTGGAATCCATTCATAATCATCTCCAGACTTAATGGCCATCATAATCAAACACTACAAGAAAATAATGATATTGCAATGAAGAAAAAATATTGCAATAGGTCAATATATTGTTGCAAATGTATATTTGCAATGAAACCGTATTGAATTATACGGTGTTACTGATTGATTGTTGCAAATTCTTTTTGTTGCGAAAATATTGCAAATTTTGTAATGGATTGATTTATTGCTAAATCCATCGTAATAGTGCAATAATATTTGTCTTGCAAATTTGTTGTATCTTTACAACAGACTTTGTAATTCCAAACTCACACGATTTCTTGATATACATAATACATACTACGATAATATAATTCTAATGCAACTTTGTTAAATTGTATTTGTTTTGGAATTATATTTTCTATGTCACAATATTCCAAATGTGATGGTTATTTTCAAATTTAAAATAATAAAAATAAAAATACCAATTAATCAAATAACTAATTTACTAAATAATCAAATGTTACAACAATATTGAACAATTATTAAAAACCATGCTTCTAAGAAAAATGAACAATTCTACATCGTTATATTTTCTTCTTTTGATGGATTGGAAACACAGGAAACATATGTTGATTTGGCTGCCATATATATTGATTCTTTGACTCCGTTTTTCTCCATCCTCTAGCACATCGACTAGGATTCATCCTGAATCTGAAATAAAAAATAAGTAATAGTAAAATTTTTAAATGAATATCAGAGAAATAACAAATACAAAGTATATACCAAATTACCAAATATTAAACACTTTGAAGTAAAGGTTTTGTTTGTTACCTTCGTTAATTAACTAGCATGCGCTATGTGAAATTCTAGTTTCATAATCTCTCTTTCGCTGAAGAGGAAGCAGAACATGGAAACTTAATTCTCCACAAGTATAACAAGAAATTGAGAAATCATATTTATAAAGAACCGAGAAAAGAAAAAATCTTAATTGCTCAAGAATCATATCCCTAAGTTCACGTATATGCTGGTATCCTATTTTAGAAAATTTCTAGCGTGGTGATATACACCGAACTATGAATAAAATGATATATATCAGTTATAAAAAAGATATATTAGCGTGTTGGTTTCATCTCATAACAAAATGATACTCTAGAATTATAATTCAACAAATTTTCAAAAATATATCGTGAAATTTGAAATATAAGATGAGTATAACTTAACAATTGAAAATCTAGTTTACTTTAGTTAGTTAAGTTTTCGTTATTCAGTATAAATTTAATAAATTTTGGTTCGAAATTATATTGATGAAATAATATCTAAAAATTTCTTTTAAGGGGGATATATATTAACTTTTAAATTGAAAAGAAATATCATAAAATACATAAAGATGTTGCAAATACAGTGATAAACATGTCAAATATTAAAACATGGTACTTTCTTTCCTTTCTCCAAAAAGCCACATCTCATTTTCTTTGAATTTTTCATGGGAAATTTGCACGAAAAATTTTATAAGTAGTAAAAAACTTGCAAACTAGTAACAGAATTTTGTAACGAATTTTTTGTCGTTGGTTGCGGTGAATTTGTATTTAACTGTTGATATGTATTTATCATTGAAAAAACATGGTAAAATTTGTTACCAAATTTCAAGAGAAGATAACGTTGCAGAAAATATGTTGCAATATCACCATTTTCTTGTAGTGAAAGTGTATGTTTGTAAAAGAAAGACACATCTGTAATACAAAAATCATAAAGTTAAACCATTTAAGTTATACTAAGTTATACTTTGTTACACAGTTTTCTCAGCAACCAAGTTTTCCCAAGTTTTACCCCAAAACCAAAGACCCAGAGTTATCAGTTTTGATTCCCGACATTCTATCTTTCCTTATGATTATGCAGTTGTTGATTATCCAATTCCGTAATAGGCAGACCACCCACACTTTCCGATCATGTTTATCCTCTTCAATTCAAAACCAAAAGACCCATAGTTATCAGAATCCCGAGTTATCAGTTTTGATTCTCGACATTATATCTTTCTTTATGATTATACAGTTGTTGACCATCCACACTTTCCGATCCTCGATTAGTCTAGTCCCATTACAACTACGAATTTTGTAAATCAGAATCCCTGGAAATCGTGTATGGTGGATTATAGACGAACTCCAATGACTAATCAGGTTTAACGACGATTGAAGATACATACCCTGCAAAACGGATTTAATAGCTCAATGATTCAGCATCCAAGCGACGAAACCGCAATGCGATGATAGCAAAGAAGAAGAACGAGGGGAATGGAATTCCTCGACGGATGAGAGAGAGAGACGATACACCCCCTGATTTGGAGTGTTTTGATTGGTCAGTAAGAGAAGGACACTTTCGACATTAACTATCCGTAGGGAGAGTATCAGAATAGACAAGAGTATGTGAGAATTAGTAAGAGTATGACAAAATGAATTTCGCCTTATTAAGAGCATCTGAGCGTGAGCGTTTCACCCTTACGTAACGCTCTTGCGAAAACAATAATAGGGTTGCTCTATTCTCTGACGCTGAGATCGGCGGTTGCGTCAAGAAACTACTACTCACATGGCAAATTCACGGCTGAAGGGAAAAAGTCTGCTTATTTTTTTAGCCGCAGTGGCAACAAAAATGGATAAATCTGACGCTGGAAATAGTAGCGTTGGTGGTCTCTGCATTTTCTATCTTTGGAATTTGTTAACGTCTGATGTTTTTCATGTTCAATTTCCTTCCGTTGTAGTGTATTTAGTTTGACGCAACTGCCGATCTCAGCGTCTTGTAAAAGAAGAGGGCTAATATCATAAGAGTTACATTTACTCATCTACCTAAACGACCAGATGACATGAGACGTGGCTCGTGAGCGTTGCCAAATTAATTCGGAGCAAAAACTTTCAAACCGCAATTGAATTAATTTCAATTATTTCCGGTTCGACACTTTTCCAATTTTCTAGGTTACTGTTCCGAATTCCCTAAATATCGATTTCGTCTCCACGAGCGATTTCGAGAAGCACGAAAATGGTGTCAACAACACGTTTCTTCACTCTCCTCTGCTTCGCCTTCTCAACCTTCCTCGCTGTTTCCGAATCCAAACTCTTGGAGCCTCACGCCGCTGAGTCTTTCAATGTCAGCCTCATCCAGGTTCGCTCTCTTTGTGAACTTCCCTCCCTGGGAGCAAAAATCTTTTGATGAAACTTATGATTTTCTTTGTAATTTTGCTCGAGGATTGCAGAAACTGGGGGCTAGTTGCTCTTATACAGTGATCATCTCGACGAGCTGTTCGTCATCGAGGTACACTCGCGATCAAATTAGCATCGCTTTCGGAGATGCATACGGAAACCAGGTTAGGGATTTTTGATTTTGATTTTGATTTGGTGAAGGATTTTGATTATTCGAAGACTTAGGTCTATGGATTAGGCCTAGCGTTTTGGTTTTAAATGTTTCATAGCATATAACTCTCTTTGTGATTGAGCTTGCTTAGGTTTGATTTGATTTGATTTCTAGTTAGCTATTCGAGTCAGTTCTTGATGATAGTGTGCACGAGAATAGGAAGAGAAGTCTCTGTTTCATGCAGAGTGTTTTCTGTTAGAGCTCTCAATAAGAGAGAGGCGTAGCTGAATATTGGTGAGGTTAGTGTGAGACGTTATGAGTCTCTCTGATTGATTCATAATCCACATGAGATCATGAATGGGAATGGCGCTTTAGGTTTATGATCGTTATGATATTGTAATCTCTAGTTCTTTGTATCTGTGTGTTCTTACAAGATCACAACAAACTACCAGATTGCTATTGCTCTCTCATGTTTCAGATGCCCGATTACAACATCCACAGTTTAGCATTGGTTCCTAAAGTTCTATGCTTTAAACGTTTGAGTTTGAGATAAATATACCTATCTTAGGAATAAGATTGGAACGTTTCAGTGGATTAGTTTTAGTTGAAACTAGTTATTTAATCTATTATTAGTAAAACCGTAAGTAACGTCCCGTTTTCGCTTTGGCTCTATTCTTGAAACAGATATACGCACCAAGGCTTGACGATCCCTCTACAAAGACGTTTGAGCAATGTTCGTCAGACACATTTGAGATAAACGGACCATGCACATACCAAATATGCTATGTGTATCTCTACAGGTCTGGTCCCGACGGTTGGATACCAGAGAGTGTAAAGATATACAGCCATGACTCCAAAGCAGTCACCTTCCCTTATAACACGAACGTCCCTGACAGTATATGGTACGGTTTCAACTACTGCAACAGCGCCTCGGATTCTAATGCCCTAGCCATTGCTCTCGGAAGGATTGTGCTCATACTGCTTGGGTTTATTGTGGCCGGTACAACATTGCTATTGTAAGATGCTGTGGTTATGGTTTTCATGTCGGGTTTGTGTAAACATATGAGTAGGACTTATGCAGAATAATATGTACTGTTATTGAAAAATTGGGTGTATTGATGATATCCCTTCGAAGATTTCTGTAATAACTACGAAGTTACTTATTACTGCTAATTTACAGTGTGTAGATTTTATAAACATAATGTATTTGTTACAGATTCTGCCCTGTTCATTAACGTATGTAACTTTTTTTAGAAATGAGTAAGAATTCAAATTGATTTTGTTTTTGACGCACAATATGGTGCATAGTTATGTATTTAAACAATAATGTAAAACATATAGTTAGATGAAATTTTTAACATGAGATGCATAATTTTTTCTTTTTGTAATATGGGTTTTGTTTTTCTTGAAATGAAGCAACAACTCTGGTATATTGATATTTTATTTCTCTAATACTCAAGGAAGGTGGAGGGCCCTAAAAAAAGTCCAGACGCTTCTCTTCAGTCCTACTACCTTACAATCATGGGTTCAAGACGTGTGTCCCTTTCAAATTTTTCATGAGTTGAACATTTTAGTTTGCGGCAGTCTTCCTTTTCTATAATAGATGCCTGATATCTTTCTTGCTGCTTTTAGATCGCTTCTACGTTTCTAAAAACAGATAAAAGACTATTGGCCTTGTTGGTAATGATAAAATGAAGGGCCAGTACACATTGATCTTCCCTGCAACAAGCAAACCATGTCTCGGTTGATTCCTAATATTATCAGTTTATATAGCAGGTGCCGTCTAGTACTTCCATTACTTGGTAAATTTAGTTGTACAGTCTCTTATACAATTATTATTCTTCAGTGGAGGAAGTACCATCATTTTGCACTAAGACTAACGATCAAGCTTCTGATTTGTTGCCTGGCTCAAGATCTTTGCATCATTCAACAATGACAACGTGAGATAGGTTATTATATGTCATTTCTCTTTATCCTGATGAACTACTGATGTAGCGAAAGCTTTATAGGATAGAACTAGAGATCCGTTGATTCTGAGAATACCCGGAAAAACTAGAATAATCACAAATATCTTATTTAGTCTAAGAATGCCTAAAATCAGTATTTTCTTAAATTCGTTGAGATCACCAATGATCTACCGAAAACAAGGAACAAAGAGAGAACTCTCAATTTTTATTAATCAAATTATCTAACTTATAAATTGAATACAAACTTAAGCCTCAATGACTATATATAATAAAACCATAAAAACCCTAAATAATAAAGATAATTATCTAAATAATTAATAAACAAATAATAAGATATTTGGAAATATTCCAAATACTTATCTACATCATTCTCTCCGGGTTGGAGAAGATTCGCCCTTGAATCTTAGCCGTAGTCTTCAATTAGTTTTCTTCTTCTACTCCATATGTAAAATTCTTTAAGCCATCGAATATATTGATCCTTTGTGTTAAACCCTTTTGTTTGCCAATAAACTATTACAGCAGGTGACATAATCAATTGCCTCCTTCCCCTCTTGAACTTCATAGCAAATTTGTGTAAAGATTCTTTTGCCAACACGTTAGAACACGTAACGTTCAAAGACCTATCAAAAGCTTTTTCACCAAAGATAAAATATATGGTTTTTGCATCTTGTGCACACACGTCAATAACAAATTCTACCTCATCAAAGATGGAAACGATTGGATCATCAAAGATCGGATCAACACCATCATAGAGGTCAAAGATCGGAGAGCCATAAATCTCGTTGAGATCTTTTTCAACTTCGTCTCCGTATAAGTCGTACACTGGATCCCTGTGAACTTCTATGTAAACAATTTGTTCACTTTCGACGAACAAACTCTCCATGATTCCAGAATCGATCCATAAACCAAAACACCAGCTCTGATACCACCTAATGCAGCGAAAGCTTTATAGGATAGAACTAGAGATCCGTTGATTCTAAGAATACCCGGAAAACTAGAATAATCACAAATATTTTATTTAGTCTAAGAATGCCTAAGATCAATGTCTTCTTAAATTCGTTGAGATCACCAATGATTTACCGAAAACAAGGAACAAACAGAGAACTCTCAATTTTTATTAATCAAATTATCTAACTCATAAATTGAATACAAACTTAGGGGATGTATTCAACTGAGAGTTTCAGGTGATTTGTATTAAAATATCAAATCTACTGTTATTGAAACATGAATTTTAAAAACTCATTTAAAATCTACTGTTATTGAATTTGACATTTCTTAAAGTACTCTGAAATCCACTGCTATTGAAAATATTTTAAGTTGTGGATTTTTAAAGTTTTCAGGTGATTTTAGAGTGTTTGGGTATGATTTCTTAGTTAAAAAAATTAAAATCCAAATCTCATAGTTTTAGGTGATATTCTAGAGTAGTTTAACAAAAATCACTTAAATCTCTGCAACTTATTGAAATCATCTAAAACCCCATTAAAAATCAAATCACATCAAATGTTAAATTGAATACATCCTCTTAATCAAAAATAAAGATAATTATCTAAATAATTAATAAAACAAATAATAAGATACTTATCTACATCAACTACTCAGGCAAAGTAGGATAAATTTGCTAACTATTAGTCATGTTATTGTAGTTTTACTCTTGCTGGACTTAGAAAGGGTAAGTTCTCGACATTTGGTTGCTACAAACGTTGCTGCTCGTGGTCTAATCATTGGTGATCTAACATAATGTTCTATAACTTCTATTATGTTGTAGTGTGAGCCTCCACGTGATGTTGAAGATTATATTCGTAGTTCTGGCCGAACATGAAGAGCTGGTAAAGCACATACATTATTATCTGGGCAGCTACTTTTGATAGTTTGCATTAGTGTTGGGTTTGCTTGATGTTGTCACGATCTGTATTTTATTCCTGTTGCTGGAAACACTGGAGTTGCGGTTATGCTATACTATTCTAGAAAGTCGGGGATTGAAAAACAAGCTGGTGTTAAATTTGAGCACGTTTCTGCACCTCAGCCTAATGATATTGCCAGAGCTGTTGGCATGGAAGCTGCTGAGAAAATTACACAAGTCTGTGACAGGTAATGTTTAAACACCTGCACATCAATCTTCTTGTTAAATCTAATAAAGAGATAATTTAGAAATTGTCATATTTACCCGAGAATATATATATCAAAATGCAGTGTGGTTCCTGCGTTTATGGCGGCTGCCAAGGAATTGTTAGAAAGTTCAGGTGTATCAGCAGTCAGCAGAAGTACTCCTTGCAAAAGCTCTTGCCAAAATTGCGGTTGATTTTTCCCTTGAAGCACTTTCTTCTGTTGTCTCAATGCCAAGTGGTACAGTGATTTTAAATGCCATTTGTTGTAGGGATTCAGTTAAGAAAAGGTCACTTCTAACATCAGTGGAGAACCATGTCACACTACTTCTTGAAGCCGGGAAACTGTACACACCATCCTAAGTTCCTAGTTTTTTTCTGTCTCTGCTGAAACACTAAAAGAAAATTACTAAGATGGTTGTTTGTTGCACAAATCTGTGGTTACTACACTGAGGAGAATCTTTATCAGAAGACAAAGTTAATTCGATTGAAGGGTTAACTCTAACAGCAGATGGACAAGGTGCTGTTTTCAATGTTGTACAATCGGATGTAGATCAGTTCATAGCAGCTGGATCAAAGAATGCTGAAAGTATGAGCTTGGAGTAATAAGTTGCCTAAACTTCAAGAGAGAGAGAACCAGTGCGGAGAAGATATGGTCGCGGTGGCAACCAAATGGGAAATAGGTTTGGTCGTGGCAGAGGAGGCGGCAGTAGATTTGGTCGTGGTGGTGATGGTAGAGGCCAGAGATGGTGAAAATCTCTAACCCAACACCTTCCCATTGATCAAAACTCCTAAAATACCATAACTATTTTATTTATTTGTTTTTGTTTTATTTTCTATAAACAACTTTTAAGGGGAAGCTCTTTTGTTGCTCTTTTATCAATTTTGTGTAATTTGGATGATAATGATGACAACTCTTATCAGTGTTCATGGCTTACCATTTCTTCCGGGTGAAATGATTCTTTAATGGTTTGAGCATTTGATTTTATGGAGAGATAACAACACCATGCTATTTTAAAGACATTTCAGCATTTTTGTATATATGTTCGACATGGAACACCCTAACCCGAGCATCGCCTGGACATCACATGATATGCGGTCCAAAGCACTTCCACGACCCCTGATTATCACCAATGCTAGCATCCTCGGGTTAGTGTTCATGAACTTGTTTAAATCAACGTAGGCTTTCTCAAAACTGTATCGTCGATGTTGGCTGGAAGGTCTACGGTCTACCCTGTTACTAAGGGGAGAATAGTCCTCTAACATATTCCATACCGACACCAATCTGCTCACATTTTAGCTGAATTCTTGTTTTCTCCTAAGTTCAATAAGAAAGTTTTAATTTTTCATATGTTTGTATGACTAGTACACATAAACTAGGATCCATATTTGTAATGCCTCAAAATCTAAACCTTATATAATCAGAAATTGTGATTCATATGAAAATTTAACACCATGAAACAACAAACGCGCTTCCATATCATCTCCAAACTTCACGTTTGAGAACATGTAACAATCGACCCTTATTCAATCCCATAGAAGAAAATCGGACTTTACTCTGGATTGCCCCAGTAACTCCTATGTTCATTCTATTTTATCCCACCAATTAAAAACAATATAATTTTTAATATATTTTAATCAGAAACGTGGTGAAAATCGAAATTGCCCTTAATGAAACCAAGTATTTACAGGATCCAACCTAAACTATTTGACTCGACCCACTATTAGCCGGATCCTTAACCAGATCCGCGCGTTCCTTTCCCTTTTCTCTTCCATTGTCGTCTCTCACTCTCTTCTAAACTTTCTAAACCTGAAAATTGAAAAAAAATCCTAGAACCGACGAAAACGATGAAGCTCACCGCATTGACTGCTTCCTTCACTGCTTCTTCTCTGATCTTCCCTTAGTCCCTCGTGCCATTCCTTGTTACTCTGATTTCATCATTTCCCCAAATCAGTCTGTAACCCTAGATTTGACGAAATCAATTGAAAAAATTGATCGAATCAACTGCTCCTGCGGCGTATTCTATTCTCCCGCTCCTTCTGTCGGCGACACAATCGACGGAACCCTAGACTTCATCTCCCATCTCCTGTTTTCGTTCTCGTCTCTTCCGTGTAAAAGGTATGTTCTCTCTCCAATTTTTGATTGATTTTGTTGTTGGTTTGAAAGTCCGTTTGAAAGTATTGTGGTTGAAAATCGGTTAGGTTCAGATTTTTTTCAGAATGAGGATTACAGAGACTGAAACTTGGACACGTTTGGTTTTGAGGTTATAGAGATTGAAAGTTTGGTTTCAGACTTGAGATAAGTCTAGTGATTATTGAAGACTAACTGTTTTGGTGATAGAATGTCCTAGACTGTTTGATATGTGAAACCGAGTTGAGTGATTGATTTATTGTGATGTAGTGATCGAATTGATTGGTTGGAGTTTTATTATTGAATGAATGATTTAGGGTTTTGAGATCAGACAGCTATAAGAATCAATGATTTATTTTGTAGATATTTCATTGAATGGGTTTGTTAGCGTTGGTGGTTATTGAACATTTATTGTGTATGTATATATTCAGGGGATCAAGATATTGAGAGGCTATAGATAATGGCAGGCCGAGGTCGAGGGAGAAAAAAATCTCAGCAGAAAAAGTCCACAAAAAGAAACAGTGCTCCTGTAGAAGAGCAGCATGTAGAAGAACTTTCAACAGAGAATGATAGTGATGATCTGCCAGCACACGGAATTGAGTCTGATAATCAGGGAACCGATAATCAGTCTGCATCATCTCAGGTAAATTATTCCCAAATGCTAATAAACAGACTAGTAAGAAACAAATGCTAATATAATTTTTATTTGGTTTACAGGAGTGCCAACCACTGCCACCTGATGAGCTATGTTTCAAGAACACCGAGTTCACCCAGACGTGTAAGATACAGAGGAAGTGTTATGTGACCGAGACGGTGAAGTTTCTGAAGAAGGCTAGGTTTAAGCCTGAGCTCGAGTGGTTTGAAAACCACCCTCAGTTTTGCCATTTTTTCCACATGCCCGATGAACCAAACTTGAAGCTGCATGGTATGTGGATGCTTCTACTGCGCACTGTTCCTTTACATGAGTCAGAGGACACATCTTGGTTTGCTGTTAATGGAGTGCCCATTCGGTATTCAATGAGAGAGCATGCTCTCATCTCGGGATTGGACTGCCATGGCTACCCGGCTAAGTATAAGAAGATTGGAAGCTTTGCGTTTGTAGACAGGCATTTCAAATCACATAAGGAGATCACTATGCTATCTGTGAGAGAGAAGTTGTTGAGTATGAGTGTGTGTGGGGATCGACTCAAAATGGCAGTGCTTTACTTCTTAGGCACGATTATCAGAGCGAGGGGAAGGTATAATGCCCCGTTCGACCCTTTCGTATTAAGAATCGTCAACGATGTGGAGGTTTGTAAAACCTTTCCTTGGGGTCGGTTGACGTTTGAAGATGCTCTCCGGTCCATCACTCACGTGATGAAGCATCTGAAAGGGAAACCTAAGAATAATGTCAACTTTCCCGGGTTCATAATTCCTTTGGAGGTAAATTTGATTTATCCTTATGATTTTTTTTTTTCGAGTGTATTTTTTTTCTTATGATTTTTTTTTCTTTTGACAATCAGATCCTGGCATTTGAGTGTATTCCAGCTCTGAAAGCACGATTAAGAGAAGGCGTAGAAGGCTGTATGAGTAAGTGTCCGAGGATGTGTAAAAAGCGGTTCCAAAGTAACAGCATGAAGGGTTATCCTCTTGAGGATTTGTACGACACACTAGGAGAAATTAAGGTATGTGTTACGTGTTGTTTTGTTTTTATTAAGTGAGTGGAATACAATGTGTTTGATATTTTGTTTGGTATAAATTTTCAGGTTATTGAAAGTGTTCTTGTTCCTACTGTTGATGAGGAACCTCTCATGGCACGCTTAATGGATGGGGAGCCAGACTATAAAAATGAAGAAGGCGTGAGTAATTTGTGGAGCACGTGGTTGACTGTTAAGGAGAAGCCTATCTTTTGGCAAGAACTCTATGAGTTAGATGTGGCTGCAAGGGAGTTTCCTCAGAAGAAAGACAAAAGGAAAGTGCATGAAGAAGCATCCTCCTCTAATACAAGTTTGGAGGACGTTTTGAAAGGGTTTGAAGAGAGGTTGATGACAAGTTTGAGTGAAGTAAATGGGAAGGTGGAAAAAATGAACAAGAGGCTTGGGAAGATTGAACGTTGCCAAGTTGTTTTAAAAAAGAGGTGTAAAAGGATGAAGACAATGGAGAAGAAGCTTGAGAAGATTGAAGATTGCCAATATTATTTAAAAAAGAAGGCCAAGAAGGTGGAGAAAGAAATGAAGGAAATGAAAGAGAAGAGGAGGATAAGGAGAACAATGACGGTTTCGACTATCATGGCATGGATTATGACTGGGGTGGACAGTGGAATGACAGCAATGGAGCGGACGCAACAACCAAAGAACCTGAAGATGCAGATATGGTTGAAAATACAGAGGTGGTAGAAGAGAAAGAGAGTGAAGAAGACGCTCAGAAGGACGATAGAGGTTCTGAGGAAGAGACATAACCTGAACCTGAAGCAGAAGCAGAAGCTGAAGAAGACAAAGAAAAAGAGGATGAGGAAGAGAGTGAAGAAGAGGCTCAGAAGGAACCTGATGAGGTTCAAGATGAGGTTGAGATGAATGAAGCCAATGAGATTGAAGAAGAGGTTGAAACAGAGGCTCGGGTTGAAGTTGAAACCGAGAAAACTCCTACACCACCATGTGGTAGGACTAAGGCAGCAGCCGCGAGGAGACAAATCCTAACAACACCAGAGAAGTTGTTTGGAAATGCTGAAAAAATGGTGGAGGAAGAGGTGAAAGAACCTGAGGAAGAGGGTGAAAAAATGGTGGAGGAAGAGGTGGAAGAACCTGAGGAAGAAGGTGAAAAAATGGTGGAGAAAGAAGTGGTAGAGCCTGAGGAAGAGGCTGGAAAAATGGTGGAGGAAGAGGTGGAAGAACCTGAGGAAGAGGCTGGAAAAATGGTTGTCTACGAAGGCAGTACTTGTGAAACGAAGGAAGCTGACAAGGGAGCAGCCAAGCCTTCTGGAACTGGGGTCAAGCATAGGCCAAAACAAATGGCATTGAGGAAGCACGCTACTAAGCAGGCTCCTAAGCCGAGGGGTAGACCGAGAAAGGATACTGAACCAAAGAAGTTCACAACGCCAGAACAGACAAAAAGGACACGTTCACGTTCACAGTGGGTTTCCACTCCTTTCACTGAAGCTAACACTGATGAGATTGAAGGGCGCAAGAAGAAGCCTAGAACAAAGGCGTAGAAGACAAGAAGCTTAAAATATTTTGGGTGTTAAGTATTTATCTCGGATTTGTTGTGAACTTATGTAAGAAGTTATGTTTTGTTGCTTGCTGGTCTGTAAAACTTGAATGATATCTCTTATGTAGGATGCTCTGTGTTGTGTGATTGTCTTGCAGCAGGTTTAGCCCAATTGAGGACAAAACGATCTAAGTCTTAAGAAAACACATTTGTACTACTAGGTTTATTATGTATTACTAAGACAAACAAAATTTGTCAACAATAAGAAAAAAAAAATATAAGAAAAAAAAATGGCACATGTATAAAACGTGTAAAACGTGTAAAATATAAGAAAAAAAAAAGCACATGTCTAAAACGTGTAAAATATAATATTAAACAAAACATGTTTGAATACTCTTAGTAGTACTCAAGGAAGTAGTACTATTTCATTCTTCATAGTAATATTTTTGTAAATCAGAACATTTTTTAGTAATACAACCTGAAGAAATTAAATTTATTAGTAATACAAATGTATTTAGACAATTTTAGATTATATATAACACATTGGCATAATTTTTTTAAATAAAATGCGTATTTTCCGAATTTCATCCCATTATGGCCTTCACATCAAGACATTAGTATAGAAGTAGAAGGATGTTTTCTATAGAAATGAGAGGTTTTCAACTAATTTCAGAATTTAAGAGTATTCTATGTCTAATTTGGCAAATAAACACAAATATGACCATATAATCTCGTAATATATGAGATATTTTTTTCTAAAAATAAATAATAAGACGAAAACAAAAGTTTTTTGAAACATGCATACTACATAGTAATTCAAAGTAGTTCAAAGTAGTTCAAGGTAGTCCAAAGTAGTACCTAGTAGTCCATATTACACATAGTAGTTCGCAGTAGTACCGAGTAGTCCATATTACACATAGTAGTTCACAGTAATACCGAGTAGTGCAGTGTTACCTAGTACAAGAGTTCCATGTTACTCAGTGGGGGAAAAAGTACTTCCACATTCAAAATACTCATGCAAACGTCCGCCTCTCCTTCCCCTGCCTCTGCCTCTTCCCCTTCCGCGTCCTCTTCTTCGTCCACGAGATTTTCCGGCTGATGGAAACCTTTGCTTTTGAGTGGGTCCTTTCTTTTTTTCGTATACCGAGGGAAGAACTTTAAGTGCTCGAATCTCATCAGGTATGACCCATTCAGACATATGAGGAACTGGATAAATCGTCCTACAGTATGCCAATGCCCACAACTCCACCAAATAGTATTTTGAACAAAACTCTTGTAGATGAAGATCTCTTCCTACGCTCAAGAACTTGGCAGCAGCAGCAGCATGAACACATGGGATTTTGTCTAGATCAAAACACCTGCAGGTGCACATTTTTCTTGCCAAATCAACCGTATAAATATTTCCGTCACTACCATTGACATTGTACTCAAGGTGGAAGCTGTTTATCTCAACAACATCTAAACACCTCGCTTCCAAACATCTTTTTGACAACTCCTTTTCCACTGTTGGCACAAGCTTCTTTTTGACTGGCATTTCAGCTGCCTTCTTCCTATGTTTGTTAAACCATTCAGTCATTTTCTTGATGATAACATCAATCATCGATAGCATGAAGAATTTCCTCGCTTCCCGAAGAACACCATTAATGGATTCTGCTGCATTAGTTGTGTTAACATTGTATCTGTCTCCTTCAAAGTAACATCTTGCCCATTTTCTCACTTCAACACTTTTCTCCAGATACGCCGCAGCAGAAGGATACCTTCTGGAAAAGGCATCGTAGAGATCATCGAACTCAGCCACTGTATAAGCATGTGCACACTCTGTAAACTTGCTTGCGCAAGCGTCTCTATTGTTGAAAACATGTCCTTTGACATTTTGAGACAAATGCCAGATACAATACCCATGTGCAGCCATTGGGAACACCTCACGTATTGACTTGATCAAGCTCGCATTTCTATCCGAAAGAAACACCAATTCGCCTTCATCTGCTATCACTGACCTCAACTTATTCATAAACCACATCCAGCTTTCGTCTTTCTCACCATCAACTACACCAAATGCGATAGGGTAGTGGTGACGATCCGGATCTTGAGCCGTCGCAACAAGCAGAACTCCACCATAAACATGCTTAAGATGTGTTCCATCCACAATGATAACTTTCCTCATCGCTGCGAATCCTTCTATGGAAGCTCCAAATGCGAAAAATAGATACTTAAATCTTTTTGCCGCATCCACTTCAACATAACTTACTGAGTCAGGATTCTTCAACTTAAGCATGTACATGTAGGAGTGTATCATAGAAAAACTCTCTTCCGGAGTACCTCGGACTTCATTAGCAGCCATCCTTTTTCCTCTCCATGCTGTGGCATACGACACATCAACACCAACCTTGTGGGTAACCATACTGATCAGATCAGCTGGTGTTGGTGTGTCATATCTACCGGGATATTCTTCACTCAAAACAGATGCGACAACATGCGGTGTGCCTCTCCTTCTGTTTCTAAGGGTACTTGTAGTTACTAATGAGCATGTATGAGACTTGTTGTAAGTTCTAATCGTCCAAAGATCTGAATTCTTAAGCTTTACTACACGCAAATACCACTTGCAACCTTCTTTGGCTCCTCGACATTTTGCCACAAATCTCACAGTATCAGACTTCAATGTTTCATACTCAAAACCATTCTTATGTGCACCCCTCTGAACTAGAACTTGCATGGCTACCTTAGTTCTGAATTCTTGACCCTTAACCAAATCGAGACCATCATCCCATTCTTCTTCTACTGCAGCCGTGGCTTCAACTCCTCCTCTTCCAGCTGCAACTCCGGCTCTTGCAGCTCCAACTTCCGCTCCTCCAGCTTCTTCTTCCACTCTTACTTCTGTTCCTTCATACCCATGCTCTAAATTCTCATGCATCTCAATGTCTTCATGTTGTTCGGGTGTGTAAAGCGCGACCACACCATCCATCTCATGATCCTGATCAGTTCCATCTTGCTCAGTGTCATCTTCCTCGGTCCCATCAGAAAGACCAACATAGCTATCATCAGTTTCATCATCATCTTCATCAGAAAGACCAACATAGCTATCATCAGTCTCATCATCATCTCCTAAAAGTGACATACCACCATATGTATCATCCATGTCGCTGCTGATCTCCACATGTAAAACACTTCTACATTTATCATGATTTACTTGCATGAGATAACCCAAAACGTCTTCATCACACCAAATATATGATGGCTTGTTCGAATACAATACCATTGGAAAGTAACTAATCTTCAACATCCCATCTCCATTTGCCTTAATCTTTCTGCATATACTTTCAACCAATTCAGAATACGTAATCTCTTCCACAGCTGTCTTCATCACTAGAGTGTGAATTTCATCTTCTCCCGAGATCCATCTTCTCTCACCCCCATCTTTGATGTAACTTCCTCCGTAATCAAAACATATGATTGTAATAGGTGAGGCCATAGATTTCCTGAAAAAAAAATTATGATGAGTTAACCGTTTAAAGAATCTAAGTTGTCCAAGATCTTTGGTACATACTCTATTTAGTAATACAAGTAATACAAGTAATACAGATTGTAGCTTAGTAGTACTAGTAATTCTAGTATTTTCTATAAATTTTCATTTTTATTGATTTAACCCTTTTAACTAACCCAGGGGGTATTATACAACCCACAATATCGTCTACCAATATTGTAATGTATTATTTTGGTTTAAAACAATGAAAAATAAGTAGAAATATACAAAATAGTCCTAAAAAAACATCATTTTCATACCAATATACCTAAAACTTTAATCTTTCATCGGTTTAAGTATGTTTAATCAACAAATAACATGTTACAAAACCCACATTATCGTCTAACACTATTTTTATGTTTTTTCCTATCAAACTCGTGTTTAAAGAATCGTGTTAAAAGAAGAGAACCTTCTTCAAATTTTATTTTCATTTTTCTTTGAAAACTTTTACGATTTTTACAGCTAAGTTTTTATTTTTTTCGTTACCCATAACACATAGAACATAAGTAGTATATTAGTATGAAAATTTCATGGAAAAATCGTACCAATTTTCGTCAAAATAACCTCCAAAAAACGCCAATGGAGCTTGAAGAGGAAGAAGAATTCGCAGGTGGTTGGAAAAAAGGGAGCAGGATCTGAAAAAAGGGAACAGATGGACACCTGTGGGAAGGAGAGAGGTAGATGGAGTGTGAGGTCGCTTGTTAGGTGTCCATTAATTATGTACTTTATGTGGGAGGATGAGGGGTCCGCTTTCTATTTTTAAAATTAGAAAGTATTTTAAAATTAGAAAGTAAGATGTGGGGTCAGTAAGAAATAGATAATAATATAATAGCTGAGGGTAATAAAGAGAAGGGAAATATGGTAGGTTAGTTAGAAAAGAAGTGGGATATTGAAAATACAAAATTTCCAACTGGATCAATATAGATTACTTTCCAAGAAAATCTGGGTCTAATAATGAATGAATTAATATAAATATATATAATTAAGTAATTTACGGTCATTTTATTTTTTCTTATCATCGCTGGCAACAATTTTCAAAAAAGTACTAGAAGATACTAGATTTTATAACATAGTTTTTGAGAAAGCTTTATTCAACCGGTCTTTTAAATGTACTTATCCATTTTACAAAATAAACATTGTGTGATATTTGATTTCCTTTTGTCTAAGATTTGGGAATAGTTAAGTAAAATTGGATTCTTTATTAAAAAAAACGTTAAATTGGATACTCATATAATATGTGGTTTTCTAATTCTAAGTTTAAAGAAGCGTGATCTACCTATCATTTCAATGATTTGACAATATTATAAGGTTTTAAACGGTGATCAAGAAAATAAGTAGAAATAATAAAAATTTTATCATTTTTTTACAATTTACATCATTCAAAAGAAATATTTATTACTTATGATTCTTTAACATTCTTTAACATTTAAGAAATACAATTATTTTTTATTAAATTAGGAGAAAAATATATTTTTCTCTTATTTTTTCTATTTCATTTCATTTCTTTTTATTCTTCATATTTTTTTAATAGTTACATCCTAAATTTGTGACGGTGAGAGTGACGCATGATATGTTGGTCCATGATACTAATTCCTTATTTGGACTCATTCAGAAGATGACATGTCGTTTGTTTTCTTGCAATCTTGTCAATGTGCTTTTTCTTGGTGGTTTTTTGTTTCGTTTTTTGTATTGATATTTATTCCCAACAAGAAAACAGAGAGTAGGGCAACCAAACATTACATAGACTGATGGACATACAAAAGAAATTTTTACACTTAGACATACTTTTCCTTCTTCCGTATCACTTATACATACTTCCCTCGTGTCCAATACTTTATTAGATTCAAATGACTTAACTATCCCCAAAAATACAAATTAGCTTAGTTACCTTTTTAACTCATATTTTTTTTTATTTTATTTCTTTTACTTATCCCTACCATAACCCACCAACTCATCTCTCTCTTCTTCAGAACCCTAATGTGCTTCCGCCGCATCTCAAGAATCAAACCTTCTCCACCGCCTAGTTAATCTCAGATCTGCGATTCTTTCTTTTTCTCGTTGCGGGACATGTAACGTCGATGCATCTTTCCTCCGTCTAGATGAAGCCATAAACCGCCCTTAATTTGCTTCAATCTTCAAGAATCACCGCCGTTAAGATATCATCTTAAGGCTACACTCCCCACCTTCTCGCCGTAACAGAACTCCTTCATGACGTTTGGCTCCAACTTTCTCAATGTAATGCCATCACGGAACGGGACCATGCGAGACATCTGCGTTTTGTCTACCACAAAATCCCAGTTTCCTTCGTCTCGGCAGATCCATTCACCTGCCATGACCATACAATGCTCGTCCATCTCTTGACCACAAGTAATTAACCATACAATGCTTGTCCATCTCTTGGCCACAAGAAACTTGCAAGACATCTGTGTTTTGTCTACGACAAAATCCCAGTTTCCTTCGTCTCGACAGACCCATTCACCTGCCATGACCATATAATGCTCGTCTATCTCTTGACCACAAGTAATTAACCATACAATGATTGTCTATCTCTTGACCACAAGAAACTAACGACTCATTACTCCCTCACTTTAACATTAACTAGAAAGAAAATCCTTATCTGTGAGAAAGGGCATTTTAGGGAAAGAAAAAAACAAATCCAATAATACACCTCAAGTATAAAGTGCTTAAAGACGTAAATAACCTAACACAAAGTACCCTTTTATGTAACTCTCTCTACATAAAATGGTGTATTGTAAGTATTTGAAAGAGACAATGACGACAAAAAAAAAAGAGAATAAGAAGACAGAAGAGATGCATGTGACGCGGGCCTCTCTTTAGGAAACCGGAGCTCATTGATGGGCCATTGGTAGGCCTTCATAAAAGGAGGTTGATCTTCGCTCACTTTACCTCCACGTGCCGTTCTTTTTAAACGCAGTTACCCAAAACTAGCATCTCCAAAAATACTCTTTATTATAAAGTTTGTAAAACTCTATATTTGAAGTTTGAAGATGTTTTTTCTCTAAAAACAAAACTTCAAATTTCACTTTAATATTATTTTTAATTTACACTATACTCTTTATATTTGTCATAATTAATAGATATCCATAAAACTTTTGTAGATAACTAGCACATATATAAAAATATGATAGTAATATTAATTAATAAAATCTTACAATAAAATATAAAATTATAAATAGAAATACATAATTAAATATTAAAATACAAGAAAAATACCACATTATTACATAAAATTATTTTATTAATGCTCAATTTTCGGTTATACAAAATTTGTTTGGACAATATTTTAGAAGTTCCAGAGAAAATTTATTAGACTATTAGTGTTGTTGTAATATTTAAATTTGTGTAATAATTATGTATTCATGTATATATCTTCTTAAAAAACATTTATTGAGTTTCTTTTGTAATATTTTTGTCATCTAATTCTACTTTTAAAATATTATAAATCTTATTTTGATTTTTAAAAACACTTTTATGTGTAAAGTTTTAATTTATAAAAATAAATTTGAAATATTTAAAATATATAAAAGTTTTAAGGATTAAAACTATGAATGAGAAATACTTCAAATCAAAAATATGATGTATAATTAATTATAAGGACCAAGATGCAAATAAAAAGATGAAACTTCAAATTTAGAGTTTTGAGTAGTAAAACTTCAAATATGAAGTTTCATTTCTTAAAACTCTAAATTTAAAGTTTTGAAGTTTCTTTTTAGAAAGCAAAAAACTCTATATTTGAAATTATAGAGTTTCTTTTGGAGATGTTCTAAATGTTTATATGGTTTTTTTTTGTCAACGTTTATATAGTTTATTATTAGTTACATAAATTTTATCTGTTGAGGGTTCAGTTTCAGAAATGATAAAACGCATCAGACTTTTGTATTATAATTATTTGTTGTTAGAACACCTCCAACGAAATTTTTTAAAGTGTGTTTCTTAGAATAAAAGAATAAAAAATAATCAAAAGAAAAGAGAGAAAATAGACAAAACTTCTAATATTAGGATTTTCTAAAGCTCCACTAAAACTATGTATGACACTTGTAAACAATAGATTGATTGAACTTTTGTTTATAATTAACTTTTAATTTTTAATTATAATTCATTAAAATATTAATATATTTTTTTTGTTTAAGAAATTCTTTGGAGTTCTTATCTAATGTTGCTCTTATAGTGGTCGGAAAAATAAAAGTAATTATAGAACAATCATAATAGATACTTCACATAGTACAAGTGATTTTTTTTTAACTTTATGATGCAGAGTGAGTACCATTATCATCTATACTTTTTTTTGTCAATGAATTCATCATGGTTCGTGTTGTAGAAAGCAAAAACAATTACAAACATTTCTCTAAAACGATTAATCTATAGAGTTGTTTCACTTTATTTGGTACTTTTGGAGGTTTAATTCATTTAAATACTTCAAGAAACTATAATTTAATAACACCGGCTATAAGGTAAAACAATACAAGAAGATAACAAAGAAAAAACACATTGTCTCTTTACTTGGTACAACCCCAGGCCCCTACTCTGTGCCGAATCTAACATAGATTTAGAGACAAAAATAAGAAACATATTTTTCGGCTTATTTTTATTTTTTTCTTCCTTTCCGCCACATCACTGGAGAAAAGAGTTGAAATTATTGGACATCTTGAGGTGAGGTGTGCTTAGAAATGAAAGATACTGTTTCTGGATGATTAAACTAAATGTTTAGAAACTTTTTCCATAACTTTTCAAGTCACAAAGACGTAATTTCTTCTTAACATATGTGAGTTATAGAAGTATTGTGATAATCTTGCCAACACAAAGGAGGAAGCAAACAAAAAGATATTAGTGTGTGATGTGTCGAATATCGAGTTTTGATGTATAGCTGAATCATCAGCAAATACATTTCATGAGAAGCCACCAAGAAAATTATTTAGATGGGCCATTCTTTTGTTTTCTGTATTTTGTTCTCTTGTCTTGACCCTAAAATACAAATAGGCAATCATAAATAAATTAAGATCACCTCTTTTTACAGGAAAAAATGCATTACAAACTGTATCATGTCTTGAGCGAATAAAGTTATAAGAATATTAATTAAAAATCAGAGTGTTGTATAATAGTTGTTAATGTGGGGTTTTCTTTTGGAGTTTTGGTTATAATTCTTGGGCAAATAAAAGTAACTATAAACAAATAACTCTATATTCTTTTTTCATAATACATGTGGAAAAGTTCTATGAAACAAAGTGACTACTAATGTTAGGTGTGCATAAACCTAAAATATTTACTCCGATGGCACATAAACAAGGGGTCCAAAACTATGTGTGCATCCTCTCCAGTATGATGTTTGGAACGTGACAGTTTTGTGAGCTTTTTGCTTAAGATGTTACTTTAACCTTTCTAAATTATTGGATTCAGTTCAGTTAAAATGCGTCCTTTAATGGAACACGTACGATTGAAACCTTTTTCTTTTGTCAAGGGCTGTCTCTTCTTAGTTACATACTCTTTTATCACTTGAGATACAAGGGATCTAATTTTTTTATATTCTTATATATTCATGGATACGTTTTGGAGACAAAACAACATAGATTATAGACTTACAGTAGATGCTCTGGTTATTTAAGGCGGTTGGTTGTTTGGTTAGCTCATACTAATCTTTGGGATTCTTGTTTTTAAGGCGGTTGGTTGCTTGGTTACTATTCTTTATAGATAAACTGTCTGAAGCTCAGAAAACATTAACTGAAATTTCCATTAAAACATTATCAAACCCTTCAATTTGTTTTTTTTTTTTATCTCTCAGTCTCTTTCTAACTTTGTCCGGCAAGTTTGTTGTCGATAACTTCTTTGCTCCTAAGCCAGTCTGAGAACTTTTGAAGAGTGTTCTTGTCGGATCTATAATGCTTCTGCGTGAACTCAAGAAACATGGACCATGTAAAGTTAGGATACAGCCTTTGGCCGGACACTTCTAGTAGCTCCTTCGGTGGTTTCACCACTTTGTCCATTTGTGGACATAAGAAAAATGCTAATGACTTCCTTTCCCTTTCTTTGTTCACCACTGCTCGGTGCAAGCAACTTCTGTATATTCCATTCGTCAACGCCTATAAAAGAAGATACAGACTTTCAATATTCTTCAAAGTTTCTTGCATGATAAGTTTCAGGAAAAATATTTCATATGTATACTACCTGGATAAATTTTTACTTGATGCTATGTCAACACAAAACCAATTTGTAATAACTCGATTAGTCCATATATTTATAAATTACTAGGAGTATACCATGGATACATTTTCGATGAAATGTAATGGTTCCACCATCCTAATAAAGCGACTCACATCTAAAACACGAGACAGTTTTTGTCTTGAGTCTCATGGGTAGTGGGTACAAAATCAATCATTCTCATCATTATGAGATTCTGAATCACGCTTATATATGAGTTTTGGATACACATACAAAATGTCAAAATCTTTGTCTCTTACGTAAAGAAAATGTTAACTTAAAAAAAAATGTTAACTTAATTACCATGAAGGTATCGCCGATGTTAACCACGAATGATTGAGGCTTGGGAGCAATGGATCTCCACTGGTTCTCCACGAAAACCTGAAGACCACCGACGTGGTCTTGATAAAGTATGGTTAGAGAAGTCGGGTCGGTGTGGGGTCCTGTCCCTAATGTATGGTTTGGCTGCTTGCATGGCGGATAGTAATTCAACCTAAGTATCGAATCGTTATCTCGGTAAAACTCTCTCATATAGCGTCTTTCGATCCCAAGACTCATTCCAAGAAACTCTATGATATTTAGCGAAAGAGTGTTCATCGCCTCTGAGTATTCATGAAACACAGTTCTGCATGAAACAATCACAAAATAAATATTATTAACTAGATTAGTCACATATATATCTATTCGTGGGATGTCAATATTAATGTCATGCAGATCAACCCGTGTCCAAGTACCCAATCCATAGTGCATTCAACTTTTTTTACGGATTGTATATATATGATAAACGAGAGAGCATAGATAAATATATTTTACACTACTCTAATCATTTAAATTATTTTCATATAGTATATTTATTTTAATAGTAATCCAACACTTGTGTACATGAATTAACATAGTTGGGAATATCAAATATATAATAAATTGAGATAAAAAAGGCAAGGATCACTCAATAGCTTACTATATCAACTAATACAAAGAAAATGAAGGTTAAAGTGTTGGGATAGTTGATTACAAGATTCACTAATTGTGTTTGATATTTCATTGTGCTTAATGTAATAATTAGCTTCTAAAATTTCTAAAAAACATGAAAACATAATATTTTTAAGATGTCTTTTTTGTTCTTGTTTTTCTATTTTTCTCTTCATTTGTATTTGAAATTCCTTAAATTATTTTGTTATAGATAATAAAATATATAAGAAAATATTTGTGTTTCAAGTTATTCATTATCTTTATAGTCTATTAAAACTCTTAATTTTACAAATGTTAAACTAGCCAACTTGCGTCTAAGTAGCTAGAGCTGGAAATTTTAGTTTTTACCTGCGGGTTCCGCTCCGTTTGACCCGCTGCAGGGCAGGTGGGGGTCGGCCATTTCGAAAAATTCAACATGCAGGTGCGGGTGCGGGTCGAGTCGATTCTACACGGGGCGGGTGTAGGTCGGTCGATTTTGAATCGCGGGTACCCGCTAACCCGCAAAAAAAAAAATTCAAAAAATAATATATATTTTCGTAAAAATATATAAAATACTATAAATTCAGAAAATAATATATAATTTAATTATTTTATTAGAAAAATAAGTATTATATAATTAAAATAATTATTTTATTAAAATTTATATTACCCGCAGGTTACCCGCAAACTTGGGCGGAGCGGGTGTGGGTATGTGAATCTTTCTTTGCGGGTCATGCGGATCGAAGTTTTGAGTGAAAAAAATGGGTCGATCCGCGGGTTGGCGGGGCGGGCAGGACGGGTTGACCCGCGAACCCAGTTCTATAAGTAGCCTAATCCGCTGCGGATTCGATTTTATTTTGGTTAGTGCGGACCAGCCCACCACAGATTACAGTTTGTATATACATGTCCAGATCTGCTCCGATACTAGGTTACTCGGACATAACCTGCGGGTTGCAGTCCACTTTGACATCTCAGTATATTTGTTTTAAAAAACAATGAGGAAGAAGATTGTATTACATTTAAAATAAATAGATGTAGATACTAAAAATAAAAATAAAAATAATGTATGATACACTTGTATTCTTATTCAGTTTTTATATTGTCTTTTTTTTTATAACTATAGATCTCGAACCACTCACTGACAAGACTACTAGTCCCATGAGAAAATCGATACTTATCATTTAAATTTTAAAACGTACATTGTCGCCAACCAATTTTAAAACAACGCGAGGAAATTTGAACCACGATTTATCAATTTCTTGTATGAATTCTTTTAATCATCAAACTACCATAAGTTTTATTTTTTGGATAAAATATTTTCATATAAGTTAGTTAAAACATATATGATTTACTAGTTTATAAATAGTTCTAGATGGCTGATCAATACTTCTCTGTATTTGAACGATTAATGTTTAAGATTTATACATATTCTTATCTATCATTTACTAGTTTAGTTTAGTTTTATTTTTATTGGTATACAATTCATATTTTAAATTTATATTTTAGTTTTAAATCAAATTGAATTAAATAAAATCTAAAACATCTTTTCCAAATACGGAAGGTGTATTATTACCCAAACTCTTCGTTCCCGTCTCCCATTGTCTTAGAAACGTAATCTTTAACTGTTTCCGTGCCGCTCCTGAGCTTCTCCTCAGCAGAGAATCTAAACGTCAACGTTTCCTTCCACGGAAGCTCCGAGTAGAAGCTATCGGCGTAACCGGAGATCTCACCCCATTTCCTCTTGGCTTTCTGTTTCTCCGATGCCGGCAAGTCAAAAAACGTTCCCATACACTTGTAGGCACGTGCTAATATCCCCTCCTGAACTCCATGGTTTGTGACGAGGAAGAAGCCGTGAAGCTTCGCAGCTTCGGACACGAGCCTAAACGCTTGAGAAGTCGCGACATGGTCGTCTTGTCCGGAGAGAAAACTGGAGATGTCGAGGATAGGGACTTGGAGCTCTTTGATGTCGGTGGAAGGTTTGTCTTCGTCGGACCATACGTATTCCGATGGTATGTTGCTTGGTTGGTTGTTTACGACTTTTGCATCGAAGCCTGGATGGGGAAGATTTGTAATGGAGGACATATTGCAGTTTATTTATATGATTATGGTAGAAACTTTCGGAATTATATTTTATGCACTTTGAAAGCTTTTCTCTCGACACTTTGTTGAGATGGCATTTATAGGAGTCGCCATGAAGAGTAATATTAGGTCAAATCTGGAATTTTGTTTATTTTTAAGTTTTATTTGGAGTTCTTAAAAGAAACCACCTTTAAAGTTGTGAGTCTTGACATAAAAACGACGTATATGTATTCTGTTAAATATAATTTGTTTTCTACTCATAAAATATGAGATATTAACATATACTTTAGTCTTGGACACTTGCACTTTTAGATACTTTGTGCTGGTAGTGTACTTTAGACTTGCTTTTTTATTTTGTTTACAAAATTGCCCTTGGTTGGAAAGAGATAGATAAGACCAAAAAGATACCAGTTTCGTTTGTTTCTTTTAAAACACAAGTCACGTTCTCAATTATTTATTAATAAATGTTTCCCTTCTGTTCTCTCTCCTTCAGTTACATTCCTTTCTTATTTAACTCACCTTAAACACTTCATTTGGGATTCATGTGGTCAGAAAAGAGAGGATGCTAACCACATCCCACGATGTGTACCTCTTCATTATTCAACCAATATGATGTTGAGTGTTTTGCCAACCAAACTCATTATCAAATATCCGTGGATGTATGAAAACTACCATAATACTCACGGCATGCTCACCAACCCGAACTCCTCTCCACTAAGGTAACAACCAAATAACATGTAACAACATAACATTCATACCACACCACACCACCTCTGACCCCAATTATCGTACTACCTGACCACGATGCCGCTACCCCTAAACAACAAACCCCAACACAGCTCACTGGTTCCACTCATCTAGTGACCACATCATTGATGTTGCTGACCACATGTTTCCTACCCCTGACCACACGATCAATGTTGACAGTACATATGAGATTGAATCGCTTCCTCTAAAACATGTATGCTGCAAAGATCCGTTCGGGTAGTTTGCAATTTGTCCGGGAAGCCTCGTCGGTAATTAGACAAGCAGAAAGGTGGAATGAATTCAGGGTTTACAATCGAAAAGGAGATAGAAAGATTGCATAAAGCTGAAACCTTTGATTCTTGAGCTGCGGCGGTGAGAAGGAAATTGACGAAATCTAGGGTTCCTAAGAAGACAGAGATGAAAAAGCGGATGCAATTGGGTTACGGTGAGGTAAAAATAAAAAGAAATCTAAATTAAAAAAAAGTAACTAAGCTAGTTGTAGTTTTGGGGTAGCTTGGTCATTCTCCCCTAGTAAAGTACTGGACATGAAGAGAGTATGTCCAAGTGATATGAAAAAGGAAAAAGTATGTCTACATGTAAAATTTTCATAAAATATTGTCATTTAAAATATAAATAGTTTATTAGCCATACTAAAATAGACATATATCATATCAATAATAATATTAAACCGGTTAATCTAACTATTTCAACATCACAGTAGAAACAAACAGATTTAATTAAATAAAAACAAATCAATATCCATGTACCGAAAATAGAGTTACTGTTTTATTACAGTTTTTGCCTTTAATTTCTTAAACAGCCTTTACCTTTTATTAACGATTTAAAGTTATGTTTTTGGTTCCGTTATATCATTTTGTCCCCTATTAATTTACTCTTATTCAACTAATCCCTGCGACTAACATCACCACTATTATATGAGATAACATAATTAGCTTGATATTACATCACACCTAGTGTCTTCAGGTGTACAATATTTAACTCATATTAAATACATTTTATCTCATAACTCTCAGTGTAGTGTAGTTATATCCCTTGCTTTTGCATAAACATATTGTACGGATCTTTGATCGATTTGTGTTAAACCTCACTTACTCTCTTGTGCGAATCACGTGTGTATGAACAAGTAAAGACACAAATAAATTGTTTATCCGGTATTCAACTCACTCTTCGATGTGAAAAGCTACTATGCTCACCGAATCTAGGATGGACCAGCAACTTTCACTAAGATCTCAGTTCAAACTCGAGCTCACTCGTGTACAATGGTTTGTTCTTTTATTCTCAATACAATCTCTCTCACTTTTTCTCTCAAGACTCAGAAGAAGATAACTTAGGATCTAACAACCCATACTCCGTCGTTTTAATGATCATGTATGCATGTGTATTCCCGATTCAATAATTAGCAATCACCTAAACCAGCCTCTGATTTTCTTGGATATATTGTACCATCATATAATCTTGATTAAGAATATATTCAATTCTCCCCCTTGTCCTTCATCAGATTTTTGACCTTAGTTCCTTCAAACTTTAAAAACCCGAGTAACGCTCACTCTTTCTTTACAATCCTTTGTGAATACTCCCCAAGCTTCATATCTCATATCCTTCAAAGAAAACCTTCTTTGCTTCTTCTCTTAAAGCCTATACCCGAATCAATTTCTTTTGACTTGCCAATTTGTAAGACAATATATCTACTGAAGTATAAGGAGTCACAATCTTCACTACATTCACCCAACCTTCACTTATCAAGTCTCTTACGAAATGATACTTGACCTGAACATGTTTTGTTCTCCCGTGAAACACTGCATTTTTTGCTAAAGCAATGACGCCATGTGAGTCACAATACACACTAAATGCTCCTTGATCAAAACCCAACTCATTCATCAAGCCTCTTAATCATACTGCCTCCTTAGCTGCCTCTGACAAAGCAATATACTCTGACTATGTTGAAGATAATGGTACTACATCATGCATGCTTGATCTCCAGCTAACAAAATTTCCTCCAAGCATGAAAACAATACCTGTCGTAGACCGCCTCTTATCCATGTCCAATCATAGTTTGCATCAACATAACCTTTAACCACAAAGAGTCCTTCTTTTCTGTAGCAAAGCTTAGTATCCAAAGTGATGCAACCAGGGTCTAACTAGAAGCTAACTTGGAAGAGGAAGGACATAGTTAGTGGATGCAACCCCGTGGATGTAACCATGTGGATGGAACCCGTGGATGCATCTCTGTGGATGCCAAACCTGTGGATAAACCTGAGTGAATGCAACAATCAAGTGACTATGAAGCTGACTTGGAGCTAAATGGACTTGGTGATACTCAAACTCGTACCCAAACTGAAGATGGACCAGACATGACTTCCTCAGCCCAAAACGACCCATTCTCTTTCTCTAATGGGCCTATTACGAGATCTCAGACCAGGAATTTGAAGAATGCAATTGTTTGTTTGGTTTATCCTAAACTAAAGCCAAATGAAGATGAAGATCAAGTCAAGGAACCAACTCAACTCTTCAATCTTTCAGTCTATGGACTTATTTAGTTTTTCTAAGTATTTTCTTGTTTTTGCAATTTAGGACTTTTCACCTTCCCTTTGGACTTTTCGATTTCTTCTTCTCTACTTAAGCACTCTTTTGTTTCAGAAACAAAATAATTACCTTTTTAATCAAAAACTTTTCTTTGAAACTTTTGATTCCTTTGTATCACAAGAAGGGTATTTGTTGAAAGTATTGGACAATTTTGGGATGGATCAAACGAATTAAGTTGGTATTCCAATGGAGATTCATTTCAAATTAAAAATGGCTACAAACAAAGGAGACTGAGGAACATGTAGAGGAGATGGAGTTAATTCATATAGAAGAGAAGACGGAAGTGTGATGTATGTAATGATAGGAATGAGACCAGATTTGGCATTTGCAGTAGGGCTTGTGTGTAGGTACATGAGTAACCTTATCAAGGAGCACTAATCAGCTGTAAGGTGGATACTTAGATATATCAGAGCTTCCTTGTGATGAATCTCTTATGAAGAGATCATTTGTCCCTGATTTTGAAGGATGATCTGATGGTTTGAAAGAGAATGGATCGGTTTTGAACTGATGGTGGTGGAATCTTGATAGATGGTTTTCAGTGAGGATCTATGAACTGGTCAACACTTGTGTAGATGCGCCAGTGATCGTGAGAGACGTTTCCACAAACAATGATCAAGGGAAAAGTGCTTTGCAGAGAATTAACTCCTAAGCAATTGATGTTTAGTGATGAACAAACGATTGACAGATTTAAAAGAGTTTTTTTGATTAAAAGGGGAATGATTTTATTCATGGCTATTTAGGTCTTTTTATAGTCTTACAAGTTGTAGAAACCAAAAAAACTTAGGTAAAAACAAGACACCGAAAATTGCAAGCAAAGACTTGACTGAATTAATATTTTACTGATACGTAGACTACCCTTTGGCCTCCCACGATCTTGGTTTATTCTAGAGCTATCTTGGTCTTTACTTGATTGTTGCATCCATTCAGGTTTATCCACAAGTGCGGCATCCACTGAGATGTATTCACGGGGTTCTGCATCCAAAGAATTGCATCCACGGGGTTGCATCCAGTCACTATTCTTCTTCTTCCAAGTTAGCTTATGGTTCTATCAGCCAGATGAAGATATATGCTCACTGCAGCACATCTACAACTCGACTTAATGGCTCAGGCCACGGTTTCCAGCTCATCAGTAGGGTCCCTCCATGCTCACTGTAGCACCTCGACACATCATGCTCACTGTAGCATATTGACATGTCTACCATCTGTTCCGGCCATGTGCCCTCTAGAACATATGACTCTTACTAACTACCGAGCTACGTGCTCCCAAGGCTACATGCCCATTAGGCCATGTTCCCACTACAGCCCCGTGCTCCCAAGGCTACGTGCCCATTAGGCCATGTGCCTACTAGAGCCCCGTGCTCCCAAGGCTACGTGCCCATTAGGCCATGTGTCCACTAGAGACTCGTGCTCCCAAGGCTACGTGCCCATTAGGCCATGTGCCCACTAGAGCCCCGTGCTCCCAAGGCTACGTACCCATTAGGCCATGTGCCCACTAGAGCCCCGTGCTCCCGTGCCCATTAGGCCATGTGCCCACTAGAGACCCGTGCCCATTAGGCCATGTGCCCACTAGAGCCCCGTGCTCCCAAGGCTACGTGCCCATTAGGCCATGTGCCCACTAGAGCCCCATGCTCCCAAGGCTACATGCCCATTAGACCATGTGCCCACTAGAGTCCCGTGCTCCTAAGGCTACGTGCCCATTAGGCCATGTGCCCACTAGAGCCTCGTGCTCCCTAGGCCACATGCCTCCATCAGGCTACGTGCCTCCATTAGGCTCCGCGCCCATCTAGGCTCCGTGCCTCCATATACATGAACTACGAACGGTTTGATCCCCCACTGAAGGGTACGTAGGCAATCCCCACTGAAGGATGCAGCTATAAATCCATATATATGAACTACGAACGGCTTGATCCTTCACTGAAGGGTATGTAGGCAATCCCCACTGAAGGATGCAGCTATAAACCCAAACACCTTCCACGGTTCCACACCTGGATGCTCAGGGACCGCCCCTAATGGTCGGAACCATCAACTACAGATCAGGAGACACCCAAGGACCGACCCTGGTAGTCGGAACTATCGATCATAGATCAAGAAGACCCTGGGATCTTCACTATCGGTAAGCGGCCCCCGCCCAATGACCAAAATCCCCTGCTGCTACTAAGCCACCGACGACATATACTGGCCCATACCCATATGGCAGTATCCTAAGAGCAGGATCTCCTGGTTTATCAACTATCAAAGCAGGAGAATACACTCAACGACATGTCTCCTTCCTCCTATCATTCCGTAGAGCTGAGCACGGATCGCTTGTACACAAAAATACCCTAACACTTCGGGCTTTTATGTTTCGGGCTTCCCATCTCTCTCCGGGGAGCTCGCCATCTTTTATGTAGTTAAATATTGGGACTCTCCAGTCTGGTCTGGCCTCAAGTTCTTTTCGGAAAGCTTCGTGTGCTTCGCTGTTAGTTTCATGAACGACCTCTTAGTCCTGAGGTTGCGGCCCTCCTAGTCCTGACGAGTTGCTCGCTAGAGGGAGGTCGATCGTCGAGCTCGCTGTTGGTTTCGTCGTCGAGATTCTGGTTTGCTCTCTAGGCTTTGCTTCGTGTCATGATTGCGCCGATGCGAGGAGGATTATCCCCTTGAAGGTCGGTTAATTTGCATGGAAGGTCTATGATGGGCTTCTCTATTCCTTTTACTGGTTTTACTCTCCTTATTGTCGACTTGGAAGTCGAAGCTAGCGCGGTTAGAGCGTCGGCCGACGTGTTATCTCCTCTTGGGATTATCGTGAGCTCGAATTTGTCGAGCTGCTGAGCGATCTCTCGTAGAATTGCAAGATATGCCTCCATTCTTTCGTGTTTTGCTTCATATTCTCCATGGAATTGGCTCGTGACTAACAGCGAGTCGCTGAAGGCGCTAATTTCTCGGGCGCCGACGCTTCGTGCGAGTCGTAAACCGGCGATCAGGGATTCGTATTCGGCTTCGTTGTTTGATGCACTGAATCCCAGGCAAAATGATTGTTCGATCATTTCTCCTGTCAGGGATTCAAGTTGTATTCTGATCCTAGATCCTTGTCTCGACGAGGCCCCATCAACGTGTAATTTCCATGTTTAGGTATTCAATCTCGCGTTAACCTCCTTCAGGACGAGTTCGATGACGAAATCAGCTAGTACCTGTGCTTTCGAGCTCGTTCGTGGTTTGTACTCGATGTCGTATTCGCTGAGCTCGAATGCCCATTTTGTCAATCTTCCAGATTGGCTTGGACTGTGGAGTACTGTTCGTAGGGGTTGCGATGTCATAACTGTGATCGAATGCGACTGGAAGTAGGGTCTTAATTTTCGAGCCGCGGTTACCACTGCTAGCGCTAGCTTTTCCATTACGGGGTATCTAGTTTCGGCGTCGACCAGTGATCTACTTACATAGTATATCGGTCTTTGTTCTCCACTTTCTTCGCGGATTAGCACTCCGCTTACTGCGTGTTCGGAAGTTGCGACGTATAAAAAGAGGGTCTCTCTTATGATCGGTTTTGATAGTACGGGCAGCTCGCTGATATATGCCTTAAGTTCTTTTAGGGCGGAGTCGCATTCGGTGTTCCATTCGAACTTCTTATTTTCTTTCAATAGCTTGTAGAAACGAAGGCATCTGTCGGTTGACCAGGAGATGAAACGATTTAATGCAGCTATTTTGCCGGTGAGGCGTTGTACCTCTCGGATAGACCTCGGAGGTAGGGTATCGATGAGCGCCGCGATCTGTTTCGGGTTAGCTTCGATTCCCCTTTTAGTCATGAGGTATCCGAGGAACTCTCCGGAGGCTACTACGAAAGTGCATTTTGTAGGGTTTAGTTTTATTCCGAACTTGTAGAGAATGTTAAAGCACTCCTGGAGCTGGAGAACGTGGTCGCTGGCTCTTGATGACTTTACTAGCATGTCATCTATGTAAACTTCCATCGCTCTTCCGAGTTGCGTGGAGAACATCTTATTTACTAATCTTTGGTAAGTGGCTCCGGCGTTCTTTAATCCGAATGGCATCACTTTGTAGCAGTAGGTGCCCCGCTCGGTGATGAAGCTCGTTTTTTCTTGGTCGTCGGGGTTCATAAGGATCTGATTATAGCCGGAAAATGCATCCATGAAGGAAAGTAGTTCGTGTCCAGATGTGGCTTCTACCAGCCGGTCGATGTGTGGTAATGGGAAGCTATCTTTTGGGCATGCTTTGTTGAGATCGGTGAAATCGATGCACACTGTCCATTTTCCATTTTTCTTTTTTACTATGACTGGATTTGCGAGCCAGTCAGGGTATTGGACTTCGCCAATGGAACCAATTTTTAGGAGCTTGTCTACTTCGTCGTTTACAGCCTTGGCTCGTTCGGGTCCTAGCTTTCTTCGTTTATGTTTGACAGGCTTAAACGTAGGGTCGATGTTTAGGTCGTGGGAGGTGATACTGATGTCGATTCCGGGCATGTCTGTTGCGAACCATGCGAATGTTTTGATATTTTGCATGAAGAAAGACAAAAGATCGTACCTGACTTCAGGAGGGAGATCGTTTCCGATGTTGACGCCTTTTTCTAGGGAGCTTTCTTCCAGAGCGACGATGCTCGATAGGTCTCTGGCGGGGTCTTTTACCGTGAGATCATGGACGAGTGAGACGTTTTCTCCTTGCAGGGGCATCCTTTGGAATCCGGTCATATAGCAGGCTCAGAATTGTTTATGGCTCCTGCGTATGGTTTTTTCGCTGGTCGGTGATAAAAACTTCAAGCACTGGTGGTAAACCGAAGGGACCGCTTCATCTGGTGTAGCCGGGGACGTCCTACGATGGCGTCGAAGGGCATGAAATGATCGACTATGGTGAACCGGGTCTCCAGTTCGACGTCGTATGTTTTGGTGGTTAGTGGCACGATCCCGAGTGTCCGGACCGACTTTCCTTTGAAACTATTGAGGTGAGTTGTTTCATGATCGATTACTGGGGTCGGTTGGCTAATCGATCGCAGTGTCTTTTGTGAAACGATGTTGACGGCGCTTCCGGTGTCGACGAGGACCTTCGAGAAGATGGTACTCGCAAGCTCCAACGTGATGACTAGGGCATTGTCGTGGGGCATGTCGAGCTTAGCGATTTCGTGTTCGTGGAAATTTATAGTCTTGACTTCGCATATTATCTCTTAGGATGGCGCGACGCCCGACTCGTTAGTTGCTTGTCGCGAGGTATCAGATCGTTTGTCACCAGAGAGACAATCATATCTTTGGAGAGAGATGCTTTGATCCTTCGTGTCGTGGACGATTTTTTACGACTTCCGTTTTCCCGATCTAGAGAGGTCGAGATTGATCGATTTGATGCAGTCGGATCGTGCGTGATTAGGATCCATTGTCGCGCTTAGGAAACTTAGATCGGTTTCTTAGCAAAGACGTTTTTCGTTTATCTTCCACACAGTTGGCGCCAAAATGTAGATCCTAAAATCTACACTAAGTATTTGATAGTGATTGGGAGTTTAATCTAGGGAAGATAAATGATATAGGCAACGATATCTTTAGAACACAACAATGTAATCAGTTTCCAGTAGGCAAAAATAGACTTTTATTGATGAATAAGATCGAATACAACAAGTTAAACAAGATCGTATGTTACAAACAAGATCGTTAAGAGAAAGGATCTAAAGATGGATGAAAAGAAGGTCGAAGTATGAGTGTAGCTCTCTCTAGGGTTTTCAACGTGTCTTCTTCCTTATGCATTGATCCCTTCTTATAACGGGCTGCTCCCGTGATGCTCGTAACCGTTCCGCGATCTCCATTTTCTTGGATCGATCTTCTTCCTGCTTCGTCGAAGTTGGATTTCTTTCGTGGTCGCGTAGTCCAAGCCATTCGGACCCAATTACTTAGCTGACCAATATTGGGTCCAACGGGTATGTATTGTGTCTTCAATGGATGTCAAGAATTGTCTTTGAAGAGTCAGAGCTGAACTTGTTTCATAGGAGATTTTTAAAAGAAACACACCAAAATCTCTTGAAAAATATGTGCTAGCACAGAACGTTTGCGCAAGAACCATACTGAAACATTTTAGGAAATTTCGCAGGAAAAAGTATAATATATACGTTCACACTTTGGCATATAGATCTAACATCAACAGAGTTTGGAAAATAGTTTAAAGATTTGAAAAATGTTTAAAAGAAACTCTATGATCTTCATAATACTTATGAGTTAGAATTCAGTAGGAAAAATGAAGAACAAATTCTTCCCTCTTTTAGAAAAGGGAAAATTGTGAAACCATACTATAAACAAATATAAATATTAAAAGAAATTTTTTCTTAAATGAGTAATTCAATTTCCACAATGTTTCCTGGGTAATTTTGTACAGAGGTGCTAAAACTTGAAATAATTTTTGGTAATTATTGTCTATTTGCTATTTGTATATTGATATTAGAAAGTAAATCCTTGGTTGAAATATCAAATCTCTATAATTTCATTTCCAGTGTACACATGACATATAAGAATCACATATTTGAAATTAGATTATAATGATGGCTCAAGAGGTGACTCAAACCAAAGTCTCGCAAGGCCATCAAAATCACTGACGTAACATTTTTTTTTAAGGTCTTTCATATTTTACATTGTGCAAAGCCAAAATGTCTGACCTGAGATACATAAGCCTAGGTTGCGTCTCATTTCTTGTAGCAGTTGAATATGGAAGGTAGGAATGAGCCTCAACCTCATGGTCTGATCCAAATCCTCTAACTAAATTTGTTCTTTTGAATCTGTTCCTTGCAGCATTCCCCTCGACGTTATCTTCTCCACAAACTGTTCAGTCTCTCTAATTCGAATGAATGAATCTCACCAACGATCCCCTCTACTTGTGCCTGATAGGCATATCAAAGGTTTCTGTTAAGAATCAGTCTAAAAGGAAAAAAATGTAGATTGATATTAGATTGACCTGCTTCGCAGCTAATTGATCGGTAAGAGTATGGAGTTGTTTATCCGGATAACACGCGAATGAAATTTTTTCAGGCTATCAAACTTTCTAACGGAACGAAAAAAAAAGAAGACATATCTGTACAGGGTTCTTACTGAAAATAAGCTATCTAACATAATTTTTTTTGGCTTTTTCAACAACAAATCAGATTGAAGTTTTGCGAGTGAGAACATGAAGAAAGTTGATGAAGAGAAGTAAGGCTGCTTCAGTGCTCTTTCATGTATAACTCCTCTCTAACTCCTGAACCTTCTCTTCCATTAATCTCTAAAGAATCAAATTAACTTACACGAAAATAACCAATTCGTTCTTTTTTCTCTCCAACTTCTGTAGCATAACAAACTTCATCGCCTCCTTTTGCTCTCCAGCTTCACCAGAGCTCGTGGAATGCCTTTTATTTAGAGAAGCTTGTGCTCAGTTTTCAAGATTTCCTCAATATCTTCTAGCTCCTGCAAAGTGGTAACAAGAATCCAAAATATAAAAGAACAACCTTTTCATAGCAAAACAAGATCCCAGACAAGAGAACAAAATAAACAAAATCTATCTCGAAGACCAGTTTTTTTCCGCATTTCAAAGAACCGGTATTGATTGTGACGGCAAAGTCATCGACAGTAGACGATAAACGTGGAGAAGGAGAGGAACCTACGAATAGCCAATCGCTGACCGACTTAATAGCCTCTGCTTTCTCAGAGGTTATCTTCTTCTTCTTCTACTCGGCTCTGTCGCAGACTGTGATCGAAACATTTCTTCAAACGAAGACCTCTCAAAATCACGCATTCCAGTTTTCACAAGAATTTCTTGGTGACCAAGTAAAACATGAATAAAGGATAAAGCTCCTTTGATGGAGACAATGAGGCGAAGACAGTAAAATCTAAAATATTTTTATTCAAAAACTACTGAAAGAAAACTCTGAGAAAATATTCCATATATTGATTGTTATACATAAAAGGTAAGAAGAAAAATGATTCCAGTTTCAAACGAATCTATTAGGTAGGAGAAAACAAAAGAGAACAAACACACGCACACACACCCCTCTAAGGTACATTATGATATTTCTAAATCAAACGAAAGCATATTCACAAAAAAGTCCGAAGCTTGAAATCCCTACTCGTCCCTGCACTACTCTCCAAACGGTGGCAGAAGAAGAGCCAATGATCTTGCCTTGTACCTAGCAATCCTCTTCAGCCGTTCTTCTCTTAATCTGAAAACAAACCCACAATTTTCGTCTGCAGTCACCAAGAAAACAACTTTAATTTGTTGTGTGACTACTCACCGAGCGCGGACTTTCTTAGCACGGTCATCTGCAGATCAATTGGTGACAACTCGTCCTGTAGGAGTGTTGGATTCGATCGCCAAACACACCAATAGCCTACCGGTGGATATGGAGGCGTTTCCTCCCACAGTAAGGAGTTAGGGTCGGTACCCTGCAGTGCTGTGAACCGGGTTCCGAGTGAGCGGGACGGGTTTTCACAATTTCATCAAAGAATTGATATTGATTCATGAAACTTAGAATTCTGGAAAGGAATAAGAAGAAACACGAAGCCTCTTTGTCTTCTTCACGATTTGGTTCTTCAACTGAATCTTTTGGCAAAACTTGTCTCCACCACATCTGCAGGCAAAGTCTTTGGCAAACATGCCGTATCACTTTGTTGCTTCTGCAAGAAATCTGTTATGACGTAAACACAACGCCGAACTCTACAATAAATTATATTGGCAAACATGTTGTCGTATCACTTTGATTCCTTTAAGTTGTTTGGCAATCTATTTTACTTAGTTCTAGTTTTAGTGCTGGGTATTGTTTTAAAAGTAAACTAAAATAAAAATAATTTGACCAATCACATTATGACAATTTTTCTCAAACTGTTTGTACGAGAGACCAGTAGCGGCCCTGATACCAAGCGGTGGAAGCTTGAGCTTCCGGCAGACAATAAATACATAATTTATCGGCCTTCGTTTGAAGAGTAATTGTCTATAGCATAATGGTTAAGCCGTTAGGTTGAGTCTTAGAGGTAACGTCTTTGAATCCTACATCCTTCAAATGCAATTAAAACTTTTTCATACATATTTATAAACGGTTTTTATTTTCCGTTGGGCTTCCAGCCTTCAAATTCATCGGGCCGGCACTGCGAGAGACACGTTCGTATCAATTAATATATACGAGGATGTACACATACGTGTTGTACATATGTGTTTCAGGTTCTGTTAGCAATCACCTAAACCAGCTTCTGATCTTCTTGGATATATTATACAACTGGGGGTGTCTCCGCGCAATGTTTATTTTTGTAAAATATAATTGTTCACATTTATTTTTTAAGTTTGTAGTAAATTTACTATTAGACGATAATCAGTCTCACAATATCTATTTTAGTTATCTCATGCATGCAGTGAAGTGTTTATTCGGTTAATATAATCCAATCCAGTGATGTTAGATCGAATGAGACATTAGGAGAAAGACACTGATTTGTCAGCTGGATCAGTAAGTTGATATGTTAAATTAGCAACGTGTCAATTAAAAATGAAGGCACGAATTTGAAAACATGGTTAAACTTTTGGAAGGCAACTTTTGAGTTATATATGTGAGTTTTGTTAAGTTTGAACCTTTTTATTTCTATATAGTTTATTGAGTATGACATGTTGTTTGAAAACATGGTTAAACTTTTGGAAGGCAACTTTTGAGTTATATGTGTGAGTTTGTTAAGTTTGAATCTTTTTATTTCTATATAGTTTATTGAGTATATTGACATGTTATTTATCATTCTATTGTTTTTAATTATGTGTTTCTCAGTTCATCTTTTTGATATTTTTTTTGATATGATTATTTTATTAGAGCCAATGGTAAGTTAACTATCACATTATATGCATCATATTTTATTATGATATTTATTTATATTTTGGTTTTTAGCCATTATATTTTTCACGGTTGTTGTTGCATCCAAGTTTGGTCCATAAGCCAAATGGGCCAGCATCGGTATGGGCCGTACGACGCGGAGCGAGTAAGAGGCCCATTACTAGCTTCTCAAAGAATGGAAGGTTCGGAGATCGAGATAGCGGTTACGGAGATCGCGGATTCTTCACGCTATAAGAGGAGATCTACGTAAACAAAGGAGAACATGTTGAAAACTCTAGAGAGAGCTATACACATTCATCGACCTTATTTTCACCTAGTTTTAATTAAGTTTTTTCTCTTATCGATCTTGTTTGTAATGCTTGATCTCATTTCACTTATTGTATTCGATCTTTTCATCAATAAAATCCATCTTTGCCTACTGGAATCTGATTACATCATTGTGTTCTAAAGATATTGTTGCCTACATCACCTTTTCTTCCCCAGATTAAACTCTTGATCACTATCAAATACTTAGTGTGGATTTTAGGATCTACATTTTGGCACCGACTGTGGGGAAGATAAATGAAAACATCTTTGTTAAGAAACCGATCTAAGTTTCTTAAGCGCGATAATGGATCCTAATCAAACCATCGGGACCACCCCATCAAGAATAAACAACGTCGGTCCTATCGGATCAGACTCGAGAACCGAAACGTTGCCGGACCAATGGGTACCAATGGGACAGCCAAAACAACCCAGACGCAACGAATCCCTCCAATCGGAACCTCAAACCAGGACCGAGCGTCAAGCCACGATCGATCCTCGCCACCAGACCAGACCTCAGTTCCAGATCGAACCTCGATCCACGACCGAACAGGAGCTCGAGTCTGGAATCGTCCCGGAGAAAGGCAGTCCGCCGACGACCTAACCCGACCTCCATCAACGAGACCAATATATCCGACCCCTCTAGCCCAAACTCGGGAAGAAGTGACCGAGCTTCAAGGAATGGTCTCGTTATTAATCGATAAAACTCGCAACCAAGAGGTCGCATATCGGACCATCGTTAATCAACTGGATCAGACTGAACGGGAACTCGCGGAACACCAAGCTAACGCCCGAAAAAGAAACCAACCACCGTCCGATCCATTAAGAGGATCGCTAAATCCCCAAAACACAGGAGCCTTCAGCACTCCGGAGATCCCAAGCGCTCGATCCGGACGCTACATGGGAGAAAACTCGCAACGACTCCTGCAGCAGGGCTTAGCCCACCGAAGTTTCAGTTACAGCGGACTGGATGAAATAGAGACCGGGCTGCAAGGTCCGCAAAGTACTTTGATCCAATCACAAAACGGATATACGGAAAGACCTGGGGAGCCAAGAACGCGAATTCCACCACTAAGTCATCCGACCTCCGAGAATCGAACTCCATCTGCAACGAAAACTTTTCAGCAAACGGGGTTCGGTGACCCAATATGACAAGCTCCAGGGTATGACCACCGCAGACCCATCGACGCGGATCCTCAAAGAGAAGACCCGATGATGTGCCCCGGTTCGTGGATCAGTCCATTGGAGCCAACCAGCATGGAAGCAGTAATATATATGTTCATTGTTTGACTCATATCTTCCAAAACTCGAGTCTTCTACGCATGAAATCACTTGGAGAATGTTCTCAACTCAATTACGGAACTCCTCTGGCAAGAATCAGATCAAATGGAGTTCAGATGAAAGAGTTATGCAATTTACAAAACCGGTGATCTTCAGTTCTCGCGAATTTGGACCGTACGGATCGTCAAGCCCACGTCTTGATCCTTACCACCATGGAACAGAATGACCAGAATGAACCTGACAGTAGTCGAAGGGTCTCCTTGACCAGTCCACCTCAAACTCAGCAACTTTGACTCATTTATTATTTTCTAGTCAAATTTCTCATTTCCTAGATGTGTAATTCCCACAAATAATTATGTCTTTCTTTGACCACATTTAGTATAAATATGTAAACTCTTTTATGAATAAAATCAATCTATGTTTTTGAGTTTATTTTCGTTTCTTCTCTGAGTGAGAAAGAGAGTTCTTTAGCTAGTTCATTGGTGTGAACCGGCTTGTTGATTTGGTGGCCAACCAATTCATCTTTGTGTGTTGTTTGGTGGTTAGTCAACACATTCATTCATTCTTAGGTGGTTAGCTTTAGATCGTGGGTATATCAAGAGTCATTCCGCATCTCTTGACGATCTTTTCAATCCATATCAGTTCCAGAAGTGCCATTGCCTTCTCGGATCATATCCAACACCCAGCTAAAGTGATCCTTCCCGATTTAGGGCGTATCAAGTGGTATCAGAGCCACTTTGGCTGGTTTGTTTTCTTTCATCTTTCATCTTCTCATCTCTCCACGTTTTTCTTTTCTTATTTCTTGGATCCGGACTGTTCCTTTACTCCCTTGTGATCGCCAATTATAAAAAGAAAAAAAATCGATAGAAAAAAAAAGTTTTTGCTTGAATCACTTCTGAAGAGAAATTCAGGGGGAGTGGTGGAAGAGAAACCCAGCCTTAGGACAGTTAAGGCGGATCCATATCAAAAATCTCTTCATCTTTCTTTCTCTTTTATTTTTGCCACAAAAGTTTGTTTTGGGTTTTGATTGCTGAATTTTGACTACCTATCATCCTTTGAACCAGTGGAAAGAACTCTGAGTGATCACCTAAAAATCGTGAGCTAAACACTTTGAAAGTGTGAGGATTTTTATTTGCTAACTCTTTTGTTAAGTGTTTTCAGGATGTTTGGACTTCTCAAGAAATCAAAACCACAACAAGACGTTTACTTTCCTTTTAAAAGCGTGTTAGAAAAAGAGCAAATGATTTTTGGAAATAAGAAACAGTTTGCTTCTAATGGGTTTGATTTTGTGCAGAAACAAAGAAACCAAAGGAAGAGACATAACAAGTTCGATGATGATGAGAATTGGGTCAGAAGTGGTGATCGTCCCTTCACCAAAGCCAAGAGAAGCAACTATGATGTGTTTGATCAGAATGAGCTTCAGACTTATGTCAGCTTGGAGAAGATGTTGCATAAGGCAATTCATGCTACCCGGCAACTCAAAAAGAAGGGAAACACCAACACTTCTCCTTCACCAAAACAACAAAGTATTTTTTCTTCTCTTTCAAATTCTGATTTGAAAACTAATGTGTTGTCTTCTGATAAAAGCAAAGCTGTGAAACCCACAAGCAAAGCTCATTCAACCAGGTGCTTCAAATGCCATAGGATCGGTCATTATGCTAACAAATGTCAAAAGCAAAGACCGTTGGTGACTTTGGAGAATGAGAATGTTGAAACCGAGCCAGAAAAGGAAGACCCATTGCCAATTTTCGATGACTTCACATATGAGCCAATGGAGGGGCTAGATGAAGAACAAATTTGTGGTCATCAAGCCAACCAAGAAGAATCATCTTCCATTCAAAAAAACGGACCGAACTCAAGGTGAGCATTGTGCTAATTATGGTTCTTTTGCTTATAATCCTTTTCTTTTAAATGTTTCAGATTTGAGGACAAATCTTTTTGAAGAGGAAGGGAATGATGTGCCCCGGTTCGTGGATCAGTCCATTGGAGCCAACCAGCATGGAAGCAGTAAAGATATATGTTCATTATTTGACTCATATCTTCCAAAACTCGAGGCTTCTACGCATGAAATCACTTGGAGAATGTTCTCAACTCAATTACGGAACTCCTCTGGAAAGAATCAGATCAAATGGAGTTCAGATGAAAGAGTTATGCAATTTACAAAACCGGTGATTTTCAGTTCTCGCGAATTTGGGCCGTACGGATCGTCAAGCCCACGTCCAGAACGACCAGAATGAACCTGGACAGTAGTCGAAGGGTCTCCTTGACCAGTCCACCTCAAACTCAGCAATTTTGACTCATTTATTATTTTCTAGTCAAATTTCTCATTTCCTATATGTGTGATTTCCACAAATAATTATGTCTTTCATTGACCACATCTAGTATAAATATGTAAACTCTTTTATAAATAAAATCAATCTATCTTTTTGAGTTTATTTTTGTTTCTTCTCTGAGTGAGAAAGAGAGTTCTTTAGCTAGTTCATTGGTGTGAACCGGCTTGTTGATTTGGTGGTCAGCCAATTCATCTTTGTGTGTTGTTTGGTGGTTTGTCAACACATTCATTCTTTCTTAGGTGGTTAGCCTTAGATCGTGGGTATATCAAGAGCCATTCCGCATCTCTTGACGATCCTTTCAATCCATCTCAGTTCCAGAAGTGCCATTCCCTTCTCGGATCATATCCAACACCCAGCTAAAGTGATCCTTCCCTATTTAGGGCGTATCACCCGAGGATCCCGAATGAAACCGGAACGTTACAGAATTATATCGAAAGAAAAGATGCCGAGCTCAAAAGGATACACGCCATCATGTATATGGCGACAAGCTCTGCCCCAGACATAAATATGGTTATCGAGGAAACAAGAAAGACTCTATTCACGAACCGAATCGCCAGCGTAAGACTACACCATGTGGGAAAACTGAAATTCCCCGAGTACGCTGGGAACACTGACCAAAAAGCTCACGTACGAGCCTTCCGACTAGCGATATCAAAAGCACATCTCAAAGACGACGAAAAATAGGCTGGTTATTCCCGCTTCTTTGCCGAAAATCTCATCGGGGCTGCTCTTGAGTAGTTTGCTGACCTAGAAGAAAACTCAATCGACAACTTCACCCAATTGGTGTCTACATTCCTCAAACAATACTCAGTTTTCATAGAAACAAGGGTTACCGAGACAGATCTATGGAATCTCAAAAATGCGCCCTTTGAACCTCTAAGAGCATACATAAACAAGTTCAGAGAAATAAAAGCCAAGATTTCACATCCAAACGAAGTCGTGGCCTTGGCAGCGCTAAAAATGGCGTCTGGTTCTCGTCCAAATTCGGAGAAGAAATGGCAGTACAAGCATGTTGGGGTCGAAAACGGTTACGACGAAGTTAATGTCCAAATCCCCGAAGAAGAAAACGAAAAACCTTCTTCGAGAAACACTTTTTCGAAGTAGATTCTTCTTTACGAAAAGCGTTACGGAGGAAACGCGAGTCATCGGACAAGAGCTCGAAAAGGATCGCTACGCAACGACCGAACACGTGCTCCGCTCGGTCGCTACGTAGCGACCGAGTTCGAGCCAAAACTCGGTCGCTAGGTAGCGACCGAGCTCGAACCAAAGTTTGGTCGCTACGTAGCGATCGAGCGCTCGGTCGCTACGTAGTGACCGAGCTCTTCCGAAACGTCGATACGACATTAGTCCATGCATTCTCGTCTACCCTTCGATGCTATCTCCCGAAGACCGTAGCGAAGCCATTTCACGTTCCCCGCCATTCTAAGTTATCGATCAAACTTTACCGTAAAAACCGCGAAAAGTTTGTTCTTTATCGAAAGAAGCCGTAATAAACGCTTCGAGTTGGAAGACGGCCCAAGAGGACCTAAGACATGACTCGAGGCCCAACTTACGATTTCTTAACCAACAGCCCGTAAGCCGCATGACAGTTTACGCTTGGTTCGCGAGGAAAGATAATTGTCAAGTTTCCGCGGATAAATACGAAATTTTGAAGATAATTATGAAGATCGGAAAAAATGGAATATCTCCATTTTTATGCTATGGCGGCTTAAGGGCAGAAGGGGAAAAGTGTAAACCGACCTTGGAGCCAGTATATAAGGAGTCCTAGGCGAGAGGCATGGAATAGGACTTTTCAGAGCAAACTTAGCACTTAGAGCGATTTTAGGCAATTTTCCGTTTTTGTTATTTGAGCTGCGACTCAATTAGGTTTTTGCCGTCTTAGAGCTTTAGAACTAGGAATCTCGCCGACAGCTCTCGTAGCCCAGGCACTTACCTTGTTGTAAACGCTCAAACGCAGATTCGGAATAAGAACTATCTTGCTCTCCTTTTCGATTTCTTATTTTATTACTGTTCTCGTTTCGTGTTTTGATTGCTTGGCGTGTGGTATTAACAGATATCCGGGACCTCTGGGAAATTAGGGTTCTCCTACTTTTCTAATTTAAACGGAAATCGACAGTGCGAATTTCGGTTCCCACAGTTTGGTGCTAGAAGGAGGGGGGGGGGTACGGATCAATCTAACTCTCAACCACATCACGCTCAACCAAACATGTCAACTGACGACACGGATAACGTGCAGACTCCTCTTAACGGAGGCAGTGGCACTGATCTCCACACTCCCGCAGCGGACGTATCCGTGGACAACGCACCAGCCAACGCCGCGGCGTTCGAGGAGTTTAAAAAGATGTTCGCCACCTGCGAAAAAAGGTCGGAAGAACAGGATAAGCTCATGAGCACCTTGACCAAACAAGTTGAAACTTTAACGGCAAGGACTCGAGCAATCCGCCCCCGCGGAACCACTAAAGTCCGCTGGAAAAGACTCGACTTTGCAACCCCACTCAACAGGCCTGGAGCCGCGCATGAACGACCTTCGGATCAAAACCCTAGCGAGAAATCTCCCATCGAAAAGGGAAACTCTGGAAGCCCTCCCCCTCCCGCGAAGGTTTCGGAGGACAACGGAGTCGAGTAAGTCGACCTGGATCCTAGCGATGTCTCCAACAATACTGATGAGGACGTCGACAAACATCCAAGGAGGACCAGAAGCCGATTCACTCGGGAAAGCTCTCCGTTCGACAAACCAATGACAGAAGAGGAGGAAATCCTCTATTGGAACGAACAAGAAGAGCTGGCTGAAAAGCAAACCAAGCTCACTCGCAGTAAACGCCGACAAGAACGGAAATCTGTTGGCGAGACGTCGGATATACGCGATCTTCGCGACTATATCACCAAGACTGCAGCAGAAGTAAGAGCCGTAAAATCCCAAATCCATCACGCTACCAGCGCGGCCCCCGAGATCGACAGGCTGCTGGAAGGGGCTCGGAAGACCCCTTTCACCACTCGCATCTCAGATACGAGGGTTTCCGATCCAGGAAAAATCAAAGAACCGAAGTATGATGGAACGACCGATCCGAGAGCGCACCTTCAGGCTTTCCACATCATGATGGGAAGAGCGATGCTGAAGGACGGCGAAAGAGATGCCGGCTACTGCCGCCTGTTCGTCGAGAATCTAGGAAGAAACGAAAATCTTATCGCAAAAACATAAGTCGTCGAGATCATCCTCGAAAGATGTAGACCCAAAAACGAAGAAGAAGAACCCTCGTAACGACAAGTATGTCCATCACGAGGGGGAAGAACTCTACGGAGCGCACAATTACGCGATCGGCTCATACCAGGTCCGAACCACGGGTAATACGTGGACTCGCAATCAATGATATGATGAAAACACCTTCTACGAGTTCCACCAGTCCTGAGGACACTCCACGACTAACTGCAAGGTCTTAGGCGCAAGGCTGGCCGCGAAGCTACTAGCCGGAGAACTCTCGGAAGTGACCAGCGTGAAAGATCTCATCCTCGAGACCGATCGCCCCCCGAAGCCAGACAGAAATCTTCCTGCAGAGAGATCTCCCCAAAGAAACCAATCTGGGGATAAACGAGGCAGGAGGCCAGACGACAAAGGGAACGATAACAATCGTCGTAGTGTCAACATGATCATCGGAGGATCGCAATTCTGCAACGATACGGTTTCGGCCATCAAGGCTTACCAGCGGAAGGCAGAGTCAAGCGCAAACTGGCCTACATGGTCTCCTACCCGAGATGATCAGAACTGTTCAATCACCTTCACAAAGGAGGAAGCCGGCGGGATCGATCAACCTCACTGCGATCCGCTCGTCATAGACCTCGTCATACGAGATCTGGAAGTCGGAAGAGTACTCATTGACACGGGAAGCACGGTCAATGTAATCTTCCGCGATACTCTCAATCGGATGAGCATCAAACTCGGAGAAGTAACTCCAACTCCGAAACCGCTCACAAGCTTTTCAGGTGAAGTATCGATGACCCTCGGATCGATTCAGCTACCAGTCATGGCCAAGGAGATCACAAAAATCGTCGAGTTCGCGGTAGTCGATCATCCTGCCATCTACAACATGATCATGGGAACCCCATGGCTCAACGCTATGCAAGCCGTTCCATCGACGTACCACCTGGGTGTCAAATTCCCGACCCCAAACGGAGTCGCAGCTATCTGGGGATGTCAGAAACAGTCGCGACTGTGCTTCCTCGCGGAGTAAAAGTTAAGACATATGACGACCTCTGCAACGGCAAATCGCAAACGCACGAAGATTGATAAATCTTCGACCGAGAACGTTTCAAGAAAAGACGATTTAACATCGTCTACCGACGCAGACGCTTCGGGTGTCGAAACTCAACATGAGTCCGAAGCCAACACTACAGCTCAACCGGAACATCCGGAAGAGAACACTGACCCAGCCACGATCATCACGATCAAGGCGGTCAGCACGGCGACAACCGCCGAGTGAAAACGCTCGCGACATAAAACAGAACTACGAGATGGCTAGATCCTCGAAAGAGGTACGTAGGCAGCTCGTCGAAAGACGAGTTCAGCTATCCCCCTCTCTAAAAAGGGGGGGGGGGGTGAGTGCGTATACTCTTATACTCCCACATAGGAAAAGATGCGTTATTGTAATCGAATTCTAAAGAGATTTCGAAAGTTTTTACGATCAATATGCGTCGTTCCTTTTTAAGACACTTGCAAAAGTCTCAGAACACGCCTAGAAAATCTAAAAACGTTAATACTCTTGCCAGCAGCCTCGTACGGCCCAAAATCGCAAAACAATCTCACTTCAGCACCAAAAATATACGTATAGTCTTCAAAATAACTGCGAGACGTCGCCAAGTTAAAAATCGAGATGATACGAACAAATTGTCCGAACGCGACCACTACAAATCTTACACTCCGTTCGTCGATTGGCCCCGACGAACACATCAGCCGTCTTAAACAAATGCAACTTGATCACTCTTTTGATCTTCGAACGTCCAACACAAGGACGAAAGCGTGCTACAAAAAAAAAAATCCGAAATTTTGGTCTAGCACTTCCAGTTGGCTTAAAAATTGTCTCTGGAAAGATGCTCGATTCGTACCATACAAGTCGTATAAGCCGAGAACCTATCACGGACTTTAAATCGGTACGAATCAGGTAGAAATCGCAACAAGAAAACCGATAGCCGGCTAGTCACCGCACAAACCTTAATACTGAGAGTAAACCTAGGTCTTGCCATAAACCCATCGCATTGGTATCAGACATCTCAAAGACATGATATCTAAACGATAAGAGATCCTAAAACATGTCTCTCCGTTCATATCTCAACGTTCCTGAAAGATCGTAAATAATTTTTACGAAAACTCACGTCTCGAACAAACTAACAGATTGAACGCCTCAACGAAGTTAAAAATGAGACGACAACTCATGTTTACTTCAAACCCACTCTAAACAAAGTAACTCAAACAAACTTCCATTATATAAACCGCATAGCGGTAAGGGTTTAAAGCCACCAACGGCCAGTCCCGACAAAAACGGCCAAAACAGGCCCATACAAAGTTCGAAGGCCACACTCGGCAAAACATATATGAACAAAGGCCACACTCGGCCGCTAAATACTAGATAAAGTGAAAAAATCATTCCCGTCAAAACACTCACAGATCAAAATTAAAATTCCCGGACAAGGAAGCTCCGAATGCATCTGCGGGATAGTTCACTTCCTCATCGTCACCGGCAAAATCAGTCGCGGTTTCTACGGTATCAGGAGAAACCAGGATGGGATCCCAGAATCCCAGAATCTTCCCATCGATCGGAGGAATGATTGTCTCAGCGTGAGCATGATCCTTCATGCCACCCTTCATTAACTCCATCTCCCTCTCGAAAACGTAGTCATCCGCCCGCGTCTTCCAAAGGTTCCCAACGGAGCCACGACACTCTCGGAAATCGCCCAGCGAGTTGAAAGCGTCCTTAAGATTCCCGTACTCAACCTGGAATTGAGAAGCGTGAGTCTTCATTACCTCGGCGATTTCCCTCTTGGCCTTCCGTTCCGCCCTACGAACAGCCCTGGCATGATCACAAGCGAGTTGAGCATCTCGCGCCAACATCTCGTCTCGCATGCGAGCAAGATCCTTTTTCGTATTCTCCGCTTTAAAGCGATAGATCATGGCCTCTCTATGGCTCGCCTCAATAGCCGATCCAAGCAAGTTCAAGCCCTATAAAAGCGATTGACACGTTATAAGCAAAAAAATAAAATAAAATAAAATAAAAAATAAAAAAATAAATTCTTAAAGTTTATACCCCGTTGATGATACGAGATCCTTCCGCGATGACTTTCGGCCTCCCCGAATCGCTCGTGGCCGGAGGAGCATCGAAGCCCGACAGAAGACCAGCGAAGAAATCATCAAAGTTCGGAATAGGGACCTCGCTCGTACCGCTTCCATCACCGAAAGCATGGTCCAGATTCCATCCTGGAAGCATGCATTTGTCCACTGAAAACTCTAGGTCACCGAGGTCAATATCTTTCCCCTTCAAAGAGTTCAGCCCCGTCGCAATCGTGGGAGCTGCGTCGGTACCTTGGTCTTCAGGTTCGGAATCACTCCTTGCTTCTCCGCCCAAAGCAGGACTAGGATGCACAAACCTCAACGCCTTTCAAACTCTCTTCGGCGTAAAGGAAGTCCAAAAAAAAGGACCATTCCTGAGCAGATCCCTCACCGCAATAATGTCTTCAGGAAACGGAGCAAGGGGGTTGATAAAGGGACGATCGTTCGGCAACCTCCGAAACAATGGGATACAACTCTCCTCAACGGACGTGGCGTCTACACGAACGAAGAAGATAAACTTCTTCCACGAGTTGAAGTTAGAAGTAAACCCCTTTACCACTGACATGAAGTTCCGAGGAACCAGCCTGTACGTGTCCGTATTCTTGATGATCAGTAACCGAAGAAGCGCTTCGAAGTGATCGACGGTGAGGGGGAGACCATGCTCGTAGCTAAGAATCAGGATTCCTATGAGGTGCTGGACGCCAAGAGGATTCAGTTGGCTTATCGCAACCCCAAAACGACCCAACACACGGACGATAATCTCGGGGATCAGGAACCACAAACGGCAGCGCACTACGAATGCTTCGTAACAAGTAAAGTAACCCTCCGGGGGATTACTAGCGCATTCTCCTTGACGAGGAACCCTGAATTCCACCGCGTCTGAAATATGATAGAACGACCGCATGACCTCGAGGAATTCACTAGTACTCCTACTTAGTGCACCTGCCTCTACCGGGCGATGGTTCATGACCGGGAATGATTTTTCTTTGGGAGGCGTGATCGAACCGTAACACGCCACCCACCATGCCTCGTTCTCAGCTGGGTCTACCGAATAAGGAACGAATTCCATCTTCGGCACTCGAAGCTCTTCAGAAACGTTCACGGGCAAGGACCCTTTCTTCGAACTCCTCTTCTTACTCGACATCTCGTGTTTTTCTTTTTAATCAAGAAGGAAATGATAGAGAGAAAGAGAAAGAAGAAAGAAATTTTCAAGAAAACCTCTCTATGAGAATGAGTAAGTGTAAAGATTGTGAAGAAATTACCTCCCTTCTTATAGGCATGAGAAATTACTATTTACATGCGGATTTTTGGACACGAACTTCACCCAAATACACCAATCTCGTCCGAACTCGCCATACCGCGCATTGGGATCTCACTAGAAATCTACGCTCCCAACGAGCTGGGGGGCTAACTGTTGGGGTCTAAAACAATTACTACGAAGTTAATGTCCAAATCCCCGAAGAAGAAAAAGAAAAACCTTCTTCGACAAACACTTTTTCGAAATAGATTTTTCATTACGAAAAGCTTTGCGGAGGAAACGCGAGTCATCAGACAAGAGCTTGAAAAGGATCGCTACGCAGCGACCGAACACGTGCTAGCGACCGAGTTCGAGCCAAAGCTCGGTCGCTACGTAGCGACCGAACATCCATTCCGCTCAGTCGCTACGAGCTCGAGTCGTAATAAACGCTTCGAGTCGGAAGACGGCCCAAAGGGACCTAAGACATGACTCGAGGCCCAACTTACGATTTCATAACCAACAGCCCGTAAGGCGCATGACAGTTTACGCTTGGTTCGCGAGGAAAGATAAATGTCAACTTTCCGCGGATAAATACGAAATTTTGAAGATAATTACGAAGATCGGAAAAAGCGTAAACCGACCTTGGAGCCAGTATATAAGGAGTCCTAGGCGAGAGACATGGAATAGGACTTTTCAGAGCAAACTTAGCTCTTAGAGCGATTTTAGGAAATTTTCCGTTTTTGTTATTCGAGCTGCGACTCAATTAGGTTTTTGCCGTCTTAGGGTTTTAGAACTAGGAATCTCGCCGACAGCTCTCGTAGCCCAGGCGCTTACCTTGTTGTAAACGCTCAAACGCAGATTCAAAATAAGAACTATCTTGCTCTCCTTTTCGATTTCCTATTTTATTACTGTTCTCGTTTCGTGTTCTGAATGCTTGGCGTGTGGTATTAGCAGATATTCGGGACCACTGGGAAATTAGGGTTCTACTACTTTCCTAATTTAAACGGAAATCGACAGTGCGAATTTCGGTTCCCACAAAGCACCCATCTCGTTGGACGATGCCCTACACCGAGCCTCCTACTCGGCGACCCACGAAGAAGAGGTTGCATCCTAAAAGGAACAGTACATCATGAACAAAAATAACACCGCCAAAAAGACTAATGTTCCTAAAGAACCAGCAACTAAATGGCAACACTCCTATACGATAAACAACTCACCGCAAAACAAATCGTCGACGTACGATCTCAACAAATTATGTGCCTTCCATAACTTTATGCGAAAGCATAAGATGGCCAAAATCCAGGAACTATTAGAGAGACCGATTGCCCCACAAATTCGGAAAAGAGACAGCACGCGAACGCTTAATCGTAACCTGTCTGGGGGACAGAGACACTACCAACTAGCAGCAACCAAAGAATGGAATTTCTCGGCTTGTGACAAAAACAAAAAACGAATCGACTTTATCTACGGAGGCTCAAAATTCTGCAACTCGGTTAACTCGATCAAAGTATACCAACGAAGAGTCGAAAACAACATATGAATTGGAGAGCCCCTATCAGGCCCCGACCACAAAATAACTTTCGACGAAAACGAGACCGCAGATCTCGACAAACCACATGACGACACCCTCGTAATACGACTCGACGTCGGTGGCTGTGAACTATACCGGGTCATGATCGACACAGGAAGCTCAGCCTGCGTCCTCTTCTACGACGCGTTCAAAAAAATGAGATTCACCAAGACCCTCCTTAAGCAAGAATGAACCCCATTAATCGGATTCGCGGGAGAAACTAATTACTCCCTCTGATTAATCGAGCTCGCAGTAACCGCCAGAGAAGTCAGAAAAATCGTCGAGTTCATCGGGATAGACCGTCCAACCCCGTTCAACGCAATCCTCGGAAGACCCTGGCTGTACAGCATGAAGGCATTCCCCTTAACCTATCACCAATGCCTGAAGTTCCCGAGTCCGAAAGGGATCGGAACTATCAAAGGAAGTCAGAAAAGCTCCAGAACCTGCTACCTCGCAAGCTTTAAAGATATCGAGCGAGACCTCCTGGCATTTAAGACTCTCCAATTCTTCTTCGAGCTCATAACTACCCTCGATGTACTCGGTCAAGGCTTCAATCCGAGCTCGCACCTCCTGCAAACGAATCTCCGCTGCCGTTTCCTCCTTCTTCTTCTGCAACTTAGCCTTCACGGCAGCCAAGACCGCATCATATTCTTGAGCAAGAGAGCGACGAGCAAGATAGCACTCCTAGCGAGCTGCCGCGTCGCGACCTTTGAGCTCTCGCCTATGCTTTTCTTTCACCGAGTCGAGTTCGCTCTGAATTGCAACTTTCTCCACTTTAGCGGCATCCAACTTCCTCTTCCATTCCTCAGCCTTCGCCTCACACTGCTCCTCTTTCACCCGAGCCGCCTCCAACTCACCCCGAAGCTGCTGACTTGTGAGAAGATGACCCCCGATCTCCTCTTTGCTCGGAAAATCAGCCAGTCGTTTCTCCATCAAAGCAGTGTATTCATTACTCGCCTCCATAGCCTAAATACAAAAAAAAACTGTCACCCTATCCAACAAAACTCTGGAAGCAGTCGTAAGACAAGTTTACCTTAGCATTCGCAACCGCCATCTGAACGTAAGCATTGTGCTCCCGCATTCGCTCCAAAGAAGGAAGCTCGCATCCCCTAGCTCAGATCTTACGCTAGATAGAAGCAAGGCGTTCGAGATTGTCGAGGATCGAGACCTCGTTATCATACGAAAACGCCAACGAAGAGACTTCCTGCACACCCGGGAGACGGACACTTGGGTCAACCTGAGAAGTACCTTCTCCAGGTACCCGCACCTGCGGAGGAAGCCCCGAGCTCGACGAATTCGAATCCACAAAATTGATACCTTCAAGGATTCGACGTCGATGTCGGTGGGTCGACGAATCGACGTCGTCACCTCGAGGTCGATCCCCGACTGTACCGGCTTAAGTGTTCGGCGTCGTTCGGGCCCCGTCAGCAGGAACGGCGATCGATATCGATCTAGCCATAAGACCAGGAGACTGAGCCTACGATCTAGATCTAAGAGCCCACATCGAGCTTTTCGAGGTCGTTCCGACGACCCGGCCTCAGAGGACGCATCAGGACGGTCGAGCAAAGCTTCCTTCTCCCTCCCTCCTGAACCTAACAGATTTTGGAAGCACGTAAACAATCTAACTTAGGTCTGTTAAAAAAAAAGAACAGCGTACTCTTATTTTGGTGACCCTTTCCTGGTCGAACTGGAGCCGCTAGCCCAATAGGAGTAGCGCGGTTTTCACCTGGCGGAAGGGCGTAAGCAGTGATAGACCATGGATTTGACCCACTTTTTCCCATAGTTTATAAGTGCTTTAACTACTAATTATTATATTATAGAGTCTATTTAGTATATTTATATAATCAGGAGTGATTTGGAGGAAAGTGATGATTTTGGAGCATTTCGGAGATATTTGGAGTAAACACCCGATATGACCATCGAGCTCGACCATCGGTCGATGTTCACATCTTGACATCGATCGACAGCGAAGCGCGTATAAAGCCCATTTGGTCCCAAGCGACTTAGAGCCAAAGTCTTCACCAATTTACAAGATTACCCTAACGAGTTTTAACCAAATTATATAAGCTTTGCCAACTTGTTAGAGGCAAAGTGTGCTTTCTTGTTTTACTGATTTTACAGCAAAGGTTTTCTAGGATTTTTAGTAGATTGGAGAGAAGATCCAAAGAGATTTGTGATTGGAACTCCATTGATATATATCTATTTATCTATGCAATTTTCATATATTATTGTTGTTATGAATTGCTTGGCCATGTCTGAGTAGTTCTCTTGTTAGATTTTAGGGTTTAAATAGGTTATGAGGGATTAGCCCCAACTATAGATTGCTAAGTTGTGATTTTCATCATTAGGATTGTCATTAATGCATGTTTCTAGATTAGCTACCTAGAACTTGCCCTAGGAATTGTAGACATAAGCGATAGCTTGCATCTCACCTTGAATCCATCCTAACTGAGCTAAGATTGCTAGAATAGGCGAGAGTTGATCTAGGAAGCTTAGTGAGCATATTAAATCTGCACATTAACGCTTGACCAAGAGCGTCGATCGATATTCCTATCGAATAATCGGTCGACGTTGAAAACAAGTGTATCGATCGATATTCATATAGAATAATCAATCAACACTAGTCAATAGACAAACCTAGAAAGCGAAAGCCTAAGGGTTTATTATTAAGTGTTGAGCTCTATAATATCATGCATACAACTTATTAGGCATCTGTAAGATTATAATCCTGATTTCCTGAATAAAAACCCTAAGTCTAGCTATTTCTATTTAAGTACCAAAACCCCAACCAATCAATTGAGAAATTACTTGCTCACAAACTTGCAACTTTACATTTAAATCATTAAACAACCTAGCTTAACAATTCTGATTAGATTTATTAGGTTCCCTAGCTCCTTGTGGATTTGATCCCTAAGTACTACAACTGAACCTCTTATTTGAGAGAGTAATTCACTCCTTAGGGTAATTTGAGTGATATCAAGCAGCTCGAATTCGCTCTACCGTAAATGCAAGCCACCGAAGGTTACCTCAGCGCAGAGTAGCAATTAGTCCACGAAGCTCGGAAGTCATAGACGCATAACTGAAGGGATCTACAAATAAGTAGAGAAAGATTTAAAAACACTAAAAGCCAATTAAAAGTGGGCTTCACTCATGAAAATTCTTAACAATTTCATCGGACCATTCCCTAGGGATCATGCTAAAATCGAAGTCGCCAACTGACGCCGGATTGATTTTAAAGACAAAGAATTTCTCTTTCCACCGGTCATCTCTGCTAGGAATGCCGTCTATGATAGAACGGCCAGTGCGAGGAGCGAGAATCATCATACTTGGAAAGCCGTTGTTCCGCTTTATAGCGAACAACTGCTTCAACTCCCGGAGACCGAACTCAAGACCTTCCTCCCTAGCTCGGATCCACGAAGCCAAGAAGTAGCGAAAAAAATTGGGCGCCATCTGAGCAAAAGCCATCCTAAGCTCCGCCAGTACCTCAAGGAGAAAGCGAGGAAGAGGGAACGATAAACCACCGTCCTTGAAGTGCGACACGTAGGCTCCATCACCTAAAGATGAATGTGTAACTTTAAAGATATTGTTGCCTACGTCACTTTTTTTTCCCCAGATTAAACTCTCGATCACTATCAAATACTTAGTGTGAATTTTAGGATCTACAGCTGTGACTAAATATTTTTATGTTGTTGATTTATATTTGTAAGAGTAACAAAATGATGTTAATTACTGTTTTCTATATTTTATTTAGTTTTATTTTGATGTATATTTATTTGATTATGTATGTTTTTTATTCTATTATTGTTTTATTGTCTCGAATAACCTTTTTCATTGTTAACTAAAATGTTTTGGTTCGAAATATATTTTTGTATTAGTATAGCTTGTATTATTATTTTTTACTATATTTCTGTGAAGAGAAAAAGTCGACGAAACGTCTGTTAGGTTAATAAATCTTAACATTAAATGCTATAAAAAATTAGATAACTGTTTGCAGAAATATATCATGTTATATTTCGTAACTTAGTTTTTTATTTAAATTTGTAACTATTTATGTGTTAGGGAAATTTTATCACAAATATACAAATACACTATCTAGGGTTTGACAAAAAAATAGTCGGTTAAGTTCATTGAGATGAAACTCTGTGACTAACAGAGGTAGTTCTTCCTGATTCCTAAAGGAGACGCTGTTCATTGTTGGTCGCATGCAGATTTATAGGCCGAGCTTCGGACGGTTACTTTGGAAGAGGCCGAGCTCGATTAAACGCGAGAGAGCGGGAGGAATGCTATACATCACGTAAATGCGCTCGGATTAAGGTAGAAAGTTGATCGGCAGCGGCTTTTCTGAAACAACCGGTTGTTGACCATGTACTATGGTTTCAGATCTCTTCTCGTATTCAACACCCTTTTTTTTTTTTTAACATTTCACATCTTCTTCTTTCTCTGCCACCTCATTTATTCAACATTCATTTTAATCTACACTTCTATAATGGTTTGTTTTAAAAAATTCAACACTCTACCCCATAACTCTTAATTCATATTTTTGTTTTAATCAATCAACTTAAAAACTAAAATAACATAACTTTTAATAATATTTATTTTGAATTATTATACTTAGCTTAATTTTTAAATAATACCAAAATATATATTAATAAAACAATCAAAATTAAGAACATATTTATCTTTTTAAGTAAGATATTTACCAAAAACTTTTAAGACAATAGTTCATTAAGAACATATTTATTTTAAAACAATCAAAATTAAGAACATATTTATTTTTTAAGTAAGAAAATAGTTGATTATAATGAAAAATGACGTTTTTTCTGCATCCAGATGAAATGAGAGTAATCTCTATTTATAGATTAAAAAAATCTTGAATTTTGAAATAATTTTGATTTTTTAAAAAAAAGTTTTATTATATAATAAATATACTTGAATTATTGGGTGATGATAAAAAAAAAATCTGCACAACCAATTAGAACACAACATTTAAATCTTATACAGATTAAAAAAAATCGTGATAAAACCAGCGCATACGTACACGCGCTCACTTTTTCTGCCCAATCAGAAGGCGACATTCAACTGCGCTGGGCCACAAAAAAAATTTCAACCGTTGAAACTTTACAACATGTGTTTATGCCACATAGATAAGTCCAATTTATCAACACCCTTATACAATGGTTTTAACTGTTGAAAAGTGTTTTCAACACCCCTATTATGGATGGTCAAAGTCTGCATCTCGAAGTTCCGAAAAGGTTGAAAGTCGAAACCTTACACATAATTGGGCCTTAAAACAAAAGTTTAGTATTAAAACCCAAATGGAAGCCCACATAACATAAACTTACGAGATGAAAACAGGCTCATCGAGGTTTGGTCAGCGAAGAAAGAAAGTGAGTTGTATTAATTTAAAGGAGGACATGTGTCTTTTTTTACTTTATTATATAAGATCGTATAATCATGATTAAGAACATAATCCTTAAAATTATACATCTTTATTTTATGCTTATGTCACAGCTAATAAATCTCTACTATATAAAAAGAACTAATTTAAAGACTCTTAAGCTATGCCACATCAGCAAAAATATTCTTATCCAATCAAAGTTACACATCACTTTTAGTTTAACAAGCCTAAATAAAATCCAACCTTAGTCGAAACCCGTTCTCTAATCATATTACAACGAAGCCCATTTTCTTTAAATATGACCCACATTTATTCACTCACATTTTTCCTCACCTTCCCATACCTTTTCTCTATCCCTTCTCTGCAGTTTAAAGAAAAATCAATAGTCATCATAAATCTTATCTTTTCTTTAGTTACCTAGATCTGTAACTTCCATCTTACACTAATTCTACTAGCTCCATATAAATATGATGATGTATCCTTCCGCAGCCAGAATTTCCTTCACAGTTGGTCGCCACCGGCTTCCATGCATGCGTGGCTAAGCAACTTTTCTGGCGAAGCTATCTACAGTCGGGTCCAGTTTCGATCTGATGCTTTTAAAAAAATAACAAGGTTACGACATTTATAGTTACAAAAATTCTCTCTGAGATTTTCATTTCCATTGAGCTTTGATTGGTTTCATGTCCGAAATCAAGAGAAAATGGTGAAGGGAACGATTACCACCATGGTAACACGTTTATTTCCATGTAGCTTTGATTGCGCAACTGCGCAAGAGCTCGACAACTCAATCAAGTACAATATTTTGCATTTTTAGCTCATTTATTTTTTCATTATGTTATGTTATGAATACATTTGAATGTGCTTGCGTCTGAATTTTTGCAGTTAATTGGAAATTATTACCTCTGTTTTTTTTCCTTTTTGGAGATAATAAAGATTTGAAAATGGATGAACCATAGTGTCTTCCGTGCGCGAGAGACTGAAACTTGGAGGATAGTGGCTTTGAAGAAGGTTGGATTCGACAAATTTGAGCCAGATAGTGTATACATGGCAAAAGACTTTGTGATACATTTTAAAAATAACTTGAAGAAAGATTGTGATACTTAGGAGACTCAATTTAAGGATAACATATGTCTTTTCACAGAAGTCACTCTTCCTCAACTGTCACATGGCATGGTTCAAAAACTATTAGTGAGTTGACTAAATCCCAGCTTTTGGTTTCAGCCAAAGCCGAGAGTGTTCATGGATTCCAGAAATTACGCGAACCATAAAGTTCAAAGCTTAGAAGCTGTGTATCCAACGTTTTTGTACGCTATGCCGATGACAAAGAAAAGTGAATTCTTTGAGGTTCTTTCTATTATTTTTTCTCTTCTTTCGTTCTTCATCTCTATATGATGGGGTTGAATGGTATAGGATGTAGCTTTGGATCTTTTGCTTTAATTTTTTTTTTAATTTAACTTGTAGATTTTGTAGCTTTAACTTTAAATTTAATTGATGTATTAGCTTTAAGTAAAATCGGTTATCACCTGCCTAAAAATCTTATTGCATATGGTCTAATGTGTACATTCGTGAACTGTTTCCTTGAGCAAGATCTGGAGAAGATGAAGCTCCGACATAATCATTAATTCAAATTGGCACAAAACAATGATGAAACAAATAGTTTTTAAAATCAAATAATGTATAAACATATACAAATAATTTATTCCAAAAATGTTATAAAATAAATAGTGAAATTTTAGCTGAGAGATAACTTAAAATATATAATAAAACTAAACTTATATATTTGTTTCCAGTAGTTTGGTGATATGAATAAATTTTTTTAAAAAAACAAACCAAACTATTAAGTTAAAACAGTTTATTTTTCAAAGTATAAGAGCATTAAAAATTTGGATTAAAACAAAATTTTTAATATTTTATATTTGATGGATATACAATTTTTTGGATGAAACATTTACCAAACACTATTGTATACTATTTCTCCTATTTTAAAATATTCAATAGATTTATAATTAACACCCGATCAAAAAAATAACAGCTGAGAAATTACATAAATATAAAATAAAAAACAAAGTGAAAATTTTCAGTTCAAAAAATCACAACGAAAACTCAAATCCATCACCATATGTTACACATTACCTTAGACATTTTAATTTTTTGAAAACTAAAATGGTATAAAATATTCAAATATATAAAGATGTAAAATGAGTTTCAAAAATAATAATAATAAAGATGTAAAATAAGTTTATAAGGTACAATCCGCGCGTAGCGCGGACAGAAATTCTAGTAGTCATAAAATAATTTTAAGATACTCATATTATTTTAAGAAATCTAGATATATTTGAAATATATGCATTGTTGAAATCTAAATTTTGAGAATATACATGTTGTTATGAGTTAATTAATATTTATGAAAAGTTTTACAATCAAATCTATATAATTTCAAAAATCAACAATTTTCAGAATACAAAGGTATGTTTAGCTTACTTAGTTAATATTTATCTAAAACCTATTTATATTTATAGATCTACTAAAATGCTGAACCAAAATATTGGACACCTACGTTTTCGGGAATGTGCAATTTTCAATATATATTTATATTATTCATAGTATTAAGATTTCAAATTGAAATATCTTTAACAACAATTATAAAATTTTCAATCAATAAAAATGATAACATACAATATATTTTCATCCTTTCAACTATATGATAAATGATAATATTAATTTAATATCACTTACAAATTGTTAATAAGATACTAATGTCAATCGGTAACAATATTTTGTTGTAATTTTACCTATATTTAGCCCATAATTTTTCATATAGCTGGTTAAGATTATCTTCAAGATGCAAAAATTTATCACACTAACAAAAAAATCTAAATCAAATCATAAGAAAGAGATTATATACACAAGTTAAAAACACATAAAATTATGGTTTACTACATGTTTGATACTTGTTGTATTGCAACTGATATACTATTTACATGGATTTACCTTTGAAAAGTCTCCATTCATAGCAAGTTTGGACTTGCATTATTGCATAAACACAGATCATCGATTTGGGCTTTGTAAACACTAAATGGGCCAACTTAGTATTTAGTTTTAGAACAGCCGAAATTAGAAAGCCAAAATTTTGGAAAAGTCAGACCTAATACGGTATTACTACATATGATAGTCGTGCTTTCTTTAAAAACAAAATTAAGTTTTTGTTTCTACTGCCATTCATGTCTCCAGGACTAGAAAGTAAGTTATGTATCTTACAAAGAGCTAATACTTACTAAATAAATTGGTAAGTTTTGAGTTATACTAATGTCGGATTGATATTTTTAAATAATGCAAACAGAAAACAAAAACATATTTATTTAATTTAACAATTTAGCTTTTTATTCAAAGAGTACTATCATTAAATTTCAAAAAAATATCTAATGAGGCTAACATTTGACATTGTCCTCTAATCTTTTTTTTGGTAAAAATGTTAAGTATATTTACCATTTTCTTATTTAAGGCAGAGTACAGAGGATAACAAGAAACAGAATTGCGGAAATGAAATCAAACCACAACACCAAAATAAAGAATGTAAAAACACAACTAACAATAACCACTGAGACAACATCACCTACGCAGCATTGCCTTGACTGAATGGAGAGGCAACAAGAGGATCCCCTCACACGAGACCGGATGCCGCCGTTGAGAGGGTGATAGCATCGGTGAAGAACGTGAGCCCGAACCCGGTAGATTACGACCATTCCTGGTGCTCGTCTCAAAAGAATTGCTAACAGAACCACGCAAACCTTCAACCTAGTAAGGCCACCAATGCAATGACACGCTCACCAAGCCAAAAATAGCTTCACATTTATTGAGGAGAACGAAACCGACGAGCTGCCACAACTCAGAACCAAGCAGAGGTGACAGAGACCACTATGAGACGCGGATACAGCCTCGTGGCTCAACAACGCGCTGCCACATGAGCCAATAAGCCTCGGGCGACTACATCGAGAGAGAGAGAGTAGCCCCTTACATGCACCCGCCGATAATCAGCAAGAGGATCGACCAAGGCCCAGAAGCAGAGAACCATACGCCGTCACGCTCAGGCCCAAAAACCCTAGATCAACAAAAAATTGAAACTTTTTCCGGCGATCTGAACAGATGAGAAGGAGGGTCGACACGAATCCCAAGCGCACTCCACCTTACTACCCTGGTACCGCCAAACCCACCAAAGGAGCCTCAAGAACGGATCTAAAGTTCCGACCTCCCACGAAGCTGACTCCGACAGCAAAAGCTCGCCCTAATCATTGCCTTCACACCAGATCTAAGACCACCAAAGCCTCAACCTCCAGATCTATCGCGAGTAGAAACGAAAGTTCAAGCAGCAATCCAGAAACAGGATAAAAAGCAAGCAGAGAGAGAGAGAGAGAGAGAGAGAGAGAGAGAGAGAGAGAGAGAGAGAGAGAGAGAGAATCAAAAAGTTATTATTTATTATCTATGTTTTTTTTTTTAATTTGAAATATTATCATTTTGAGTTTTAATATTTATTTCAAAATTGTATATTTTGTTAAGAAAAGTTTGAAAATTTAAAAAACTATTTTTAAGTTTGGAAGACTACATGAATTTTGCATTTGTTTTTGTTACTACATTATTACAATATTTTATAAAAAATATTTGTATTTTGGTTAGAATTTTTAAATTTCTCTAAACAGTTTTGTGTTACGATTAAAAAAATTAAATTTATAATTAAATTTGGATTTGTCATTAATATTTTAGATGAACTATTAAAATTTCATAGTTTTCTAATAACATATTTTTAAATAGTATATGAACTAAAAGTTAGTCATATACTATTTTTTGTACATAAAACTTTTAAGCAATATATTTTTGAGAGTTTCAAAATAAAAAACGATAATATATAGTTGTAGATATAAAATTTTAACCTATGTTAATAAATTTAATTTTATGTTAATAAATTTAATTTTTTATAAAAATATTATATAATATACATTTTTAACCCATTTTAGTGATGAGTGATCACTTATTTAAATGAAACTTTTTAGAAAAACAAATAGGTCAATTTACCTATTTTATATATTTTTCCATATTTAATTCATATATCACTTCTATTTTTATATAATACAGAATATAATTATAAAATTTATAAAATAATAGTATATATAATCTTATTTTCTTGTTTTATAATAAAACCTTAATTAACATTTATTTATAATAATAGTATACTACTAATTACGAAATTAATTAATGTGTTATTTTATAGAAATATTTAAAGTTTTAGTAGGATTTTTTAGATTTTTTGTCAACATGTTTTAATAATTAAAAATTCAAATTTAAATTTATAGTTGGATTATTGTTAATGTAAATAATCAAATATGTCATATTAAGTAATTTTTAAGTGGTCCTACTATGATTTGTTAATAGTAGATAAGAATAAAATTCTAAATTAATAGAATATATAAACTTTAAGTGATAGAAAAAACTTGTCATATCTTTTTTTGCGAAAATATTACAAAATAGTTTTTGTTCTTTTACATTTTCTTAAAGAATGTTTTTTTTTTAATGATACCATGTCAATTTAACTAAGTTTTCATATTAAATTATGTACTGATTTGGAAGAAACAACTTGTGGGCACAATAGCTCACTCACAGGTGCACAGTGCACATTTACATGAAAATTATTTAATTTGCCAAGATTGATGTTTCAGTATAAATTAGAATATGGACCTATTCTCTTATAGCAGCCACTGGTTAATTTAGCACATTAATGTTGCCACTCTGCCATACGGAAGAAATGATACAACAACATTAATTGACATTAATTCTACTAACTTTTCTTTTCACTATGACATATTTTAGTACTATTCCATTGGACTTTCGAATCCATAAGATAAAGGTCAGTATATGTACATTTATAGGAACATTTAGAATTATTATGTTTTCAATCTTATCAAAGTTTTGACTCGCTCATTCGCCACTTAATCATAAATCCGGTTTCACAAATAATCATTGCATGTATTTCTAAATCAAAGTTCCCTAAATTAAATTCTCTTCTTATTTGAAAATAGTAAAATACAATAACACCACATAGATTTACAGCGATAAACATTCAACAAAAAATGATTTATGCTAACAATCCATGTAACATGATCAATTTAATTAATAAATCTAGGATTAAGCTAAATAAATAACAAATTTGAATTGTGATTACTACTACTGAGAATCTTGACAAACAAACGTATTAAAAATGGTCATATATATATATATATAATTTAGAAGGTGTGGTCCCTTATAGGTGATAGCAAAGTTGAAGGAGGTTGCATTGATGTTTACAGAAGAAAAATCCAGAACTGTAAACTAGATCTTCCTTGATTAGTATGAGACTGGAGAGACAATGTCACCGCATTGGTTCCTTTCTCTCATCTCCGTTTTGTTTGATTTAAGCACATCTTATAAAGAAAATCGTCCTTTCTCTTCTTTGTTTTTAGTTTTGTTTAAATTATAAGGACAATTTTAATGTGGATTGTACTATGACCAGAAATTAACATTTCATGTGATTTGTATTGGCCACATTCACTTTAATATAATCATGTTATGGTCCAGTCTTCCCTTACATTTATGAATCTACATTGTACACAATCGTATCACTTTAATTACATGTGACATGTGCTCTATATATTGGGTTAAGTTTTTTTGAACTTTCACTGCTAGCTTAATTTTTTGACTTTATGTACATACAGTCTAAGGAAGGATAATTACACGTATTCGTATGACTGTAACCAATATGATATTGGCAACGAATTCGAAAATTATATACGTCACACTTATTAACACTATTAGTTTTATTAGTCATAATCATACGAGTGATAACCATACGTACAACGGTCACTGGATCCCATTTTATAAACTATATATACAAAATTACAAATAGTTTGTAAAATGGTGGAAAGAACATGTCGTACTTGTTTAATGGTTAGGATAAAATTTGAAAGGAGTTGTCAAGACGTCATGGTTTGAAACATGAGAGTCACGGTTGAAGATCCCCGTTATTCGGTAACCCCGCCATGGAGTTTGTGTACGAAGCTTATTGTAGTTTGAGCTTTTCAGTAGTTTTAAAATTACTTGTTTTTGAGGAACAATTTTATATCCAAGTAGTGTTATTGTTGTGCATTAGACAGATTGTAACTATACAATATATTATTATTATTCGAATACTCTCCATGTCATACTGTTATCAGGGCCGGCTCCCGAGAATGCTTAGTGAAACATTTGCAATAGGTCTCAAATTTTTTTTTTTTTAAATTACCTACAAATAGGCCATTAAAAAAATTTTAGGCCCCCGAATTTGTAAAAAAAAATTTTTTACATACACACAGCCATGGATCTCCAAAATCTCAGGGCCGGCCCTAATCGTTATCATCGTAGGTCTTATTCTCTATATTGTAAAACAAGACTTGAAATAGTTTTCAAAAATGGTACACTAGAAAATATGAATTAAGCTCCACAATATGCAAGTTCTTGTAGATTACGGTCTTTGATTTTTTTTTTATAGATTACGGTCTTGTTTGAATTTGATCACGATTGTTACAGGTGATATTGATAGTGATAGTGATAACAATGAGAAATATATAGCATCACCATTTGTCTAGTTGGAAGAAAGTTCACTCTAATGGCTTTATTTTATTGACAAAGTTCTCAAACTTTTATATGTGATTTTAATTAGCTTCAGCCATCATAAACGTCTTCAATAGCAAAAGAAGATTTCTCAATTCTTGATTAACAAAATCCCTAGTTATTCCATGTCTAATCACCAAATTGATTTTGAAAAAAAGGATGACATGAAATATTAATAATGCATGATAACATGGCTTGTTGTTCATTGCAAGTCTGTGACAAACACATTTAAATTTTATGTTGATTTAAATTTTTGGTAAGTTTTTTAAAATATGGTAACAACTCATAAATCATCATTAATATAAAAATAAATAATATAATAGTAGAACCAGAAATATAATTATAAATTATAATTTTCAAAATATTATTTAACTCTATTTTTATAATTATATATTTTTCATTACTAAAACATTTGTTCAAAATTTTATGCATTTTTAAAAAAATTGTAATGTTCTAATCCTAATACTAATAGTTTCTTTCTAATATCTTCAAAATTTTAAAATATTATTTAGTATTAGGCTAATATCTTCAAAATTTTAAAATATTATTTAGTATTAGGCTTTAATAATTATATACCTAACAAAATTTTCTTTTAATTCTGAAGAATTTGATTTTATATATTTTAACCAAAAGAATAGATAAAAACTCTTTCCAATATTATAATTTAAAATACATACTTATTATTAACTACAAATTTTATTAAAATATTAATTTTATATTAATTTTTACATATAATTAAATTTAAATTAAAAATTAAATTGTAAGCAGATAATAAAATCTAAAAATTAATTAAATTGTATGCTTAAATATTATTTAAATTTTAAATTTTTATTTTCTGCACATGATGCAGAAAAATACCTTGTAAAAAATATATAATATATCTTCTGTTAACAGTAACTATGGAAAAATCCTTTATTTTTTTGATTCATTATCGCTTTTGACACTGGTATAACATCAAACTTCAACAATAGGTTTTAGCAGGTCACTACAAGAAAACATATTTTTTACTAGGGCAGTATTCGTTGTAAATTCGTCGTAAACGGGGTGTTACGACGAATTAACGTCGAAAGACGTTTCGTTGTTAATTTCGACGTTAATTCGTCGTTAAACGTCCGTCGTAACGGAGGTTTCGTCGTAAACGACTCGTTACGTTTACGACGAAATATATTCCTCGTAAAGCGCAGAGAAAGAATTCGTCGTAAACGCCACGTAAGTCTTCGTTGTAAAGCCCACGTAATTATTTCGATGTAAAGCACACATAAATACTTTCGTTGTAAATCACTCGTAAACATTTCGATGTAAAACCGTCGTAAATATTTCGATGTTAATCACTCGTAAATATTCGATGTAAACTCCATGTAATGTTTACGAGGAGTTTACATCGTTTCTTATTATATTATTATTAATTAGTATATAATAGATTTTAATTTATATTTAATATTCAGAATTTAAAATAATTTAAATTTTAAAATGAAATATGAAATTGGAAAACATATTTTAAAAAGTCATACAATAATATTTAAATTCATAATACAAACAGAAAAATAAAAAAAAACTACATATTGTCGAAGTAGTTGGTGGGGTTGCTCGGCTGTTGACGGGTTGGATCGGACTCTTGGGGATCTCGTGGTGGCATTCCAAGAGCGGCTCGTCTCTCACTCAACATTCTCTGCATAACCGGGTTTCCCACGGCCATCACGTCTAGCAAATCCTCAAGAGAGTCTAAACGAACCTGCTGGCTATCCATTTGAGCCTTCTGGCTATCCATTTGAGCCTTCTGGCTATCCATTTGAGCCTTCATCTGAGCAGTCTCTTCATCCCGTCTCGAAGTGTATGACGAAGTTGCCCTTGCAACTTCGTTAATAGAGCCTATACCGACTATCCGTCCCTTCTTTTTAGGAGCCACCTATAAAATCAAAACATATATTAATATAGTTAATTATGTTAAAATATTTAAAATAATGTAAACAAAAATTTTAAGTTACCTCTTCGAAGATTTTGTCGACCTCTTCGGTGGACAATGTGACTGGTAATCCATCGGGAGACTCCTGGGTTAGTTGCGTCTCCCGTTCTTCAATCCGACCAGCCACTGTTCGGAAGAGTTTCTCAGATGCAGGATCCACAAAAACTCCGTCGGATGTGGCGTGAGTCATCTTGAATAGGTCAGACAGAGAAGGTAAGACTCCCGTCTTCTCGAACTACAAAAAAAAAATTAAATTAAATATTATAAATTATATTAATTGAATATTTTAAAATATATATTTAAAAAAAAACTTACAGCTTCTAGACGGACTCCTGCATGAGGTTTTTGTCCGGTTCTGTGAAGCATGGGCAAATGACCATCTTTATCCTTCGTCCTTCGAGAAGTCGAGCACGAATTGGCCTTTTTGATCGAAGAGGGGTGCTCCCAATAGGCGATGAGGCCATCCCACACATCCGTCGTGAGCTCAGTGGGCTTTCCCTCATACCCGTAGATCTCCCACTTGTCCTTCCAATCAGAGACTGTGTTGCAGAGGCGTATCTTTGCCTTTGCAACGAATTCCGCCTTCACCCTCTCGGTGATTCCCAAAGACCAATGCCACTTTTGCTGAAACATAAAAATTTTGAAAAAAATTACAATTAATAATAAATATTAAAAATATATATATATATTTAAAAGTGAAAATTTAATTAAATTTAAAAATCTTACCGCAAAACATTTAAACCACGTGATCTTAACGTGATTTGGTGTCTTGCTCCAGTTCGGGTATGCCCCGTCGTAGTAACCCTTAATCGTCGCCGAAACGCTCCGGCTAACACGGTTGTTAGCCCCAAACCTGACAAAAAACAATTTAACCGTTACAAAATAAAAATTAATTAAATTTTAAAGTAATAAAAATTAATAACTTACCAATAAGTTCCTCGAGGTCTATCGGGGTCTAGAACATCCAAACCCTCCCGTCCAGGCTGGGCAAGCAAATCCTCCACCGTATATCTCGCGAAGGGAGCATATGAAGGCACCCGCAAATCCGGATGAACTGCACCTTCTGGGACAGGCTCAGGTGCAGCCGCTGGAGGAGGAGGTGGAGGCATCTGCGGTGGAAGAGGAGGACTCGAAAAAACTCTCTGAGAAGTCTGAGAGTCTGGAACTGCATCGGAAGACGATGGACCAGAAGAAGATGTACCGGAACCATCGCCAAACAACTTGGCATAAGTAGGTGCTGCTGGTTTCCTTCTAGGAGTCATCTAAAAAAAATTTAAATAAATTTAATCAATTATGACGACATAATTAAAAAATTATTCTGTTACCTAACTAATCACCTAAACTATAGGATTCCGTCATCTAACTAATCACCTAAACTAATTATCTAAATAATCACCTAAACTAATTACCTAACTAATTAATAACCTAAACTAACTTAAAAAAAAAGGAGGAAAGAGAATGTACCTTAGAGGGAGAGGAGAGGAGTTTGGGAGGAATGGACGAGGCAGCCTCGTCTCGGCGACCCAATATATAGAAAATGTTTCGTCGTAAACGCGACGTAATATTACGACGAAGTTACCAGGCCCGCGTTTTTTCATTTACGATGAAGTTACCAGGCCTGCGTTTTTCGATTTACGACGAAATTACGTCGAAACATCGGTTTACGACGAATTTACAAGGCCCACGTTTACGACGAAGTTACCAGGCCCGCGTTTTTCTATTTACGACGAAATTACGTGGAATAGATAACCATTTACGACGATTTTACAACGCTTAACCCTAAACACCGAGAATGAAATCCCTAAACCCCAAAGTCACATATCATCTAACATCATATCTCTTCTCTACTACTTTGTGCTCTTTCTCCAACTTAAAGTCTAAAACCCTAAAACTCTAAATAATTTTTTTAAAATTAACACAAATACATATTATATAAAACAACATTTGTTACACATACATTAGGATGGTAAAAAAACAATATTTCTTTAAACATACGTTACAATAGAGAAATACAACATCTGAGACATATATTACATCACTCTAAATTGTTTTCGTTCTCATCAATATTACATCACTCTAAATCGTTTTCGTTCTCAACACTATCATTACAATCATCATCGTCGCTTCTCTCGAACTCGTCTTCACGTGCTTCATCTGTCGCATCTTCGGGAATATCTTCATATTGAAAGTTTTGCGGGTCGATCAAAAGGATTTCATCAGTTGGTTGTTCTGGTACCTCAACTTCATTGATAGCGTCTTCTTCTTGCAAGGGCGGTTCTTCTCCAGCGACAATGCGTCCACGAGGTGTAATTTTGATAGCAGCTAACCAGTTTATCCCGGAAGTTCGAGAGACAATTTAGAGAGACCTTCTCTACAACCAGTGTATATTGGTTGATTTGCAGCATCTAGCATTTCATAAAACCTTTTTGCATCCAAATTAGGTTCTTCTACATTTCCAGTTCCATCAGCTATTGTTGTAGTTGTTTCTAAAAATGCATCACTAATCATATCTTGAACCCTATCATGATCTACCATCTGCTCATGATCTTGATGATAATTATATTCATTATGCAAATGATTCGGTTCTTCACTATGATGACCATCCTCAAAATTATTATTACTACTACTAGCTTCATTTCCCGGCCCCCATAACCCTCTCCATGTTGATACCAAATGTAGTACTGTGGTGTAAATCCTCTGTTTACTAAATGCCTCCATACAGTTTCACTACGTGCAAATTTTGAATTCTTGCATTTCCGACAGGGGCAGAACATCTTACCGCTTTCCTGTGTGATCGGTGTACAGCCCGCCTGGTGCATGAATGTCTCTAGCCCGCTCAGAAATGCGTTCGTCACCCTCCCGTCGGAATCTTTGTGCAAATACATCCAACTCCGTAACTCGTAAATACTACCGCCACCGGCCATTTTTTTCTTAGATTTTTTTTTGAAATCTTTTTTTTTTCTGATTTTTTTTTCTCCCGTTTGTGTGTTGTGAGGAAGAGAGTTGTGGGAAATGACATATATATAGAGAAATTTTCGAGTTGGGTAGTTGAAATATAACAACGATTTTACAAGGAATATTTTACATGGATTTTACATGGTTTTAACATATTATTTACAACGACTTTACGACGAAATTAGGTAAGTTAAAGCACATTGAATACACGTTTTCACCTAAATATAACGGTAACATGCTTCGTTGTAATGTCGATGTAATGATTACGACGTATTTCTCATTCCACGTACATTCGTCGTAAACTTACATGGAGTTTACGACGAAATCTATTCGTCGTAAATTTACATGGCGTTTACGACGAAAGTAAGATTCCGCGTAATTTCGTTGTAAACACCATGTAAATTTACGACGAAATATTTTCGTCGTAAATGTTCGTTGTTATGGGCACGTTTTCTTGTAGTGGGTATATATAGATCATAACATCTTCTTTTAATAGATCATAGCATCTAATCATTAATAAACATTTTAAAATTTTGCTATCTCCTAACCACTATTTACGAAGGCATCTCAATAAAAGAAAAATGACATAATTTTTGAAAAATGTGACATGTCATCAATGTAACTGCGAAATATACAATTTTTTTTATAAAAATTAATATTCGCAAAGTTTAATGTAGTAATGACTATTAACTCCTACATCACCATTAATGTAAATTTTATATATAAATATTTATTTTTGTATTGAAATATATTAAAAACTAATAATTCATATGTCATCATTAAAATAATATATATATATATACACATATATCACATGAATAAAAAACATAATTACAAATATAATTCTTACACCAATTTGTATATTATATTTTGTACAAATATATACATCTTATTAAAATTAATTGTAAGTGTACATCAACAAATAAACTAGCAAGAAATAAAAGAGGCTGCCTATCAACCTTACATACACAAATTGAAGCCCTCATTTGGGACATGAAAAATATGAAATATCTCAGATAATTTCATATGATTTTTGCAATATATTATTTTCAGCTTGTCAAGATAGTTTTGAAATCTGAAAAATGGTATGCTTTTGCAACATGAAAAAAATACAAAGACAGACAAAGAGTTTCACATTTCTTGAGCTAAAGCATCAATACACAAAGCAGATAATCTAGCACGATATGTGAGGAGTCAACAACCTTACTTTGTCCATATGGTTACGGAGTCCCTAGTTTGGTCAGCAAAATCTTAATAGAATTTGTTTATGTTGATGAGAAAAAACAATAATAATCAAATAATTTTTTTTGATAGTTATATAATTAAAAATTTGTTTAAATTTATCAATTCATTAGGTTAATAAATGATTCTTACAAATTAACATATTTTACTAAAATGAAAAATCCAAAATTTATTAGAATTTATATATTTAAATATAGACTATTTAAAATATGTGATAAGATATATATTTAAAATAAATAATCATTAAATAAAATATTATATAAATAAAAACTTTTTATATAAAATGTACTTTTAACTCTATTGAAATTTAATAAAATCAGAATAAAATAGTTAAAGCAAATCAAGAATAAGACTACAAAAATAAGTTTATGGTTCTATCTTTTTTCAAACTGACGAGGTTAAACTTTTAAAAGAATAATATCCAAATAGAAACTAAAAGTTTGTTTTAAAACAATAGTATGTTGTATTAAATAATTATTTATGCGAATGGTGCATAAGAACTTATAATTTTCCATAAATAAAATGGTTTAATTTTTTCGTGGTAGTTCCACATATTTTAAAGCTCATTATATAATTTATTATGGTATCGAGTTCAGTATGTTGTGTACATCATAAAGTATTAAAACTGATATCGAATAATACTTTTTTTTTTATGAAACAATTCGACCTTACTTCTTAGATGCTTTGTATAGTGACGTTATGTGGGATTTTTTTTTTTTTTTTTTTTTTTTTTTGCTTTAAACGTTATGTGGCTTTCCCTTTCAAATTATAAAGTTTACACAGTATGCATGAAAGCTTCTCCCTTTCTCCAAAACTAAACAACAATAATTTCTTCTTGAATTTACAATAGATAAGTGTATAATGCTACACACGATTGGACAAGCTTCTTCTTCCTCAAGAAAATAGCTTGATATTAGTACCAAAAAAAAAGAAAATAGCTTGATATGTCTTTTTCGAACAGATGTACATAGACACTAAAATCTTAGAATCTCAATCAAACTGAAAAAAATATAAACAAATACACAGAGTATGTTACATTGTGTGATATCGAAAGAATACCAAGCGTATATATTTCATAGAAGCCAGAGCTAAAGCCAAAGCCAGCAGGCCCCCACTATTTTGCCTTTTCTAACCAAAAACATTATTCTTATTGTAATCACATAGAGCCATTTGTTCATCATTTTGATTTTCAAAATATTAATTGATTTTACATTTGACGAACTTGTTCCAAGTTTAAAAAGCCTACGAAACCAAAAACAAATAGCTGGAGAAAGAGAGAGACACCCACCCTAATACAAACAGAGATAGTATTATTTGTTTATACGGTCTCGTGGATCCACTTTCTCTCTCAGTGATATCATTATTTTAACATAAAGCTTATATAAAAACTATTTCCCCCACTCCTCCTCCTTCCTCCTCAAGTCACAAAAAAAAATCAATATACAGCCAACAGAGCCAACTCGTTTAACCGGAAAAGAAAACAAAAATGGGAAGAGATTGGTCTTGGCTCGGCGGAGGGAAGAAGAAACCTTCAAGCAAGTCAAAGAAAGACATCAACACGCCACCGCCACCACCTCCGTCTTCATCTCCAGCCGGCAATACTGCAACGGCGGCGGGATGCATGAGTGCTGTGTTTAACATTTTCGATTTACAACATTTACAGTTTCCCATTAACCACCACCATCTTCATCTTCCCAAAGGTACCATTTTTTTCACTCTTCACCTCTTAGTCTCTAAGTTCATTGCTTGATTTTCTGTTAAAAAATCCAACTTCAGGCGTTGATGCGCCGAGAAACAGCTTGGAATCAATGGAGGAGGAGGAGGAAACTCCATGTTCACCGACCAGAAAAGATGGAAATTTAAATATCTCTGCAAGTGACTAATATATATATTTTTTTTTAAATAACACTCTGTTTTGTTATCTTCTTGGGTTCCCCAAAAGCCTCCTCCTTTATTTCTAATACTCATGACCTTAATCATAACTTGCAGATGGGTATTAAAATCAAGACCAAACCACAAATCAGATCATCAACATCGTCACTGGCCGCCACTGAATCATACTCTCCCAGTGTGAAGACACCAACTTTGGTGGCTAGGCTCATGGGTCTTGATCTTGTTCCGGAAAATTACAGATCATCTCCTACTCCATCTTCTTCTTCCTTAAATGATCTCAAGACAGCAGCAAGATCTTCACACACCAACAGACACAGACATTACTCTATCCAAAGAAACTCTGTCGACGGAGGCACACGATCTCTTCCCGAGACACCGAAGATTTCGCTCGGAAGGAGATCAGTCGACGTAAACTGTTACGAACACCAACGTTCTTCACTTCATCTCAGAGACAACAACAACAACGTGTCGTCTGAAAGAGAACTTGGTGTTAACAATGTCAGGTGCACGAGGGTCAAAGAGATGAAGATACACGAAGATAAAGAGAACCGGAGCCCACGTGATTACGCAAGACAAATAGTGATGCAGTTGAAGGAGAACGTTAGCCGGAGAAGAAGAATGGGAACTGATATCACCAACAAAGAGCAACAACCAAGAGAGACCCATGAGCCCAAGAAAGCTTCTAAGATCACCATCACCACACATGAAACATCATCCCCGAGAAAAGGACAAACGGAAACCCCCAAAACCAAACCCGCCTCATCACTTCAGACAAATAACGTTCCTCCCAAGACTATGGAGTCAACAGTGAAGGCTCAAGAGAAGACCAGGCTACCAACAGTGCAAGAAGAGCCACATGGATGCAAAAAACAGAGCAAGTCTGTAAAGAAATGCAAGAAACAGGAGAACTTCAAGTCGAGACTAGTGAAGCCTCCACAGACAATGCAGGAGGAGCCGTTTGTTAGATCACCAGCAACAAGTAACAACAACAACAGAAGCAATAATCTTCTTCTTACTCAAGGAGACAAGTCTTCTCTCTCAATTAACGATCTCGTCAGCTTCAAAAGTGTTCCCTCTCTTCACACCATCATCAAGAAGAAAGATTCATCACCTCACAAATCGGTAATCAAAGCCTCTCCACATCCTTTCTAGACATTTACTGTTTTCTAAAGTTTCAATTTTTATTTTAATATATATTTGCAGTCAAAGTTACAAGTGGATGCGTCATCATCACAATCATCGAGAAACAGAGCATCAACAGAGCTTCCTCGTATTCAGAGCCAATCATCATCATCCCTAACACCAATCGCCGGCGGCGAGTTAGAGTACATCACAAGAACCCTAAGACGAACCGGAATCGACAGAGAAACACCAATCTCATACGCCAAATGGTTCTCTCCTTCACACCCACTCGATCCATCGATCTTCTACTTCCTCGAGCATTTCGCGATCACGTCGAGTAGACCTAGATACTCGCCGGAAGGTCTATCTCTCCGATGCAATCGAAAGCTACTGTTCCATCTAGTTGACGAGATCCTCGCCGATATCTTGAAGCCGCAGATTAACCTGAAACCGTGGGTTTGCCGTTACCCGATTCGATCTCGGAGGAGCCTCAAAGGATCAGAACTGATCGACGAATTGAGTCGGAGAATCGAGAGGTTTCCGTTAGCCGAGTGTTTGGTTCTCGAAGATATCGATTCTCTAGTCGCCGGAGATTTCCCGGAGACGGCGGTTCAGTCGGAGTTAGCGTTCGAGGAGGAAGGCGAAGGGATCGTCGCGGAGATCGAGAGAGGAATCCTCGAAGCCCTCGTGACTGAAACGACGACGGATTGTTACGACACGTGGATCAAAACGGCGCCGGTCAAGAGGAACGATGATGTCAGTGGCACGTGGGGAGTTCACGTGACGAGATACCCTTCAAACGCTGGGTCCCACCACGACTCGTGGTTGAGGCATCCACGTGGATAGAAAGTGTTCTACATGGCTGCCATTTTTATTGGCTTTTTCTTTGTATAGACCCCCTTTTATTTTGATTATGTTAAGTTTTTTTGTAGCCGTTATAAATAACTAAATATATAAAATAATGTTTTTTCAAATGTGGAGTAGTATGGTGCTTTGTTGGATAGATCTGTCAGATGTTTATGTCCCCCGTGTATTCCAACATCCCATGGGGTTTGCATATGCTATGGTAGACTAATGAATAGTATTTTTCATGTGTGTTTTGAATATTTTTTTAGAGATAATTGTGCTGGGAGACACAAGTTTAGTTTCCAATTTCTCTAAAGATGTCAATTTCTCTAAAAGACATCTTGTATATATAACACACTTTCTTATAGCAAATTGACTAAGATAACCCCTAACTAAGACAATGCATGATATAGTTTCTTCTTATTTCTTTCGTTAGTCTTTCTATTCTAAAGGAAAGAGTAAATTCCATTTGTTTTTTTTAAACAAATAATTTTATCACTTTATATTTTCAAAATCAGAAAAGTAATCCTAACCCCTTTTATTTCTTGACATTTTTTCGATCTAGAAATCGAATTTCGGAAACGAACCGTAATATTCTCGATCCAAAATTCTCCATAGCCCCTTTTCTCCCTGCCAACATCTTCTCCATCTTTATTCTCGAGCATACATCTATCGGTCTTCTCTACCGTCTATGGAAGCGATGGAAGCTATGAACAAGGCGGTGGTACCTATGAACGGTGGCGGTTAGTCCCATGGAAGCAGTGGTGGACACTGTGGTAAGATGGCAGTGGATATTATAGTGGAGGCGGTGGTGGTTATAGTGGAGGCGGTGGTGGTTATAGAGGAGACGGTGGAGACGTGGTAGTTATGAAGGTGACGGTGGCTCTCTTGGTCAATGTGTGCGTGGATATTGTTAATGTGGTCGGAAGAGTTGTGGATGAGGATCAGTGGTTCTCTTGGTCAATGTGTGTGGATATTTTTTTTATCTTATCTCGTTGCCAATTTAGTTTTTTTTTTGTAAGGAAATCTTTTTCAGGTCAAAGTATGGAAAACTTTCAAATGTCAATGTTTCAATATAACTTTGCATTCGCTCAGTTTGATGATAACTAATCAAGGGGTCTAGGATCAATCATATCGTAGCTAGATTCGTATAGTCGAATATAGATTTGAAAATAGTGCACAGTATCCTAAAGAACCTTATACTATTTTAAGGGTCTTTTTGACTCTTGCAACAATAAAAACTTTTCGTAGTTTGAATTTTGTTTTGTTCAAATTAGCCTAATGTCTTATTTCGAAATTATTTTTTACAGTTTTTTCATGAAATTAAATTTTTATATTGTTTAGTGTTTAGAAACCATTTTTGTTTATTTCCCTGATAATTATTTCTTACAGAATGTGAATATAATCAAAAGTTCCAGTCTGCTCTGCATATAAAGTCGTTTGTAAGTAACTTTTGTTTATAATTTGTCACGATGTAGGTAGACGAACTATATTGTGGTCTCATGTAGTACATGTACTGCATCCAGTTACATTTATTGTGTCATCCAGTTAAAAAATATATTGGATATGTTTTTTTCCAGTTAAAAAATATATTAAAACGAAGATCTTTATTTTCACAAAACATACACAAATATATATTGAAACTGTCAAAATATATGAACTTACAAGATCTTTCAGAAATTATTACATAATTACGAGTTTGCATTCTGCGCTACTAATCCCGCTTCATTTTTTAATCAAAGGAAAAAAAAAGGAACAGACATGAGGCACACAATAGTTAAATGTTTCAAGCGCTCTGACGATGTAACACAACTCACACTTTTTGCAGAAAGAATTATTCACTCCATGAGAAATATTACATTATAGTTACGGTGATGTAACAAGATTCTCACACTTTTGTAATTAAATACATGAGAGAACTATAACTATTTAACCATTTTGATAAAAGTTGAATTAGAAATAGTATATGGTACATGGTACTCTTTGGATATATTTCATCCTCTTGTTCGAGCTCATGTATTTTAATTTGTTAAACCTATTGAAACTATATAGGTAAAATCAAGAGAATAGACGTTTATAATAAAAAAAATTAACATACAGCCATGAAGCAACAACTTTTCAAAAGCTCTTGACGATTATGACGTTGACGATGAGTACAAAAACGTACGTATATTTCAAGAGGAATCTCATGTATCCTTTGTTATCATTTCATGAGAGTTTGTGCATCTCAGAGAACTTAAATAATTCTGACGAGTGTCCAAAATAATTATTTTATTTTTTAAAAATAATAATAATTTTAAAGGAGCGTAAGAATAATATTTTCTTTTGAGTATAAATTTTTAATATTTTTAAGGGGGAAGAAAAGAAAAGTGAAAAGGAGAAGAGAACCTTGTAAAGTAGTAAAAAGACAACACGAAAGATAGATTTTGCATGGACCCGAGACATTTACGTGAAGATTAAAGTTACATCTGTCGTAATGAAGACACCACTCAATCAAATTATTATGCATATAGCATCATAGCTTCTTATATATGTATATCTCTTTCTTTTTTTTTCTTTTTTTTTGGTAAAATGTAAATAGATATGTTGAAGTATATCTCTTTTTGAAGTATATCTCTTTCTTGTTAATGTTAATTAATCACTATATGGAATTCGAACAACTGTTAGTTACAAGCCCATATTATCAGCACCAACTTCAGCATTGAAAATAATACTCTTAACAAAAAATAATAATTCACAAATAATCAAGCAGATCGAACTATAATTATAACATTTTATCTTTATTACTTCAACATATCTAGTCATATCCAGCTTTTTTATTTACAACAGTACGTTGAGATCAAAAGGGATAGCTCAGTCTCTAACATTGTGGAACATTCAGAATTTAACATCTATTATCTATAATAAAAATATGCTCAAAGGTTTACGTACCCAAATGTAATTTTATTTATATTTGTGTGTACATACTAACATATCCCATATGACATATGAGCAAGTCATAGCTTGTTTGTCGACCGTTGGGCGGGGAATTCAAAATAAGCAGCAAAATATATGACATAAGAGCAAAGTCACATGGGTGGATTTTGAGTGGATTTTTAATAATATGATCTATCTTTGCTAACTGTTATTTAAATTCCACATATTTATAGGGTTGACCAAAATCTATTTAATGATTTTCATATAAAATAGTTAACCTCTTTGCATCTTTTCTTGCAGATATATTAATTGATTGCCCAGTTTATGGGGATTAAATGTTAGGGAAAATTGAAAAAATGAGACGGCTATATCCAGTGTATACAACGTAAACTAGCATTTCTTATATATTCTAACACGGCTATAATCTGTTACTTTATAATCAAGAAAATTGTCTTCAATCTACATACATCTTGATAGCGACATATAGCTACAAAGGAATGATATACTTTATCTATATTATTTGTCATAATTTGTTCTGTTTTTTACCTTATGTGACGCTTAAGGAAGAATATGTTTCTCATCTACTCTACCATGTTCTGCGTAAGGTAAGATACATATTCTAGGCATATCCGGAAATATGGAAACTTCCATATTCGGTTAAAGATGTTTCCTAAATTTAAACTAAATCTACCATAATTTTTTCATAGAATATTTTCTCCCACGTTTTTCTCCTTCTCCCACGATTTTTCTCCGATATTTTTCTCTTCGTACTGGTGTAAATCAAAAGGAAATATTTGAATAAGGAGCCGTGTGTTTCAAGTAATGTTGAGGCTGATAGCATTTAAAACCAAAAACAAAAGAGACTCTGTTGGGGATCGATCCCATAATCTCTGGTTGTATGATATATCGTAGACCAGCGCCTTATCCATTGGGCCACAAAGTCTAATTGTTTGTTGTATGATATATTTAGCTTATAGACCTTTTAAACCCAATTAAAGAACATAGAGAAGAAATGAACCAAAATCTAGTTTGAACAATTCAAAGGTGTATGAATTCCCAAAACTGAATTTCTCAAAAGTCAAAACTGAAATGAAACAAATCTAGACTGAACACAGTTGAACGATACATCATACAAAAAAAAGCTGAAACTTTGTGACAGAAGAAAGATTCATATTCAGGAAAACAAATAGAAAATCACCAGAAACTTGGGTACATCCTCAAAAACTCCTAACACAATTCAGTTAAAAAGACAACTTATTGATCCTATGGAAGATGATAAAATATTTTCTTTTGAGAAAATAAGAGAAATGTGATATGCAAACATTCGTTATAAACTTTATTTAATCCTCAAACAATGACTTCTGCAGTTTTCTCTGCAAGATTATGTAGCTTCTCAGGATGGTACCTTCGGCTTTATCTTCCTCATAAGCTGCAACATGAACTCCAAGAGCCGCACGACCCGACATGTCAAGGTTCTGTGACCAAGCAGCGTCCCATTCCACAACTTTCGCTGTACTACATGGTACACTTGGACCTCCTGGCACAGTAGCTCTAGCAGCGCTCTGCTCATTATATGTACATATCAGAGCAAAGATCAAAGACAGTTCAAGCAAAGAATGAAGTAGAACCTTAGGGAAGATTTTTTCAAAGATGGCTCTGTTAAAAAACCTTTGGTAGATAAGGATTCTTCTCATCATCAAAAGCAATGCGTAACACCCATTTCTCGATCCTTCCAATGTCAAGCCTGATCTGCAATGTGGTTTAGACCAGATCTTACATCAAACTGTGAAGGGACCGTCCGATGAAACCTATAGTGAGAGAAGAATACCGTCCGATGAAACCGTAGAGAGAGAAGAGGACCGTCCGAAAAACTCAATAACAAATCTCCAATTCGCTGATTTGTATCTGAGAACAAAGAGAAGAAAGAGAAAAACGAGATTAGAGATAAAAAATGATGATTTACGATGAAAAAAATAAGGATTCTCCACTTACCCTAAATTGCCATTAAAAGGGGTTTAAGGCTTGAAGGTACACGGCGGAGAAGAAGAGAAGTGAAAAAAAATATTAGGGTAAACAAGTTTTTAATCTTTTTGTGGTTTTTTCTTCTTTTTTTTTAATTAAAACTTAATTACGAATTAATTTAAATTTTAATTAAGGTTAATTTGGTTAATTATAAGGGTATAATGGTATTAAAGAGAATATAAATCTTATTTACCTAAATAATATTCTACAAGTCTTATTGGGACAAATCTAAGATGATAGTGTCTCATTTTTTCAATTTTCCCTAAATGTTATTGGTAAATCTATAGGTAAAATATCCAGATAAATTTAAAAGATACATAATGTAGTCTAATATGGGATTACTCTTACGTTGTGCATATTTATTTTCCAGATACATATAGCAAAATTGTAAATGTCTGCTTTGTTTGGGTATGCTCCTGATCCTGATTGTGATACGACGCTGAATCTGCTACTGAGTGGATCTTATGATTTCTTACCTTCATCCTCTTGCGTCTAGCCTTTCAAGTCAGTATTTACTATATTTGGCGGGAAAGAAATGACAGGACACCCATATTAATTAAAAAAATATATATATACGCTATATATATATGTATATACAGATCACATGAGTTCACGTGGCGTATGTATATAATAATATTCTCATCTGTGATATGAGAATTCAATTCGTATATCATGGATTAATTTGCTCAAACGTGCGTATAACTAAAAGAGAAAGACATTCTTCTTTAATTTGGAAAAATATTCATGATTAACAATAATGTTTTTTGCTAAAACTATATATCACTTTAGAAATAAACGTTGAAGTTTACAATAAGTAATTAACAAACTATAAGATTTCTATACTTGGTTCCACGACAAAAAGTTAAAAACACACATGCAAAAGCGATCGAAACTGAAACTGTTCTACTTGGAGAGACCATGACAACAAGCAATAATACAATCTTGAAAAATCCGAGGAAAGATCAAACCGAGAGAAGCAAGAAAAGAGAGACCCAAATACAAGAAAACGAAGAACACAACTATAACATCCCAATTTGTGGTATATGTTAGAGTAGTAGAAGAACACACATCCGTTTACAACTCCAGAGTTAAGCGTATTTGAGTTGGAGTAGTAGAAAGATTGATGACCTATCAGAAAGTAATTCGCGATATCGTGCGGGTGAGACCAAAGCATGAAAAAATATCATGTAGTGATTTCATGGTCAGTAAACATAACTTACGAGCCTCCCAAAAATTAACATACCAATCTTCATGCATAATGGGTCGCACGGGCCGAGAGAGCGGGTGTAGAAACCCCATTAGCCGTGGGTGGTCAGGGCGTTACAAGTGATATCAGAGATAAACCCATTCGAGTGTGGAGTCAGTGAGGACTTACACTAACATGGGTAACGATCATGGGGCGCAATGGAGACGTTGCGTTCTTTAAGAGGGGGTGAATTGTAACATCCTGATTTGTGGTATATGTTGGAATGCTTAAGAGAAATGATTTGCTATATATGTCACCAAAATGCGCTTACCTTTTCGGGCACACATCTGTTTATAACTCCAGAATTTAGCGTGATTGAGCTGGAGTAGTAGAAGGATGGATGACCTATGGGGAAGTGATTCGTGATATTGTGCGAGTGAAGCCAAAGAATGAGGAAATGTCATGTGGTGATTGCAGGTTTAGTAAACATGACTTTATAGCCTTCCAAAAATTAACGCACCACCCATTGCACATGAAGGGGTCCAATAGCTCTGGACGGTCGGAGCGTTACAGCAACGTTAGCAAGAAGCTAATTTATCCAGATGCATGAACAAATTATCATTTCCTGAAAAGCAAAAACAAGCCCGCTCAAGGACAGCCCTTATGGTCTTAGCTGGGATAATGAACTGAACCTAAGTTTCAGCAAAAGACGGAAAAATGATAACCACAAGTTTTTAATAGCGCTCAAATTACTCAACCGCACTCGTCCTCGAAGCGAGTGAAGAGAAAAGGACAACATCACCACCTCCGAGGCCTTACTATCTCTTCTATGAGTAAAGTGAAACCCAAAGCTCCATAAAAACAAAGAACCTCTAATACTCAACTCGGTTAAACCTACAAATCAAACACACACTAACAAGCAACGCCAAATAAATAAAAAAGGATGGGAGATGAACTAACTAAGGCTGCACTCAATATCAACTCGCCTAAGCTTAAATCACGGGAGAGACGATGTGACTGACGTCTCCACATCAGAGTCAAAGATCCTGAAACCTCGAGCTCAGGCGGAGCACATCCGAAATAGCCTTTGACAAGGGTGACTAAATGCAACCTTAAAGATCCAAGGCGAGGATACATAAATCTTAGAAGATGTGCATCTAATCTGGTGAAGAGAGCGTTTAAAAAGGCGGTGCCATTGCAGAAACACCGAGACAAAAAACAAACTCTTAACATCGACGAAACCTTCACTGAACAAGACCAAAAGCAGAGTCGATTGACTGACCCAATCCCACGGCGGGAAGGACAATGGACCTGGCAAGAGTATGGTGGGCCTCCTCACAGCCTCAAACGGCTCCGGAGAGACATGATAAATACCAAGATCACATAAACTAGGTTAAGCTCGGGTTAGGTTGCAGAGAGGAAAATTGGGGATGTGTGGGTCTCACTTTCTTCCACTACTGGCCTGCTTAAAAATAATGTGTTTTAAGACATAAATGATGGCCTCTAGAATTTTTACTACAAATTTACAATGATTTGTTTATTGTTTTGAAATGAATTTACAGAAAACTTGTTCATGAAATTTAACTATTTTTCTGTTTCTTTTTACATCAAAATGTCATTCCATTACTCAAAATTGAGATGATCTGGAAAGCCATTCCAGAATAGAATAACCAAAAATATAGAGTTCTCAATGAAATACTCTTGCAATCCTAGCTAAAGTATCATCAATAATTTTTTGTCCTTTAGGGATATAGGAAATCATGAAGTTGTGCAGTCTTCGTTGTAGCACATCTATCTCATTCAGTTCCTTTGAAAAAATTGGCTATGGTTTGGGTTCCACAATCATGGCAATTAAATTCTTGCAATCCATTTCAAAGTTTTGACATGTAGAATACCGAAGCATATTTTCCATTGCCAAAGTGATTCAAACTCAGAGTGAAAAGAAGTCTCTGTCTTTATTTGATTTCTTATGCCTCTCAGTTGAGTTTGTATTGTTAAATCTTTACAAGCCCATTTACATTCATTAAATTATGATGTAAAAGTAAATCCACTATTCTTCTGTTTATATGTGAAACGTAGCATTCAAAATGTTTTCTTGGTGTAAGTATTTCTAATTGTTATGGTGCAAGTATTCCCTTTACCAATAAAAGGAATCAAGTCAGTAACATTGAAGCTATTACTTATTTCATACTTACCTTGCAAGTCCATCTTATATGCATTGTTGCTGATCTTCCTTATGACCTCAAAAGGTCCATCAATATGCAGCATAAGCTTGGACTTCCTCTCATTTGGAAATCTCTCCTTCCTAAAGTGAACCCACACTTGATCTCTAACTTCAAACACCATCTCACGCCTATTCTTGTTGGCATATTTGACATACCGCTCTGATACCAAATGATAAAAATCTCCTGAGGAGTCGGCATTCTAAGTTGGTAAAGGGGCTCTAAGTTGGTAAAGGGGATAAGCCTTTCTGCTATGAAACCGTAAAGCTTCAAAGACAAGGGATGTGGAGTGAATGATCGCACGAAGGATGCGGAAGGCCTCCGATATTCCAATTCAATGCCCTAGGATATGACGTAGCTATACGACAATGAGGTTGATTCCCTGGATATGACGCATGAGGATGAATCGGTTTGATCCCTTCGATATGACGCACCAAGACAGATCGAAAAGATCAATGGATATTACACACCATTGAAAGAAAAGTGAGAATCACTCTCAATGTTCCAAAAATAATACTCAGAACTTATTTTATTTCAATGGAGATTACAACTTATTTATAAGAAAACAAAACTTACAAACAAGCTAGATATTTATTATTCTAGAAAATCACAAAAGCAATGCATGAAGGAGAGAAATTGTTTTTGAAACAAGTATCATTCCTTCCATGTAAGAGAGAGAAGATTTTCATGCAATTAAACATCTAATTTTCGTCATTCATTTTGGACAGTAAAAAACCACTTGTTTATGAATCTTTTTGGGCTTGTAACTTTTAAAAATGGGCTGGACATGTTGGCTAACATCATGGCCCAATTTCTGGAAGTTTTTCATGTCTACGACTTCATAAATCAGTCCAAAATCATATCATTATGTCTGTTAGTTGAGTTTGTACTGTTAAATCTTTCCAAGCCCATTTAAATCCATTAAATTATGATGTAAAAGTCAATCCACTATTTCTTCTGTTTATATATGTGAAACGTAGCATTTATAAGTGTTTTTTTGGTGCAAGTATTTCTAGGTATTATGGTGTCATGTTGCTTTCTAGCATAAAAATAGTGTCATAGATGGCAGTTTATGGTTGTAACGGGTAAGAACTAGCTTAGTACATAGGAAATGGAAAAAAAATTATAAAAAAAGAGATTTATTAACTTTCGTGTTGTTTTGGGTTATACTCATTTTCCTTTTTTTTCCTCCTAAATATTTCATTGATCAAACGTAATTTTTACAACCCAAAAATCACGCCAGTACAAACCCAAAGAAACCGAAACCCCTTAGACCCTCTAAACAAATAGATAAGAGAGCCATCTTGGAAGTTCCCGCGCCACTCAAGATGGAAACCTATTGTCCTCCACCGCACTATTAGCAATAAGACGAAATCCTCTATTAACACCATAGGATTCAAAGAACACCCGCCACTCCAAAAAATTTCATAACAGTCTTCTGATTTTCCAAAGAGAACTAAAAGTATAAAAGACAAATAAAGATTTTGTTTTCCAGCGTAAACCGAGTAAATATTATATATATCCTTTCATATTGATTGGTCACATGTAAATGAAAATGATAATAAGCTTTTTTACTCTGTTAATTGTAACGCTAATTATACTTTACAGTCACACCATATATGTTCTTACATGTCGGGTAGAAATTATTTAAGACAACGTAATTCTTGAAATTGCAGTTGATCAGTTTTTTTTTACAAAGAAAAACTATTCTATTACTAAAACTTGAGGTGGTCTGGGTAACCAGATCGGAATAGAACAACCAACAAAATAAAGCTCTCTATGCAAAGATCTTGCTGTCCTAGCTATAGAGTTAGAAATCCGATTTTGCGCTCGTGGAATATGAGTAATCTTGAAGTCCGGGAAACATATCTCCAAAGTATCTATCTTCTCCAGTTCTGTTGCGAAACTTGGCCAAGCGTGTGGCTCCTTAATCATGGCAATCAAATCCTTGAAGTTTGTTCTAAAGCTCTGACATGAGTACTACATCATGCTCTCCATCGCCCTTCTTAGTGCTTCTACTTCTGAGTGCAGAGGAGACTCTCGTCGAATATAATTTTGTATCCCCATAAGTTGAACCTTCTCCAAGCTGTCCATCCAAGTCCATCCACACCCGCTGAACTGTGATATAGATATCCATGACCCATCTATCATGCAGATATTACCCAAACTTAAGACTTGAGGTTCGTTACAACTATGGTCTTGTGGAGTTGGTGGCACCATCTCGTTTGCATTGAACGAGGCTTGACACTCACTCTCTGCATAGCGAACTAACTCCAAAGGATCTCGGTCTATTCCTCTAAAGAGTTTATCATTTATGGCCGTTCAAATGTACCAGATTATCGAGGGATAAGGATCCCTATCTAAATATGGTTCAACAATGCTATTCTTCTTCGAGAAGAGATAATCCATATTATGATAGATATTCGAGACATGAAAGATATTTGAACTCGTTGGCATCAAAGATAAGGCCCAAACTTGTAGAGCTGGTGGACAATCAAAATTGCATGAGTAACAGATTCTTCTGGTTCCCCACATCTTGAACAATAGTTATCGCATCTCATGTTACGCCTTATTAAGTTTTTTGTTACTGCCACATGACCTGTTATCAATTGCCATATAAGATGGCAAATTTTCTGTGGGGCTTTTATTTTTCAAGCAAAGGCCTGGAGCTTTGTTATATTGGGTTCTAGTATCTCCTTCTCTTCCTCAGGTTGCAATAAATTGTGAGCTACCTAGTATCATGATTTAACCGTGTAGAAGCCATTCTTCGTGTAGTTCAAACAGAATGTGTCACGTCGATGAGCAGAGCTTATGGCCAAACCCTTTATGAGAGGTATGTCTTCAAGGGCCGCATAATTCTCCAGTAATCCAATATCCCATTCCTTTGATTCCTGGTTAATAAAGTAGCTGACTCTCATGTTCGGATGTAAGATTGTGGCTAAGAGATGAGCCTGTCTAGCTTTGTGTTGTATGGATACAAGGATCATCCCAGACCTTGACCTCATATCATGAGTGTATCTTCTGTCTGATACCAAATATCAATAGTTTTCTAGCTGCTGAGATACTGGTCCACACATACGAAGGACTACTTGCAGAGAGTGTTCGTAAAGGCGAATTCATTCTGTAGTATCTTCCCTTCAATACTCTAGCCACCAACAAGTCAGGGTATTGAACTAACTTCCATAGTTGTTTTGCTAATAAAGCCAGGTTAAACTCATGGATCATACGGAAACCAATCTCACCCTCCTCTCGTGGTAAGCATACTTTTTCTCACTTTGCCCCAATGAATTCCTTTCTTTAGGGGGTTCGAACTCCACCAAAATTGTGCAATGACACTTGTTAGGTTTTCACATATCTCCAAAGGAAGCAAAAAGGTAGACATAACATATATCAGGAGAGGTAGCAAAGGAGATTTGATCAACACTTCCTTTTCTTCTTTTGAAAGCCATCTCTCCGTCCATCCATTCACATTATACATTAGCTTGTCTTTCAGAAATGCAAAAAGTTTGCATTTGGAGCCACTAATATCTTCTTGAATTTCTAGATAAGTTCCCATTCTTCCTTCGTTATGAATTTTAAGAGTATTTTGATCCGCTGTCTAACATTTGCGTTGATCCTTTATTTATATGATATTTATATAATTTTCTACATCTTTTCACTTTTTTCCTGTTTTTGCTAAATATTTATTTTCTTACTATTAGGAAATGTAGTTAGGTGACCCTTTTAAGAAAAAAAGAATATTTTTTTTGTTCCAATTTAATCACTAAAATATTACATTATTACAAAATCCAAAGGTAAACTAAAAAAGATTTACAGAAAATATTGAAAAAGTGTAAAGTTAGAAAGCAGACGTAAAGTCTTAGAAAGAATTCCTTGCATGGCTCCTCTTACTAATGCACGTACGAGAATGTACTATAATGAATTCTTTTTGATTTGATCAAAAAGAAAAAAAGAATACTTTTTGATAAAGAACTCAATAAAGTTTTCGATAGATGTATTTTTTGTTGGGGATGAAACATAACTTAACAAACCTTTTTTTTTTACCAAAAACACTTCATATACCTTAAAGTTACGTATTACTTGCCTTTTTTTCAAAAAAAAAAAGTTACGTATTACTACGATAATTGATGATAGATACAATACTTCTTTTTTTTTGAAGAAATATAGATACAATAGTTATTAACAAATAGTTAGTACTTAATTAACATATAATTACTACTCTTCCTTTTTAATAACATATACTTAAAGTAAATGTTGTTTTATGATTTTGATGCAGTTTCCTGTATTGATTTTTTTATATCTCTAATTAAAATAAATAATAATTAAAATAAAATTGAACATTTAATATATTTTTTATTTATCTGATGAAATGTTAGACGTAATCTCATTTGAAATAGAAAAATTATGTATTGAGAATAAATTTACTGCTACAAGAAAAAGTATACACTTTTACAAAAATAAGAAGAAGTATACACCGCCGTAAAACACGCCACCCAAGGGTTTTAAAACGTATATCTTCCGTAAATCACTTTTACTTTTCGTACTTACACTAATCACTTTTATCTCCACTTTTAATGAATGGTAAAAGACATTTATAACCCTAAAGTTAACTAATCTAGATATATGGTCTAGAGTTGAGGGATAGTGTATGATTTTTAGAAAATGAAATTCAGGATTTTAATAAATAGATAAATAAATACTTAAAAATATATTTTAAAACAAAACAGTTTCAAAAATAATTTTTGATTTTCAAAAAGAAATTTTGATTTTCAAAAATAAATTTTGATTTTCAAAAAGAAATTTTGAAAAATAATTCAAACAAAAAATTTCAAAAAATATTTTTTTTATAAAAAGTTCAAATTTGAAAAAAAATAATTTGAAAACAAAACAAATTTTTTTAAAATTTTTTTTTTTAATTTATTTATTTATTTAAATAATTATTTATTATATATGTAGTGAACAATGATATAAAAGTCTTTTGCCACTTAATGAATAAAGTATTTTTAAAAATGTCTCTTTAAGAGTGGTAAAAACGAATAATAGTACTAAGAAAGTGGTAAACATGAAAATTTCCCTATAATTAAGCATGTTTGAAAAAAAAAAATTAAGCATGTTGGACAATTCCAGACCGTTTTAAGAATGTTACGATGACAATATATATATTTACAAACTTAATATTCCCTCCGTTTCATGAAGATATATTTTTAGTGTTTTCACACATATTAAAAAAATACATTAAATCACTATAATAAATGTGTTTTTTTCTGTAATTTTCAAATTTCAATAATTATTAGCCAATAGTAAATCAATAAAGTCAATTAATTTTCTTGAAAATCATAATTTTTTTATAGAGATACGAAAAGTCTATCTTTGTGAAACAATTTTTTTTTTCTAAAACATCTAACTTAATGAAACAGAGTGAGTAATACACAATCTAACTTACACGGTTATTAAAAAAATTCAATGCAACATTAGAAATCAAGAGAATTTTAAAATGTTAGAACTTTCATATTATAAAAAAAAATCTTGCGGAAAATAGAAGAATGTTTCTTCGGACAAAAATCAAGAATTAATTGGCTAAGGAAAGGGGACTTGAATACTAGCTACTTCCATCGCATCTGTCAGGTCCGAATTAGTTACAATGCACTACTGCTGCAGAAATTGAAATAACGGATCCCTTTGAAATGAGTCAGCCGGCTATTGCACATTTTCAATCAGTCTTGGGACCTCTTCACTACAGACCACCAAGCATTGTTTAGTTCCCATCCATCTTGGTTTGTGCTCCTAACCAACTTTAGAGTCTCACCCTGCAATCACAGCAAATGCTCTTAGTCCCTACCGCCTCTGAGATAAGGAAACAGTTCTACGAGATTAATCAAAACAAGGCTCATGGCCCTGATGGACTTACCTCAGGTTTCTTCAAAGCCAGTTGGAACATCTTATGAGAAGAGGTTGTAATCTCAATTCAACAATTCTCCACCTCCTCTTTTTTGCCAGCAGCTGCAAACGCCACCATCCTCTCTTTCATCCCAAAATTCCCAGGTGCAAGTAAAATCACTGACTTCAGCCCGATTTCCTGTCTCAACATGGTGTACAAGGTTATTTCTAAACTGTTGGTATCTCGCCTGAAGCCTATTCTACCGGATCTTATATTTCCTAGCCAGACAGCGTTTGTGAAAGATAGATTTCTGGTTGAAAACACTACTCTCGCTAGTGAACTGATCAACGGTCATTAAGGTTGACATTGCAAAGGCGTTTGAAACTCTCTCTTGGGAATTCATCCTGTGACACCCCCGATCGTAGATAACCGGAAATGACATGGTCAATGTTCCCTGATGGTCGACTCGAGGTTTTCGAAATAAATCCGATCGCCTTAGACCAACAACCAAAGAACACAGACGCTCCTATCGGATATTACTCTAGGCTTTTCAACCCGATAAAGCAATATTTGATAGTTAGTTCGTCCCGGACAAGGACTAATATCATATGAGAACTCGTGATTTATAAACATCTTTTATACATTATATATTTACTTTAAACATCTTACAAAGTGTAATAGTTTTATCCTAAGGCCTATTGCCCAACAACGTTTTAGGTAAATATACATCAAAAGGTACGTTGCAAGGACAACAAAATGCTACCGCTGGTTGGCCGTTCCTTCCGTCCAAAAAGTAAAGTGTCTCCCGCCTAAGGGTTACCTGCACACACAAAAATGAGTCATGAGCAACTATTTTACTCAGTGAATCTAGAATCACAACACAATCAATAATAAACCAAACAATTATCAAATGCATATACATGATCATGCAAGTACTAGTACTATACTTGAGTATACCAATCATCATTGTGAATTCTTATTTTAAACATCACTTCCACAACACCCACCCGTTACCAAACTCATATAATACAATATATATACTAGGCCCGAGAAACCACTAAGGCTAACCGAGACTAGTGAGTTAGCATCACCATCTTTGTCGAATGTCCGGTATGAACAATCCGACACTGCATCGTCATGCAGTACACGGTCTCCAGGGAGCTACCCCATCATCGTGTCTTCATGACCTTGTTCCGTTCGCAGGACCAAGTCACGGTAATGCGGGGGCTTTAGGGATAGTGAATATAACAAAACTTCACATAATTTTACTTCCATAATTATTCCAAAATTAATCCATAATTAATCCTTAATAAATCATAATTAATCCTTAATTAATCACAGATTAATCCTTAATTAATCTCATATTAATCTTTAATTAATCCAAGATTAATCCTTAATTAAACCAAGATTAATCCTTAATCAAAACCATGATTATTTCATAGTTAAAATTAGTACTTGAGAACATGTACTAAGATTAGGATTAACCTCACTTTAACATTATTCTTTAAGTGTAAGTGTTTACCATGAGTAAACACAACACCATTCTTAAATATTTAGACACTTTACTAACTTAATCAAGGACTCATTCATGATCTATCTCAACATCGGTCTAGACTCACCTAAAGATTTGTCTTAAAACTGGCTTGGACAAGACTTGAGTTCCACTTGAACAAGGCTGAATGGACCTGAGAATGGACAAGGTTCTGATCGGTCACTATTGTTTAACTTAACAACTCATCCGACTCACTTTATTGTGGCTTACCAAGAGACTGAATGGACAGGACTGGATACTTCAAGCTTTACTCTACCTCTGACCTGAAACAGAGTGGTATGATCACAAGATCAGTTCGGTTCATGCCTTAACACCATAGATCAGATCAGTTCAAGCTTGGTTCTGCTCAGACTATACAAGTTCAGCTCGGTTCTAGTCAGTCTACCAAAGTTCAGGACAAGATCGGACTGAGTTCAAATCGGTTTACTCAAAGCCAGATCAAAACATCATAGCTGGTGGTTCTAATAGGTTGATTCAAACCAAAATTAACAAGAACTGAGCTGTATCAGAACTTATACAACTGATCCGACCAAGACCTAAACTAAACATCAACTGTTCTGATCAGATACTGACTGAGGCAAGGAGACCAAAGCTTACCAAGACGAACCAAAGGACTAGATGGCCTCAGCTGATCCTCTTCTCCAAGGTAAGCTTGAGGCTGAACTGATCAAAGAGAAAGATCAAGGCCTGATCATGATCTTAACTGAACTAGGTCTAGGTTTTTTATCTAAAAATCTCACCTTCTGATCTTTCTCAAAGCAACAGACTGGTGTAGGGTTGAAGATTAGATCACCAAGATTTTTTTCTTGATTTATTTTCCTAATTTTCTCACTGATTTTTCTGTTCTTCTTTCTCTCTTTCTCTCTGAAATTCTCTAGAGGGTTTATGTAACACCCCCAAACCGTTTTAGACATCGGTCAGTCAGCCGGGCAACAATCAAACAAGAACATGCCCGAACGACCTTTCTTTGCCAAGTCCGAAAGTGTTACGACGGGTTGAGAATAGACTTTCCAAGTCACAAACATAATTCTTTAACCCAGAATATCCATTCAAAACTCGTTTCTTCTAATCTTCTGCCTAAGGCTTTGCAACCCATACCAAATCATAGAGTTGTGTTAGGTTGGACTAACCTAATATCAGATTCAACACGTCACGAATATAAAACATACTTTATTCCATATATATAAAACATGAAGTTCACAAGCCCAAAATATTATACATATGGTCCATGGACGCAGTCGAAAGTAAAACATACATTTATATATCTTGAAAACGAGTCTTTAGCAAAAGATGTCCAATCTACACCAGCTCCTACAGTTCTGCGAGCGCTATCGTCCTTTCTACTGGTCATTTGCAAAAGGATGTGAGGAGTGAGTGAACTAGTTTCACTCAGGGAGCCAGGGTTCCCTATCTAGCATATACAACTACCCGTCATTCTAAACCTAACCCCAAACACAAGCAAGATGGGTAGTTCAACAAGCAACATTCAAGATCATAAAGCAAGACCGATTTAAGCAATAAACCATTAAACCATATTAAATCAAAACACTCTTTATGAGTGTCGCATCAATCAAACAACATATATATATATATATACTCCTAGGGCCCAACAGAATCATTCTTCCTCCACATAAGGGACACCGGCAATCCCTTCACTATTACACCACACAGATGTAGACGCTTGGGAATCGCCCAGTTATGGTCCTCAATCGGAATCGCCGAGCCCCGGTCCTCTATCGGACTCGTCGGGGGCTGTCACATTCACGTGTGACACTCGGTCTTGGTGATCAAGCCAAGTTCAACCGAGCCCACCACTTTCCGGACCACGACCGGCTTAGTGGTACCATTTGGGGAAGCAATGACCTGCAAACTACTACTAGAACCACTACGAGGTTCTCACACAACAGTACCAACACGAGGTACACACTATGACAACATATAATAATCATACAATCACAATCATTCGGGTGCTTAGACTAGTCTTGCTATCCACTTAGCCCAGACATCGTCTCAAGCCTCGGATCCACAAACTGACACCTAGACCGGTCTGGATATCCTAGCTCGGAAACCGTCTCCGATGTCAGGAACCTGCATTAAAAACACATTAACAAATAATTAACTGTGACTCACCGTGATTAAGCGATGTGGCTCGACTCTTTGATTCCGGATGTTGACCAAACCCTTTTTCTCCCCTCCAAACCTTCGTCTTGGTACCGTGATGTTAAATCCCAAAACCCAATGTCGATGTCATGAGTGGACTGGTCTGGACTGATCAGAACTCTGAAAAAACTTCTTTCACTTCTGGACAGTCTTTCAGAATTTCCCGGCAGTTTATCGATCTTTGAAAAAGTCTATACTTCTAAAGCACCTCACTTCTTTTTCTCTCTCTCTCTCTCTAGCCAGGTTTTGCTTTGGTTTCTATGGAATGAGATGAGTAAAAATGGTGAAGGGTGGCTGGGTATATATAGAAGTTGCCGGCCAATAAGAACATGCCACCCGATCGCATGTGTGTCGTCTCGCATGCTTCCGGTCGCATGCGTGGAGACACATGGGTGTCCACATGCCCTGTTTCATGCCTCCTGGCCATGCCATAAGACACCTCCACGTCCACTTGCCCTTCAGCATGTCTGGTGTTCATGCATCGCCACACACGGGTCTCTGCATGTCAGTTCACATGCGCAGATCGCATGTACTGCGACACCTCGTGCTTCTGTGTGTCGAGCTGCATGGAACTGCTTAATGCACGTCTACACCTCCTTCTTGTGTTAACACTCAGCAGGTTTAATGGTTGAGACCACATCCTGATCCCTTAGATCAAGCCACCTCGAGCTTCTCGGTCGATTTGCGCGATTTCGGCCCTTCTGGTGAATTTTCGTCCCGCGATCAATCCTGAATATTCTTCCGCTCCCGTTCTGATGAGCTCAATATTTTTAATGGACTCCAGAATAACCTTAACCTTGAGGATAAAAATTTCCCGAGCCTTCGGCGTCCCCGAGAAATTCCATAAAAACGAAATTAGTTTTTTTTTTTTTAAGACGGGGTATTACATCCTCCTCCCTTTATTAGAATTCGTCCCCGAATTCTCTAAGGATCCGGTGATCCCCCTTCTTCCATCACTACATCTTTGTGGAAGAACTCTGGATGCAACGCTTTGAATCTTGATTCATCCTCCCAGGTCACAACTACACGGTTCCGCTTACCCCAGAAAACTTGGACTTGAGGAATTACTCGATTCTTCAATCTTCGTATCCGACGCTCACCTATTCGGATTGGTCTCTCTGGATAAGTGAGGTTTTTTTGCAGGTTTCGATTTGCTCTGAATCAATAGCGTTGAGATCATAAACATGTATTTGAAGAATCGAGATGTATTAGAAGCATTGATACGTGAAATACCGGATGTATTTGCATCTCTCCAGGTAGGTTTAGACGATAAGCTACCTCTCCGATTCGTTGTATAATCTGGTAAGGCCCAATGAATCTTACTGCTAGTTTCCCGACCTTCCCGAATCGGTCCTATCCTTTTTGAGCTGACACCTTTAGATAAACTCAATCACAAATACTGAACACCATTTCTCTCCTTGATTGATCAGCGTACTTCTTTTGTCTGTCTTGCGCTTTCTTCATATTGATTTGAATGATCTCCAACTTTTTCGTCGTCTCTTCTACAATTTCGGGTCCGAACTCTCTTCTTTCTCCAACTTCGGTCCAGCATAAAGGTGTTTTGCATGGCCTCCCATAAAGCGCCTCATATGGTGCCATACCTATGCTAGAATGAAAGCTGTTGTTGTAGGAGAACTCGATTAATGGTAAATGTTTTTCCCAGCTTCCCGCCCAATCCAATATACACATCCGCATCATATCCTCTATGGTGCGAATGGTTCTTTCGGTTTGGCCGTCCGTCTCGGGATGATACGCGGTGCTTATGAACAACTTAGTTCCCACAGCTTCTTGTAACGCCTTCCAAAAATTTGAGGTGAATCTAGGATCTCGATCGGAGACTATATCTGTTGGCACACCATGCAACTTCACAATTTGATCCACATACATCTCTGCCAATACTTCTACCTTATCTGTTTCCTTCATAGGTAACAAGTGCGCCACTTTCGTCAGTCTGTCGACAATCACCCATATTGCATTATTTGATCTTCCTCGAGCCGGCGGTAACCCAGTGATGAAATCCATGGATATGGAATCCCATTTCCACTGAGGTACTGGTAAGCTTTGTAACAATCCTCCTGGAATCTGATGCTCGACTTTGACTTGTTGACAAGTTTGACATTGAGCCACCCATCGCGCCACTGATTTCTTCATTCCTGGCCAATGATAATACCTTCGGATATCTTGGTACATTTTCGTACTCCCGGGATGGATACTGAGTAACGAGTGATGCGCCGACTTCAAAATCTCATCTCGTAGCCCTTCTCCCTGTGGTACTGATATCCTCCCAGCAAGTAATAATGTACCATCTGCTGCCACATGATAGCCACTTGCTTTTGGAGCTTCTTGATTTTTAACTTCTGCGATGATCCCTTTTAACTTTTCATCACGCTGTTGCTCCTGTCTGATCCGTGCGAGTAAACCATCCTGGTTTACGGCTTGCATGCCTAAAGGCTCACTTGGCTCCCCTTCAATTGCCCATAAAGTCATCAACTTGAGTTCACTTGATAACACTTCCACTTCCTTTCCAACATCAGAAGCCAACTTTCTACGACTTAGTGCATCTGCGACCACATTAGCTTTGCCTGGATGATATTGAATCTTCAGGTCGTAATCTGCCATAAACTCCATCCATCGCCTTTGTCGGAGGTTCAAATCAGGCTGTGTGAACAAGTACTTGAGACTCTTATGATCTGTGAATACTTCCACGACTTCTCCATATAAGTAAGATCTCCAAATCCTTAACGCAAACACCACTGCCGCCATTTCTAAATCGTGTGTTGGGTAGTTCTCCTCATGTTTCCTGAGTTGCCTTGATGCATAAGCAATTACTTTGCCTTCCTGCATCAACACACAACCCAACCCAACCCTAGAAGCATCTGCGTACACAGTGTAAGGTTTACCTTGTTCAGGTAATGCCAATACTGGTGTTGTGGTCAAAGCTTTCTTCAATCTCTGAAATGCTTCATCCGTTTATTTTCTCCAGATGAACGGAACTCCTTTTCCGGTCAACTTCGTCAAGGGCTTAGCGATCGAAGAAAAGTTCTTGACGAACTTTCGATAATACCCGGCTAACCCGAGGAAACTTCTTACCTCGGTTACCGTTGATGGCCTTTGCCATTCCTCGATGGCTTTCACCTTTTCCGAATCTACGGAAACTCCTTCTCCAGACACACGGTGCCCCAAGAATCCGATCTCTCTTTTCCAGAAAGAACACTTGCTGAACTTGGCATACAACTTCTGGTTTCTTAACCTTTCCGACACTAGCTTCAAGTGTGCTTTGTGCTCTACCTCTGTCTTGGAATATATTAAAATGTCATCGATGAAGATTATCACGAACTTGTCGAGATAGTCATGGAAGACTTCATTCATCAATCTCATGAAGGCCGCCGGTGCATTAGTAAGGCCAAAAGGCATTACGACGAACTCATATTGTCCATAACGAGTTCTAAACGCAGTCTTCATGACATCACCTTCTGAAATCGGAATCTGATAATAGCCCGACGCCAAGTCGATCTTTGAAAACCAACTTGCTCCCCTTAGCTGATCCAAAAACTCGTCTATCCTCGGAAGAGGATACTTATCTTTGATGGTGATATTGTTGATTCCTCGATATTCAATGCAAAGCCGCATGCTACCATCCTTCTTCTTGACAAATAAGACCGGAGCTCCCCATGGGGAAGAGCTAGGTCTTATGAAACCTTTCTCCATTAAATCTTCAAGTTGTTTCTTCAACTCTGCTAACTCCGCAGGTGCCATGCGGTAGGGAGTCTTTGCTATCGGCTTAGCTCCAGGTTCCAAGTTAATTGTGAAAGGGTTACTCCGAGGTGGAGGTAACTCTTTCAACGCTGCAAACACATCCTCGAACTCTTGTACTACCGCAATATCTGTAATTTCAACTCTATTGCTATCGGGTCCTTCACTAGCAGTTACTGTTACCAGATACGCTTCTCCATCCTTAAGCAAATCTTCCACTCTCAAGGCAGCTACTAAAGACACATGCTTGCTTGGACTGATTCCGTAGAACACTATTTGCCGTTGCCCGTTCTCCTTGAACGAAATACGACCTTTTCCACAATCTAATTGTGCGCGATAGCCTGATAACCCATCCATGCCCAAGATAACTTCATATCCTTTTAAGGGCACCACCAACAAATCTGCCAAGAACATCTTCTCGCAAATGACTAACGGAACTCTTATGAGGCATTCTTTTGCTTGGAGGGTTTGGTCTCCGGGAGTCATCACAGCCACATCCATCCTGTCAATCACAAATGAACCCACAAACTCGGCAGCTACCTCAGGGGCCACAAAGCTATGTGTTGCCCCCAAGTCGAACAATACATGTGTGGGACGTCCCGCAACATGTAAAGTTCCTGCCACAACATCAATATATATCAACAACATGAAAAATTATCCACTAGAAGGTAACCAATCCATCACAAGCAATAACACAACACAAAATAAATCTAGTAAGGTTAAAGAACCCAAATACATGTGATGGGACCCTTAGATGGGCCTGGAAGTTTAGTATCCTCTAGTTCTAAAGCGTAAACTCTGCCTCCTATAGCTTGCCTTTTTGGCGCTGGTGCGATTGCAGGTGGAGCTGGAGGAGGACGGACAGTGATTGGCGTAGCTGGGATAGGACGGTTGACGCTGCACTGGGTAGAGATGTGCCCTTTCTTTCCACACGTGAAACATGTAGGATTGTAAGAGTTTGACTGAAAGGATCCAGGTTTCTTCCCGTAGCATTCACTTGACTTATGGCCTATCTTGCCACAGTTAAAGCATTTCCCTGTGAACAGAGATCGTCGACTTGGCCCTCCCGATTCCTTTTCCTTATCTTTACCCTTAAAGATCTTTGGTTTCCACCATACTTTCCTTCTTGATGCTGCTTGGATTTCTTAGTTGCCGCCTTCTCAGCTTCCAATCCAATCTCCACATTCACAGCTTTTTTCACTAGCTCGGTGAGACTCTCGTAGTTCCCGACTGCCAGTCTATTTTCTAACTCTGGTTTTAGACCAAACATAAAGTTAGATATCATGGTTTCTTCATCATCTTGTCCTCGCAGCACATGTCGTCGCAATCGCATGAACTCAGATTCATATTCTCTAACTGTCTTGTCTCCTTGTACTAGGTTAGGAAACAGACGTTGAAGCCTTCGCTTGGACTCAGGAGTGAAGTACTTGCGTTCAAATTCCTGTTTGAATGCCGCCCAAGTGGTGACCAGATGTCCCACTTGGCGATCCCTACTCTCCCACCATTCTGCTGCGTCTTTGTCTAAGTAATATACTGCCATTTTCTTCTTAGACTCTTCAGAACACGTCAGGGTCTCAAAGTTTTTCTCCAAAGTTCGAAGCCACTGGTCGGCTTGAAATGGATCTGTCCCGCCTTCAAAATGTGGTGTCTTCATATTCTTCATGGCAGTTATCAACGGTAACATCGGTGTAGCCACTGTAGGTTGTGGTGGCATAAATGGCTGAGGTTGCACCTGAGGTTGTTGCAGTGACCTCGCTATCACGTCATGAAGCATCTTCAGAGTGTGCTCCATTCCTACTCCTTGTTGTGGTGGATCATGAACTTCTGGTTCAATCGGGTTGTTCCGCCTCACTGTTCTAGGTCCTTGGACACTTGACTCGCTATCACCTGTTTCTGGTCTTCCCCTTACAGTACGGTTTGGTGGAAAGTTTTCTTCTGGTGGTATCTCTTGATCATGTCCAAACAGATTGTTGTTTCTTCTTACGTTTTTTTCACTGGATCCTTGGTTGGTGTGCGCCAGTGTTTGCACTCTCCCCTCGGATTCATATCCCAGTACCCTTCTTCTTGGGACTCTGTCTATACCCAGCATCCAATCCTGTCCCCCATCACTCCTTCCCCTCCTTGCCATCTGCAATCCACAAACAAGGAATTCCTATTTAGAATACTAATTAGAGCGGAACTCTGCTGGTTTCCTAATACATCTTTTGCGACACATTTGACTCGATAAAACACGAAAACGTGTGATTGACCGCATGATCTAAACCATGCTCTGATACCACCTCTGTAACACCCCCAAACCGTTTTAGACATCGGTCAGTCAGCTGGGCAACAATCAAACAAGAACATGCCCGAACGACCTTCCTCTGCCAAGTCCGAAAGTGTTACGACGGGTTGAGAATAGACTTTCCAAGTCACAAACATAATTTTGTAACCCAGAATATCCATTCAAAACTCGTTTCCTCTAATCTTCTGCCTAAGGCTTTGCAACCCATACCAAATCATAGAGTTGTGTTAGGTTGGACTAACCTAATATCAGATTCAACACGTCACGAATATAAAACATACTTTATTCCATATATATAAAACATGAAGTTCACAAGCCCAAAATATTATACATATGGTCCATGGACGCAGTCGAAAGTAAAACATACATTTATATATCTTGAAAACGAGTCTTTAGCAAAAGATGTCCAATCTACACCAGCTCCTACAGTTCCGCGAGCGCTATCGTCCTTTCTACTGGTCACCTGCAAAAGGATGTGAGGAGTGAGTGAACTAGTTTCACTCAGTGAGCCAGGGTTCCCTATCTAGCATATACAACTACCCGTCATTCTAAACCTAACCCCAAACACAAGCAAGACGGGTAGTTCAACAAGCAACATTCAAGATCATAAAGCAAGACCGATTTAAGCAATAAACCATTAGACCATATTAAATTAAAACACTCTTTATGAGTGTCGCATCAATCAAACAACATATATATATATATATATACTCCTAGGGCCCACCAGAATCATTCTTCCTCCACATAAGGGACACCGGCAATCCCTTCACTATTACACCACACAGATGTAGACGCTTGGGAATCGCCCGGTCATGGTCCTCAATCGAAATCGCCGTGCCCCGGTCCTCTATCGGACTCGCCGGGGGCTGTCACATTCACGTGTGACACTCGGCCTTGGTGATCAAGCCAAGTTCAACCGAGCCCAACACTTTCCGGACCACGACCGGCTTAGTGGTACCATTTGGGGAAGCAATGACCTGCAAACTACTACTAGAACCACCACGAGGTTCTCACACAACAGTACCAACACGAGGTACACACTATAACAACATATAATAATCACACAATCACAATAATCCGGGTGCTTAGACTAGTCTTAATATCCACTTAGCCCAGACATCGTCTCAAGCCTCGGATCCACAAACTGACACCTAGACCGGTCCGGCTATCCTAGCTCGGAAACCGTCTCCGATGTCAGGAACCTGCATTAAAAACACGTTAACAAACAATTAACCGTGACTCACCGTGATTAAGCGATGTGGCTCGACTCTTTGATTCCGAATGTTGACCAAACCCTTTTTCTCCCCTCGAAACCTTTGTCTTGGTACCGTGATGTTAAATCCCAAAACCCAACGTCGATGTCTTGAGTGGACTGGTCTGGACTGATCAGAACTCTGAAAAAACTTCTTTCACTTCTGGACAGTCTTTCAGAATTTCCCGGCAGTTTATCGGTCTTTGGAAATGTCTATACTTCTAAAGCACCTCACTTCTTTTTATCTCTCTCTCTCTCTCTAGCCACTTTTTGCTTTGGTTTCTATGGAATGAGATGAGTAAAAATGGTGAAGGGTGGCTGGGTATATATAGAAGTTGCCGGCCAATAAGAACATGCCACCCGATCGCATGTGTGTCGTCTCGCATGCTTCCGGTCGCATGCGTGGCGACACATGGGTGTCCACATGCCCTGTTGCATGCCTCCTGGCAATGCCATAAGACACCTCCACGTCCACTCGCCCTTCAGCATGTCTGGTGTTCATGCATCGCGACACACGGGCCTCTGCATGTCGGTTCGCATGCGCAGATCGAAGGTACTGCGACACCTCGTGCTTCTGTGTGTCGAGCTGCATGGAACTGCTTCATGCACGTCTACACCTCCTTCTTGTGTTGACACTCAGCAGGTTTAATGGTTGTGACCACGTCCTGATCCCTTAGATCAAGCCACCTCGAGCTTCTCGGTCGATTTGCGCGATTTCGGCCCTTTTGGTGAATTTTCGTCCCGCGATCAATCCTGAATATTCTTCCGCTCCCGTTCTGATGAGCTCAATATTTTTAATGGACTCAATAATAACCTTAACCTTGAGGATAAAAAGTTCCCGAGCCATCGACTTCCCCGAGAAATTCCATAAAACCGAAATTAGGTTTTTTTTTTTTTTTTTAAGACGGGGTATTACATCCTCCTCCCCTTATTAGAATTTGTCCCCGAATTCTCCAAGGATCCGTTGATCCCCCTTCTCCAAGAATCTTGATTCATCCTCCCAGGTCACAACTACACGGTTCCGCTTACCCCAGAAAACTTGGACTTGAGGAATTTCTCGATTCTTCAATCTTCGTATCCGACGCTCACCTATTCGGATTGGTCCCTCTGGATAAGTGAGGTTTGTTTGCAGGTTTTTGATTTGCTCTGACTCAATAGCGTTGGGATCATGAACATGTTTCCGCAGCATTGATACGTGAAATACCGGATGTATTTGCATCTCTCCAGGTAAGTTTAGACGATAAGCTACCTCTCCGATTCGTTGTATAATCTGGTAAGGCCCAATGAATCTTACCGCTAGTTTCCCGACCTTCTCGAATCGGTCCTTTCCTTTTTGAGCTGACACCTTTAGATAAACCCAATCACCAATACTGAACACCATTTCTCTCCTTGATTGATCAGCGTACTTCTTTTGTCTGTCTTGCGCTTTCTTCATATTGGTTTGAATGATCTCCAACTTTTTCATCGTCTCTTCTACAATTTCGGGTCCGAACTCTCTTCTTTCTCCAACTTCGGTCCAGCATAAAGGTGTTTTGCATGGCCACCCATAAAGCGCCTCTTATGGTGTCATACCTATGCTAGAATGAAAGTTGTTGTTGTAGGAGAACTCGATTAATGGTAAATGTTTTTCCCAGTTTCCTGCCCAATCCAATATACACATCCGCATCATATCCTCTATGGTGCGAATGGTTCTTTCGGTTTGGCCGTCCGTCTCGGGATGATACGTGGTGCTTATGAACAACTTAATTCCCACAGCTTCTTGTAACGCCTTCCAAAAATTTGAGGTGAATCTAGGATTTCGATCGGAGACTATATATGTTGGCACACCATGCAACTTCACAATTTGATCAACATACATCTCTGCCAATACTTCTACCTTATCTATTTCCTTCATAGGTAACAAGTGCGCCACCTTCGTCAGTCTGTCGACAATCACCCATATTGCATTATTTGATCTTCTTCGAGCCGGCGGTAACCCAGTTATGGAATCCATGGATATGGAATCCCATTTCCACTGAGGTACTGGTAAGCTTTGTAACAATCCTCTTGGAATCGGATGCTCGACTTTGACTTGTTGACAAGTTTGACACTGAGCCACCCATCGCGCCACTGATTTCTTCATTCCTGGCCAATGATAATACCTTCGGATATCTTGGTACATTTTCGTACTCCCGGGATGGATACTGAGTAACGAGTGATGCGCCGACTTCAAAATCTCATCTCGTAGCCCTTCTCCCTGTGGTACTGATATCCTCCCATTAAGTAATAATGTACCATCTGCTGCCACATGATAGCCACTTGCTTTTGGAGCTTCTTGATTTTTAACTTCTGCGATGATCCCTTTTAACTTTTCATCACGCTGTTGCTCCTGTCTGATCCGTGCGAGTAAACCATCCTGGTTTACGGCTTGCATGCCTAAAGGCTCACTTGGCTCCCCTTCAATTGCCCATAAAGTCATCAACTTGAGTTCACTTGATAACACTTCCACTTCCTTTCCAACATCAGAAGCCAACTTTCTATGACTTAGTGCATCTGCGACCACATTAGTTTTGCCTGGATGATATTGAATCTTTAGGTCGTAATCCGCCACAAACTCCATCCATCGCCTTTTTCGGAGGTTCAAATCAGGCTGTGTGAACAAGTACTTGAGACTCTTATGATCTGTGAATACTTCCACGACTTCTCCATATAAGTAAGATCTCCAAATCCTTAACGCAAACACCACTGCCGCCATTTCTAAATCGTGTGTTGGGTAGTTCTCCTCATGTTTCCTGAGTTGCCTTGATGCATAAGCAATTACTTTGCCTTCCTGCATCAACACACATGCGCAGATCGCAGGTACTGCGACACCTCGTGCTTCTGTGTGTCGAGCTGCATGGAACTGCTTCATGCACGTCTACACCTCCTTCTTGTGTTGACACTCAGCAGGTTTAATGGTTGAGACCATGTCCTGATCCCTTAGATCAAGCCACCTCGAGCTTCTCGGTCGATTTGTGCGATTTCGGCCCTTCTGGTGAATTTTCGTCCCGCGATCAATCCTGAATATTCTTTCGCTCCCGTTCTGATGAGCTCAATTTTTTTATTGGACTCCAGAATAACCTTAACCTTGAGGATAAAAATTTCCCGAGCCTTCGGCTTCCCCGAGAAATTCAATAAAACCGAAATTAGGTTTTTTTTTTTTTTTTTAAGACGGGGTATTGCAGCGGATTCGGGTTCTAAGGTTATACTAAAGGGATTACTCCTAGACGGCGGCAATCCCTCTAATGCCTTAAATAGGTCCTCATATTCTCTGACTACTGGTATTTCTTCCATGTTCTGCTTTTTCTCGTCTTCTACTGGTCCAGCAACCAAGGTTACTAAGTATACTTCTTCACCCTTCTCCAAAAGGTTTTCAATCCTAAATTGTGATACTAATAACGCTCCAACACTTGGTACTATGTCGTGGTAAGCTAAAGGGGGTTGGGTATCTCTCTCGAAAATAATATTCCCTCGACCACAATCAAGGTGAACTCGGTAACTTGACAGCCAATCCATCCCTAAGATTACCTCGTACCTCTCTAATGGGAGAACTAGAAAATGAGCCGGGAAAATCATATCTTGGATAATGATTGGAACTCTTAGAATGCAGCCTTCCGTTTCAAGAACTTGATCTCCGAGATTTAGAACGGAAATGGATAAATTCACCTTAGTGAATTCTCCATCGAATCTGGATGCTACTTCGGGAGCTACAAAACTATGGGTTGCTCCCGAATCGAAAGGATGTGGGCAGATATTCCACCCACAAGCAAAGTCGTTGACAATAATTGACTTTACCATCAATTACTTACTCATTAACTTTTATAATATTTTTTTTATCACCAATTCACCAATCATTTAAAAATTATGCAACACTCAATTGGATAAGAAAACAAACCTGAAGTCGGACCCTGAGGTGGTCCGGATGGTCCTGGTAACCCTAAAGCGTAAGCCCTACCAGCAGTGGCTTGACGCTTAGCAGGACGTAAGGGTAAAGGTGGGTTAGCTGGTTCAACGGGTCGAGTACTCGAAACAACAGGCTGAGCAAGATGAGTGTGTGGACATGATGTCGCGTAATGTCCTCGCTCTCCGCACGTGAAACAAGTAATGTGAGATGGTCCAGCCGATTGGAACTGTCCCACGTTCGGATAATCTCGCCTAACATGGCCCAGCTGGCCACAAGTGAAACAAGTCGGGGTTCTAGGTCTAGGACCTCCAGAAAGATCCCCACAAAAAACTCTACCTCCTCGTCCTTGCTGCATAGCAGAATGCGGCCGAGGTTGGAACAGAACAGATGGACGTCTAGGTTGTGTGGAATGGCTAGAAGAATCTCTCTCAGCAGCAATGGACTCCTCAACGTTCTCAACACGCTCAACAAGATCAGCAAGCCTATGAAACTCTACTGCCTCAAGTTTGCTCCTGATATATGGGTTAAGTCCTCGAAGGAACTTACGGATAATCATCATCTCGTCCTCCCGACCATAGTGGACATACTTCCTGAGACGGGTGAACTCTGCCTCATACTTCCTAACAGATAATCCTCCCTGAACTAGCTCCATGAATTTAATCTCCAATCGATCATGGGCCTCCGGTGGAAAATACTTTCGAACGAACGATGTACGGAAGTCAGCCCAACTCAGATGGAAGCCTCCAAAGTTACTCTCTACACATAACCACCAACTGATGGTGTCTTTCTCTAGATAGTAAAAAGCCACGTCCTTCTTGAATTCTTCTGGACAACGGGTTGCAGCAAAGTTCTGCTCGAGATTGTGTAGCCATGCATCAGCTTCAAAAGGATCAGTACCTCCCTGGTAACGCTTCGTCCCCAAGTCCTTCATAATCATGACTATCTTCAGAAAGTCCGGATGAGAAGTGGTAGGTACTGGAGCTGGCTGAGCACGCTGTGCTTCAAGCTGTGCATTCAGTGCTTGATGTTGCAAATTCACCATCTCAGCCATCTGTTCTAGAAGTGCTATTTTAGCTGGATCAGTTGGTGCTGGTTCAGGCTGTGCTGCCGGAGTAGGTGCGGCAGGGGCTGGTGGAATATGAGCGGCAGGAGATGCAGGAGCTGCGGGATGATCTCTGTGCACTGGACTATCATGTACAACAGCCACCTCGATGTCCATAAAGTACGGGTCTGGAGACAGTGGCATGTGCACTGGTGTCTGATCATATGACCCTTCAGATGGGTCAGTCTCAAAGCTAGAGTCCGACGGTGTAGCCTCAAAACTAGGAGTCGGAAGTGGTGTCGGAGTAGATGGCGGCGAAGAGTCTGAAGATGATGAAATCGAAATTGGGAGGTTTGGACCTCCACGGCGTCCAAAGAGTGCTCCTCTCGGTGGCATCTGCAACGAAAGATCATGGTAAGCTTCTACCCAGGTCTATCTATTTCTAAAAGAAGGAACAAACCAGCATATCCTAATTATCCTTGCGACACATTTTTGACTCGGAAATTATTTGAAACAAGTCTCATTCTAGCATCGTATAATCATGCTCTGATACCACCTTTATGACACCCCCGATCGTAGATAACCGGAAATGACACGGTCGATGTTCCCTGATGGTCGACTCGAGGTTTTCGAAATAAATCTGATCGCTTTAGACCAAAAACCAAAGAACACAGACGCTCCTATCGGATATTACTCTAGGCTTTTCAACCCGATAAAGCAATATTCGATAGTTAGTTCGTCCCGGACAAGGACTAATATCATATGAGAACTCGTGATTTATAAACATCTTTTATACATTATTTATTTACTTTAAACATCTTACAAAGTGTTATAGTTTTATCCTACGGCCTATTGCCCAACAACGTTTTAGGTAAATATATATCAAAAGGTACGTTGCAAGGACAACAAAATACTACCGCTGGTTAGCCGTTCCTTCCGTCCAAAAAGTAAAGTGTCTCCCGCCTAAGAGTTACCTGCACACACGAATGAGTCATGAGCAACTATTTTACTCAGTGAATCTATAATCACAACACAATCAATAATAAACCAAACAATTATCAAATTCATATACATGATCATGCAAGTACTAGTACTATACTTGAGTATACCAATCATCATTGTGAATTCTTATTTTAAACATCACTTCCACAACACCCGCCCGTTACCAAACTCATATAATACAATATATATACTAGGCCCGAGAAACCACTAAGGCTAACCGAGACTAGTGAGTTAGCATCACCATCTTTGTCGAATGTCTGGTATGAACAATCCGACACTGCATCGTCATGCAGTACACGGTCTCCAGGGAGCTACCCCATCATCGTGTCTTCATCGCCTTGTTCCGTTCGCCGGACCAAGTCACGGTAATGCGGGGGCTTTAGGGATAGTGAATATAACAAGACTTCACATAATTTTACTTCCATAATTATTCCAAAATTAATCCATAATTAATCCTTAATAAATCATAATTAATCCTTAATTAATCACAGATTAATCCTTAATTAATCTCATATTAATCTTTAATTAATCCAAGATAATCCTTAATTAAACCAAGATTAATCCTTAATCAAAACCATGATTATTTCATAGTTAAGATTAGTACTTGAGAACAAGTACTAAGATTAGGATTAACCTCACTTTAACATTATTCTTTAAGTGTAAGTGTTTACCATGAGTAAACACAACACCATTCTTAAATATTCAGACACTTTACTAACTTAATCAAGGACTCATTCATGATCTATCTCAACATCTGTCTAGACTCACCTAAAGATTTGTCTTGAAACTGGATTGGACAAGACTTGAGTTCCACTTGAACAAGGCTGAATGGACCTGAGAATGGACAAGGTTCTGATCGGTCACTATTGTTTAACTTAACAAATCATCCGACTCACTTGATTGTGGCTTACCAAGAGACTGGATGGACAGGACTGGATACTTCAAGCTTTACTCTACCTCTGACCTGAAACAGAGTGGTATGATCACAAGATCAGTTCGGTTCATGCCTTAACACCATAGATCAGATCAGTTCAAGCTTGGTTCTGCTCAGACTATACAAGTTCAGCTCGGTTCTAGTCAGTCTACAAAAGTTCAGGACAAGATCAGACTGAGTTCAAATCGGTTTACTCAAAGCCAGATCAAAACATCATAGCTGGTGGTTCTAAGAGGTTGATTCAAACCGAAATTAAAAAGAACTAAGCTGTATCAGAACTTATACAACTGATCCGACCAAGACCTAAACTAAACATCAACTGTTCTGATCAGATACTGACTGAGGCAAGGAGACCAAAGCTTACCAAGACGAACCAAAGGACTAGATGGCCTCAGCTGATCCTCTTCTCCAAGGTAAGCTTGAGGCTGAACTGATCAAAGAGAAAGATCAAGGCCTGGTCATGATCTGAACTGAACTAGGTCTAGGTTTTTATTTAAAAATCTCACCTTCTGATCTTTCTCAAAGCAACAAACTGGTCTAGAGTTGAAGATTAGATCACCAAGAATTTTTTCTTGACTGAGGCAAGGAGACCAAAACGTGGGAAGTAGCTGGAGGAGGGTTAAATACAAGTTGTGGTTGCTTCACTTGAGGGTTTAGCTCATAACAAAGCTTGGCTAAGAGCAGACAGCTGGCAACCTGGTTCATCATCTGCAGCACACTGTCCTTTCCTTCCCATAAAGCAGCCTCCAGCCAATCAAAATTAATCAAAGAGAAAAGAAACAAGCACACAGGCAGCTTATGATTGTCATGTGCCAGATACTGAAGAAGCTAGGTAAGCATACAGGTGCAAGTCATGGGACAGAATAAGTGCACAACCGGGTGGTGAAGGGCATAACTCAGTTCTAAAATTATTTCGAAAGTTGGTCGATAAGTTTAAATAATTTTTCAACCAAATATTCCTTTTTCTTTGGTTCTCATCTTGTTATCGGAAAATCCTGTCCAGCTTAATAAAAATTCGACCAAAATATCAAGACTCGACCAAACTATCAAGTGAAGGTCTTTCGACCACAAGACAGTTCCCGTCGAGAAATTAACCTGCCGGGTCGATTTTTATTTTTATTAATCCTGGTTGAACCAACTAAAAACTGGTCGAGCAGGATTTTTCTCGACCAAAACATTTATTGGCTCTTGAGGATTATTACACATCCTCTCCTGCTTATAGGTCCTTGAAGTCCCGTGTAAATTCGTCTCTTGGATCAAAGCCTGCATATGTATAACAAGTTTCATGGTGGGCTATAATGGGGTTGTGAATGGCTATTTCAAAGGAAAACGAGGGCTCAGGCAGATATATCCTCTCTCTAACTACCTTTTTGTAATAGCCATGAACTGTCTATCCATGATGTTAAACCAAGCAGCCCAAAATGAAAAGATCAAGTACCATAACAGATGTGATAGAATGAAGCTTACCCATCTTTCCTTTGCTGATGACCTTTTGATCTTTATTGATGGGTCTCTCAGCTCTGTTCAGAATGTACTTCAAGTATTGAAAGAACGAGTTGAGATCTGGCCTTGGAGTCAGCTTCCAGAAAACAAGCTTCTATGCTTCAGGCTTATCAGAGCAGGAACTCAGCACTATCCAAGTGTCTACTGGTATGGTTCATTGCTCCCTCCCATTCTGTTACCTAGGGGTCCCTCTGAATTCGAGAAATCTGTTCATTGTAACATGTGAGCCTCTTCCACCAAGTGAAATCTCGCCTCTCCTCTTGGTCGGTCAAAACTCTGTCCTTTTCTGGAAGATTCCTCCTTATCAAGACGGTTATTGCTGGGATCACATCTTTCTGGTGCTCAGCCTTCATTCTTCCCAAAGCCTGCATCAACAAGATAAATTCAATGTGTAGCTTTTTCTTATGGAAAGGGAATATGGAGGATCATCAATCAGCTAAGGTCGCTTGGGATACTGTAACGTTAACCAAAGAACAAGGAGGCTTAGGAGTAAAAGACTTACACATGTGGAACAAAGCTTGCGCTATGCGGCTCATATGGATAATTTTCTTTAGAGAAGACTCGGTTTGGGCAGCATGGTTCAAGGGAGTAGTTCTCAAAGGATCTCTGCACAATTACTGAACCATGAAACCAAGTCAATCATACTCTTGGTTAGTGAATAAATTAATCAAACTGAGAACATAAGTCTATCCCCTAATCAAAATGAGGCTTGGGAATGGAAGGTCGGCTCACTTTTTGGTTGGACAACTGGGCCCTACAAGCTCTATAAACATGATGCAGGTCATCCCGGGAGGCCGCTTAGGCATCCCATTGAATGCAACAGTCACTTCACTAAACAGAGGAGGGAACTGGCTTTTTCCGCCGGCAAGATTAGAGACAATGCTTGAGCTTTACACCTACATGACTACAATAGAGCTAACCTGTCAACCAGATTGTTATGAATGGGAGATTCAAGGAACAACAACCGTAAATTTCAGTACTTGAGAGCTTTACACTTACTTGCGAGGTACAATTCTGGAAGAAGCTTGGACTAAAGCCATTTGGTTCCCTCGTGCCATCCCGAAACACTCATTCCACTCATGGCTGATGGTCCTTAATCACTGTCCAACAAGAGATAGAATACACAAATGGGGGTCTTCTAGTGGATCCTACTTGTCTCCTCTGTAACTCGGCTGAAGAATCAAGAGACCATCTATACTTTGACCAACAAGAGATAGAATACTCCAATGGGGTCTTAATCACTGTCCTATGATCTCTGGACAATGGTAGCTCCGCGATGACGCTTCTATCATGGCAAGCAACACTCTACTGGTTATCGAATGAGCGAAACACCCGGCACCACAACAACACTTACCGATCAACTGACTCGATCTTCTCCTTACTTGATTGCCAGATTAGAAGCAAGATCCAAAGCTTCAGGGAATCAAATCCTATCCTCTCTTCCACGATGATCCAGCGCTGGATTGACACTACGGGGACTCCCGATACTTTGATGAACAAATAATTTTGTTTAGATTCATTAATATTGATGAAACTGACTAGGCCTGCGACTTTAGATATTCAGATCGGGTTCGGGTAAGATCCATTCGGGTCCGGGTCTTTCGGATAAATTAATTCTCTACCAAATAGGTACTTGGTAGATTTCGGTTTGGGTTTCGGGTCGGATACCACCGGTTCCGGGTCGGTTCCGGGTACCCATTTATTATGTAAATCATATATATATTTACGAAATAAAATAATGTACGTGTAAATTGAAGTGGTCCAGTGGTTACATGCTCTACTTTCAGTGTGGCTAACCTGGGTTCGAGTCCCTAAAATGTCAATTTTATAAAAAATTAATATTGAAATAATATATATATTTACAATATAGAAGAATATATATAAGCTGAAGTGGTCTGGTGGTAACATAACCACTTTTCTATCTATCTAACCCGGGTTCAAGTTGTTTTGTTGACACTTTTTCTAATATTCTGGGTTTTAGGCTATCCGTTTCGGTTTAAATGGATACCCGATCGGGTTTTGGGTAATAACCGGAAACGACCCAATATACCCACGGGTATTAAAAGTAATGACCCATCCGGTAATAAGGCCATATCTGAAACCGAACCGAACCGGTCCATTTCGGGTCGGATCCGGTTCCGGTAAACGGTTCCGGTTAATGTTTTTAAACCCGACCCGGACGACTTACCGGGTCGCCGGGTCACTGGATCAACCGCGGACTAATAAATGAATTAATTTTATTATATAATAATATATTAGCTATGAAAAAAATATAGAAACTAAATTTTAATATTTTCTAAATATTTTTTAAAACATAAAATAATAATTTGGATATGTATATATTTTATGTTTAAAAACATTTAGAAAATACTAAACTTTAGTTTCTATATTTTTATTTTCTTTTGACATACAAAATATCAAAAAATAGTTTAGACTATTTAAATTTTTTTGTAACAAGGTAAAAGTTATGACATCTAAAAAACAAGACATAAAATTCATAAATATTTAAATGTCTAATGTGAATAATAAATTAAACTTCAAATCCAAAATAAACTAAAAATAAAAGATCATTGTAATAAATAGTCAGTAACGGAAATAAACTAACACCAAATCACATAAACTACTTTTGGTTCTGTTGATGACAAAAAAATCGGTTCTCTCTATCGTCGTTCATTTCATTTTCTTCAGGTGGCATAGTGAAATATTCATCCAAATATAGAATTCAAAAATATAAAATTGAAAAGGGAAAACCTAACTTTTTTTTTGTCAGCACCTAACTTCTTAATTGGAAACTTAGAATATAAAACATAATTAAAAAAAAAAAGCAAAAGTTATTTATTGGTTCAACCGGTATCTAGTTTTAGTGGGTTTTCGGGTTTCTAAATATTGGATTTTTAACAAAACCCAAACCGGATTTTTTCAGGTCACCAGGTTTACCGGTTCAACCGCGGGTCCAGATCAGGTTTCAAAACACTGGTTCCGGTTAAAAGTCCCAGCCCTAAAACTGACCCGTTTCGGTAGTAAAAATTGAGATTCTACTGTCGATGCTAAACCCTTTATTCGTCATTTTTCTGTTTTTTTATAACCGGGAGTATCTGGTGGACCGAGACCCAACCGACTAATCTCCTGGAGGCCTTATCATCGGCGTCAGCGAGACCCAGTTGCTCCCAACGAAAATTAGATATATATGTCGCGTGGCCACATGGATGGGTAAACCTGAGTTGGCGCAGTTTCGAACCCATGTCCATTATAAACACTAAGGACGCCATGCACCAGCCGACCACACCCATGTGGTTGACATTTTTTTGTTGATGAAAATAACAACAAGAGTAAAAAGATATTTTCAAGAAAAAAAGATTTTAACGATAAAAAATCTAAGGTGAACGAATCTTTTTTAAAACGTACAACTAAAATATAATTGTAAACGTTTTAAATATATGAGTTACATTTTAATATTATATATTGTATAATTCTATAATCTTCTTGTTTAGTTTTTTTATATTCAAAATTATTCATATATAATAACTTTATATTTTTTTGTTATTAATTATTATTAAATACCATAAATTCATAATATAAAATAATCAAATAGATATTCTCTTTCAAAATATGTTATTTTTAGTTTTTGCATACAATACATTTTAAATTGGGGAAATTGCCAAAAAATAACTCAGAACTTGATTTTGAATACAAAAGTGTACCCCAAATTCAATCAAATGCAAAAGTAACCCAAAAGACTAGAGAAATTACAGCAACCTCCTTATGACTAAACAAAAAACTTGTATTGAGTTTTACCATTATAACCCTCCGCGTGAGAAGACTTCTTTGTAAATCTTCTCGTTCAGTAGATCTTAAAAATAATTTAAAATTTTTATAAAAAATATTTTGAAGGGAAAAAAATTGAAAACATGTAATAATAAACATTTCTAAATGACGTAAATTTAGTTTTACTAAAATTGAATTATTTTCAACATAGATGAGTGAAAGAAGATTAACTCATGATAGTCATTGGTTTAAGGTTTGGTAACATATGTTATAACATTGTTGGTATAGTTAGGGTTAGATTTTGAAATCTTATCTTTTGTTTTTTTTTTTAAACCTTTTGACCTATATATGTTTAGTGACTATCTAATAATTTGATTTAAACACTTTCTAAGTATGTTAAAAGTTTAAAGAAGTGTTTTTTTTTTTAGTTATTTGATTATAGGGTCTGGAAGACTCACAGAAGACTTCCCAAGAAGTCTGATGACATATCTCACCTAAATTTTAGTAGAATTTAGTGTTTCCACCTAACTTTTAAAAGAATTTAGGTTTCCCGCCTAGATCGAAGTCTTCCAGAAGTCTTCTAGGGGAAGTCTTCTCATGTATTAGATCTTAAATAATTAATAAATTTTATAAAAAAAATTTTGAAAGAGAAAAAATCAAAATCATGTATTAATAAACATTTCTAACCGATGGAAATTTAGTTTTACTGAAATTCAATTATTTTTAACATAGATGAATGAATGTTGATTGTAATCAAAATCTTAATTTTTTTTGGGATGAATTTGAAGAGAGAGTGAAAGAGATGTGATTTGTGTGTATAATTAATGAGATATGAAGAGTAAAAATCAAAACTTTGGTGCATTAAGAGCTTCAAATTGGTTTATCATTGTGGTTAGTGTATTGATAGCAATGACAATATTGTAAATACTTGGTGAAGTTGGGGATGATAAGGTAAAATCATTTTCAAAAAAAGAAAGAAAAAATAATGTAATGGCATTTTTGTGAATAACTCGAACTTCTAGAGTGAATAGGAAAAAAAAGAAAGTTTCAAAAAAAACATCGGTTATTTTTGTATTTGACTTGAAATTTTAGGTCATATTTGAAAAAAACCCAAAAATATACTTTAGCATATATTATTTTAGTATATTGCTGGATTTTATAAATAGATACATCGTTCAGTTTAAGTAATTTACCCCAATGTTATAGAAGATTTTATACATAAATAATGTATCATATTATTTAACTAAATTTTATCGATATACAATATTTTGGATGTTATGGTATTAAATCATATTCTGTAAATAATATATAAACTAAATGTTAGTTATACATTATTATATTATGTACATAATCATTTTTAGACATAGATGATATATAGTTGTAGATATAAATTTTAACATATGTTAAATATTTTACTTTAAAAAAAATATTACGTAATTTACGAATTATAATCTGTTTTAACAGTGAATGATACTTTTTTATTTATTTATTTAAATAAAATATGTTGATTTAGAAATTTAATATAATTTTTATATTATATGATATAAGAAGAAGGGATCACGTAACGAATGGGAGGTTTGTCTTTTCCATGTAAGCCAAGGAGTGGGATAGCCAGGAGAAAGGCGCATAAGATATCACTTGCTCATACCACAGCAAGCACATTGACTTGTGCACTCAATATAATAAAGACTATAGCTATAAATTTTATCAAAAATAGCATAACTTTTTTTTATAATAAAATTTAACAAACACTAATTTATAATAATACTATATTACTAATTACGAAATTAACTGAAACAAGACTTTGGCTATTGGAAATACATGTTTTAATGTGACTAGTGGAGATTACTGAATCGCATAAGAACTGGAAATGGTCACATAGGGGTCTCATTAAATCCGACGTCAAAATGCAAAAGATGTCTTGTAAGAATCGCATAAGAACTTGGACAACTACCAAGTCACTTGGACTACGTTTGGACAACAATTAGCTATTCGGCTGGCAAGAAAAAGGCAAACGCGGTTTTATACGAATAATCTCAACAAGAGTGGAGAAGTAGTTACATATAAGTACTACAACAGATCTTCATTTATCCTTCTTTATATGGGGGTGTTAAGGACTAAGTATTACCAATATCAACATTTAATCAAGAACTACAGTCCCTTGCGGATTTGTCCTCCTTAAAATGTTGCATTGTACTCGATTTTACAGTTCACATGAGCACAATGGAAGATATTCTTACATGAGATTACTAAACTGGAATTGCAGAGGTATGAAAAGCAAATGGACAGTAATTATCTTATGAGATTTAGCACAAACACAAACCACATTTCTTATTTTTATCGGAAACGAAACAAGATTTCACTTCTATCCAAGGATTTCAATCTCATTTTGGTTTTGATAATTTGGTCACGGTGGACCCAATTAGTAGAGTGGAGGACTAGCTTTATACTATAATAATGAATACCATGTTAATATTTTGTACACCATCAACCGAATGACTGATGTGGAAGTATTGATATTGGGGGAAATTTTTTTTATTACTTTTGCCTATGGAGACCCAGTACAAAAACTACAGGATCAAGTATGTGAAAGATTGACGAGATTTGGCTTAGTAAGAAATACCCATGGTTTGTTATTCGGGATTTAAATGAAATTATAGGAAATCTTGAGAAAAAAAAGAGGCTCATTGAAAAATGCTAGATCTTTCATGGGTTTCAATAAATATGATCAGGAACTGTGGTTTATTTGAATTTCCAGTTCGGGGGAACCAAATTTCTTGGCAAGGAAGAAGAAGGAAAGAAATGATAAGATGTCATTTAGATCACGCATTGGCAAATGAGGACTGGTATACTTTAGTCACATGTTCTTTCACGGAATATTAGAAATGGTTGGAACTGACCATCGACCAATAGTGGCGTTCCTCGAGGATAAGGTGCCCAGTAGTCGGGGACAGCTTCAGTTCGATAAAAGATGGATTGCACAAGATGGTTTACTGGATTCCATTTGTAAGGGGTGGTTTGAATTTGGAGGAAGCAATGAGTCGGATTTTATTACTTGACTAGGCAATTGTCGTCATGAAATGGCTAAATGGAGGAATATTAAACTCCCATATGGGAAAGAGATGATAAGTGATCTTCAAAGAGCTTTGGAAGAAGTACAACCAAATTCTATCATGCTTTAACAAAACAATGACGTGCTAAAAATAGAATTGTGAGCTTACACGTCGAAGGTGGACAATGGATATCAGAGGAAAAAGGTGTAGAAAAAGTTGGTGTAGATTACTTTGATGATTATTTTTTTCCACTACGCCGTCGGAGTTTGAAAGTTTTCTTGAAAAAATCCCATCAAGTATTACTCAAGAGATGAACCGGAGGTTAATTCAGAATGTGACGAGGAGGAAGTAATGTAGGCTCTATTCATGATGCATCTGGAGAAAGCACCTGGACTAGATGGGATGACAACCTTATTTTTTCAACATTCTTGGCCCCTCATTAAAAAGAACCTTCTTGATCTGGTGAATATTTTTTTGAGAACGGAAAAACTTTATGCCAGATTGAACTCAACAAATACCTGCTTGATACCAAAGACAGAGAGACCTACACGGATGACAAAATTGTGGTCGATAAGTCTTTCCAATGTAGGATATAAGATTATATCCGAGCTATTATGTCAAAGGTTGAAGAGTTGTCTTCCAACCCTTATCTCGAAAACACAATCGGCTTTTGTGGCTGGACGTTTGATATCGGACAATATCCTCTTCGCTCATGAAATGTTTCTTGGTCTCAGAACCAATAAATCGTGTCAGAGAAAATTCATTGCAATCAAAACTGACATGAGCAAAACATGCAATAGGGTGGAGTGAGATTTTATCCAAGCATTGCTCCATAAAATGGGTTTTGATCCTCAATGGATACAGTTGATGATGGAATGTATCATCAGTTGAATACCCAATGTTATTGAATGGTCAACCACGAGGACTTACAACCACACAGCAAGGCTTACGTCAGGGTGATCCACTTTCTCCTTACTTGTTTATTATGTGCAAGAAATTTCTAATTGTGAACATTAAAAGGTTGAAAGAAAGAAATAGCCGACATGATTAATATTTGGAAAGCAATGTCTGTCTATTTCCCACCTTCTCTTCGCGGATGATAGTCTATTTTTATGCAAGGAAAAAAAACACAAATGTCAAACCATTTTAAGGATTATGAAGGAATGTGAGGTAGCATCTGGACAGCTGATAAATTTTCAGAAATCATCTATACAATTTGGACACAAGATTGAGGAATCTATTAGGCATGAACTCATGTACATATTACGGATCCCGAATATCGGCATCATGGGGTCATATTTGGGATTGCCGGAGAGCATGGGTGGTTCGAAAACGCAAATATTTAGTTTCGTCCAAGACCGACTAAGTAATAGAGTCAATGATTGGACCTTCAAATTCTTTACAAAGGAAGGAAAGAAGGTGATTATAAATTCAGTGGTTACTACATTACCAAATCATGTAATGTCCTCTTTCTGAATCCCAAAGACAATAACAAAGAAGCTGATGAGTGATGTTGCTCAGGTTTGGTGGAGCTCAGGAGGAAGTACTTGAGGTATGCATTTGCAATCATGAGACAAATTATGCCACCAAAAGGATGAAGGGGGTTTTGGGTGGACTTCAATACGGCTATGCTGGGAAAACAGTTTTGGCATATGATCAAAAAGCCTGGAACTTTATTTTCGAAAGTATTCAAAGGACGTATTTTAGGAATGCATCACCCTGGAACCGATTAGATCATACTCACCATCCTATGAATGGCGTAGTATAGTATCAGCTAGATCTATGGTTAGCAAATGACTAATAAAAAGGGTGGAATCATGGTCCTCCATCTCTGTATTGAATAACCCATGGCTTTCAACAACTCGCCGAAGACAAGAAAATCAACAAAATCATCACCCAGATCATACAGTGGGCTTACTCATCAATGAAAATTCACAAACATGGAATTCTGAAATGGTTCGAGCTTTGGTGCATCAAGATGACACAAATATTATAGAGAATATACCATTGAGTCGAACTCAGATGATTGATAAAGAAGGATGTCATTTCACCAAAATGGAAATACATAGTAAAATCCGGCTATCAAGTGGAGAGAGTGTACCCTGATACATAATGAGTAATCAGTAAATCATTTATTTTCTTAATGTCCTCCGGCTGTCCAAGTATGGGCTCTCTAGCAGATCCCATCAAATCCGCACATCTTCCCTACTCAGTCCATTTTCGCAAACATGGATCATTTGTTTTCGAGGGTAGAACCGCATATGGATAGTCATCAGTTTACATAGACCCTATGGTATATTTGGAAATATCGGAACAATATGGTTTTCAATAACATAGGTACTGATCCTAGAGACACCATCCAGCTAGCAGAGATGGAAGCAAATACTATGGTTTGAGGCACATACGTCACTAGTACGATATACCACCCATGCTAGGGAGGTGGAGACGCCAACATTACCTCAAATATTGGGGCAGTGGTATTATATGGATGGATCATGGAAAGCTGAGGATAAGTTCTCGGGACAAAGATGGTATAGTACTTTAGAGAGTTTCGATGGGCTAATGGGGACAAGAAACACGAAAGCCAATCTATCACCCATCTATTCTGTACTGGAGGCCCTCATTTTTGCAATGGAGAGAATGAGGAATTTACGATAGTTTCATGTGTTGTTTGCAACGGATTGTTCTCAATTGATGAAGATGGTTTCAAAACCAGAAGAATTGCCTACTTTTGCAACTTATTTGGAAGATATCAGACTACTAAATTAGAGTTTCAATATTAGAATTCATACATGTACCCCACAATGCTCGGATACAACTGTCCATCGTCGTTCTTATGGACAATGTGGTTTGCAGAGTCTTAGTTGAGTTTGTATATTGATGGAAAAAAAAGAAATACGAAATTAACTAATTCATTAATTTAAAAAATATATAAAATTTTTAGTAAGGCTTTGTTAAAAAAATTTGAACAATTTTTTTTTGTAATTAAAATTTCAATTAAATTTACAATTAAAAATGTTTTATTACTAATATCCTTATAATTATTATGATTTTTAGATATGTTATATATTTAATAGATTAATGTAAATAATCGGATAAGTGTAATTGATGAAATGGACCTAGTAAAACCTTGCTGCGGTAGATAAAAATAGTGACTTTATCTGAATAGTATAAACTAAAGGTTAGTTATATACTATAATATTTTGTATATAATTATTTTAGATAATATATTGTGTGATTTTTAAAATAAATAGGTAGATAATATATATGTAAAAGTTTAACATATGTTAACAATTTTATTTTTTGTATAAAAATATTACATTAATTTAAGTACTTTAATCTAATTTTAAAAGTGAATGATATTTTAGTTATTTATTTAAATGATAGTAATTTTTAAACTAAAATATTTTAATTTACCAATTTAATACAATTTCATATTTAATTCATATATTAATTATATTTTAATATAACACAGAAAATAATTATAAAATTTATAAAAACTGCATAAAGTTTTTACTTATTATTTTAATAATAAAATTTTATTTTAAATTAATTTATAATAATAATATATTGCTGATTACAAAATTAATTAATTAATTAATTTAAAATTTAGTAAGATTTTTTTAGATCTTTCCTCAATAGATTTTATTATAACTTAAAATTAAAATTAAAATTTACAGTTAAAAGTGATTTATTATCATTTATTAACATCCTTGCAATTATTAAAAAAAATTATACATATTATAGATTTAATAGATGAATGTAAATAATAAAATAGGTGTAATTGATTAAATAGACCTAGAATGACTTTTTATGGTAGATACAAATAGTGACTCTATTTTAATAGAATATACAAGATTTTGGGTAAATGGTTTCTTTATAAGTTATACATGGTTAATTATATCAATTTTTCATGAATCATTATATTATTTTAACTATACGATGTTGTAATTTTTATATATGCATAATATTTGTTTTTATATTTTGTTTTTTTGATGAAATTTTAAATTTATTGATCATCGAAAATAATATGTACAAAAGAATGTGTTCGTACAGTCAACTCAACTACTAGTGAGAACACAAAGACAATTGTGATTAATCGTGAGCACTAAACCATCTTTGCATCAAATCTCTAAGCTTTGGCTTCTGATATACCATGGATTTTACCCACTTTCAGCCATGGTATATAACTGTTTTAAGATATAATTATTAGGTTTTGGAATCTTTTTAGAGTATTTACAGGTTCAGGTACGTTCTGGAGAAATAAGGTGATTTTGGAGCCTTTTGAGGTGCAGAACTGCACAGACGCGTCAGATGTTTAGCTATGGATGGAGACCTTCCTACCGTTAGACTGAGCCCATATTTTGACACACGATATAGCTTTGCGTTAGCTTTCCAATACCACCGGTTTGAGGCCAATTAGCATACTGTAGCAGAGATTATGTCCGTTTTACTGAAGAGTGGTCAGTCTGCCTCGCGAGAGAAAGCTTTCGAGGAGATGAAGGACTGTCGACCGACGGTGAACCCTTGAAATCGGTAGACAATGATGCAAGAATATGGGCTGAGAATATTTTATGACCGCTGAAACCCAGAAGCAACCACAAATTACAAGAATACCCTTGGACGACCAGAAACCATATTTATGTTATTTATCAGCCATTGTTGACGGCTACACTAGCAAAGCTTTATTTTATTCATAGTTCTAGGTTAGGAGAGAAAGTAGGAACTCCTTCAGAGTCCTCCTGGAACTCCTTCAGAGTCCTCCTGGAACTCCTTTGGTTTTTATATTTTATTCTATTGCAATTTCTTCTATTCATCTATGATTTCTGTGACAAACTTCATGCTTGAATAGATCCACCTGTTAGGTTTAGGGTTTAAATAGGTTATGAGAGATTAGTCCCAAGTATAGATTGCTAAGTTGTGATATTCATCATTAGGATTGTCATTAAAGAATGTTTCTAGCTTAGCTACCTAGAACATGATCTAGGAGTTTGTGGTAAAGAACATCACTTGCATCTCACCCTGAATCCATCCTAATTGAGCTAAGAGTGCTAGAGTAAGCAAGAGTTGATCTAGGAAGCTTAGTGAGCACATTCAGCATGTGCATTAACGTTTGACCAAAAGCGTCGATCGATATTCCTATAGAATCATCGATCGACACTGGTCAATAGACAAACCTAGAAGGCGAAAGCCTAATGGTTTGTTTATAAATGTTGAGCTCTATAATATCAAGCATAACACTTGTTAGACATCTATAGGATTATAATCCTGATTACTTGAATAGAAACCCTAAGTCTAGCAACCATCCTTCCATCAAACCCCAATCAAATCAATCGAGCAATTACTTTGCTCACAAACTTGTAACTTTACATTTAAAATCATTAAATCAACCTAGCTAAATCAATATGATTATATTTATTTGGTTCCCTAGCTCCCTGTGAATTTGATCCCTAAGTACTACAACTCGACATCTTATTTGAGAGAGTATAAATCACTCCTTAGGATAATTTGAGTGATATCAGCTTCAGCATATATTTTAGAGAAGTGATCCTGCTTACCGCCTTATCAATCACCTGAGCAAGTAGATCTACCGATTTGGCTCCACCATTATGCCTCATGTCGTTGTGTTCACGCCAAATATAATATATATTGGTCTGCAGAGCCAGTCTCAGCAGAATAAAAGAAAGTGTATCAAACGCTCCTGTTGACAAACGCATAAGTGTTGTGTTCCAATCAGGTTCAGGGTCAGTACCAAAGAGGTTCCCTATTACCCTTAACCAGAGTGTGAATGTAAAGGGACATGCAAAGAAAATGTGGTCTCGCGTCTCATCCGGTTCTCCACAGTAAAGACAGAACTGCGTTTCCCCCATTGGTGCGTACGGTGACCTGTTGCAAGCCTGTCTCGCACAGCCAGCCCCGTGATGAAAGCATAGCGAGGTACCCCCTGAGGGAGCCAGACTAACTTATGCCAAAAGACTTCAGTCTTGCGTTCTCGGAGTTGATGCCAAGTTTCCGCTGCTACAAAATGATCACTATAGTCACCAGCACCCCGCTTCCAAGAAACACCATCATCTTCTGTTGCAACGAGAGAAAGAGGAAAACGAACAACATCCTCGACTACTTCTTGAATGTGAATGTCACGACAGTTGCGGAACCCCTAGACACCAACAACTAACACATCGCAGATTCTTTTATCCAGTGAGCTCTTTTAATCTGCCATTTTGGTGCCACAAATCCGTCCAGAATCTCACCATACAGCCGTCTCTGATATCCATCCTGATAAGTTGCTTTTCTAAGGCTTTAAGTCTCAACAACTTCCTCCATAGCAACGAGCCTTGTCCTGTATCCCTTGCATCCCAAAAGGTCTCACCACGAAGAAGGTACTGTCTCACCCATGTGCCCCATAAGGAGGTGGAACAGGAAAAGAACCGCTAGATGAGCTTCAACATAAACACTGTACTAACTTCTGTCACACGTCTGATACCTAGCTCTCCTTACACATAAGGATAACACACCTCCTCCCAAGCAACCTTGTCCTCAGAAGTAATATTAGGATTTCCACTCCACAAGAAGTCAGAGCACATATTTTCTATCTCATCAACACACGCTTGTGGGAGGCAGAACGCAGCACACCAAAAGTTTGTCATACTCGCTATAACTGACTTGATCATAAGTAAACGCCCCGCATAGGATAAAGCCTTACTCGTCCAAGAAAGAAAGCGGTTTCGTATCTTTGAAATAAGTGGCTCATAATCACTCCTCGACATGATCTTCGAAGTAAGTGGTAGGCCTAGGTAATCTGATGGGTAGTGCAGGAACAGACAGGCCAGTTGCACCTGCCTCATTGTGAAGCAATACTTTCCCTCTTCCTACCGCAAAGACCTTAGATTTGGTGATATTGATCCTCAGTCCCGGCATGTTTCCAAATTCCGCAAACACAAGCAGAGTGTGACGCAGAGATACCGGGGTGCCATTGGTGAAAACGACGATGTCATCGGCAAAAACTTAAGTGAGACAGATTTGACCTCCTTACATTGAGGATGGTATCCAATCAACCCATTAACAGCAGCCTTGTTGAGAAACTTAGATAGGATATTACAGATTATGACATAGAGATAGGGAGAGAGCGAACAACCTTGTCAAATGCCTCTGCTACTAGTAAAGAAACCCTCAAGCTCCCGTTAACTGAGACTGAAAACTCTGAGGTGTCTATGCACTGCATAATCCATGTAACAAATAGATCCAGATACTTCATCGCTCGGAGGGTATCTTCAATGAGACTCCACTGACCGTATTAAAAGCTTTAGAAATGTCAAGCTTTATAGCTGCTCTGGAGGTAATCAGTGGCTTATGATAATCTTTGACAAGCTCCGTGTCTAGTAAGACATTCTCCAAAAGCAGACCCCCCTCCACAAAAGCGCACTGATTCAATTCGATAGCCTCAGGGAGCGTAGCCTTCAATCTACTCGCTAAGAGCTTTGAGATGACCTTGTAGATCACATTACAACAAGCAATAGGTCGAAAGTCAGACATGGTTTCAGCATCAGTGGTTTTCGGTACCAGCAAAAGCAGCTTTGCATTAATACTCTTCGGCATAAACCCGTAGATGAAGAAGGATTGAACAGCCGTGACAAAGTCCTTCTCGATCACCGACCAAGCAGCCTTATAAAACTCCATAGGAAAACCATCAGGCCCTGGTGCCTTATTACATGGCATTGAGAATAGTATTTCCTTGATCTCCGCAGCCTGCACAGGACGCATAAGCCTAGCAGCATCTTCACGAGAGCACTGATGATCGATAAGCTCAAAAAGCACCTCCGGAGAAGCACGCACGGGGTTGTGAATAGAGCCATTCAAAAACGTTTCAAAATGGTTTGCTGCCTCACGCTTGATATCAGAGAGCGAGGTGAGAATACGGCCATCCGGAGTTACAATTCTCCTAATGGTATTCCTCACGTTCCTACTTTGTTTTTATATGTTTTGGTTAACATTACTTTTTATGTAAACTTAAGTACTTTATAACCTTAGTATATAGCAACTATTTTCATGTTATATACAATGTTCTGATATTAGTGTTTTTTTTTTCTTATATTAGTATTGTTATTAGGGGTGAGTATTTCGGTACCCCGTTTGGGTTTGATTCCAGTCTATTTGGATCGAGTATCAACAGATATTTGGAGTATTTTTATTGTTTTGAGTATTTTTAGTTATTTTGAATATTTAGTCTTGGTTGTTTATATATATTTTCAAGTAGTTTGGACAATTTTAAAATTTCTTATATATTTTGGATAGTTTTGGATATTATCTAACGATAACTAATATATTTTAGTATATAAATTCGATTCAGATATTTTTGGATATCCAAAATATTACTGTTTGGATCGGGATCAGTTTTTTTATTTCAGTTCTCCAAATACCAAACTTTTGAACTTGTTTAGATATTTAAATATTTTTGTTAAGGTTCAGTACTATTTTTTTAATCGGATTTGGTACTTTGGATTTGGGTATATTGATCATCCGTACTTGTTATACTTTTAACAAAAAACTAAAATCTTTTATAATCGTCTTTAATTATTTTTTTAACACGAATACTTCCATTAATTAAAAAATAGTGCCAGCCCAAAGATTAGTTTGTGGGCCTTAATACAACATGATAGTTTCTGAGGGACAAATATGAAATTGATCGAAACAAACAAAGAACAGAGGCAATGGATATCTGAAAGAATACCAAAGATCTCTTTCTGGAGCTGCTTGTTGGTAATAGCTTTGATAAGCGTTAGACTGTCGGAGCGCACTTGTATGGATGAGATTCCAAGCGATACTGCCGATTGGAGAGCAGATCTGATGGCCATAGCTTCTGCCTTCAGAGGAGATGAGACAAAGTCTCTGATCTTTGCTTCCTTTTGGTAGATGTTCGTATGTGTGTTTCTGAAGATCCATGCGAGACCCGATCGCTTTGTCGATTTGTCCCATGAGGAATTAGTGAAGCATATCGTACGGTCAGACAGTTGATGATTTTGATAGACCTTGCTATTGTTGTTCTGTTGTTTACCACCGGGGGATTGTGCTAGGTTCCACTCTCTGACTAACGCTAGTCCTTTTGTGGCTGTCTCTGCAGGTGAGGTCAAACGGTTCTCGAAGATGAGCTGGTTTCGAGCCATCCAAATCGCCCAGCATATCCATGGGAAGATAGAGCCGGGGATCCCTGAAGGAGGAAGGCATACAACATTCTGAAATTTAACCAGCACATTAGAGATAAAAATCAAGATCAGCTATGTGAACTGTCGATGATAAGGGAATCAAGCGATCCAAACATCCTTAGCAAAAGGGCAGGAGAAGAGTAGATGAGTAGTGGTTTCCTCTTCCTTGCATCTTGGGCAGCAGATGTCTGACATTACTCCACGACTTCTTAGGTCGTCTCCCACAGGCATTGTATTTCGAATGCAAGACCAAAGGAACACGATATATAAAATATACTTTTGAATTATTTCCATTAATTAAGAAATTAAAATATTTCATAATGTGAAGATTTGCCTAAAAAATTTATAGATACTGTTTGAAATCTTAGATCTTTCTATATGTTAAGACTTTCCCTAAAATTATGTACATATTATTCTTTATCAAAATTTGATAAGTTATAATGAATTAATTTAATTTATGTTTCCCAGATTAATTTTGAAAATATTGGGATAATATAATATATATATACATATATATAATATATATATATATACATATATAATATATATATATATATATATATATCATGTTTGTTGACTATTACACGAAAAGGATTTTTACAAGTTAAATAATCTAGGGAAATCTGTTTTTTTAGAGCAAAAAAATGGTAATTATGTTCCTTTAGACTAATTTATATTATTTTATGTTCTATTAGACTAATTTTTTCCAAAATGGCAGTAATGCCCTTAAAATTGTAATTTTTTTAAAAAGATATATATTGAGTTCGACAAGGGGGATCGATCGATCCCACTTTACAAGTTATAGTGGATCGATCGATCCCGATCATTATTCAGAACAAAAAAAAAACGCGAAATATATACTGATCGACCTGGTCCATTTCACTCGATCAGCGAAGGTCGATTTACACAGATCGACCGATCTGTAAGAATAGATCGATCGATCCCGTGCCGAGGAAAGAATCCCAAATCGATTTTTTTGGTTTTGTATGATTATATCCGGATTGATTCCCACTTGATTTGAACCAACCAAGCATGATTTCAACTCTTTAAACTTGATTTCTCTGGGATGAAACCCATAATTTCTCATTCACGAATAAAGGGAGACAAAATCAAATTCTCACCCAAGTTCATTAACCCTAACTCACTCAAATTCACTCTGATTTGGACGATTATTTGGCCTAACCCATACGATTTCGTGAGCTTTTTACGAATCTATCACTCATAGACATGAATCATGGTAGAAATAATGTGAAAATTTTGTGAAAATTTTTTGAACAATCAATGGAATATAGAAGACGGCGAAGAAGGTTGCCAAGGTTTTTTTTGTCGCTTTTTTTGTTCCTTTTTCGTTTTTTTTTTAAATCAATTTTTTAAAAAAATATAAAAGTGAATATTCTCAAATATTTTGTTTCCATATTTTTAGGAACTGATTTCTTATCCGTAGAATACAACTAATATGTAGAAATCAGATTCTACAGTTTTTTAGAATTATAGTAATGTTTAGAATTTGATTTCTACATGTTTTAGATTTATAGTAAATCTGTAGAAGTCGGTTTCTACATGTTTTAGAATTAGATTAATGTGTAGATTTCGATTTCTAAGAATTTTAGAATGGTAGGTTAAGCGCGGAATGTGTATTCTACATATTTGTAGAATATTCCTATTTACGTAGATCACATATTCTAAACATTGTAGATTCAATGAAAAAAGTAGATTTCGTTTTCTATTTCGTAGAATGTCATTTCTACTTTTTTTAGAACATAATCTGAAATTTATAATTTTAACTTTTTTATAACAGAAAAATATACCATTAAGTTCATATAGGTATTTTAACAAATGTTACTATTTTTCCAAATTTTTTTTGTTTGTAAAATTATTTATTAAAATTATTTTCATAAATATTAAAGGGCATTATAGAAAAATATGACACAAAATATAGATTAGTCTAAAGGATGTAGTTACTATTTTTTGATCTAAAAAACAGTTATCCCAATAATCTAATCTAATTTATATTTTCGTTGGATTTACAGGAAATAAAGAACAAATATAGTTTCGCCATATCAGGGTGATCGTGGATCAGCCATTCTCTTTGATTCGAGCAAGATTTCTAAGTCTTTGATCATTTAGTTGAAAGTGTCAGGTGCAGACTGCACCGTGCAGTTGATCAATAAGCAAGATCATGTAAGTCAATCAGATCTGTTTCATTCCATCTAATGCTCTACCTTTAGATTTCATAATTTGATTTTTGGGGTTTCACTGAAATTGAAAGTGATAATCTCTGCAATATATATCTTCCGGGCACAAGAATCTCTACAAATTCAAATCACGAAAAGTGAAAATTTCTGGGTACTTAGGGTTTTGTTCTTCAATTTCAAAAATTACGTTAGTTTAAGCTGTTTGTTATTTCTAGAAGTAGTTATAAATTAAAAGAAATACTTTTCAGGTTTTGATGGACTGTAAAGAAGTGATGAGAAGAAAGAAAGTATGACTTTAAGAATTCAGAAAATGAGAAGAGAACAAAAATGGGTTCTTTGAAAAAGAAAGCCATCAATGCCTCTACCAAACTCAAGCACTCTCTCAAGAAGGTAAAAAGAAGAAAAATAGAAGGCTGAGTCAGCTCGGTCTCCGTTGAAGATGTTCGTGATGTCGAGGATTTTCAAGTAGTTGAAGAGTTTAGACAAGCCTGGTCATGGACGAGTTGCTACTACCCTCTAAACATTACGACTATCACATTATAAGAGGTTCTTAAAGGCAAGGAAATTGGACATTGAGAAAGCAAAGCAAATGTGGGTTCAGGACTTCGAGTTTGAAAGTCTTTTTACACCTGCTTTGTTGTTCTTGTTGTTGCTAACTCATTGGTCTATTCTATATTCTTCAGGTACTGATCTCTCTGGTGGAAAGAGAAGGAGAAGGAGAAGTCTCAGAGGAGAGGAGAGGAGAGGAGAGCGCAAAGGATGTGTCCTCTGACAGTAGAGAAGGTGCTTTGGTTCCAAAAGCATTGGGATTCGATTTAAGTACATAGATATACATTGCAGCTCGTGATATATATAGGATGTAAGAAAGCCATCAGATGTAATCTTATGAATCCATTCAATTTTCATGACAACTGACAAAGTAGTGCCATAAAAAACATATATGTGATTCTTAACTTACTATGTTGAGTTTGCAGCTATCTCATTTTTAAGAAAATAGCTCGACCACAAGATATTCAAGGAGCTACTGGAGTTTCATCACAACAAGCATGTGGGATCAGTTTGCAATAGCTGTCAAGGAAACTCCTGAGAGAAGAACATGAACACCAACACATCGAAGAACTGTTTTTTTTAAGTATCTAAGAGTAATCTCTTATAAACCTAAGGAGGAATATTACTTTTACGCAGACCTTCATTAACTTCTTTGTGAAGGTACAAATTGCCATGACATATTTGGTCACTGAAATTCCAGTCATGTTTTTATCTCATTGCCTCAGAAAGAGAACAAAAAACTTGAAAATGTGCTGCGTAAATAAGTAGTTCATTCCCCGAATTTTTTTTTCCATTTTTGTCCTAGGCTTTTTCAGTTTTTTTTTTCTGTATGATTACTGATTTTTATTTATTTGTTTTTATGTATGTTAAGATGTAACTAAAACAAGATTATGTATCTCATATTATAGAAATTTCAAAAAAGATCACTTTTGGCAAATAGTAACATACATATGGTGGTCTCTCTCAACTATTATGTGTCAAGATTGATTCAACACTATGCGTTCTGAGACCAAACCAGTTAAGATTTTCTTTAATTTTGGTCTCCATGCGAGAGCTATAAGCTTATACTCATTTCCAAAAGATGATTTCCCCTTGCTGAATGTAAATGGGTCAAATATTTATATGAGTTAGATATGGACATGTAAAATATAAGGAGAAAAAAAGATTGTGAGGCAAAATTGTCACCCTGGATATTAAATAAAAGGTTTTTTCGAACAAACCAACTATAACTTTTACAATATTAATATTAAAGATTTCTTTCTTCTCTCTGATAAATTGCTAATTACCAATATAGTTCATATAAATTCGAAACCGAAATCATAACGAACCTATATGTGTTACATCAAGAAGACAATCATATTGTTTTATTTATTTACATTATTTTAATTAGTGTATAGCTTTAAGAGATTAATGGATTTTTAATAAGGCTAATGAATATAACTATGTATTAAAATTTATTTTGGATAAAATATTTCAATTTTTTTAATAAAAATACTCTCTCTGTTTCATTTTAGTTGTTATTTTAAATTTATGCACACAGTTTAAGAAAACATTTAATTTTGTATATTTCAGAAATAAAAACATCATTATCTATACATCTAACTACATTTCAACAAATAGAAAAATAAACTCGAGAATATTGTTAATAAATTTTGCATTGAAATTCTAAAAACATGCTTATTTTGAAACAAAAAATTTCTCTACGACGACAACTAAATTGAAACGGAGAGAGTAACAAACTTTAGATAAACCTTACAATGTTAACATAAATTTAAAAGAATTTATATGCGAAATATACAAATTTAAATTCTTTTTTTCAAATTTCAAAATGTTTTTCTATTTAATTATTTTAAGTTATGAAAATTTTGTACCAAAATTACAAAAATAATATTCTTAATATCTGTTTCAAATAAATTGCATATACGAACATAAACTATTACATAATAACTACGTCGAACAAGACACAAATAATGGTGTTATATAGTTACATGATATAACACATCAAGCTATAACTAATCTATTTATCATTATATTGTTTAAACCAAATACATATAATATAAAATGAAAATATTCGGGCATCCGCGCGGGTCAATCTCTAGTTTTTGAATTAAATTGAGAGTTTAAAGAATTTTTAAATTATATATTATCTTTTTCTCAGCTAATTATATATTATCAATGAAGAACTCTTTATATGTTTAAGGTTAAATGTTTTGTTAAGTAGGGTTTGTAAAAAGAGAGGTTATATGGTTGAGTCTGTATTATACTTTATGATTATCATTTGAAAGTTCATATATAATATGAAGTATGAACCACGTATATTTATAAGGTTTGTGTTGTACCATGGTTTGTTTACTATTGGATCGTTTAATAATGTGTCACTGTTATAATTAGTCGAAAATATAGGAGATATGCTGTGTTATAAGCGTTTTTTTATCAAGTCAATGTTGAATGACAAATCTTTGTTGAATGGCAAATCTTTGATGACACAAATAGTAATATTCCAAGAAAATTCAAGGGTAAATTTTAAAAATGGATTCGACTTAAATTCTATTGATAAATTCAAATTTTAACACCAAACCTTTATTAATTTAATTTTTTCATATATATATATATTAATGATAAAAATTTGTTAACTAAAATTCCATAACAAAAAATAAAAATTTGTCGTATTTTAACACTAAAAAAACTTTAATTTAATATACAATAATTAATTATAAGTATTTATTCCGAATCCAACTAAACAATGAGATTAATTATAAACATTGATGTCTTTTTCGGTCTATGGCTCAAGAAAAATAATTTATTTGCTGGCTTGTGCAAAACATAGGGTTTTTAATATAATCCAATAGATAACAAAATAGACAGTAAAATTCAAACATGATACTGTTCCGCCGATAAATCAACCAAGATAGCTATGGTATCTTAAATATCATAATGAGTAGCAATTAAAACAAATAACAATGTATTTTTGGAAATAAGTCTTTATCATAAAATTGACTTTCTATAATGGTATATTCAAAAAAAATATTAAATTCCACCCAAGTGATTTTTTGTTGTTTTTATCGACCTATACAGATTCAGATTCATACTGACTCTGTAAACTAAACCGGGTGATCTGCATCCATGTGAACGACAAAAGACGGTTGCTTCCTAACATTGCGTGCTAGTCTATGCGCTTTTGAATTTTGCGTCTTTGGTACATAGATAATCTCTGATCGGGTGAAACTCTCTTTCAGGATCTTGACATCTTCCAAATAATTTGCAAAAACTGACAATTCTTCTGGTTTTGAAACCATCTTCACCAATTGAGAACAATCTGTTGCAAACGTAACCTGAAATTGACGTAAATTCCTCATACATTTCATTGCCCAGAGTAGCGCTTCCATCTCCGCATGAAGGGGTGATAGACTAGCCCTAACATTCCTCGCCCCCAACAATCCATCAAATCCTTCTAAGGTGCTGAACCAACCTTGTCCTGAAAAGGTATCACCCGCTTTCCATGAGCCATCTGTAAAACACCATCTTCCTGGAATTGACGGCAGGATCGTATCCACTATTTGTGGTATTGTCCTTTGTTCATTCAATATTTCTGCCTCAGCCCACAGTGTTGATTCTGTTTCTGTCAATTTAAGCGTATCCATAGGATCCATATCCATAATACTGAAAACTTTATAATTCCTAGCTTTCCAGATGTACATTAGTATCCATGCAAACTGATGATCTTCCATCTGCGGGAAAACTCTCCAGAAAATATGATCCATGTTTGTGAAGAGCGAACTTGTTGGAAAAATAGCTGGATTTGATAGTATCTTCGAGAGACCCCAAACCTAGATTGCTGGAGGACATTTAAAAAAATACATGGTTTATCGATTCCTCGTGGGCTCCACATCTTACACAATAAAAATATCCCCTTGTATCCCCCTCGCTTGTAAATTCTTCTTCACTTCTATACACCCTGTCACTAACAGCCATAGGAAATGTTTTAACTTTGGTGGGCACCGTATTTTCCAGCAGTAAGCATTCAGAACATCAACTGTGCGGCCAATCAGTAATGGTGGTCTTTCCATATCTGAATGGATCCGTTCTACCTGATATCCTGATTTGACTGTTTATTTTCCATTTTTTGTGAAGTGTCATCCATCTCTATCTATCCTCTGAGTCCTGCTCAGTGGTATGCTTTCTATAAGTTTTGCATCATGTGGATCCACCAAAGTCTGAATTGCCTGTGAATTCCAAGTGCATGAGGTAGAGTCAATGAGAGACTCCACTGTAAGGTCCGGATACAAATTGTGTTGGTTTTTATTAGCTGGTCTCGGGCGAGTGGTTGGGAGCCATGGATCATTCCATACAGATATAGAAGAACCTGATCCCACCCGTTTGATTAGTCTTTGCTTACCAGAGGTCTAGCAGAGACAATACTCCGCCAGCCATATGACGGAGAATATGAACGAATCGGTTCCAGAGGTGAAGCATTCCTGTAATACCGACCTTTGAAAACTCGAGAGAATAAAGTGTTTGGCCTTTTTATTAGACGCCATAATTGTTTACCAAGCATCGCTGTGTTGAAATCAGTGATGTCTTTAAACCCCAAACATCTTTCATCCTTATCTACACATACTTTGTCTCATGATTTCCAGTGCATGCCGCTTGTGCTTCCCCCTGGACTCCACCAGAATTGTGAAATTACGTTCGTCATTTTTTTCACAGTTGCCTTAGGTAAACTATAGCAAGACATCGTATGATTTGTTAATGCCGTAATCATTGATTTAATGACGAACGTAATTTCACAATTCTGGTGGAGTCCAGGGGGAAGCACAAGCGGCATGCACTGGAAATCATGAGACAAAGTATGTGTAGATAAGGATGAAAGATGTTTGGGGTTTAATGATCACTTCTTTTCCTCTTTTTGTGAAAAACTTGAAAGTCCACCCATTGACTCTATTATTTAAATGATATTGTACAAAGCTAAAAACTTGGATCTTTGATCCCCCGGATTTTCTGGTAAATCAAGGTAGGATTCCATTCCCCCAAGATTCTGAATACCCAAAATATCCCTTAATTCCTGTCTGACGGATTCTTCAATTTTATGTCCAAATTGAATTGAAAACTTATCAAAATTTATTGGCTGAATGTTTATTTTTGTTTATCAAAATTCCACCTAAGTGAAAATAACATAAAAGTATTGATAAAATAAAACTGAATGTTTATTTTTGTTTTAAATGATGTCGTTTAATTACTCATTCAACAAACTGAGTTTATGGTTTATCAATACAAGAAATAAAAGAGAGGTTATATAGTAAAATAAATTTAGTTAAAAGGTTCTTCATAATTTATTTAATTTGCTCAAGAAAAATGGATTTAATGCTAACATATTGAAGAATTGTTTCTTAATATCTTTTTAACCGAGATTTTTCAATAAAATTTTGGTTTAAACTGTAAAAGAATTATTCGATATTAAATGTTTTTTCAGTATTGTTCCCATTGAAAAATTACATTTTCTATTTGAAGTGTACAAATCCTCTGTAAATTATTTGTGAAATAATTTGTACATGTGTCATTACCACATTCAATTTTAATAAAAAAAATATGACATGATTCTTAGAAATTGTGACATGGCACTAGCATAATTGTTGACATGTACAATTTTTCTTATAAATATTTATACTGTATGATAAGGTTTTTCTTATACGGTAATGATTATTAACCTCTATATCATTTTGGTAAGTTTTGTTTTCAAAATGGAAGTGACTATTAACTTTTATATCATCATTAATGTAAATTTTATGTATAAATATTTATTTTTGGCAAAACTATTAAAATGTATTAATAACTAATACTTCATATATCACTATTAAATATATATATATATATATATATATCACATTAATAAGAATAAGATAGATATAATTACAAATATAATTTTTTACACTAACTTATATATCATATTCTACATAACTATACATGTTTTACCAATATTAATTGTAAGTGTGTATCAACAAATACAAAACTAAAGTAACACTAACTAAATGTTTTTTGATAAATAAATTATTGAAATTTATTGGTTCATTAGATTAATTAATAAATTAATTTTCAGTTAAACATATTTTAACTAAAAAAAAAATTATTAGAATTTATATATTTAAATATATATTTAAATATATATATATATATATATATATATATGTAACTAGGTGATTATTTAAAATAAATAATCATTAAATATAATCTAATTATATAAAGGAATGTTTAAATCCCTCTAGTCTGTGTACGTAGGATTCCAGCTAGGAAATTTGTCTCCTAACAGTTCGACACATGTTCACCTTGTTAAACGTCCCGTTTCATTTATTTTTTCCTCAGAATCTGTTGGGCTTGGGTTCATATTTTGTCTGTGTGTTTTGCTTTATTAAGCCCATACCTATATAAAATTTTATCGTTTCACGCTCTCTCTTCTCAGCCGTAGGCAATTCTAAGTAAGGTTTCCATCTATTCACCGATCCAGCAATCAATCGGCGAATCTAGCGTTTCGAGCGATTTATCACTACCCTTTCCAACTCTCATCACCTTTGTCGTCTTCTTGCATTACCTCGCATCGCCTCTTCGAAACAGCTTCTCAGTTCTCACCGTGTAGCTCCTCAATTAACACCACATACAAAATCAAGTCGCTTTATATTACAGAAGAAGAAGATCCCACTCCACGAGGCTGATCGAGCAAGACGATCGAGGTAAATCAAGCAAATATTCTTGCCGGAGAAGCTTCGCGCCGCCGTAACACCGTCGTTTTACTCCTCTTCATATCTTCAGCCACCACAACGAAGGTTGTCTCATCCGCATCTACTGCTACTTCGAATTCACCGAATCCCCCAACACTCCCAATTCTTTTCGTACCTTTTCTGTCAATTAGCTTTATACAAGCATGTGTTACAAAGTCACTTTATATTACGGAAAGTGGCACTCTATTCCTCCAGTTTGGAATCGTTGTCTGCCAGACGAGTTGCTGACTCGGTTATGACTCAACCGGTGTACTTATTCAAGATGAATAAGAGACTCTCCTACTACTAGAACCCAAAACAAGCTATAGTATGCTATCAACACTCCTTGAAGTTGAAATGCCCTGGAAATAAAATGCAAACTAAAAGTCAGAACTACTGAAACGTACGTTTCTGCGTATAACTCGAGAATGAGCATAAACGTACACCTTTTTTTGAAAAACGTATACCTTATGTCATGATATTTTTCATCCGGCCAAAATTTTCTAATCAAAATGTTGCGTACGAGTCTGCACAAAAATATTTTTAATTAGCAACATAAAGAGTCCAAGTCAGGAAACTGTTCCACTATTGGATAAGATAATTGTTAACGCATGGAAACATAACTCGATTCATACATTTTTACACATTGTGGGAAGCAGTAACTAACCTTTGGTGACTATACTTGAGCCTAAACAGACTCAAAATGCATACCTTTGAGTCTGAAAAAACTGAATATTCCATGAAAAGTTCATACTTTTAGTGACACCCAGCAGACGATCAAGAGATAAGTCTGCAACATAAAAGCAAAGTTAAAAAGAAACACCAAAGTTCATACCTTTGGTGAAATAAAGAAGCACTTGAATTTAAATCCTACAACTAACCCCACAAGTTTAAGAGAAACTCATCCCTCAAGAACCAGTCAACGCCTTACATAGAGATAAAAATCGCTATTTTGGTATTGATTTAGAGTCCTACAAGCTGAGAAAAAAAATGACTCAACTGAGCTCAAACAAAGTAACGACGAGCTAGCGAGAGCAAAAAGCAAAGTAAACATAATGCTTTATTGGAAAAAAATTCTCTTTACGAAGAAGCTCTCTATGCTACAAATCTTTTAAAATGATTACTAATAGACGAACAAAATGAAACATTTCTCTAATATGGTGTTATACATGGGCTGTGAATTGTGATTAAGAAACAAAAAAAGACTACCCTCTTTTCCCAAAAACTCTTTCAATGATATAGGCTGATTTGGACTTATCTCTGCTTTAATATATTTAAATGGTGTTTGTTTATAGTATTAAATAAATCTATTATTATAAAGAAGTATTTGCTTCTCTCACATTAGGACACGTCACTAAGTCGTTTTCTCCTGACCTGACGCGTGTCCCATTCCTTCCAAACGCAGCGCTTCATTAATAGGAGATGTTGGGCTTCGATGTATCTATTGTGTAATGGATTAAACTTTCCTAGGCCCGACGTGGATGAAAGCATTCTAACCCTAATACGCTGCAACAAAGGTACGGAGATCGTCTCTTCCCTACGTGCGACGGTGATGTGGTGTCGTTTGCGATTCTTCTCGCGGCGAGAAACGGTGTGATTAATGGTTCACTCTTTAATCCCATTGATTCATGTGTCTTTAAAGCGATCTTTAGGTCTCAGAGACGGTGTGAGATTCGGTATAAATATATGTGATATCTCTCACCTTGAACTCAGAGTATACGGTGATATCTTTCTTGACAACATCAGAGAACCCAATCCAAATCCTTTGATGTGAAACTCACGACGAGGTCAAACAAGAAGTGGAAGAAGATGAAGAGAAGAAGAACAAGATCGAGACTTTAAACCTCTCTCTAGCTCTACCTGACGTCTCTCTATCACTCACAGCGTCAAACGCCGTAAAAAACTGAGGGTAAACAGTGAGCGAACGGATCTGGTGCGCCGGCGAAGGAGCGAACGGATCTGGTGCGCCGGCGAAGGAGTGAACGGATCTGGTGCGCCGGAGAAGGAACCAACGGATCTGTCCACAGCCGGTTCAGACCCATCGGCGATGCGCTTGCTAGAACCCCCATCTCCACAAAGCCGTCGAGTTCTTCCGACTACTCCTCCTTCCCTTCCGAGTTACCGGCTTGCCCGGGGATGGAAGTGACGCTCTCCGGCGACTCGAGGAAAAAGTTAGAAGAAAACGACAACGTCAGATCGGAGAGGGTTCTATATGACATCGTCTCGAAGTCTATCTCATCTGCCGCTGTTGATTATTCAAGTAACGGTCCGTGACTTTGGAAGAAGGAGTCTAAATCACAGGCCTTTATTAGACGTGGCTAATGTATCAAAGTCGCTAAATCAAAGGCCTAATTTCAATCTTTTGGCTTATATCATTATTAAATTTTAATTACATTTTTAATTATAATTTATTTATTTTTGAAAGAAATAAAACTAAGAACTTGAACGACTTGAACCAAAACTAGGTTTCAACTTAATCTCCACGCAGTTGAACTCCGGTTTTCTGAAAAGAGGAGATTTAGGAAACAAATTGGCTCAATAAACATTTGGTCAACATATAGACCGACATGTATTTCTAATTTTGAATAAAAATATCTATTTATCATCAAACTATCTTGACTTGACCTATTATATAATCAAACATATACTTGGATTTGAAAAGTACTATTACTATCTTTGCCGGATATATAGAAATATAAGCGATAGTTTTATATAGGTTAAGATAAAAATATAATGTTTCTTTGATACAGCCTAAATAATTTATGTGATAGGGTCTTAAAATTTTGACCCAAAGGAAAAAGTATAGTGTTTCTTTGAATATATGATCGGAAAACTGATTTTTTATAGTTTTGATATAAAATTATTAATTCATTGAATGCATAATTATATCAAAGAATCCATGGTCAATGTTTCTCCCTCTAATTTTTTGACCCAAAGTAGTGTTTCTTTGAATATATAATCAGAAAATCGTATTGTATTCTGATAGGTTTTCACATGAAATCACTCAAATATCATAGCTATATAAAATAATAAAATAGTTCATTGTCAAAGTCTCATTCTGAATGTTTGATCCAAACAGCTAACAATGAATCAGAATTACATTCAGATAATTAGGAAAATATATATTGATCTTAAAATGTCTCTTTGCTCATGTATTAAATTTATGGAAAATATTTATTGCATATTCTAATTGGTTATTTATAAATAATATATCAACAAATATAACAAAGAATTATCAGAAAAAAAAGACAAACAAAAACTTTAAAAAAACAAAACTATCTAATATAACTTCTTCCAATTACTAACACATTCGAAAACAACCATACAATATTAATCAAAGAGTTTCTTTAACTAAATACCTCCAACTAAAATATTTTACAAAGTAATTAAATTAACTAAATTCAAAAAAAACTGCAATTAGCTGATTCAGAATTAAAAATATATAACATATTAACAATAAAATAATCACATGTTTTATAATATTAATTGAATAAACCATATAACTAAAAATTATATATATTAAAATATCAAAATTCAAATACGATATTCCGCGCGTAGCGCGGACGGGCCCTAGTATATATATAATGAAAAATTGAAATCTGAAAGAAAAATCCGAGCACAAGTCGATCCATTGTTTCACATCAAAGTCTTTTAAGATATAGAGAAAATGGTAAAATAATTTAATGTGGTAAGTTATCTTCTTTGTAACAAATACTTTCTTTGTGTTTTAGACTTTGGATGATTATGTTACAAAAAATATTTATGACAACATGGACATATGGCTACAATTTCTTCGCCGAACATCAACAATTTTTGTATGACGTTGACATTTATCTATACGGTATAATAATTGGAAAAAACTCTACCATAATTCTTTTATTAAAATAGAAGCAAAAAACAATAAATATTCGCATAGTTTGGATGAACTCAGTTAAAATACAATAACCAGACAAAAAATATGCAGGTGAAACATGATCGTACATAAATTAGAGTAAAAGAAACAAATAAAATTAGCTTTCCAGCATAAATCAAAACTAAACAGTGCTCTCTTTTGAACTATTTTAAGTATCGTATTGTAAATTTAGCCAAATGCAACGATACAAAGATCCAATCTCCTTACTTTCTAAAAAAGTGATCCCATAAAATTTATAATTCACACATATAATTAACCAAACAACGGAACTAAAATAAAAACAAATATCATCGAAATAATTAATGAATATAACCAAACATGTTTATTAGAAAAAATCTGTTTATTAAAAATAACAATATGGTCTCAGAATTCTATAATTTGTTTTGTATCCCTGTCTCATAATTTTATTCATTTATGATATCATAATATCGTTTTCAATCCACACTAATTTTTAAATGCTTCATAAATTAGAATATATATATTCATATAAATATTTTTTATTATAGCTTCCCGTCTGTAGGGCGGACCAACCCTAATATATTATATTTTATTCTGATAGAATCTATTTTTAAGTTAAATGAAATAAAATTAAATAAGTTGAACCGAATCAAAAGAAATAAGACTACAAATATATGTTTATGATCTTTTCAAACCATTGAAGTTAAAACTTAAAAATAGTGATGTCCAAATGTAAATTAAAACTTTTAATTAGAAAAAATATTATATTTAAAATTATTATTTATGCACGTGACGCATGAAAACTCCTGATAAGTTATAACTTGCAGCCCTTATGTACTTTTTTTTAGGTAAAACATCCCTTATATACTTCATAGTTAATCGAATGATTTGAATAGGTATTATTCTCTTATTAGCTATGTAAGGACTACAATCGTAAGATAAATTCACCAATCATGACCTCGAAATTTATTGTAGAATTATAAGGATTTTTACGTAAATTAACATAAAGTTATTTGCAGTTATATAAAGTTAACATAAAATATAAAGTTATTTGCAGTGTCCCCCTGGCAAGCCGATGTATAAATCAGTTTGAACTTCCAAATTCAGATCAACAACTCTGAATTTCTCTTGTTGATCAATTGACCCTCTCCATGGATCCATGACAGTATGTTCATAACATAGATTGCAATTTCATCGACCACACAAAATCGCATTTGTATACGTCTATCTATAGAAGAAAGGAAGATGTAATGACATAGCTAGGCAATATCGTTCCGAAAAATTAGAGGCTCTTTAGATAATATTTTCAGGTTCCTAAACATTATCAATTCTTAGTGTAATTTTAAGTTGGACTAGTATCACTATACATATGTCTGAATATATTAATCGGAAATAAAGATGAATTACCATTTGATGTAACTGAACGTTCTCTTCTAACAATTGTTTCTCCTGAAACGAAGCCACATTTTCCAACCATTTATATATTACAGTGCAACCAAACAAAATAGACACACACTCATTTTTTTAAACATATTATATGGTATTGTACCTTTGCTTTTAGCTTCTCCAACTAAACAGCTGAGCCTAAAAACTTCAACTATTTTAATTCACTTTTATGTTAAAAACGCTAATATAGAAATTATACGTAATTGTGAATCGATGTTATAGTAAATTGATTGAGATATGTCGCCAAACGACTGCAATGAATCCCTGTTCAAGTTTGTCTCTAAATGAGGACAATAACCAGACGGTTGGGATGGGAAAATATTCAGATATATATATATATATAATTTTATTTTTGCATTTGAGCATCGATCATTATATATATATCTACCAAGCTAGTAATGAAGTATATATACCTTTCTTGCTCGGACCTTGCCCAAGCTTATGTGGAGTTGACTATCAATTCTTGAAGCTACACACACGTAAAAGGGAGTTAATGACTGCGTAATTATGTGATATATAAGTTGACTATCAATTCTTGAAGCTACACACACGTAAAAGGGACCTTATAAAACAAAAAGGAAAATGTAAGCGCAGAAAAGGTCAATATATAAATGTTTGCCTACAGCTTTCCTTTTTGTGAAAAGTTCTAATACAATTATTGCGTCTGCGCTTACATTTTCCTTTTTGTTTTATAAAAAAAAAAATTATATAAAACGATTTCAGTTTTTTTTTCATCAAATGTTTTTTGTAAACTATAAAGGCAAACATTTAACACACACGAAAGGGTTTTTCTAGTTTGATTTGTTAAGATAATGGGTTCGTTTAGAAAAGGAAAGCTGTACTGTAAATTGCATTACAAATGCAAATAAACAATCACAAAAGTGGCAAAAAGAAAAAAAAAGTTAAGGCATGATACCGCCTGAAACTCAAGGAGTTCAATCTTTGTGATCAGGTGGCTTGCTTCTTGCTTCAATTGCTACATTACGCTCACAAAATGAAATCACATATGACGCAAAAGAAGTTACAACACACACAAAATATATAATCTTTGTATATGGCCAATATAAACGGTTGAACAGTATATACACCATTGACAATCGTCGTTAAGTTTTGATAAAATCGCATCAATTTTCTACTTTGTACGTAGTGCTGATATATCTCTCAAGATTTTATTTGGTAGGCCATGAAACGCCCAAAAAAAGAATCAATTATCATGAAATCATGTGAATCTCTAGGACATCAGCCAAATGATTTCGGTTCTAAACGGTGACCAAGAGAATGAGTGGAAATAGTGAATTCCTTATCATTCTTTATAATTTTCACCATTTACAAAATAATATTTTGTTATTTATGATTCTTTAACATTTCTTATCAAATTACGAGAGAAATAGATTTTCTTCCTATTTTATTCTTTTTCATTATTTTCCTTCTTATTCCTCATGTAAAACAATTAGTCCGTTTACAAAATTATAATTATCAAAACATATAATTAGCATAGAAAAATAATTAATTACAATCGTATCTACTTGGATATGGCATATATACATGCAAATATCTAGAGAGACAGGGAAATATGTTTACTGCACACCTGAATCAGATGAAGAAGACCACGCATAATTAGTATATGACTACAAACAGGCGTGGGTACAAGCCCGGTGCTTAGTATTTTCAGTATATTTGGTACTCGGCTTGGTTTATACGAATAGTAAATAATTTACTTGTACTTGGTTTGCTAAAAACGAGTACTTACAATTTCAAGTACTTGTTAAAAATTGACGGACTTGCAATTTACTTGACTTGTTTTATTACTTGCTACTTGTAAATAATTTGCAACTATTTAATAACTATGTGTTTTGCCCGCACATACGGACCTATCTTTTTGTGAATATTTATTAGTTTATGTTTTATTAATTCAGAAAAATCAGTATGATAAAATTTTATTTATATATTAAAAGTTTTAAATCAAACATCAAATTAATTGCATATGACTTTTTTATTTATACAAATTATTTTTGATTAATATTTAATTATAAATAATTTCATATCTTAATTTTCAATTTTTATAATAGAAAAATATTATTTCAAGATAACAATACAATATATAAGATAACAACACAATATAATAAGAATTATTTTATTATAATATAAATAGGAATTATATTTTATAATAAAGTATATTTTTAGATTTTGGATAATTCTTATTATTATTAGGATTAATCAATTATATTATTAAAAAATCAAATTTGTTTGTTTTTTTTACTAATTTATATATTTAATTCATTAAGGGTATAATCGATATTTACCAGTCTAATTTTTAATGTGGGAGCTCTGTTGTTAAAAATTACTTCGCAAATAGTTGTGTAGATTATTTTATTAATTCGTCGAAATTCAAAACTAAGTAACTATATTATGCATACAGAATATTTCACTGTTTTCCTATATTTTAGTCAATTCGAAAAGATAATATATAAGAAAGAAAAAACATCAAGATATATCACATATGTTTGATTAACTTATGGAATAGAAATATAAACAAGTTATTTTACTATGATTTTTGAAAAATGTATATTTGTTCATCAACAAAAACGAGTAACAAGCCAAACAACGCCAAATAGTTACTTTGATTTGAATACTTGATACTTGTCTTGTACTTACGAATAATTTAAATAGATTACTTGATACTCGACTTGGTCAAACCAAGTACTCGACTTGGTCAAACCAAGTACTCGACTTTACGAGTCAAGTATCAACCAAGTAGCGAGTACGAGCCAAGTAACTAATGATTGTGCTCAACCCTAACTACAAAAGTAGAGACCAAATAGAAACAACGAACACCAAAAACGATAGTACACAAGCTAATGATGTTGGGGATCAGACATAAGGTTCACTCTGGAAATGAAATTAGAGCCTGGGAAAACCATTGGATACCAACGATACCTGCAAGACCAGCTAGACCAATCGCCCCGGTAGTACACCTAATGACGTCAGTCCGGGAATTTATGATAGGGGAGCCAAAAACATGGAACTCAGAAAGGCTTGAAAATTACGTACACCCGGACGATATCTCTCTGATTCAATCTTTGGCCATAAGCCAAGGATATAAGTGGGACAAATATTGTTGGAGCTTCACCAAGAATGGGATGTACACTGTTAAATCATAATATTGGGTAGCCAGAAACATCCTCAACAGAGAGCCAGTGGAAACTCAGAAAGAGCCAAGCATTACAAAACTCCAAGCCTTTGGTTGGAAGAAGCCTTTGGTTGGAAGATACAAGCTCCACCAAAGCTAAGACACTTTATTTGGCAAACAATCTCTGGACAGTTAGCAGTAACAAACAACCTAACACATCGCCACATGCGATGCGAAAATCATTGTCCCAGATGTGGAGCAGATGATGAAACCATAAATCATGCCATCTTTGAGTGTCCCCCCTCATTACAGACATGGGCACATGCAGCAACCCCAACCCCACCATCATTGTTCCCTACCACGAGCCATTATGCGAACATTGACTATCTTTTTTGGAGGAAAAATGACATAGAGGACCCGGAGTTGGATAAGGACTCATATCCCTGTATTATGTGGTATATTTGGAAGGCAAGGAATGATAAACTTTTCAGATGAATAGACAGAGACCACTTGGAAACTGTCTGACATGCTGAATCAGAATGCCATGCTTGGTTTGCAGCAAACAACAAACAAGTGGAACAAACAGTTAGAACAACCCCGGAGCAGATAACAAATTCAGGGAGATGTCTAATAGATGGCTCATGGACACATGACGCATGACGCATTCTTTAGTGGTTATGGATGGACATGGAAAACCTCACGAGGAATAACTCAGCTTTTGGGAGCAAGAAACCAACGTCGAAGAATCTCACCACTTCATTCGGAGCTTGAGGCCCTTTTATGGGTGATGGAGTGCATGCTTCAACTATCGACGTGTCAGGCTTTTGGCACCGATTGTAAGGATCTCGTCTCAATGATTCAAGACCCAGGAGCATGGCCCAACTTCTCCACCGAACTAGATGAGCTGCAGAAGCTGAAGAGCAGATTCTCAGAGTTCTCGATTGTTTTTATTCCTTCGAACTGAAAATGTATCTTCTGATTCATTAGCTAGGATAGCCAGATCCTTTCATAGGAACCTGTATTACATTGGTTGTTCTATTACGGTCTGGTTTCCCAGACCACTTCAAGCTTGAGTAATAGATCAGCCGTTTGATGTCCAAAAAAAAAAAGTAAATTTTTTAATATTTATCACAAAACGGGTTAAATATGTGCAACTTGGTACGGATCAGATTAAATAATCATCTAAATCACATTAAGAGCTAGTTCCGATGATGTTTTTGTCTATCTTCTCAAGAAGCTTTTGGAAACCCTAGGCATACACACTCACATATAAATCTACACACTTAGAAAAAATCAGGTTGATAAAAAATGAGCTTGCGATCATAATAAAATTTCTATCAACAGGGGTAGAGAAGAGGAGTCTTTAGGATTCGGGCAAGGGTCGAATCTCATCAAGTACCAATATCTACGATGGTACATAGTCAATTACGATTCAGAAACAAATCAGACCAAACCCACACACATAACGTAATCCGTCTAATTAACCCCAAAAGGTAAAATTAAGAAACCTAAATTAAATTAAAGAATTACGAAGAAATTCAAGAAGACATACTCTGAGTTAGAGAACTCGTAAAGTCTTCCTCTTTGAGAGAAGATGATGAGAGAGATTTGAGCGTCACAGAGTACTGAGAGCTCATAAGCTTTCTTCAACAAACCATTTCTTCTTTTTGAGAAAGTCACTTGTCTACTCGTCGCGTTTTGTAATTTCTCCATCTCTATCTTTCCTCTCACCATCTTATCGTCTTTTGACTTTTTCATTCTTTAGGATGGATCCCTAAACCAGCCAATGATCAGCTAAGATAATAACGAGAATCATAAAAGAGAGAGATAGGGAGTAAAATCTCACCGGAGCAAGAAGAAATGTCGGCAGATTAGTTGAAGAAGAAATATATAGACAGTAAAGAAAGGGTTAATTTTAAATCAGGAATTTCTCAGCAGAAGATAATTTTGACAGATCTGTGGATGAACTCAACGTCGAGGAGAAGAGAAAAAAGCTGGAGCTCAACAAAAATGGAAAGAGAAAAAGGTAATAGGGCTCCTTTCTTTTGTCAGCAACCATAGAGTGATCTGTGAGAGAAGGAAAGGGGGAATTTTAATGTTTTAACTAAATTTTAAAATTTATACGATATAAAATTTGTATTTTTGATTGTGTATCCGCAAATAAATGTTACACATGAAGCGTTATATTCAGAATTCTGAAATCCGACCCGGATCCGCGGTAAAACCAGCAAAACTGGTGACCCTATATGTAATCTGGTTTGGTTTTCAAAAAGAAATTGTTGTTTAAAAATTCTATAAAAACCGCAAAAACCCCCTAAAACCTGAGACTCAGCTACCGGTTGAACCGATGGATGACTCATCATGTAATACAATTTTACTTAAATTGACATATTTAAAGTATTATAATTCATGAATGGGTAGATGCATAGTAGATATATTACGAATGTGATGCTCTAATTTTACAAAAGTTAGCCATGCCAATATTTAGTCAAACCAATTTATCATTTTGTTGTAAGCGTAATTGATCAATTTTTGAGAGGATGCATAACAAAATAGAAATAGATTTGAGCATAATCATTTATTTATTTAATTTACCTTTATTGTTCACATGTTCTTAGATTTTTCTATGTCTTTTTGTTTATTTTAATTTAATTTCATTATTTATATTAGACATTTAAATATTTATTAATTTAAATTTTGTTATATAATTTTATTATAATAATTATTAGATTTTGACATGCACTTTAAAGTGCGGATTAATTTTTATTCAAAAACTTATTTACTGAAAATTAGAAATCTTATACATATGTACTTTATAAAAAAATTTAAGTATATAATTAAATTAAAATTTACATGAATACAATTTTATGAAAATAAGATAATTCATTTATATAACCCGCCTCGTATCAATTTTACTTATATTTAAAACTTTAAATTTTAGCAAAATTTTATTTTTAATTTTTATATTGGTAATAATTTATTGTATTATTATATTTTTGTGAGCATATTATATAAATTAACAATTGGCTTCAACCCGTTTCATACTTGATAAATATATTAAATTATTTTTAATATTCTAATTTAAATATATATATTAAAATAATTTATTATTTATACGTCTTATGTTAATATTTGTTTTAATATGTTGAAATATGTTGTAAATTTCATGAATATATTTTATTCTATTATTTTATAATTTATAAAATTGTTAATAAATGGATTAAGTTACTTTATATTTATTAATTGGTGTAGTATTTTAATTATGAATATATATTATGTATATATAAATATTATAGAAATTCCATTTCTTATTATATTAATTAAAACTGAATTAATAATCGTTTTTAATTTTAGTTGATATTAATTATAATTTCTATTATTTAAAAGTAAATATTAAAAAGAAATGCATATTTACATTTTAATAAAAGATGTTAAAAGATATTATTAAAATATAATCTTACAATTTTTTGAGAATATCTTTTTAGATATTTTTTGAAAATATTAAAATAATAATTAGTTAAATATGATATATATTTAAGTAAGTTAGTGTATGAGACATAATAAGAAGGTAAATGTAATGGTCTAACCTATACTATTTGCAAGTAGATAAAAAGTTCTCCTATTTTAATAGTATTGATTAGGACAAATGTTATTCAAACTATAAAATAGCGATATATTTTGCATGCTAATTATAAATTAATCTCAAAAAGGTATATATTCTATATTTTGGATGAAAACAATTAAACCATATATAATATTTTTATTTTCTAATGAAAAGTATGTCCAATTATATAAAGAGTGAATTGGTCAAAAATACAAAAAAAACATGAAAATTAGCTATCTACCCATAACAGTACAAATCGTGTTTTACTATAGCAAAAGGATATAGATAAATTACTATTATAGCCCTGACTTTAAGTTTTATGTGGAGAAAATTAATAGGTTAATCCTACCTATAGATTTTATAAGATTTTTAATAAATGTAGACAACATATCAAGAAGTTCTAAGCGTAAATTTGTAGTTGCTTTCTACAAAAAATTTGAATCACCTTCTGTTCGAAAATGAAGAGATAGTGGAGAGAGAAAACATAAAAAACAATTGTGAAGCTTTTGACATATTCTCTTCCTTCTTTTCATCACCGATTAGATTAACGGGAGATGATGGTGAGATACTTAACAAAAAAAGTATGCGGTGGTGGGCGTTGTGCACCTCGTTTCTTCTCCTTAATTCAGATCTCGTCGATCCACGAAACCAGATTTGAAACAATCAAAAGCCGAACAAGATATGTTGTATGGATTTTGATTCATGGAGTCGTTATGTATCTGATGTAAATAAAGCTAATAGAAACGAGATACAAAGTTCTGTGTACATCCAAAAAACAAATTCGCAAATAGATAAGTCTTCTTTTGTATCTCTGATTCCTTCATCCTCCACCTTCTTTTTCTCCTCTGTAAGTTTATCATTAAGCTTCAGCGGCACCATGATTAGGTCTGCTCTACAAACAGTCTATCCAGAAGTTTAGCAAAAAAAAACATTCTATCCAGAATAAGAACGGACTTCTCCTCGTCTTAAAATCTATATCCCAATAACGGAATAGATGGTTTTGGAAATAAAATGAAATAAAACACCAGACTAGGGGAAAAAATTCAACTCCAGAAAAATGTTCAATTGGTGAGAGATATAACCTAAATAGTTTGAACAAACGGTCAAAGTGGATGAAGATTTAAGATAATATCAGACATATTGCTCTTTTTGGTAGAGTTTTATAAGGATAGCGGAGAGATGGGGAGAAAGAGTAAAAAGTCTGAACGTATATATATGAGCAATTACTATTTCCAACAAAATAATATTTCCCAGAGATATAAATTTTAGTAAGAGATATATGGTACAGATTTTGTAGATATTAGAGCAATAGGGGAATTATGGTATATTGAAAAAATCAAACAGTGTCTAACAGTGTTTTTGTATAGTTAGCTAAATAGGATATAAAGTTTGCATAGAGAGTGCAATTACACATTAAGTTTCTATACCTTGGTTAGTATAGGTACGTACCTACAAACTGTTGGTCAAGTTCATATAGAGACCAATATAATATTCAGTGAGTTCATGAAATGTATGTTGAATATTAAAGTCAGTTCAAACTATTTTTAAATCTAATACTGTTACCAAAAGATTTGCAGAAATCTTAAATGATTTTGCACCGTAAATGTTTCTACTAATATTACCATATAAGATAAAAAAAGATATTATAAATAATATGTCTTTATATTTTGTCACAGCAAGTTCAATAAATCCTAATTAAAAACATGCCACATAAAATTTGAATACGACTCTAAATTAATAGATTAGATTATTTTCTTTTTGGTTGGGTCACAATGAAATTATGTTATTCTTATTTTTATTCTTGATCATAATAGAAGTTGTGTAATACATTTCTAATTTCTGTCTATATCCTCTCCTCGCCACATAATGTGGGATAACAAGATGCCAAAAACAGTATAATTTCTAGTTTTCTTTCATTTATCTGGAAAACAACCAATTTTGATTAAAATCACATACTTTAAAACATAAAAAAAAAAATAGTTTCAAACATAATTTTCGATATTCTAAAATTATGTTATTTTTATTTTTATTCTTGATGATAATAGAAGTTGTGTAATACATTTCTAATTTTTGTCTATATCTTCCCCTCGCCACATAATGTGGGATAACAAGATGCCAAAAACAGTATAATTTCTAGTTTTCTTTCATTTATCTGGAAAACAACCAATTTTGATTAAAATCACATACTTTAAAACATAAAAAAAAATAGTTTCAAACATATTTTTTGATATTCTAAAAGAATTTGTTTTTTAAAAATTCAAAAAAAATTCAAAAAAAATTCAGAAAAAATTCAAAAAAAACCAGATTTATAAAAGGTTCAAATTTGAAAAGGTATAATTCAAAAACATAAAAAAAAATATATTATTTTTTTAATTTTTTAATTTTTTTAATTTTTTAATTTTATTTATTAAAATAATTATATATTATATATAGAAAGAGAGAGAACAAGGGTATAAGAGTCTTTTGCCACTTAATGAAAAATATATTTTGAAAATATTCATTTAGTACTGGTAAAGATAAATAATGATACCATAAAAGTGGTAAACATAAAAATTCCCCTAAATATAATTAGCAAGTCTCTTAGAAAATCACGGTTTGCTCCTATTCACATATTACAATTTTCTTTTTCATGTTTGGGAACGTCTCAACGACGGCGACTATGGCAACACCGACCAACTATGGTGAAGAAGAGACAACGAAGAAGATTCGGACAGTGAGACAGGTGCGACATCTCTAGATTGTATAATCAGGGTGGCGAAAAATACGACATATTAGAGAAAAATCAAAGAAAAAATTGTCAATTCGAGCACGGAAAAGACGAGTAAAGACAGAAAATTGACGGCGGTAAGTTGATTTAAGAAGAATAGCCGAATCAATACATTGCAGTGGTAAAACAACGTCGAAGTTAAAAAAAAAAGTCAAATTCTCTCTGACACGGTTTCCAATGCAAAATCCTTGGAGACTTTCCTGCCGCCCTTCCGGCATGAATCCGGCGAGCCTCACCACTGGTGAAGATCCCCCTCCCCTGCTCCTCCCTCCTGACCCTCCTGACCCAACCTCATCTCTTTCCCCAGTCCAATTTCCTCCATTAGGTACCAAACCCCCAAAACTTCCTCTTCCTCCAAAAACCTTATCCTCTCCCAAATCTGGGAATCCTGCTCCTTCAACTACTGAAACCTTGTTGTCTCAGACAATCTTGACTCGGCCTTTAGAATTTCTGTCTAAGGCTGCAACTTCTACTACTCCTTCACCTACCGTTGGAGTTGAAAACACTGGTCCAAATTTGGAACCAATGGCTACTGTTACAAGTGAATCTCTTGTCCCTTCTCCACTAGAAATTGAAACCTTGACTGATAAAACACTAAACTCTCAAAACCCTAATCCTAAATTCACGGTTCTTCCTCCACAGAACTCCTCCCCTCTTAACACAAATAAAGCCTCCACAACTAACCCCAAACCCGTGTCTACTCTTGTAGATGTGGAGATGGCTTCCCCAACCCCCCCAGTACCAACCTCTACTTCAAACCTCTCTCCAGTAACCCCTTTGCAACCTAACCCTCCTACCCTGGTTGAAAGAATTAGACTTTCCGAAGATAAAACCTTGCAGCGACTAGCGCCAGTATCCTATTCTGAAACAGGCAGACCTAGAGTTCTAATACCAGATGCTGTATTTCAAAAAGGAGCTGAGCTGCACAAGGACTTTATAATCTGCTATTACAATGGAAGAGCGCCTCCCTTCACTCAAATTCAAAGCGTGTTCAACCATATGTGGGGGAAAGGTAAAAAGCTTGAAATCCACAACAACCCACTAAACAGAACAACAATTGTGAGAATCACAAGTGAGTACCTGAGAAATAAGATCCTGGAGAAGTCCATATGGTATGTGGGAGATACTATGTTTCATACAGCCTTATGGTCCTCTACTACCTCAGCGCAGCCTCCGGCCATGGACTCCATCAAAATATGGGCTCACCTCACTGGAGTGCCTCTGGATCTTAGACACAGAGAAGGGTTAAGTCTCGTTGCTGGTTTGGTTGGAGATCCAAAAGAAACCGACGCTTTCACCTTGAACCTGGTCAGTTTATCGCTCTCTCATGTTAAAGTTGAGGTGGATCTCACAAAGCCTCTTCCAAGTGTTGTTGAGTTTGAACGTCAAAGTGGTGAAGTGGTAGAAGTGTTGGTATCATATCCTTGGCTTCCACCCACCTGCTCCCATTGCAAAGAGCTGGGTCACATTGCGCGTAACTACCTAAAACTCCCAGTACCCCCTGCTGCGCCTCCTGGTAAAGGAAAGGGCTCAATGAGGAAACCTGATAAAAAGGAAACAAAAGAGAAGTCAGCTCCGCAGGTCCAATATGTGGCAGTAAAGGATCACAATACAAAGAAACCCTTAGGTGAAGCAGAATCTGGTTCTGCCACAGTGAACCTCTCCTCACCAAGAACTCCGTTCTCAAAGGATTCTCAATCTATTCCGCTTCCTATGGATACTGAGAACTCTTTCTCTATTCCAAAATCTACTACCCGTAAAGCCCATCACAAAAAACCTTCTCAAACCTCTATTTCCTCCTCCCCTAATCCTTTTGCCATGCTAAATACTCCACAAAGTTCCCCAGACCCTCCTAGACCATCCTTGAAAAGATTTCGATCCTCTCCCACTCTCTCACCCCCCCCCCCCCCCTTCATCAAAAAACCCTTACTCTGCCTGCTCCCTCTTCTTACCCCTCAGAAATTACAAAACCTGCAACTACCACTCGATCCTCAGGAATTGCAGGCCCTGACTCTTTTACTCCTAACCACACTATCCTTACATCACCTGCACCCTCTTCTAGCCTCTCAGAAACTTCTAATCTTGCAACTACCACTCTTTCTTCAGGAGTTGCAGGTCCTGATTCTACTCCCCCTAACCATATTCCCCAAATTTCTGATCATAACCTTTCGTGTCCTTTTTCCCTTGGTTCTCTCCACTCTAATGGGGGACCAAATTTTTCTTCCTAATGAGTGTAAAACTCTTTTTTTGGAATGTCCGAGGTTTAAATGATTCGGACAAGCATCGGCCTTTTGTCAGTTGGCTTAATAGTCAACATGTTTATTTTGGAGCTTTATTAGAAACACATATCAAAGAACTTACCCTGCCCCATATCATGTCCTCCATCTGTCCAAGATGGAACTATGCTTCCAACCACCAAGCTGATGATGATGGAAGGGTGATCCTCATTTGGCGAGACCCACTGTCAGTCTCGATCATTTCCCAATCTCGGCAATCAGTTACTTGTGAAATCAAAATCCCGGGTCTTCCAGCCTTCATTTACACTGTTGTTTATGCTGCTAATACGAGCCAGGAGCGGACAGACCTCTGGGCTGAGCTAACCCATCTTCATTCTGTCTCCGACCTCGACTCTAAGCCTTGGATGATGGGAGGTGACTTTAATCAGATCCTTCACTCTACAGAGCAGTCCGTACCCTTTGATTACAACAACTCTTCTGCCATGTACCAATTCAGAGATACTCTTTTGCAAGTGGGGTTGTTTGACTCAAGATTTCAAGGGCCCAGTTTCTCCTGGCCAAATAAACAGCATGCACTCCCCATTGCTAAGAAACTTGACAGGATGCTCCTCAACTATGCATCTATTCAGTCCTTCCCTCATGCTACTTCCTTCTTCCAAGCCCCTATGATATCTGATCACTCCCCCTGTCTCACTGACTTAGCCTTCCCCTTACCCAAAGCTGGAACCCAACCTTTTAAGTTCCTTAACTATCTCACCAAACACCCAAATTTTCACCAAGTGGTTCAGGATGCGTGGAATCAGGCTGGAAGTTTGTGCATGGACATTGCAAGTTTGTGCTGGAAACTAAAAAACATAAAGAGGGAGCTCAGAACCTTAAACAAAGAAATTTTTTCAAATATTCAAGAGAGGGTTAAGGAAGCTTACCGTTTGCTTCAAATTTTGCAGGTTCAATCACTAGACTCTCCATCGGCAGAGACATTCCTTCAAGAGTCTATCTTAAGTCAAAAATGGCACTTCCTGCGACAGATAGAGGAAAGTTACTTCAAACAGAAGTCAAGAATAAACTGGTTAAGCCTAGGAGATCAAAATACTACCTTCTTTAAAAGGATGTGTCAGGCGAGAGCAAGCTACAATGCGATCCGGTCGTTCTTATTGGCTTCGGGAGAAATTATTGTTGACCCACTTGAGATGAGTCACCTTGCTGTAGGCCATTTCAAGTCAGTGCTAGGTCCTGAAGGTTCAGTTCTGAGGCGCCAATTCACCCCTCTCGCTTGGTTTCACTCGCTTACTCCTTTCAGATGCTCGGTGGCTCAGCAGAATCAGATGATAGTGCTCCCAACTTCAGAAGAGATAACCAGATTTATGTTCAAGTTAAACCCCAATAAGGCGCCAGGGCCATATGATCTCTCTTCTGGTTTCTTCAAGGCTGCTTGGGGTATTTTGGGAGAGGAAGTAGTTGGCTCTATTCATCAATTCTTTCACTCGTCATTCCTGCCAGCTACTGCAAACTCCACGATCTTAACCTTAGTCCCAAAGTTCCCCGGAGCCTCCTGTATCGTTGACTACAGGCCAATCGTGTGCCTCAATACCCTCTATAAAGTGATCTCACGACTGCTTGTCTCTCGACTGAAACCTATTTTGCAGGGTCTCATTGTACCAAATCAAACAGCATTTGTCAAAGATATGCTTTTAGTTGAGAATACAGTTCTTGCAAGTGAGCTAGTCAACGGTTACCATAAGAACAAGGCCCCAAAGCGAATTACCTTGAAGGTAGATATTGCTAAAGTGTTTGATACTTTATCTTGGGACTTCCTCTTCTCTTGTTTAGATGCGCTGCAACTTCCTCCACGGTTCACCAGTTGGCTAAAAGCTTGCGTCTGCACTACGAGTTTCACTGTGGGTTATAATGGAACAGTCAATGGCTATTTTAAGGGTAAGAGAGGCTTGAGACAAGGTGATCCTCTGTCTCCGTACCTATTTGTGATTGCTATGAACAGCTTATCCTTGATGCTTAACAAAGTTGCGGAGGAGGGGAAGCTCTCTTATCATCAAAACTGTCACCAAACAAAGCTCACACATCTCTCATTTGCTGATGATTTGTTGATTTTTATTGATGGATCAATAGAATCAGTGCAGACTGTGCTGAAGACCCTACATGAGTTTGAGCAGCGTTCGGGTCTGGCGGTAAGTTTCCAAAAAACTAGTTTCTTTGCATCAGGGTTGTCTGAAGAAGAAATTGCGACAATTCAAGCTTCAACTGGTATGTCGTGTGCCTCACTTCCAATGCGGTATCTTGGAGTCCCTCTCTCTTCGAAAAAGCCGTCTCTCCATAGCTGCCAGCCCCTGATCCAACAAGTTAAAGCAAAATTCAGTTCATGGACAGTTAAAACGTTGTCTTTTGCAGGTCGGCTTCTACTTATAAAGACAGTAATTTCAGGGATCACTACCTTTTGGTGCTCGTCTTTCATTCTTCCAATGGCTTGTGTTAAAGTTATTAACTCAATGTGTGGAGCTTTTCTTTGGACTGGAGGAATAGAGGGGAATCATTCAGCTCGGGTATCGTGGGATAAAGTTACAAACACTAAGGAGCAGGGTGGACTGGGAATTCGAGACTTGGCTACTTGGAACAAAGCGTGCATCCTAAAGCTTGTTTGGCTGCTTTTCTTCAGAGAAAACTCAGGGTGGGTTTCCTGGTTTAAGGAGGTCATCTTACGGGGGTCAATAAGCAACTACTGGACAGTCAAGCAAAACTCAAAATTTTCGTGGCTAGTAAATAAACTTATCAAAGCAAGGGATATGATTTTTCCGCTAATTAAATGTAGAGTTCGGAATGGTCTCACCATCAGGTTCTGTAATGATAACTGGTCTCCTTTTGGCAGCATCTACTCTTTCTTGAATGCAAGATCGTCTCGTCTAGGGATTCCGCAAAGAGCCACACTGGCCTCATTGTCTGATAATGGAAACTGGACCCTCCCGCCTGCTAGAACAGAGAACCAGATTGAGCTTCAAGCATATTTAACAACACTGGTGCTAACGGAAGAAGAAGATTGTTATGAATGGGAAATTGCGGGTAGGACAAGTAATGCTTTCTCTACTGGTGAAGTGTATACTTACTTAAGAGGGAGCATCGGAACTGTGAATTGGTCTCATCTGGTCTGGTCGTCGTTTGGAATCCCAAGACAGAGCTTCTTAACATGGTTGGTGATGCTTGATAGATGCCCAACTAAGGATAGAATGATAAGCTGAGGACTTGATGTTTCACCGACATGTCTCCTCTGTAACTCTCAGCCAAAATCCAGAAACCATATGTTCTTCGACTGCCCCTTCGCTTGTGTGATATGGTCTGCGATTGCCTCCCGAAGAAGACTCCATGCGTTGCAAAACTGGGAAGCGACAGTATTTCAGTTGATGCAATTAACTGGTACCAAACACAGTAAGCGTCTTACCCTTATCTGCTGGCAGTCTACTATCTACTTCATCTGGCGTGAGCGTAATGATCGCCTCCACCGTGCCATCTTTAGATCACCAGAATTAATCATTCGAGGGCTGGACAGGCTAATCAGAAACAGGATTCAGAGTATCAGAGTTGAAAACCCTCGATCATCTAGTGCTATGATGCAAGACTGGCTGGGATCAAACTGATTGAATCAGGACTGACTGTAAACGTCTCTCCATTACGGAAGATGATCGTGCTCTCCACTTGGGCCAGTAATGGTCCAAAATGCTTTTAACTCAACTTTGACCTTATGGGTTATGGATTAAGTTCTAATGATATGTGTTCACTTATAAAAATTCTATTGGGTCTGTTGACCATGATACACTTGCCATCTTGGTTTGTAACATTTTATTTCTTTTCTGCAATTTTAATTAAAAGCCTTTTTTTACAAAAAAAAAAAGTTGATTTAAGCCTTATATATTTTCGCATTTTGTATGTGTATTGTATTTCATGTCAAAATCGATTTGTCTTGAACCTTCGATGATCGTACTTTTGGGAGTTATGTTTGGGCAAACCAGTCTATTCCACTCGTCTTTTTTTGATAGTATAACAAGTGTATCAATGAAATTGATGCAGCAATGGTATTGCCTTTCTATTTTATTTTGATTTTCAGAAAAGTTGATAAATGGAATAGATGATACAAATAGCATCAGACTGGTATTTTTATATTTTTGTGGTATTGATGATACAATGGTATATTATTCTTGTTGCCAAAATGGAATAGTAATGCCAGTTAATCCCACTTCATGCGTATGCGACTTCAATGTTTGTTGTAGAACTGTCAGTGGGATTTCAGATACGGTGCATACATGTCATTTATCTTTTGAATTGTCACCATCAGCTGAATCACCTACACTGTTGGGAGCATAGATTCTAAACCCGTTTTTCAAATAATTAATTTTCTATATTATTTGTCTATCAATAAGTTATAATTTCAATACTGTTTTTTATATGAGATTCAATTTTATTAATTCGATTATGTAAATAGAATAGACCCTCTATTTGTACTATTTGCAGAGGATCTATATACTATGTCTTATACATGAAAAATACTATTATCGGTGGCTCCCCCATCATTATTACTCTGCCTCTGTGAACTTCTGCAAAAATTTATTTTATCATTTTGTGTGTAGACGTTACACAAATTTCTCTTAATCTATAAATAATGATTGTATTTTATATTTAAAACTAGATAAATTATGAAAATAGTAAATAATGATATTTTCTTTACTCGAAATTTGGTTATTTAACAAATTCATTTTTAACACTTTTTAATTCTCAAATCTATTACACTAGTAGAAAATTTATTATTTATAGATGTTATATACTATTATTTTGTCTTGCGTATGTGATAACAAGATCAGAGAAGGTGATTGTATTTTATCGTGTGCAATGAAACCTACTCCAAGCACTAAACCACTAGCCCAACGCACATTGGGTAATAAAAATAAGTAGGACCATATAACTATATATTATATTGTTTTGTTAAACTAACTATCAAGTTGATTAATAGTGTATAAAAAATATTCTCAATTACCTTAGGGGTGCAATGGAACCTACTCCAAGCACTAAATCACTAGCCCAACGCACTTTGGGTGATAAAAATAAGTAGGACCATATAACTATATATTATATTGTTTTGTTAAACTAACTATCAAGTTGATTAATAGTGTACAAAAAAATATTCTCAATTATTTTTTAAATAAAAATTACGAAATTATCTACTATGATTAACATATATATGACAATTAATGATTATAAATAATACATATTGATAACAATTTTTGTATCATCTCTTTTTTTTGTTTAATTTTATATTATTAAAACAAATTGAACAATCACATTAAGCGTATAATAAAAAAATAAATTTTTTTCTTATATGTTATATTTTGAACTTTTTAAGACGACTATTACTAAAAATGGTAAAAGTCTCACATTGAAAATTTTGTGATCAATGGTTTAACTTTTGTTTGTTCAAACAAGATACAAATGATCATAAATCGTATGAATATAATGTCTCATTAATAAATATTCATATATATATATATATCATTTAAATTAAATTATTTACTTTATAAAAATATAAAGATATTTTAATTTAAAAAATTTTCATTGAAAAATTCTTGAGATCTTAATATTTTAATTTTGAAAAAGTATTGAAAAATCTCACAATAAATTTTTGTGCTAAATGGTTTAAATATTTTTACCGCAAATATACAAATGTTAATAAAATCATATGAGTAGCCTATAAAAATATATATTCTATTTTTTTATTAAACTAACTATCAAATTGATTAATAGTGTACAAAAGAATATTTTCAATTATTTCCTTAAATAAAATATACGAAATTACATAATATGATTAACATATATATGACAATTAATGATTATGAATAATACATATTTTATAACAATTTTTGCATCCTCCCTCTTTTTTTGTTTAATTTTATATTATTAAAATAAATTTAACAATCACATTAAGCATATAACAAAAAAAATTAGATTTTTTCTTATATGTTATATTTTGAATTTTTTTAAAACGACTATAAATTACAAAAAAATATTTTGAATATTTATTAGTGAGACTTCATATTCATATAAAAAATCATTTTTTTTATTCAAACAAGAAACAAATTATCATAAATCGTATGAATATGAAGTCTCACTAATAAATATTCATATTATATATATTAATATTATTTAAATTAAATTATATACCATATAAAAATATGTTAATTTTAAAATTTTTTGTGAAAAATTATTAAGATCTTAATATTTTAATTTTGAAATTTGTATTAAAAACTCACATTAATAGTTTTGTGATTAACGGTTTAAAGTTTTGTTACATCAAATATACAAATGTTAATAAAATTACATGAGTAGGAAGTGTCAATAATAAATATTTATATTAAAATATACTATATATATCTATGTCAATATCACTAAATTTTAATTATATACCATATAAAATAAATAAAATGATTGTTTTGATTTATTTATCAAAAACATGATTGTAATTAAAAAAATGTATTGGTGTTGATTTATGTGCTTACTTTAATGTATATATACTTTTATGTATACAAATTATTTTTTAAATAGGTGCTTCTAATATGTTATTTGACCTTAACAATCAAAGAAATACACTTCTTCAAATCAAAGTGATTTTTAATATTGGAAACACTATATATATAATTTCATTCATATTAAATAATTTAGTCTTTGTTTTTATTTCTTAAAATCTTTTTAATAAAATATCATGAAAAAATTCTAATCACCTCCTTTTGAAGAGAGATTTGATCATTCGTCTAATATTTGTTTCTCCCTAATACCCAATCTAGCTATTATAATTGTAAGAATAAGATATTTGAACTATTTATTATAAGTTTTCTGGTTTATCATTTAATAAATCAAACAGTTCTTAGTTTATACATAGTTTACATATCCTAGAATGGTAAAATATTATATATATTTTTTATCGGTATAATCTTAAGTAACTAAACTTCAAAAGCGTAGGTTAATAAAATAAGTAATTTGTTTTGTTGCTTTAGAATTAGATGATTTTTAGACCAACTGGTAAATATATACTAGACATACATTTTAATTTCGAGTCTGCACTTATATTCTATAACAGCTTGATATATTAGATTTGAATACTAACCTGTAAATAAGTTTGCCAGTGATTTTCTTTAAAAAAAATGATTCTTATATATGTATCTGGAGTATAACTAATTTTTACAAATGTCCATCTTTTTAAATTGACACTTATGTAATTCACTGAATTTATAGAAAATGTTAAACAAAATAAACAAAACTCAAATCAGTGAAACAGAAAAAAGAACGAAAGCACATTTTATTGAGGTGGAAAATGAAATCGCTTATGGAGAATCAATAGTAAAGAAATCGAGAGCAGAAAACCTAATTTCTTTTCGTCATTTTACAATCGATGTTGCATATCTGGTTTTGGTGATTTGTGTAGTGGTGAAACTTAATTTTCTTTTGTGCATATGAAGTCTGAAAATAATTAAAATGAGTTGTAATATGTTAACTCTTCAACAACAATTATACTTTTAAGAGACCAACATTTGTATTCGTCATTTTACAACTGATAAAAATTGTAGTGTTGCAATATATTAAAAACATTTAATGAACAAACATTATTATTAAAAACTCATCAGCGCATGTGTACAGGTTATCATCTAGTGAAAAGGGTATTACGGGATAAAATGTGGGGTAAATATTAGTTATTTAATAACGTCAAAGTCAACACTATTTTTTTAATTTCTAGTCAAAATTTGGTTAGTGGTTCCCTAACAAAATCTTGTCTATCGAAGACTTACCATAAAAAAATTATTTACATATTGTTTTATTTTAAAACTAAGTTTTTTTCTCACAACTTCCCTCTAGACCTAGCTGCTCTTGAGGCTCCATCTATAAATGGATCGGTTAGTTGTGCTTGGAAATAACTATTCTTTCGTTAAAATTTAATAAGTAAAAAATTGAATTGCACAATCGTTTGGATGATACCCCTATTCGAAACTACACTAGGCGCTAGTCGGGCGGCAACTTCGGGCCTAGCGAGTTATCGAAAAATTAGAGAGTACTCGGAGATTACGTGGAGCCTAGTTTTAAATACAATTTAATATATTTATAATATATTTAGCTAATTTTAAACATGATGACACAAGTTCTTAGACATAATTATATAACTTTTTATATATAATTTTAAATAGTTTCTTTTTGATTCGTCGAACATTTGGATTATGGTGTGTTAGGTACTAAAAAATCTCTAAATGCAGTAGTTATGTGTTTGTTTTGGGTTTAATAGCTAATTGTAATTATTTAATAATGAATAATTACACAAAATCTGTCAATAATGAATAAAAAATAATCAACTGTCTTTCAAAAATAATCATCATGATACTAATAAAATCGAGTGCTTGCTCACATTTATTATTGAATTATATTGAAATGATCATCGACATCATCGCACAGTGTAGTGCTTTTGTCACGTGTCTTCCACTTATTTGGTTGCACTTGTTCGATTACTGTTCCTTACTGAGTTTAATATACTGCTTAATCCGTTCTGAATTTTCTTAACAAACAACTTTGCTGTTTTAGTATACGGATAAAGAATTCTGAAATGGTCGCAAGTTTTCATTATATTTTTGAGTCTTATTCTGTAGTCTCTTAAAACGTTTTGGGCGATTGTAAGCCATAATATAGATTTCTAGAATCAATAAAGCCCAAAAGCCCATTTAGACGAAAGGTTGTAGAACCGGAACGTTTACATTAGAATAAAAAAGAATTGTGCACTGGAGAAGTAAGGACTCCAAGAAGTAAATACTAGTATTAGATATCCAAAAATGTTTTGGAAGATGACTCCATTAGTATCTGATAATAGTTTAAACCATCGAAGAATGGAAAACGGGAGTCAAAAGAGTGTGTAAGTAGAGATGCCAGTGAAACTTTTTTTTTTTTGAGCACATAACGTTGCTGAAACTAAAATTGCAAAAGTCACAATTTTATATTCGCGGGAAAGGCTTTATATTCATCATAAGTTTTGTTTGTTTCCCAGGTGAGAGCAAAGAAGAAAGAATGATTAAAAAGTGAAAACTTACACGTTACATGTATCAATCACAGTTCTTGGACATGTCGAAAAGGAAGATTAGAACAAGTTTGCAGAGCTTGTGTAATTTAAGCGGAAGCAGTGACAGGGCAACTCTCCTTTGGCAAGTGACAGATCCAAACACACAAGAAAAGAGAGCAAATGGCACAGTCGCGTGCCAATAGAAAGATGCCCAATTAATACTCCTCTTATTGTTAATTTCTCCTCCTCCCTTGTGTTTTCTAGTTTTTGCTATGAGAGAAGGTTTGGTTGGTTACTCATGAACTCATGGGCTTAGTATATATATATATATATATATATATATATAAGTTCATAAAATTAAAAAATGGTGACATCTTGACTTTCGAGTGACTGAGAGAAAAGAAGAGATGCTTGGATGGGTTATTCCATGGATATCCATCCCCATTTTTCTTTTTTGAAGTGTTTGCCTTTTGATGATGCTCTGCTGCTTGTCATGTCTCTCTTAATTTTGCTTCATACTGATACTCCATTAGTATCTGATAACTAGTATGATTTTTTCCCTTGAAAAATAAAAGAATCTGGCTTTTTATTTGACTGAAGAATCTGTCTAGTAATGATGATTGTTAGAGTGCAAGAATTTGGTATAAAAGATAACGATGCCATATCCTTTTAAGGGGTTATTCCATGGATATCCACAAAATGAAAACGGATAGTTTCGACAAAAATGCAATCTCTTGAATTTTTTTTTTCTTGAAGAGCCAAAGTTGTAAGAGTTATTTGACTCGTTACAAAGTCATTCTTACTTCTTGTTTTGCACGTTGTCGAGCGATTTGCTGTTTCTCCCTTTTAGTTGCTGCTCAATTGCTCATATGTTCCTTGTATACTGCGTCACGAGACTTGTAGGCTTAGGTTTTGATTTTACATTCTATTTTCCATATAACCTTTTTCAAGAGATTGCCATGAAGAGCTGATAACATCTTGAACCAAATTGACTGATATATCAATGTATTTGTATCCAAATCTAAATCAAAATGAGATTGTTTTTTTTCTAAAAAGTCTCAAGTAACTGAAACATATGTAAAGCCCAAATAACTAAAACACAAAACCTCATGAAGCAAAGAAACAAAACTTCTTCAAGCCCAAACAGCTAAAAGGGACATCAAACCAGCACCAAGAACAAGAGAAAAACTACAAGCCAATTGTATTTTCATACTACTTTGAGCTTTGTGGTTCATAAAAAGTGGAGCTACCAAATCAACAAGTGCCATATAAATTAAGATTCCAGCCGCCGCAGCGTTAAGAAAACCAGACACTTTTAGTGCCATTGGGCTATTCTCATTGTAAATCTCAGCAACTCCAATACCAATTCCAATCCCTGCTGGTGCCGTGAGTGCGAAGAATAACACCATAATCCAAATTTTCTTAACTCCAAACTTTGCCTGCACAAAAACACAATGTTAATGCTTATCAGCCAGTCATAAAAACATAAATATGACAGAAAGAAAAAGAGAATTTAAAATTACCTCAGAGATGCAACCACCAAGACCAAAACCTTCAAAGAGCTGATGGAAAGTGATTGCTGCCAAGAGAGGCTTTATTGTGCTTACACTCGGAGATACTCCCAGAGATATCCCTATTATCACTGAGTGAACCACAATCCCCAACTCTAATATCTAATAACACCATGAGAAAAACAAAACAACATGTGTTTAGTACTACTTAATTGCTTTAGCAATTGTGTTTGTCTAGAACTCGATTTTAATGATTTTATTTACCTGTGTTACGATTCTTTTCCTCAGATCATCTTGAGGAACCAGAAAAGAGCCATGAGAATGTCCTTGTGAGGCATGAGTATGAGCAGAGCCAATATGAGAATGCTCCTCCTTATCTCCACCAGTACTCACCGGCAAGGTCTTCTTCTCCAACCGAGACCTGTTCAAGCACCCTGAAGCAAAAGACTCAATCAACATGGTCAAGATCGCTCCACCCATAGCGACTAGTCCCGTCATAGGAAAATCTCCCCACGGGGGCTCTTCTCCAAGGCACGGACTCGTGAGACTCTCGGTGGCATCTGGAAGGATGTGGACGAAACCAGTGGCTAAGATTACTCCTGCGGCGAATGCCTTCACAAACATGAAGAAGTTGCTCTCTGACTTGAGACCGAAGATAGATAAACATACTCCGAATACCCCGGCGACTAAGATGGAGAAGAAGGCTCCGATCTTGTACTTCAGAACCGTTGCCTTCTCCGCAGCGGAGGTTCTTCCATTGGAGCCACCACATTCGTTTTCTACCTCCGTGGCTGAGACAAGAAGAGGTAGAGTAACCAACAAGAAAACGAAAGCTAAATTTAGGGTTTTTGAGAAGCAGCCCATCTTTGGCACTTGATGTACACGTTAGGGTTTTGACTTTTTTTTCTCTTCCTTTGTGGGTTTGTAACAGTGAACAACTCACGCTGCTTATTTATAAAAGATTTTTGTTTACAGAGGTTTATCTGAGGTATAGAATTTGTTTGATAGGTTAGAGATATTATGCCCTAAAGATGAGAGAATGTGTGTAATCTTGAAGAGACAATGTCGATATGAACATAATTAACAATGTTGTTTTCAAATTTTATTTGGAAAAGTTTTCTGTTGAGACTAGAAGCTATTATTCGGAGATGACGACATATTTAGTGTATAAATGTCGTTATTACTTATTAGTTTCTGGTCAAAAAAGGAAAATGTCGTTATTACTTATTAGTTACTGGTAAAAAAATGGAAAAGAAATAGCATAACTTAGGCGTGTTGTAATTAAACTTAACGATTTAGAACTGTAAGTATCTGTATATTATTAATGAATAAGTGTTTCTTTTATATAGGTGTTACAATAGAGATAAATAGAAATAAAATAATAGGAAAGATTACAAATCATAAACATAAACGAATTAGAAAATATGCAAGTTGTAGCCGCCTCTCTCTCCTCTCTAAGTCTCGCGGCCGCCTCTCTCTCTCTAGGGTTGTGCCGTCTCTCTCTCTAAGTGTATGGACCGGTTATGGACCGGGCCGGTTATGGACATCCACCAATTGATTTATAACACTCCCCCTTGGATGCCATAACCATACAGGGATTTTAATACGCTTAATGTTGTCTCATTAAAACCTTATCAGGAAAACCCAGTGGGACAAAACCATGATGAAGGAAAAAGAGTACAACACGTACTATTCCCCCTGATGTGAATCTCAGTGGAGGTCCTTAAGCCTACGCATCCCAATCTGATGTGTGAGCTTCCTTAACGTGCAGTTAGGAAATGCCTTGGTGAATAGGTCAGTTGAATTGTCACTAGATCGTACTTGGACGACCTGGACCTCACCGGCTTTCTAAAGCTCGTGAGTGAAGAAGAACTTAGGCAATATGTGCTTCGTCCTATCACCTTTTATGTAACCGTCCTTGAGCTGAGCAATGCACGCAGCATTGTCCTCATACATCACGGTTGGCTTTTTGCACTCGGCCATCCCGCAATCAGCTCGGACATATTGGGTCATCGACCTCAACCAAACACACTCGCGGCTGGCCTCATGTATGGCTAAGATTTCCGAGTGATTAGATAAAGTGGCCGTGATGGTTTGTTTCATGGAACGCCATGATATGGCCGTACCTCCATGTGTAAAGACATATTATGTCTGTGATCGAGCTTGATGTGGATCTGATAAATAATCAGCATCAGCAAAGCCAACTAAACCATATTTGTTATGGTTAGTATAATATAGACCCAAGTCTTTCGTTCCTTGCGGGTAACGAAGAACATGTTTGATCCCATTCCAATGCCTCTGGGTCGGACAGGAGCTAAACCTAGATAGTAGGTTCACGACAAAGCTTATATCAGGCCGTGTGTTAGTTGCCAAGTATATTAAAGCTCCTATGGCACTGAGATATGGCATTTCAGGACCTAGGTCATCTTCATCGTCCATCTTGGGACGGAATGGGTCAGTGTCAGGCCGAGAGACCTCACGACCATGGGACTGGTCAGAGAATGGCAATCGGCCATATTGAATCTCTTGAGTACCTTTTCAGTGTATGCCATCTGATGCACAAGGATCCCATCATTTATGTACTCAAGCTGTAATCCCAAACATAATTTTGTTTTCCCGAGATCTTTCATCTCGAATTCTTTCTTAAGGTATTCAACCGTTTGGGAAATTGTATCCAGAGGTTCCTAGGATATTCAGATCATATATTTCGATGATTATCAATATTGTTCTCGAGAACTTGTTGTACATTCAGCTCAATACCCTCTAGTACTTTCATTATCCAGTGGACCATATAAATATGCAGTCACTACGTCAGTTTGCTGCCAGTCTAATTTTCTCTCTTATATAGCCAGACTTATGAAAAATCTTAAAAATAGTTGCATCCACCACATGGGAGTATATCTCCTCATAATCTATTACTGTCTTTGTGAGAATCCTTGTGCAACATTAGCTTTATATCTCACGATTTCTATTCCTCACAAGGCCCATTTATATCCACTGGTTTTAACATCATATGGCGTCTTAATCATATGGCCAAATACGTCTTTCTTCTTTAAACTATTTAACCCCATGTTTCCATTCAATCTGTTCTACGAGTGCGCACTCTTATATTGACGTGGTTTCATGATCCTCGCTTATATCATCTTATGTCGACATTCCTTATTGTGTTCCATTATGTTCCAGACATGATATAATCGATTGAGATTCATTATTATCAGGACCTTTTGGAACTTATTGGTCTATCTTGTATAGACTCTGTTACAACTTGACTGTGTCTCTCTTGGACATCAATTTAGTTGGTGCTTTACAAGCTGGTTTATATATGACTTAGTCATTCTTTTTCGGGTCAACAAATGTGTCTGGCATTTGATTAGCTAGCTTTGTAAATGTATAATCTTTGGACGTCTATTTCACATTATTTAGTCTGAGGATCTTGCCAAGACAATGATGGTCGATGCCATTATGTTTCTCTTAAAAGCTTATTATTTTCTCCTCCTAATGTTGGATAGTCGGATCCATTAAACTTTGCAATCCGTGTTCTTGGCCACTAAATAGATCACCCATATTTGGCTCAAGGTACTTCATTATTTGTGTGAGATTCATATCCAACATATATCCCCATCCTCATCCTCTTCTAAGGATCCATCTTAGACGGCACATATATTTGTGGTGGCTTATCCAAATATCTCAAGATGTTATATGTCTGGCTCGTGACCCGTAATAAATTTGAGATGGGAATATCTATGCTCATTTAATCGTCTGATGCTTATTAGTTAAGATGCATGTAAATTCGTGTGTCCCCAAGACTTGGACTGAGAGTTTGGACCTATGGGTAATGGCCAATAGAGATTTATAAAAGGATTCAGCCAAGCTATATATAGTATGGACATGTGCGGATTTGTCCTTATTACCCCCTCATGGACATACTATAATCTTTAAGTGCTTTGGGACATCATGGCCTAATGAGTTTCCCTTGTGTTCATGCTACACACGTGAGATTCTATGGGATAACTCTTTGTGCCCTTTCCAATATCAATTTCGCATCATGTTTTGGACCAGGATGACCAATCCGGTCATACCATAAAGTGTATAATTTTGTGGATAAACCATTCTGGTTACCATGACTATTGCCTCTATCATACTGATCTTGGCATAGTCTAGATCAATAGAGAATGCATGTATAGTTTTTTAGGACTCATTATGGCCTTGGGCGATTTTATACATATATCTGAAGGAACTCTTTGTTTCCTTCGCCCATTGTTTCAATATGGAAACCATTCATTCTTATATCTCTATATAATCTCAATGGGTTTTTCTGGGTGAATATAAAGCATCTAAATGCTTGCCCTTATACATATTTTGCCATAGCCCTTAATGTGTACCATACCCGCAAATCATATTGGCGTTTTCAAAAAAATCATTCATTCCTTTTATTAAGTTTTAATAAAACAAGTTCATAGAAATGAAATACATAGAAATGAAAAACATCAAAACAACGAACATAGAATTTAGATTACAAATGTCGAAATCAATCTTCAGTTTTTTTTTTAGACAATCTGAACTTTCATAATCCATAAGATCGTCCTTCTCATGATTGAAGTCGTTTTCATCATCTTGGTAAGTCATATGGACTTCAGGATTCTTTCCTTTCAAGCACTCTTGATAGAGGTCAACTAGATGCTTGGGAGTCCTACAAGTCTTAGCCCAATGATTGCTCATTCCACATCTATGGCACATGTATTTCTCTGATTTAATCGAATGTTGGGGTTTAAAAGAAGATCCACGGCCACGACCATGGCCTCGTCCAAATGAGCCACGGTCCCGTCCATGGCCTCGACCATTTCCTCGCCCGCGGCCAAAGGATCTTCGGCCGCGGCCACGTCCGTTCGATTTGTCTCGACCACGGCCATGCTGGCCGTTTCCTTGGACGTGGTTGGACTCTTTATTTTCCTCTGTAGCGTGTGCATCAGGTAGTGGAGCTGATCCAAGTGGTTGTTGGACCCGAATATGACCCTCAGGTGAGGTACCGATAAGCGTGAGCTAGCATGTGGGTTGCGATAAGCCCATCATAACAAAGGGAGCTGAAAGCCGAGCTGACGACTGGACCTGGGAGACATCATAGCAGAGGTCACGACAGAAAGTGAGCTAACACCTTAAGAGACTCGGTCAAGAGGAGCCTAAAGCGAGTTCCGTAATTGAAGCCGAATATCTCGGAGAACAGTTGAAGGGTTGCCAACGAAACCTAGACTATATAAAGACGGAGAAGATAAAAGACAAGTCATCTCTTTTCCATATATCAACTTTTGTACTAGATTAAAAGCATTACGTATTCTTTAGTAATCATCTCAAGATACATTCCTTTGTATTCATCATCTTTCAACTCATCAATAAAATCATATTCATTCTTCAAGTTTATTTACGGGATTCAGCCCACGATTCTCATTCATCTCTCTTGACCTAACCTAAATCTAAGAAGTGAAACCTTGTCTCTCACAATTGGCGCCGTCTGTGGGGACAAATAATCGAATCCCTTTCTCTAAAGCTTAAAGGATGAATCCATTAGACGGAACGAATCCATCTAACCCCGATCAATCGAACCAGAGCAATAGCTCACCGAATCGCACTGCTCCGGGGGCAAATAACCCGAGAGCCTCCGGAGGGACCAACTCTGGGTCCTCAGCCCTCAATAACCCATCGCATCAATCCGCTCCGAACCAAACGGAAGATCAGCTTTCTGAGATCCGTCGGATGATGCTCCAGTTAGTGGACAAAGCTCAAGAGACCGAGCGAACGGTGCAACAGTTAGCCGAACGGCAGCAACAGTTCGAAGAGATAACCAGATCTCAATCCGCAACGACCCAACCGTCCGTCCACCAGGGAAGAGGAGTCACTTTCCATGAACGGTTAGCTGACCCTTCCTTCCCTAGAGAGCGCCTGAACTTCTCCCCTGATAGCCCAGGTGCAGAAGGGCAGGAACCTGCTTTCCAAACGCCTCGCGCTAGGACAGCTCCTGCGTTTACCCCTCCTATCACCAGCACCATGGGGAGCAATGTAGCTACAACTAGCTCCATGCCTGATCGAAACACCGGTGGGAGCACCCGTTTGCCTCCACCGCCACCTCCTTCCGGGTCTGGAGCAGGAACCAACATACCGTCCGGGGCCAGAACATCAGCTTCAGTGTTTCAAGCTAGGGTTTCAACCCCAAGCACAGACGAATACCAAAGGACGGATGCTGATCCTGCAGCTCTCCGCACTAACCTCGCTCGGAGCCTAAGGACCAATGAGCGACCTATTTCGCCAGCTAGCTGGGAAGACGACCGAGCTCGGTCTCACCAGGAACCTGCTCGCCGAGTATCTGATAATGACCCAAATGTCCTTCCCTTCGAGGGACCTGACGCAATTCGCAGGTACATGGAGCGAACCCACGCAGCTCTCCAGAAATTGGGAGCTCAAGTTCACAAGGTAACGAGCTCAGCTCCCGAAATCGAGAGCTTAATTGAGGAGACTCGTGGAACTCCGTTCACCGATAGAATTGCCAACTCTTACATAAGAGATACTCGAAAAATTAAGATTCCTGAATACGATGGGAACGCAGACCCAAAGGCCTATTTAAGAGCCTTCCGATTAGCTATCGTTAAAGCTCACTTCACAAAGGAAGAGTGTGATGCAGGATATTGCAGAACATTTGCCGAAAACCTGATCGGAACAGCTCTCGAATGGTTCTCCAGCCTCGAGCCGAACTCTATAGACAGTTTCGATCAATTGGCTAACGCCTTTATGAAGCAATATTCAACTCACATCCTGAAACAAGCGTCTGAGGCTGACCTCTGGAAGATCAGACAAGGACTGGGAGACTCACTGCGAGTCTACATCGAAAAGTTCAGAGCAGTAAGAACTAAACTCTCGAATCCCAACGATCAGGTAGCCATTGAGGCTCTTAGGAGAGGTCTCTGGTATAAATCAGGTTTCTTCTCGGAGCTAACGCTAAATCCCCCTCCAACTATCGACGACGCCCTCCATAAGGCCTCTAGATACATTACCTTGGAGGAGGAAATGGCAGCATTAGATAAGCTCCACAGAAAACCCCAGAGTCACCCGAAAGGCGAAGCCTCCGATGGAAAGGGACCTCACAAAAGAGGTAGCTCCCGAAATAATCAGACCCAGGGAGAACATTCTTACGTAGTCGAGGAAGACAAGGAAGAAAAACCTGTCGCCGCGACAGCTAAAGCCCCCTGGTCCAAAGGTTATGACGAGAGCAAACATTGCTCTTACCACGATCGAAAGGGACATTCAACCGAAGAATGTTGGGACCTCCAACGACAACTGGCTGCTAAATTCGCAGCCGGAGAAATAAAAGATGTGGACCTCAAAAAGCCACAACCTTATCAGAAGAGAGGTCCCAGAGATAGCTCTCCAAAACGCGAGAGGTCACCTGAAAAAGAAACAGACTCACCACCCCCAGCTCCCAAAAAGAGAGTCGATATGATCCTTGGAAAGTTTCCACAAGGAAAAAGCCTACAAATCGAGGCCCTCTTGAGTAAACCACCTCCCCAATCGAGCCCTGGCTCAAGGATCGATTACATCCTTGGAGGGTCCGATGTGTGTCAAGACTCCGTTAACTCTATTAAAAGTCACGTACGGAAAGCTGTGTCAAACACTCAGTCCAAACCGACCAAGCCTGAGTCTAACACTAAGATCTCTTTCTGGGAGAGTGAGACATTAGACCTCGATAGACCTCATGACGATGCCCTTGTCATAACATTAAATATAGCAGGGTACGAGGTACCTAAGCTCATGATCGACACCGGAAGCTCCGTCGATCTTATTTTCTACAACGCACTAAAGGGAATGGAAATAGACGACTACGAAATTGTCGACCAGAAATCCAACCTCGTAGGTTTCTCAGGTGAAACAGCCACCTCATTGGGAACAATTAAGCTCCCAATTATAGCTGGCGGAGTCATGAAAATGACCAACTTCATAGTTGTCGACAAACCATCCCCTTTCCACGCAATCCTCGGAAGGCCTTGGATTCATAAGATGAAAGCAGTAGCTTCAACTTATCACCAATGCGTGAAATTTCCAACAACCAACGGAATAGCTACCATACACGGTAGCCAAAAGATTTCAAGGATCTGTTACCTGGGAGGATTCGAGATCATAAAAGAATCCCCCCAATAGCAATTACAGATCCAGGAGAGTCGCGAAATGCAACGAAATATCCGAGGTCCCCCTAAGAACCTCACCGAAAAAGTTAGCATCGACGACTCAAATCCTGAGAAACAGGTGAGCATCGGATCCGAGCTACCTCTCGAAACCAAAAAGGAGCTCGTCGAATTCCTAAAACAGAATATCAAAACCTTTGCATGGACCACCAGCGACATGAAAGGCATAGATGCAAATGTCACCACTCATAAGCTCAATGTAGACCCTACTTTTAAACCGATCAAACAGAAACGTCGTAAGCTAGGTCTAGAAAAAGCCCAAGCTGTCAACGACGAGGTCGATCGACTAACAAAGGCCGGGTCCATCCGAGAGGTACAATACCCCGATTGGCTAGCTAACCCAGTGGTAGTAAAAAAGAAGAATGGGAAATGGAGAATCTGTGTAGACTTCACCGATTTAAACAAAGCCTGTCCTAAGGACAGCTTCCCGTTACCTCATATCGATCGTTTGGTCGAAGCAACGGCTGGACACCAGCTCTTGTCCTTTATGGATGCCTTTTCAGGATATAACCAGATTATGATGGATCCTGAGGATCAAGAGAAAACCGCATTCATAACTGAACGAGGAACCTATTGTTACAAGGTCATGCCGTTTGGTTTGAAAAACGCGGGAGCTACCTATCAAAGGTTAGTAAATAAAATGTTCGCTGGACAACTCGGAAAAACCATGGAAGTCTACATCGACGACATGTTAGTCAAATCCTCAAAGGGGGAGGACCACATCTCCCATCTAAGAGAATGTTTCGAAATCCTCAACAAATACGACATGAAGCTAAACCCAGCTAAGTGTACCTTCGGAGTACCTTCCGGCGAATTCCTAGGTTACCTCGTAACCGAAAGAGGCATCGAAGCCAACCCGAAACAAATAGCGACATTCCTGGAAATGCCATCACCTAAAACGACCAGAGAGGTACAAAGATTGACCGGACGGATCGCAGCACTAAATCGATTCATCTCCAGGTCCACCGATAAATGCCTTCCATTCTATAAACTTCTGAAAAATAATAAGAAGTTCTTATGGGATGAAAAGTGCGAAGAAGCCTTCAAACAGCTGAAGGCTTACCTCTCGGAACCTCCGATACTATCCAAACCTGTAGTAGGAGAACCACTGTACCTGTACCTCGCCGTGTCGGCAGCTGCAGTCAGCGGAGTGCTAGTACGAGAGGAACAAAACGAACAGAGACCTGTCTATTATACTAGCAAAAGCTTAATAGACGCCGAGACGAGATATCCCACCATGGAAAAACTAGCCCTAGCAGTCGTGACAGCTGCCAGGAAGCTGCGACCTTATTTCCAATCGCACTCGATCATCGTAATGACCTCACAACCATTACGGACGATTCTGCATAGCCCTAGCCAATCCGGACGATTAGCCAAATGGGCTATAGAGCTCAGCGAGTACGACATCGAGTACAGACCCCGAGCAGCAGCAAAAGCTCAGGTCCTCGCCGATTTCGTTATTGAGCTAGCATCCGAACATCTAGACCAGGAAACAGAGGTTCCGAAATGGAGCCTATACGTGGACGGAGCCTCGTCAAGGCAAGGCTCCGGTGTCGGTTTAAGACTAACCTCCTCAGCCGGAGAAACCATCGAACAATCCTATAGACTTGGATTTAACGCTTCCAACAACGAGGCCGAGTACGAAGCACTAATCGCTGGATTAAAGCTCGCCCTGAGCCTCGGAATTCGGGAGCTAAACGCCTACAGCGACTCGCAGCTGGTAGCTAGCCAGTTTCACGGGGAATACGAAACAAGGGACGAAAGAATGGGGGCATACCTCGAGGTCGTCCTAAACCTCACAAAGCAGTTTGACAAGTTCGAGCTAACGAGGATCCCACGAGGGGAGAACTCCTCAGCAGACGCGCTCGCCGCATTAGCTTCCACATCCGACCCTCTCGTAAAACGAATTATACCCGTGGAAGGAATCGAGAAGCCAAGTATCGACATAGCTACCAAGGCTGAGATGGATAGCAAACCAAAGGAAAAAATAGAGGATAACAGCCTCCCGACGGTAGCTACCCAAGTTTTCACGACATTCTGGTTCCCGAAAACTAGAACACGCAGCTTTAGAAAGCACACCTCCAGGAAAGCAACCCAGAACCCGGAAAACAACGACAAAAGTGAAGGTACTCACCGAAGTTCAGACTCCCTAGAGCCTAACTCTACGAGTACCTCCGGGGGCACCATCCAGACCTCGGAGCCACTTGTCTATAAAGTCCAAACAAGAAGCCGCACCGCTCTTAAAAACGCATCTAGGAACGCTACACAAACCACAGGGGATAACGAGGAAATTGGAGATATTCCTCAGAACCCAGAACCTACTCCAACGAATATCTCCGGGGGCACCACGGCACCAGGTCCCGAACAGGAATCTCCCTCCTCTCTTCACAACAAAGTTGTAGGGAGAGAAGACTGGAGAATACCGATCATGGATTACATCCTAGAGGGAAAAATTCCACCCAACAAGTGGGAGGCTCGAAAACTCAAAGCTTTAGCAGCAAGATACTGTATAATCGAGTCAGCCCTCCACAAACGAAGTGTCTCCGGACCTTACCTAAAATGCGTTCACGGCCTAGTAGCTATGAAACTCATGAAGGAAATGCACGACGGTTCCTGTGGAAACCATTCCGGAGGCAGAGCCTTAGCCATCCGAATAAAAAGACAAGGCTACTTCTGGCCTACCATTATCGCAGATTGTGAGGTCTACTCCTCATCGTGCGACAAATGCCAAAGGCATGCACCGATCATACACCAACCAGCGGAAAAGCTGTCTAACATATCAGCTCCCTACCCATTCATGAGGTGGTCTATGGACATTATAGGTCCATTAGTACCTTCAGGGAAAGGAAAGAAGTTACTAAACCTCCTGGTCCTAACCGACTACTTCACGAAATGGATTGAAGCTGAAGCTTTCCAACAAATAAACAGATTCGAGGTCGAAGGATTTGTTTGGAAAAACATCGTATGCAGGCATGGCGTCCCATACGAAATCGTAACCGACAATGGAGGACAGTTCATATCCCACGACTTCAAAAGTTTCTGCGATAAATGGAACATCCGCCTCACCTTCTCATCACCTCGGCGACCTCAAGGGAACGGACAGGCGGAGGCTGCCAACAAATCAGTTTTAGCAAACCTCAAGAAACGCCTAGGAGCCCAAAAGGAGCTTTGGTCGGAAAAACTACCCGAAGTACTATGGGCCTGCCGAACCACCCCACGAAAAGCTACAGAGGAAACTCCCTTCTCCTTAGCTTATGGGATGGAAGCTGTCGTCCCAGCAGAAACCACCGCAGGTAGCCTCAGACGGGAGCTCTGCACCTCAAATCCCGCAGCTAATAACCAGCTCCTGATGGATAGCCTCGACTTGATCGAGGAAAGACGAGACCAAGCCTTGCTTCGCATTCAAAATTATCAGCAAGCAATGGCACGACACTACAATTCCAAAGTAAGGCCCCGACAGTTCGCCGTAGGGGACCTAGTGCTTAGGAAAGTGTTCGAAGGAACAAAGGAACCGGGAGCTGGAAAGTTAGGAACCAACTGGGAAGGACCCTACCGAATTATCCACATAGTACGACCCGGAGTTTACAAACTCCAGAAGGTACGAACCGGGGTACCTGAAATCCGATCGTGGAATGCCACGAACCTCAAAAGATACTATCATTAGGTACCTAAAACCCCTGAACTACGTTTGGCTTGATCCCTTGACTGGGTACGTAGGCAACTCCGTCATGAGTGCAGCCCCAACCTCTTCTCACCAACCTCCTCACCTAAGCCAAAGGGGCAGGTGTTACCAAGAACACTTAGCCTAAAAATAGTTACTGTGTAAATAATCTGAATCATGTATTCTCTGATATCTGATATTAATAAAACGATTGATTCAGTTTCATAAACATCAAAGGTCTTAAAACCCTCCAAGAAAATTTAGGTCCCCCTAAATCGGGACCTAAGCTCAACAATCTCGAATACATTCAGGTCCCTGAAAACCTGAACCTAAGGTCTTAAAATCCTTAATACACCCAAAGGTCTTAAAATCCTTAATACACCCAAAGGTCTTAAAATCCTTAACATAAACTAAGGTCTTAAAATCCTTAACAATCAGCAAGGTCCTAAAATCCTTAACAATCAACCAGGTCCTAAAATCCTAATCAAAACCAAAAGGTCTTGAAACCCTTATCAAAATCGAAAGGTCTTAAAATCCTAAAGAATCAGGAAAATCCCGAAATTCCTCAATTCCATCCGTTAAACTTCAAAGGCCTCGAAGTCCTTCGAATTAACTCAGGTCCCTATGAATCTAAATCCAGGTTCCTACGAACCTGAACAACCAGGTCCCAGAACCTTTCGAATCGGACTCAGGTCCCCGAGCTAAAATCAAGAACTTCTCTTTAAGGTTATCACGACCGAATATCCATTAAGCTAAATGCTTATCATAAATTAAGACTAAAGGTCCTAATCCGACTCAACGATGACAGCACACAACTCATCTGAGATTCGCAATCACTATGATTAAATGAAACGAGGTTAAGTTCAAAAACTTAAAACAGAAATAATAGCCACGATTTAAACATAAGAAAGGGTTTAAAAGCCTCCCCAGGCTATTGAAATCCAGCAAGTGTTAAGGTTTAAAGGCCTCCTCAGGCACTAAGTCATAATGCATAACGAAACAAAGCCCTTAGGCCGAAGTCTTAAAAACACAAAACATAAAGCTAAAAGAGCCGTAGCTCTCAATCTTCCTTCTCTTCCTGAATCGGATCACCAGCACCGGCAGGAACTCCCTCATCGACCACATTGCCATCACCTCCTATTGCTGCCTCGACTGGAGCTAAGTCAGGAGCCATCAAACCCAAATTAGAGCCATACTCCCCAGAAAAGGATGGATTAAACATGTTAATCTCGAAAGTACCTGAACTCTCCGAGATCTGGGGAAGAGGAAGCTTGCTGACCGAGAAGTCAGAGACTTGAGCCTTCTCATACGCAGTTGTCGCTTCTGGTAATAAGGCCACCAATTGGTTGTACTCCTCTTCAACGCTTTGGATCTTGTTGTTCAGCATATCCTTCAAGAGGTCGGCATTAGCTTGGAGCTCCTGAGCGTACACCAAGGCGTTGACCTCATCTTTCTTCCTAGCAAACTTCTCCTTAACACAGACCAGGATCTTGCCGTAAGCTTCGGCGACTTCTTTCTTCCCTTCCCTGACAGCCAGCTTGACTTCAGCTTCCTTGTTCTTCTGGCTATCCTGGGATGAGGCAATGAGCTCACGTACTTGATGCTCAGCTATCTTTCGAGCAGCCTCCAAATCATTGATCCTCCTGCTCTTCACCTGGATATCGAGCTTTTGACTCTCGATCTCTCCTTGCTGAGCATCGGCCTTCGAGCCTAGCCTCGTCACTTCGGCTTCGAGTTCAGAAATTCGAACCCGGGCTTGGTCAAGATCGGCTTTGGCTGCCTTAACCATCTCGGTAACCTCAGCAAGTTCACCAGCATTGGGGGCAGCACACAGAGCATTCTCAAACCTGAGCTGGGCCCTGTTAACAGCCCCAGCCAACTGCAATAAATCCAAAAAATATATATATCATCGTCTCCAAAGAATGTAAACAAAGAACAGATAGAGATCACGTACCTGACCCATACAGTGAGCAATATCGAGATACTCATCTCGGTTAGTCAGGTCCTTGAGCGCTGGAAGGGGACATCCCACGCTCTTCAGGTGCCTCATTATCGCAGCTAGGCCCCAAGAGTCGTCCAGGATCGACCCAGGCTTCGAATGGGTAAAGCTCCACCCAACAGTCCCTCCTCTAGAGGACGAGGAAGAAGAACGGGTGGGAGCTCCGCCCTGATCGGTCCTGGGCCTCTTGTGTCTCGACGGCTCGACCTCAGAGGTACCCTTCGGAGCCTGGTAGTCAGCCTCCGGCACCTGGACCTCAGGGAGAGGAGCAGCATCCTGAGCTACAACCTCAGTTGGAGTAGTCTCGACAACAGGTTTGGATCCTCCGTCGTCCAAAACTTCCTTCATTGAGATAAGGAACGATCCTCCTTGGTTCCTGTCGCTTCCACGAGAAGCACTGGCAGCTTTAGAGGGGTTACCCCTAGAACGGAATGATGGTCGCAGAGTCATGTCACCTGGCTGAGACTTTTCAGTTCCCGAAGCACTAGCACCAGTTGAGATCGATACAACTGAATCGCCTGCCGAAACTGGAACAATGGAAATCCTTAAGTTTAAAAACTTCAAAGCGATAAAATCATTAAAAAGGTTCGAACAAGAACTTACTCTCAAGGTTCTCAGCAGGAATGGGATCTTGGAAAGAGGCGTTGTAGGTATCTGGGAATCTGGCTGCACTTATTCGAGAAGTGGTGTAGGCTACCCAGGTACAGGGACTCTGCTGCAACTTGCGGTATAGAGCCCTGGTGAGCTTGGTAGAGAGCTTCGGAGGATCTTCGATTTCTGCAAGTAAATCAGAGCAAAAAGGTTACTCGGCCATAAATGAATAAAACGGAAAAAGCATATCCCTAGAATTCCTAACCAGATGGATTAGTCCAAGTGACCCTAAGGTTCCGACCCACAGGAACCGTCGAAGGATCAACTTTAACGTAAAAATACTTCTTCCTCCAGTCATCATCACTACTAGAGAATCTGAAGATAACATGATTGGGACGACTAGGGAGGTAGTAGGTCCCGGTACCACCCTCCTTAGAGGCGCTTTCCTTCAGGGAAAAGAGGCTCATAAGTTCGGTAAGACCGACGCTAACCCCCTCCTCTTTGGACCTAGTGATAAAGCCGTTTATCACCCGGATAACCGAGGGACAGAGTTGGGAAAGGGCTAACTGATAATGATCTAGTAGATCAAGCAGTAGGGTCGGAAGAGGAAATCTCAAGTGAGACTTGGAGATGTACTTCTCATGGCAACAGAACCAACCCTCCGGAGCGGTCTCGGGGGTTTCGTCGGAATTACAGGCACGGCCAAGCTCCTTTTGGCCGAGAGCTTGAACCATGAGGTTAACCACGTCTTGATTTTTCAGCAACGAAGGCGAGTGAGGACTGCTCCCGCTAGAATCGTCTTTCTTCTTCCGTTTAGAAACTCTGGTCGCGATTGCCTCCCTGGCTGTCTTTTTCCCCTTCCTCATCTTGGCTCCGACTTCTTGCTTAACTTTCAGTAGTTTAGCTCCAGAAGCAGAGGGAGGCATCCCGGATTCCCCGGAACCTTCTTTCGGATGATCCATAGTATGGGAAGGTTAAGGAGAAAATCGATTGCAAGGTTTGGGAGAGAATTTGCAGAGAAAAGTAACGAGGAAGATAAAAAAAATCGCAGTAAAATAAAGAGAGAGGAGAGAAGTTACCTTGAAAACCGAACGGAGGCGTGGAGAAAGTGGGAGGCTAGCAGTTAATGTTCACCGCTTTATATCCCATCACCTCTCGAGATTCGGAAAAGTCATTTCAAACCCTCTCCATCTGAACCGTAGATTCTGCCAAACGTAATAAAGACCGTTAGATCGAGTAAGCTGAATCTAAATAGGATAAGAACTAATCATTATCTTAACGAAAAGATAAGATCGATAGCTAGATTCTAGCTTCCGAGACAAAGGATTTTATTCGGAAGCTGGGGGCAACTGTTGGACCCGAATATGACCCTCAGGTGAGGTACCGATAAGCGTGAGCTAGCATGTGGGTTGCGATAAGCCCATCATAACAAAGGGAGCTGAAAGCCGAGCTGACGACTGGACCTGGGAGACATCATAGCAGAGGTCACGACAGAAAGTGAGCTAACACCTTAAGAGACTCGGTCAAGAGGAGCCTAAAGCGAGTTCCGTAATTGAAGCCGAATATCTCGGAGAACAGTTGAAGGGTTGCCAACGAAACCTAGACTATATAAAGACGGAGAAGATAAAAGACAAGCCATCTCTTTTCCATAAATCAACTTTTGTACTAGATTAAAAGCATTACGTATTCTTTAGTAATCATCTCAAGATACATTCCTTTGTATTCATCATCTTTCAACTCATCAATAAAATCATATTCATTCTTCAAGTTTATTTACGGGATTCAGCCCACGATTCTCATTCATCTCTCTTGACCTAACCTAAATCTAAGAAGTGAAACCTTGTCTCTCACAGTGGTCTCATCTGACTATTTCTCATTAGTAATTCATTGTTCTGCTCAGCGAACAAGAGACAAGAAATAATATTAGCATAGGTTTTGAAACCTTTCTCTCGGTACTGTTGTTGTAACAGAACATTGCTTGCATGGAAAGTGGAAAAGGTTTTCTCAAGCATATAATGTTCCGTAATACTTTCACCACACAATTTCATTTTAGAAACAATCTTAAACAGTGCAGAGTTATATTCGTCCACAGACTTATAGTCTTGGATCCTCAGATTCGTCCAATCAAACCGAGCTTTTGGTAAGATCACCGTTCTCTGGTGATCATATCTCGATTTCAATTCATTCCAAAGATCTAGTGGATTCTCAATGGTTAGGTATTGATCCTTGAGACTCTCAGCTAGATGATGACGAATGATCAAGATGGCTCTGTAACGATCATTTTCATTGGCATTATTGTTCTCGGTGATACACTCACCGAGTCCCTTGGATTTCAGGATGATCTTAGCATCGAGCGCCCACTGAAGGTAATTGTCTCCAGATAGATTTAGGGCAGCGAAATCAAGGTTGTTGATTTTCGACATCTGAAGTTATAGATTAATATTTTTAGATCTTTTAGGAATAGTTTTTAATGTTTAAACGATTAGGGTTTTATGTTCAAACAATCAAACAAGCCTTCACAGCCAAGATCAATGCCTCATGGCCAATGAGCAAGCCGCACGGCCATGGATGCAAACTAGTTCGTTTTTATGCATTTAGTTTGTCGTGTAATTGCAATCCTAACATGGTTTGTTTCTATCAGTTCATGATGCAATCAAAACAAGCAAACCTATCGGCCAAACAAAGATCAAGCCACACGGCTATTTGATTCAATTCAACACTATTCCTAGAATAAGTTCTAAGTGTAATTGCAATCAATCAATGTGATTAAGTTATGGTATGAATGCAACAAGGCCATACGGCCACGAGTATGATCAAGTCTATAACAGTTTAACCTAATATGTAGTTTCAGATTTTGATTTTAAAATAATCTAAACTATGTCATTAGGGTTTTAGTTTAAATAAGCCAAACAATCAGATTCGAGTTTCAACAATCCTAACAATAGTTCTAGGTGATCAAATCAACCAATCAATGTTCAATTTCAAACAATCAAAATCGATTTTCAGAATTAGGGTTTTAGGGTTTTAGGGTTTCGATTTTATTAACAAGCAATTTCAATTTCAGAATGATCAAATTCAATCTCAATCAATCAATCAATCAGTTTTAATTAATCAATAGTTTTCGAATTAGGGTTTAGGGATTTCGAAAATTTGATCTTAGATCAAAGGGATTTGATTTGAGATTCAAAACCTTTAAGGTTCTGATTTTAATTGATCAATGGATCAATCTCGATTTTTAGGGTTTGGAGACCGTACTTATAGAGCTTCAATTTACTCGCTTAGGGATTGATCTATTATCCTATAGCTTTCATCTTAGAGATTATATTTTAGGGTTTCATTCTTTACAATCAACCAAATTCGATTCATTATGTTCTTAGAATTCGAAATACCTTTAGTTTAGTTGTTTGTAGAAACCGGACCACCAAGAATGAAACTCGAGCTTAGACATGATCGGGACGTGAGCTGGCTGGGACGCGAGCTGGCCTGAAACGCGAATGGATTGAGGTTGGAGACGCGAGCTGCTTCTATCGGATCGCGAGCTGTCCTTGATGTAGGATGGAGCTGAGTTCGTCTAGGATCAGGAACGCCTTGGGGCTGGATCTGATCAGGTGGACACGAGCTGGAACGGAGTTGCGAACGGATTAGGGTTCGTCGGTATCGTCGGGTTTGGATTAGGGTTCCAAAGCAGATCGGCGCGCACTGTATCTGTGCGTGAGGACGTGTCGGTGGTCAGATCGGCAAGCGGTTTGCACTGACTGATTCGTCTCGGCCAGGGCTTCGATTTGATATCTTGATCGTTTCCTGGGTCCTCACGGTTTGGGAAAACGGCATCTTCGAAGTTCCGAGGCAGATTCCTTTTCATTTAGGGTTTTAGGGTTTTAGCAATTTGGTTTTAGGCTCAGAGTGTTAGAGGCTATCGTGCTGATAACGTGTTATAAACTTAAAGATTTAGAACTGTAAGTATCTGTATATTATTAATGAATAAGTGTTCCCTTTATATAAGGGTTACAAGAGAGATAAATGGAAATACAATAATAGGAAATATTACAAATCATAAACATAAACGAATTAGGAAATAGGCAAGTTGTAGCCGCCTCTCTCTCCTCTCCAAATCTCGCGGCCGCCTCTCTCTCTAGGGTTGGGTCGTCTTTCTTTAAGTGTATGGACCGGGTCGGTTATAGACGGATCGGTTAGAAACATTCACCGATTGATTTATAACATTCAATTCGTATTTAATGCAAATATATTTTGACTATTTAATAGCCTAAAAGCAAACACGAGTGGTGAAGTTCTCAACCGGAATTAATATCTAAGCCCACAAATAATAATAATGTAATATTATAAAATATTATAATTGAAATTTATTTTTTTGTCATCCAACTCAACTTTCAGATTTCTAAAGAGGTTCTTCCAAGTTGAACTTTATACGACACTCTTTCACGTTTTTACATTATTTTAATATTTATAAATTTTCATAAATCATGGTGAAATTTCAGTTAGACATGAAGTGTGATCGGTAAATATAAAGTAACTGAAAGTAAAATAAATAAATAAATGAATGGAAAACAGTAAGAATAAATAAATAAAAGAAAAAAAAACAAATCCAAGGCAACATTTTTTCTCACAAACCAAGAAAGAAAAGTACATACTATCATACTCTTTGTTTCTTTTTTAAACAATGAAAAGTGTAAAAAATAAAAGAAAAAAAATCACCTAATTGGTATAGAGATAGCTGAAGTGAGAGTAAATTTGCTTTCCACCTAGAATATATCGTTAATAACGTAATAAAGCCATACCTATAGTCAATCTAGAAAAAAGCTTGGCCAACGTGGACAAATTGGTATAGAGCTTGGCCATCTCTAATTGGTACATGAATCTTGTTCCTTTCTGAGACGAAAAATAAGAAGCCGCTGTTGCAAGACATTCAGACCGATCTAGGTTTTAATAAATTGTTTACCGTTGAGCCACCTGACCAAAGGCGTGGTTTAACTTTGTTTTTTTATGGATGAATTTCAAGTTGATATTTTGTTTTCGAACAATCAAATGATTGATGTAAAAGCAATCATTAATAGAATAAGTGTCTATATGACATTCGTTTATGGAGTCCCTGTTTTAGAAAAAAAAAAGATCAAGTTTGAGAACGTCTTATGCGCTTTGCCACAACTAGAGATGGTTTGTGGTTTATGATTGGTGATTTTAATGAAATAATAGGACACCATGAGAAAGAAGATGGAAAATGACGATATGATATAGGGGTGGGCGTTCGGGTACCCGTTCGGGTTCGGATCGGGTATTTCGGATTTTCGGATATTTCGGTATAGAGGTATAGAACCCGTTCGGGTATTTCTGTACTTCGGGTCGGGTCCGGGTATTTTTAGTTCGGGTTCGGTTATTTTGGATCGGGTTCGGATATTTAGATTTTGAAATTTTTTTTAAAATTTTCATTTCTCATATTTCTTGTATTTAAAAATATAACTTTCACTTAACTATTTTTTTTTTAATAGATTGAATGGTTAATAGATTTGGATATAACATTTTGAAACTAAAAAATACATTAATTTGGTTATTGTTTTTAAACTTTGGATGTAACTTTTTGTTAATTCTTGAAATAAAAAGTTTGACATGCATTTTAAGTGAGTAGCAAATCATTTTCTTCGTAATTTTATGTATATCATATGAACTTAAAGTATGTGTAGTATCAACATAAATATTTTATATAGAATGAGAGATGTAAACTAGAAATATATGGTTAATTATACATATGTTCGGTTATCTTCGGATATCCATTCGGATTCAGATATTACCCGTTCGGGTTCGGATATCCAATCTCTCCTAATTCAATACCCGTTCGGATATTTTGCTACTTCGGTTCGGATTTCGGTTCGGGTTTATCGGATTGGATTCGGGTGCGGCTTCGGATATCGGGTAAAGTGCCCACCCCTAATATGATACATCATTCCTGGCCTTTAAACAAATGATTTCGGATTGTTGTATGCTTGAGTTTTCATATACAGGGAACCATTTGTCATGGGCTGGAAACTGACCCAACGGATGTGTACGCTGTCGACTAGGTCTTGCGCTAGGCAATGAAGATTGACATGAAAATTTCTACACTCTAAAGTACAATACATGCGCATGTGGGGTTCAGGCCATCATCATGTACTAGCAGATATCCTATCCAAGCCAACGAGGACAAAGAAAAATTTTAAATTTAAGAAACAGTGGCTGGATAACGAAGAAATAAAATAAGTCATTATTGATGGATAGAACTCCTCTGATCTATCTCCTAACACCAACATAATGGATCATATATCCAGTTGCATGAAAGCACTAGGACAGTGGAAAAGAAAAAGAAAAAGACCTAAATGCGGCAAAATTAGTGAAAGATCTAAAGTCCAAAGTGGATGCTCTATACTCAGATGATGATGCCAGAACATAGGAGATAAGTGCAGCTCTAAAGGAACTTACGGAGGCTCTTAAGACTGAAGAACGATTCTGGAAGCAAAAGAATAGAGTTTTTTTCTAAGCGAAGGAGATTTAAATACAACATTTTTTCATGCTATTACCAAACAGAGAAGAGCCAGAAATAAAATTACGGGTCCCCTAGATTCCGCTGGGAATCTAGTGGAGGATGTGGAAAAGTTGGTGGCCATTGCCACTAGTTAGTTTAGGGACCTGTTTGCGACATCCAATCTGGAGCTAGTTGAGGAGGCCTTAGCCAATGTCACGACAACTATTTCTGACCAGCTGAATGCAGATCTTATGTCTCCTGTTTCAGAATGGGAAGTTATGATGGCCCAATTTTCAATGCACCCGGAGAAGGCACCGAGACCCGATGGCCTTACAGCCATATTCTATCAAAAATTATGGGATATTGTGAAAGTAGACTTAATCCATATGGTTAATGAATTTCTCTTTGATGGAAAAATGGCCAATAGCTTCAATGATGCAAATATATGTCTTATTCCTAAGAAAGAGAAACCAAATGAGATATCACAGTTTCGACCCATCAGTCTTTACAATGTTAGTTACAAAATAATATCAAAGGTCTTATGCCAGAGATTAAAGAAAATCTTGTCAGATCGGATATCGGAAACCCAGTCAGCCTTTGTTGCTGGAAGATAAATATCAGATAATGTACTAATAGCACATGAGATGTTCCATGCTCTTCGTACAGGTCCCGGTGGAAGAAATAGGAGAATGGTGATAAAGACGAACATGAGTAAAGCCTACGATAGGCTAGAATGGGATTTTATCAGTGCAGTCATCAAGAAAATGGGTTTCTCATAGTTATGGATTGGATGGATAATGTGATGTGTAACATCAGTGAAGTATCATGTTTTGTTCAATGGCCAACCAAGAGGGAATATCATCCCAAAGAGGGGACTACGTCAAGGTGATCCTTTGTCTTCTTTCATCTTTATCTTATGCACGGAAGCGCTCGTTAGCCTTCTTAATCATGCATAGAAATAATGTAAGATAACGGGAATGCGCGTCTCACGCACTAGCCCCCTGGTATCGCACCTTCTCTTTTCTGATGATAGCATGTTCTTCTGCAAGGTGGAGCCCCGTGAATGCGATGAAGTAGTGAAAGTTCTTAAGACTTATGGGAAAGCTTCTGGACAATGCATTAACTTTGAAGAAATCATCTTTACTCTTTGGTAAGAAGATTCCCGGACAGGTGAAGGAGGCAGTCAAAACCTCAACTGAAATTACAAATTATGGGGGAATGGGAACATATCTTGGGATACCGGAGCACATCAGTGGCTTAAAGAGGAAGTTGTTTGTGTTCCTAAAAGATTGACTGCAAAATAGAGATAATGGCTGGACTAGCAGATGGATAACAAAGGGAGGAAATGAAGTCTTGATAAAATCAATCTTGTTGGCTCTACCTACCTATGTAATGTCGAATCTGTTACTGCCACTAGAGACATGCGAGAATATAGCTAGTGCCATTGCATAGTTTTGGTAGAGCTCCAACCCTCCTAAACGGGTATCCATTGGGTTAAATGGGATAAACTGTGTAAATCAAGAGATGAAGGAGGGATTAGATTCAGGATGATCCATGAATTCAATCTTGCATTACAAGGCAAACAGTTATGGCGTTTAGTACAATATACGGATTTACTGGTAGCTAGAGTCCTGAGAGAAAAATACTACAGATGCAGTTGGCCTTTGCGACTGAACAAGACTGACAACGGGTGGACAAGTATAATGGCGGCTAAGCCATTAATATCCCTAGGGATCAGACAAAAGATACACTTTTGAAATGTGATTAGAGTTTGGGAAGACCTTTGGATACCGACAATACCTGCTAGACCGGCAAGGCCTATTGCACCAGTATTACACCCAATGTTCCCAGTGAGAGAACTAATAACAGGAACCCCGAAAAGATGGAATCCTTTGATGCTGGAAAATTATGTCAATCCGAATGATATCCCTTTGATTCAATCTTTGGTCATAAGTCAAAGGTATCATCGAGATGAATATTGTTGGAGTTATACAAAGAATGGGAGGCATACTGTGAAGTCAGGATACTGAGTAGCCAGGAACTTGCTGAACAAGGATAACTTGGAAATCCAGATAGAACCTACTATCACAAAACTTCAAGCTTTTGCTTGGAAGATACAAGCTCCACCAAAAATCAAATACCATATTTGGAAATTGATCTCTGGACAATTAGCAGTGACAAGTAACTTAAAACATCGTCATATGCAATGCGATAATTATTGTCCAAGATGTGGTGCAGAGGACTAAATTATAAACCATGCCATCTTTGAATGTCCCTCAACTCTACAGACATGCGCACATGCAGCTACGCCAACCCCGCCTCTAGTGTTCCCTAACGCTAGTCACTATACAAACATGGACTATCTATTTTGGCGAAAAAATGATATTGAAGATCTTGAGCTGGATAAAGATCCATATCCTTGGATCATATGGTACATTTGGAAAGCACGAAACGATAAACTTCTTAGAGGAATAGATAGGGACCCATTGGAAACTGTCTGACATGCAGAGTCAGAATGCCATGTGTGGTTTGAAGCAAACTGAAAAGACGAGGAACCGATGCCACCACCACATCCTGAACAAATACCAATCTCTGAGAGATGCATGGTGGATGGATCTTGGACACATGACGCACTCTTTTGTGAGTATGGTGGAAATGGATGACTGCATGAGGAGTAATTCAGCTATTGGGAGCCAAGAACCAACTAAGTAGAATCTTACCCATTCACTCAGAGCTTGAGGTGTTATTATGGGCGATGGAGTGCATGCGGCAACTATCGACGTCTCAAGTTTTTCGCACCGATTGTAAGGACATAGTCTCGATGATTCAAGAACCAGGAGCATGGCCTAACTTTTTTAAGGAGTTAAATGAGTTTTCAAAGCTGAAAAATAGATTCTCAGAGTTCTCAATTGTTTTTATCCCTCGTTTTGAAAATGTATCGTCTGATTCATTAGCTAAGGTAGCGCGATCCTTTCATAGAGATATGTACTACATTGTTCTGTTCCGGTCTGGTTTTCCAGACCACCTCAACCTTGAGTAATAGAATAGCCGTTTGACTAAACAAAAACTAGAAAAGAGCTTGGAAAACTTTTCTTAGGATTTTTGGAATAGCTCCAGTGAGGAGTTATCATAGAAGTTCTTAAGATTAAACAAAAGAAATGAAATCAGAAAGATGAGAAAGAGTTAAATACATGTTCTTAGTTTCTAGTTTTATAAACCCCACCAAAACCTCAAAAGCCACATGGGTTTTCAACTGATAAGATTGTTCTTAAAATGCTTCCATAGAAGATTTTTAGATGGAGTTCTCTGAAACAAAAAATAAATAAAAATAAAATAAAAATAGAAAAGAAAAGAAAAATTAAAGAAATCTGCAAGAACCGCATGAGAAACAATGAACTCCACGTGTTTATCGGTCAATGATCAATTGTTCTTTTAAAGTTTAAATTTAAATACATAACTAATTTAAATTAAAAATATTAATACTTTATTAATAAGAACCTCACACTAGCATTTTCATGGATGTAGGTGCTCTTAGAACACTCACATTAATAGGTATCTTACATTTTCTGATGATTTTCATCATTTAAGTAAATAAATTAGTTGAAATTTAAGAGAACGATTATGAACTTTTTTTAAAAGCAATGTACACTTGTCACTTTGTTAATCATTCAAGGATTGTTTAAAAATAAAAATATTTACATTAACAAAACATTATTATTTTATATTTTTGAGAAGTTTATGTCAACTTTAACCATTAAAGATATGCCAAATGGAAATTTTTTGAAAGATCTCTAGTGTATTAAAATAAAGAAAACAATTAAAAATAAGGGGAAATGAAGAGAAAGAATGATTCTTCCATATACTTTAATTTTTATAAATACTGTTGTTTTTAGTGGATAGTATTTTTAATTGTCAAAATATTTATCAAGAAACTTTTCAGGTCTCTTACTATTTTATTTTAGAAAAAAAAACCATGGAGCTTTGAAAGATATATATGAAGGTTGACACCGTTTTCATTTACCGAAAGTCGCATTCTTCTTGTTAGTTTGATAAATTACAAAACGAAGATTAAACGAGACCATGGGCTTCTACCAAAATGTTATGCTTCTCATATGTTTTTGGCCAGTTAACGTATTAGCATTACACGGTTAAAGAAAATGTATATATCAATTAAATTCATTTTCGTCCAAGGTTTTATAAGTCTAAATTCATCAAATAATTTCGAGTGCATAGCACAGTTGGTTCAACAAATAATCAGTATACTATTTAGGCATGGGCATTTCATGTACGTATTCGATTCGGTTCGGTTGATTTCTGTTTTTAGTTTTTTTTTGGTTTTAGCTTTGATCCAGTTATTTTGGTTTTCAGTTCGGTTCGGATAACAAAGCTGGAAACTGGTTAATATTCAAGATAATTTCTGATCCAGTTTGATACTGGTTCAGTTTCAATTTTTCGGTTAATTCATGTTAAAAGTAAAAAAAAATGAGTTATCATATATTAAAATTTATTTATTTCAAGTTTTCGGATAAAAATTTGGATAATTTAAATAATTTATTTTCGGTTCTGTTCGGTTATTTATTTCGGATAAATGTGTCCAAACCTAATACTATTCTTTTGAATACAAATAACTAAGCCGAGGTTAAAGTTCAGATTTCATGATAACATAATCCCTTTAACAAAGTCGTTGACCTTTTACAAATTTGGCGTTTTGTTACTGCATTGATCAGCTACTTTTAAAATTGAATTTTTCAATCCAAAGCCCGGAAACTATGACAAATTATTTACACCTAAAACTTTCCCTAATGGTCATATAAGTCTTCAAAACATGAATAATTAAATTCACGGTGTACTCTGTTTTTGCTCTGTTTCCTTAAAAATCTCTGTATTTGTTTTGGAATTCATTTAGTATATACAAACACATACTGTGGAAAGTATGTTCAATACAAAATTAAAAGAGACAACTAACTTTTTTATATATGTTACACTTTCCTGGGGAAGTAAAAGGGTGCGATCCTGATAACAAGACCCGGGAAGACGTCATCCGGGTCATGGATATGCGGGTTTCTCTCAGCTATAAAAGGGTCGCCGCATTTATCGTCGATGGTGTGAAGCGTTTCTCCTTCTCCCACGACATAAATATCTTCGCAAGTTTTCTCTGAGAATTGAGACCCTCTAGGTGAACCGGAAGCGTTGTTCTCACGAACTGATAACAAAAGTATTAAAGACAACAACACAACAGCAGAACACCAAGCGGTCATCTCTGAAGATGATGTTCTTGAATCTCTCATGCCTTTAAATTAAAACACAGCACGTTTGCTATTTGTAAAATTAGTTTCTATTTGGGATGAATTTTTTTTTATTGGTCTAAATTAGCTTTTAACTGATGCAAGTTAAAACAAAATAGCATCATTTTTAAAATGATGTTTAAAATACATATAAATACATAATTTATAATTTTTTGTTAGCATCATTTTTTATTGATGCAAATTATGTATCACTTTAATAAGTGATGCTAACAAAAAAAAAATACATGAGTTTTTAAATTGATATAAATTTATAAAATAGCATCATTTTTGTAAAGTGATCTAAATTAAGAAAATTATATCATTTTTTATTGAAGTGATGCCAAATTAATTGATAATAACGTCTATCTTATTAAAGTAGAAGTACTTTAAGCTTTTGTTTGCCAACATAGATATCAGTTAAAAAAATAAGTGTTGTTTGGAAACATAGATAACACTAAGTTAGGAAAAAAAAGCAATCTATATTATTAAAGTAGAAAGTATAAGTACTTTAAGCTTTTGTTTTGGCAACATAGATCTATCTTATTAAAGTATAAGTACTTTAATCTTTTGTTTGGCAACATAGATAGCAGTTAAAAAAATAGTGTTGTTTGGAAACATGGATATTAGTAACTAAGAAAAGAATATTAATGGACTTATGCTATTAAAAAAATTAGAAGTCAATTACATTATATTAAAAAGTAATGGGTTTATGTTACTTGATATACATATTCAAATCAAAATAATAATTTAAAATTGATTTATATCAAAAATTCATTCAAAAATATACATATATTCAAAATTTTGATTTTTACTAACATATTTTTCAATAACAATTATAAAAATGATTTCAATATATATAAGAAAAATACAATACAAAGCCCAATTTCAAACACCAACTTAAATTATGGTTTTAATATTTCACATTGAAATTTAAAAATATAATATATGTAATTATTTATATGATTGTACGTATAAAATATTATTAATTATAAGAAAACTTATTTGATGGCACGTATAAAATTTGATTAATTATATGATAGCACATATTTTGTTACATATGATGACACATATAGGATATATAATAGTGATTAGGGGTGGACGTTCGTGTTCGTTTTCGGGTATGTTTGGTTCGGATTTGGATAACCAAGTTAAATTGGTTTGGTTTAAATATTTGGATAGAGAATTAATAATTATTTAAGTATTTTGGAGTTTTGAGTATATTTTAACTATTTTAGATATTTACGTTTGATTATTTTTATATATTTTCAACTATTTAAATGAACTTAAAAGTATCATATATATTCTGGATATTTTTATATGTATTAAATCTAAAAATAATTAATATATAAATATATATAAATCTATTCTGGATACCCAAAATACTTCAGTTCGGATCGGATTAGGTTTCAGTTCTTCAAATACCAAAATTTTGAATAATCCGGATATTTAATCAATTTCGGTTCGGATTTGGCACTACTTATTTGAATAGGGATCGGTTCGATTCTTATCATTCGAGTTTTTTGTTCAATCCTAAATAGTGACATAAAAACAAATAACATCGTATTTAAAAAAACAAATACACCCGCGCGCCCGGGTCAAAATTCAGTCAGTTATTATAATTGATATTATAATATATATATATATTTGTCTCATTTAACAATAATTGATTTAAAATAATATCACTTAATTTTGTGATACAATTTAAGTTATGTAATTCAATCTTTTTTTAAAGTGTAGATTGCACTTGTGTTCACTACGTGAGCTCGCGTTGTTTATATTGGTGAGAGAAGTAAGAGTATTTTCGTCGTTTGGATTTAGGGGTTCATGTGTTGTGTCGTGTTGGTTGGGTTAAGTAAGGACTTGATCACTTGTGGCGCAGGTCAACCGTCATGACTCACTAAAAAACGGTTTTTACTTTTTAGCTATTTTCTCAACTATTCCTTTGAGTCACAATATCCTTATCACTGATTGTTTTGAATCTATTTTATTTTATTCTTTTAGCAGAAATTTGTGTCTATATCAGCTAGCACACTTGGTGGAAAATATTGAGAGATTGATTGTTTGTGGTTTTTAAAATAGTTTTTGATTTTTGTTTTTCTAAAAACTACTTTTTTACCAATCAAGTTTAAAAAAAAGTAGATTTCCTAAATTGTAGGAAAACCAAAATTTGAAAATAACTACCACTTCTTAGCAAAAACCATAATCCATGTTTTCTTCGTTTTTCATCAATGTACGTCAGTTTTCTTTTTCTTTTTTCTTCTTTTCTTTTGTTAAAATTAATGCATTAATATAGCAAAACAATCTCTATGTAAATTAAACGGATCAAACATTAATTATTCTAACTTCTTAGTTGAGTAAAAATAATTTATCTGACGTCTAAAATCTAATAGAAAAAATATATTTATTTTTATTAAATTTTGTAGCTTTGTTTAGGTCTATTATTTAATAATGTTTTAACTAATATTTTACCATAGACTTTAATTGTAGAAAATATAACTGAAGCTGTTATAAAGTAATAAGTACTATATATTTATTGCACTATATATATATATATATATTCTAACTTTAGCTATTAATATTTAAACTACATAAACTTATATACGTATCATAGTGTTAAAATATATTTAAATTTTTTAATATTAAAAAAAAATAAAATTAATCATTTTATGTGGTAATATTTTGTATTATTTATTATTTTCCGAGTAAGTAATATATTTGTTTTTGCTATTTTTATAAATAAGCTTATGTGTGTTTTGGTAATGATATTATATTTCATTATTTCCAGAATAAATATTTTATTATTGATAATATTTTATTTCATTATTTATAATCAAAAACCAAAAACTGAAAACCAAAATCTAAAATCTTCATTCATGTTTTTCAAAAAACTTAAATCTAAATCAAAAACCAAAAATCTAAATCTAAAATCTAAAAGCCAAAAAATAAAAACCAAAATCTAAAATCCAAAATCTAGAAACCAAACAAACAATAATCACCTGAATGTATTTGTATATGTTATGCTAAAAATATGGTATTCATTTAAAAAAGACAGGTGGAAAATCATACTTAACACTTTAACAGGTTATGATGTCTAGTATAATTAGCTAATACTCCATTTGTTTCTAAAAGTTCTAAAAGATACATTTATGTATCACAAACATATTAAAAAGTGATTTAAATACATTTTTTCTAGAATTAGTTATTTTCATAGTTTTAAACAATAGTATTGAATAATATGTAATTAATTTTGAAGTTTGCAATTTACCATTATTAATTAACAAATTTTACTTTTTAAAACAAACTTCTTTAGAAGATTAAATAAGAATCTCTGGAAGATAAGATAATGAAAAGTATGAAAATCAGAAATTAGATACAATGTGTTTTTTTTGTGACAACAGAAATTCGATACTATGTGTATGGGTGTTTGATAAATATATTACATAATTCTTATTAAATTTAAAATATTTAGGATACCGTATTAGCAAGGGAAATGGAGAACTTCGGTTGAGAGAAACGTAGCCGCCAAATAATGTCACGTAAGTTATACTATTAACTTCCACAAAAGCCAACGTTCCACTTCCAAGTACCTTTTCGATTGCTTAATTAAGCTCACACTAGATCTTGAGTGCGAGTGTTTTCTTTTTATACTAAATTTTTTTAGTTTATATAACAAAATATATCACTAATTTAATGTAATTTATATGTATTACATAACTCTATAATGCCTATATTTATGTGGCTTATAATGCTATCACTATAATATTTTGTAAAATTTGTATTTATAACAAAATTTGTTTTGAGAACATTATTATGTAACCATACTATTTTAGATAATTTTAATTTTATTTCTAAATTTGAAATGTATATGAAAGTTAAATTAAATTAGACCTACATAACAGAGAATAAATATTTTGAGATATTGTTAACAACAACAAAAAAAAAACTATAATATATTGTACATGCAAAATAATTTTGTAGTAAAAATCTTATTTGAAAAATTGCTTGAAGCACACAAAATTGGATAAGATTTTTTATTTTCTTATCTGTAATAGAAACAGATATTTCTTTCTAACAAAATGTTTTAAGATGTTTATAAAATTTATTTTTGAAAATTAATCAATTTAAAATTTTTAATATCATTAAAATATAATTAAATATATTTAACATGATTTCAGTTTTCGTTCATAAAACATTACTAAATTTAGTTTGAAATTATAATTATATTTTATGATAATTAGATTAAATTAATTAATTTTCAGAAATAAAATTTAAAATGATTCTGAAAATATTTTTCTTAAGCAACATTGATTTGTATTTTAAATGAAAAATACAAATATTAAAAGATACGATGATTAAGTTATGTAAAATTTGATAGTTTTTTTAGGAGATGGTTCATTTTAAAATATCACACACGAAAGAAGCCATGACTTTTATTTTAATAATATATATATAGATATTACGAATGGCTTCCAAAAATATGAAATTACAAAATACCCTAGTCATCTGAAAAAGTGGTTCACCAGTGTTATCAATATTTTGTTATTTGTCAACGTCTTTTCGACTCTATTAATCATACTTCGGATAATATAACATCGAACCAATTGTCACCGCATTGGTTGTCCTGTCATGTCGTGTGTATATACACCACTCATAACAATTTGACGAAAGCAAATGATCTAGGAATTTATATAATTGATATGTAGAGTTCAACTATATACTCTTTTTTTTGTTTACTAAATTTACTGAAGACGGGTGAGCAACCTAATATGTTATGATAATTTGAAATAAATAAACTTTTATCAAAAAAAAGAAGAATACAATTTGAAGAAAGATCGATGTATTTCCATATATGCATATTATTGAATTTCCATATAGTGATCAATACGTAGCAAGTTCTCCTATTGTTAATCTTGATCCTTTCAGCAATAACGTAACAATACGTTGTAAGAACCTTACAAAACAAAAACAAAAATAAGTTCAAAAATAAAAGAACCTTACAAAACATAAATGAACAAAGAAACATCTAGCCAAATAATGCCCTTTTTCAAAAAAAAAAAAAAAAAACATCTAGCCAAATAGATACTAGAGTGCTATGTGTCGTGTTGATGTACAACTAAATTAGGAATGGGTGCTTTTCTTCTTCTTTTTTTTTCACTGGAAATATGGTGTTATGGAAGGCTGAGATTAGGAAAGCATTGGCGATGATAAATAATGGGAATCTTTATTGTTAAAGGATTGCGGAAAATAAGTAATTAATCGATAGGATGGACTATATGGTCTATGGAGGACCAATGGTTAAGATGAAATTTGACAGTCAGATCGGTCCATATTCTACAAAAGCACACTCCCAATTTTATAGACTTATAGTTTCCACAATGGCTGAAAGTCTTTAATTTTCTATATATATACGCATATTAAGTGTTTCATACGCACATATTCGCTCACGAAACGATCTAAACGTATTAATAATTGAAAAATGAGTGGCTCTTTTTCAGAGTTTTAGGAAATTTTATAATTCCAACAACCCATTAGTTTGGCTTGCATTTTATACAATTTGGACGGTTGTAATGTTTTTAGATTTGGTCGATTATCTAAGATTAGCTTTTAAATAGTTTAAGTATGGTTGGATAGATTTATCACATGTTTTTGTATGTATCCTTATCATTATGATATCTTTTAGCTTTTGTAATATATAAAACACAATTGTGGGTTTGAGTTAGTAGTGGATGCGGAATGGTGGACAGAGGCTCACTTGAAAACATGGCATGACCAAATATAAATGGTTTCTGGCCGTCTTCCTTTTCTGTGTCAAAGTGCTTGTTGCGTAAACGCAAATATTTATAATAATAGTGTAAGAGATGAAAATTTCAAGAAATTTAAAATTACATGTACTTTGATTTTCTAAATTATCTTTAGTAGTTGTAATTCTTTTAGTTCCAATGACAAGTTACAAGCTCGACCATTTTCCCATTTGCTTTGACTAAACCAACTTCGGCCTCACTCATTTGGTAAAAAGAAAACGATGTCCAGCGTGCATTATGTACAAGACCAACATGAACCAAATGTCTCAAACCAGTAACAAAACTTCCGGTTTCTTACACACTGCAGATAGATTGAGCCCAAAACTAAATAAGAGTAAGCTAGCACACTGTTTTTTTTTGTTGGGCCCATGTATATCATTTTTCTTTCAGCCCATTATTCGTAAAACTATAATTATGCGAGCTGAAGGATGAACATGAGAAACCAGGCATATTTTCAAAATGTTACATGATAAGACCTATGATTTCTTCAATTTGTGTTTCCTTAATCAAATAATAGACTGTTAAGTACAGTGAGAGACAATGGCTTCAACAAAGATAAACACATTAACAACAATGTGCAAATCCCACTAAAGATACATTTAAACCACCAATCCCCAAACCAAATCAAACTAGTTTCAAGTTCCCTAAGCCCTAAACCCAACACTACACAGCTTCCCAGTAATCTCTACAATGCCAGTTTCAAGACTACTGGAATAGGTAAGCTTGCATCTCAAGATATCCCGACTTCGAATGTTCTCCTAAAGGAGACTCCGGCGCCGGAACCGCCCGGAAAATCTATGTCGACGACGAAGACAAAAACAGAGCATCAAGTTCCGAGCCGTCTGCTACTTTCGACGTGGGTATTATTTATATCGTCGGAACGTCTCGCCGATCTACATGCTGTAATATCAGTCAATATTGATTCTTGATGATAGACATGCATACTAAGACATTAAAAACTGGTTTAGTTAAATATTTTGGGATTACTGTGGAAGAAATCTATACTATTAAAAGTGAGCTTTTGAGGCTCCATAAGACGTTCACATCAGCAGAAAAAACTTATTGTAAAAAATGACACGTGGCATAAAATATAGTTTTACATTTTAATATTACTAATTTTTGAAAATTATAAATAATATGTAAACATACAGCATAAAAAAAAGGAAAATCTACATTAAACATATGTAAAATTACCATTTTTCACTTTAAAAAAAAGACGGCTTATCTCCATAATGTAACATTACCGTTTTATAAAAAAAAACAAAAAACATTATATATAATTTCGAAAATAATAAATATATGTAAACATACAACATAAAAATGGAAATACTACATTAAACATATGTAAGATTACCATTTTACATTTTTATTTTTTAAAAATAATATGTAAACATACAACATAAAAAATAGAAAAACTCTTACTAATAAAAGAGACCTTTTGAGGCTCCATAGAGCGTCCACATCAGCAAAAAAACTTCTCCCGAAAGATGACACGTGGCATAAAATATAGTTTTACATTTTAATATTACTAATTTTCGAAAATTATAAATAATATGTAAACATACAGCATAAAAATGTAAAATCTACATTAAACATACGTAAAATTACCATTTTTCACTTAAAAAAAAGACGGCTTATCTCTATAATGTAACATTACCGTTTTATAAAAAAAAACAAAAAACATTATATATAATTTCGAAAATAGTAAATATATGTAAACATACAACATAAAAATGGAAATAATACATTAAACATATGTAAGATTACCATTTTACATTTTTATTTTTAAAAAATAATATGTAAACATACAACATAAAAAATAGAAAAACTACATTAAACATATGTAAGATTACCATTTTTCACTAAAAAAAGACGGCTTATCTCCATAATATACATTACTATTTTGTAAAAAAAAACATTATATATAATTTAAATAATAAATAATATGTAAATATACAACATAAAAAATGGAAATCTATACTATTAAAAGTGAGCTTTTGAGGCTCCATAAGACGTCCACATCAGCAGAAAAAACTTTTTGTAAAAAATAACACGTGGCATAAAATATAGTTTTACATTTTAATATTACTAATTTTTGAAAATTATAAATAATATGTAAACATACAGCATAAAAAAAAGGAAAATCTACATTAAACATATGTAAAATTACCATTTTTCACTTTAAAAAAAAGACGGCTTATCTCCATAATGTAATATTACCGTTTTATAAAAAAAAACAAAAAACATTATATATAATTTCGAAAATAATAAATATATGTAAACATACAACATAAAAATGGAAATACTACATTAAACATATGTAAGATTACCATTTTACATTTTTATTTTTTAAAAATAATATGTAAACATACAACATAAAAAATAGAAAATCTCTTACTAATAAAAGGGACCTTTTGAGGCTCCATAGAGCGTCCACATCAGCAAAAAAACTTCTCCCGAAAGATGACACGTGGCATAAAATATAGTTTTACATTTTAATATTACTAATTTTCGAAAATTATAAATAATATGTAAACATACAGCATAAAAATGGAAAATCTACATTAAACATACATAAAATTACCATTTTTCACTTAAAAAAAAGACGACTTATCTCTATAATGTAACATTACCGTTTTATAAAAAAAAAACAAAAAACATTATATATAATTTCGAAAATAGTAAATATATGTAAACATACAACATAAAAAATGGAAATAATACATTAAACATATGTAAGATTACCATTTTACATTTTTATTTTTAAAAAATAATATGTAAACATACAACATAAAAAATAGAAAAACTACATTAAACATATGTAAGATTACCATTTTTCACTAAAAAAAAGACGGCTTATCTCCATAATATACATTACTATTTTGTAAAAAAAAACATTATATATAATTTAAATAATAAATAATATGTAAATATACAACATAAAAAATGGAAATATACTACATTAAACATATGTAAGATTACCATTTTATAAAATCCTTAGTAATAAAAAGGACCTTTTGAGGCTCCATAGAGCGTCCAAATCAGCAAAAACACTTCTCCCGTAAGATGCCACGTGGCATAAAATATAGTTTTGCATTTTAATATTACTAATTTTTTTAAAGTGAAAAACGGTAATTTTACATATGTTTAATGTATATTTTCCATTTTTTATGCTGTATGTTTACGTATTATTTATGGTAATCTTAAACAGTTTATAAATAATAATATGTTTACATATTATTTATAATATGTAAACATATTATTATTTATAAGCTGTTTAAGATTACCATTTTATAAAAGAGACCTTTTGAGGCTCCATACAGCGTCCACATCAGCAAAAAAACTTCTCCCGAAAGATGACACGTGACATAAAATATAGTTTTACATTTTAATATTACTAATTTTCGAAAATTATAAATAATATTTAAACATACAGCATAAAAAATGGAAAAACTACATTAAACATATGTAAAATTACCATTTTTCACTTAAAAAAAAAGACGGCTTATTTCCATAATGTAACATTACCGTTTTATAAAAAAACAAAAAACATTATATATAATTTCGAAAATAATAAATATATGTAAACATACAACATAAAAAATAGAAATCCTACATTAAACATATGTAAGATTACCATTTTACATTTTTATTTTTTAAAAATCATATGTAAACATACAACATAAAAAATAGAAAAACTACATTAAACATATGTAAGATTACCATTTTTTCACTAAAAAAAAAGACGGCTTATCTCCATAATGTACATTACTATTTTGTAAAAAAACCATTATATATAATTTCGAAAATAATAAATAATATGTAAACATACAACATAAACAATGGAAATACTACATTAAACATATGTAAGATTACCATTTTACATTTAAAAATAACAAAAATATGTAAACATACAACATAAAAAAAAATGGAAAAACTACATTAAACATATGTAAGGTTACCATTTTTCACTAAAAAAATGGCTCATCTCCATAATGTAACATTACCATTTTATAAATAAAAAAAAACCTAAATATAACTATTTGACTATTTGTCCAAGTTCTTCTATTAAACATTGCCATTTTACATTAAAAATGGAAAAAACATTAAGATTTAAACATCTATCTTAAAATATAAAATATAGATATTAACAAAATATAAAGTATAAGAAAGAAAAATACTCAATATATAGAAAAATAAATAATAAGTAAAAATTATAAATATATAAATATATGAATTATATATACAATAATAAGTAAATGCACAATTTTTAAAATATGGAAAGAGTACATTAATATTAAACATCTATCTTAAAATGTAAAATATAGATATTAAGTAAATAGAAAGTATAAGAAAAAGAAATACACAACTTAAAAACAAAGGAAAAAATATATTACTATTTAAACATATATCTTAAAATGTAAAATATAGATATTACGCAAATAGAAAGTATAAGAATAGGAAATACACAATTTAAAAAAAATGGAAAAGTACATTAGTATTTAAACATCTATCTTAAAATGTAAATCTATCTTAAAATATAAAATTATTAGTAAATAGAAAGTATAAGAAATAGAAATACAAAATATAAAGAAAAATAAATAATAAGTAAATACATAATATAAGTAAATACGCAATTTAAAAATAGAAAATTACATTAAGATTTAAAAATATATCTTAAAATTTAAAATATAGATATTACGTAAATAGAAAGTATAACAAATGGAAATATACAATTTAAAGAAAATGGAAAATTTACATTAAGATTTAAACATCTATCTTAAAATGTAAAATGAAGATATTAAGTAAATAAAAAGTACAAGAAATGGAAATACATATACAGAAAAATAAATAATAAGTAAAATAATGTAAATATATAATATATGAATTATATATATAATAATAAGTAAATACACAATTTTTTTAAAAAAATGGAAAAAGTTCACTAAGCATTAAACATCTATCTTAAAATGTAAAATATATAATATAAGTAAATACACAATTTAAAAAAATGGAAAAAGTACATTAAGATTTAAATATCTATTTTAAAATATAAAATATAAATATAGAGATTACGTAAATAAAAAATATAAGAAATGGAAATAAACATTTTAAAAAATGGAAAAAATACATTAAGATTTAAACACCTATCTTAAAATGTACATCTATCTTAAAATGGTAGTAAATTATATACAAATGAAAATACCACATTAAACTAAAAAAAATAAAAATGTATAGTTTTACATCAAGAAGTCCCTATAAAATTTATTATTCCATCAACATCAACCTCACACTATTAAGGAAAAATTCAAAGCACTCGAGCAAAAAAATGGTTCCACCATCAACTCTTGCCTTCCCAAAAACCTTTAATGACCTTGAACGAGATTTTTTATAACAACGAACTTTTTGTTAAGTGGATTCATTGTTGGGAAACCCGCGACTTCCAAAAGCCAAACTTATTCATGGGAATTGAATTGCTTTTCATAGACTCAAATGTATTCTTACAAATTTAAATTAATCTAATCCATAATTTTATTGTTAATATTCATATTACTCTTTCATGATCAAACCATTACAGTTAATAACCATTCAATCGTTTATCCCGAAACACTTCTTTCCTCGCCGAATCAGATATTGGTTCATGTTAGTTTAGTATTGTTTTTGGTTTATTAACCGGTTTAGGATGGTCCTATTGTAAATATAATTTAAGTTGGTTTAGCTTATATTATGCTTAAAATAAATTAAATTAAATAATAGTAATATTATGCTTAAAATATAATTTTAGAGAATTTTCAAATATAGTTTTCAGAACATTATAGGTGATGAATTTAATTTATTAAATTCGTTTATTACTTAAGACTAAGTTTTTTTAAAAAACATACTGAGTTATAAATATCAATGCTGGATTGGTGAGTATAACATGAAGACAAAAATATAAATATTTCATTTTCAAGATAAGAAATTCAGCTTTTATTCAGTTACTCAATATATAATATCTTAAATTATTTTTTTAAAAAATATACATAATTTATATATATAGATTAATCTTCCAAACTTAAACTATTATATTATATATGAATAATGTTTTTAAATAAAAATAATTTCTGATTTAAAAAAAAAAAAAACATCAAATGGTTATTTTCAAATAATGGATGTAATTTACATTATACTATCATTTAACAAGTATTAGATACGTTCTGATATATCATTATTTTCTATTTCCAGAAAAAAAAAATTGTTAAACATCAATATCATCTAGGTTAAGTATACTAACATCACAAATTCAAACATCACAAAAAATATTTACATAAACATTATAATACAATAATTTAATCAAAAAATACAATTCAAAAAAAATATTCACAAGAATAGTTATATACTTAATATTTGAAAATCAAAGATATTTTTGCTAAAATTGTACTTACCTGGCCAAGGAGATCGACCATCTTTTTACGGATCGATCGATTGTTGAGCATATGGTCGATCCGAAAATACTTTGCAGTTTAATTAAATATCTAAAACATTTATTCCAACACTCAACAGATAGTTTTGCTAAATATGATAACTAGATAGCCAACAAAATAACAAAAAAATATTTAAATAGTAAAAAATATGTTAATTTAACGTGTTAAAATTTAAAAATAAATTTTAATTATGACATGCATCTTAACATTTATATAAATATATATCATAACCTAAATATAAATAATTTAAAAACTTAAATTAGAAAAAAATAAAAAATCCCGGGCGTAGCCCGGGTTAATCCCTAGTCTTTATAAATAAAGTAGAGTTTGGTCCCTCCACAGACATCCACGTCGACAAAGAGGGATGGACGTTTTTTGACACGTGTAGCTTCCTAATTCTTCAACAAACAATTTCCGTGAACAAAAGCTATTTGGCATGTGGGCTTATCGATACTTCTTGTCCTTTTGTTCAGGCCCACTGTAATGTCCGTTTCACCACCTTACGAAGATCAACCTAGAGAACAACCCCGTCCGATGAATTTCCTGTATCCGAGCATTTTCCTTTCGATATCTAGGGTTCATATTCATCGTCTTTTTCGATCTCTAACATCCTCTTCTTTATCTTCTTCACTTCATCAGTTTACGCTTGATTCGTCACCGTACGTCCATCTACTACCGATCTCATCTCCGATGGAATTGACTGTGGAAGTCTCGGCTCTGGATCTGTTATCAAGACGGTGGTCTCGGATGAAGAGAAAGAGGAAGCTTGGTAACGTGTTTTTAATTTGGTTTATGGATTTCTCATGTTCACGGCAGCTATGTATCTATCTGCCGAAAGTGAGATCCTGCCCTTGAATCGTCGGTGGTTTGTTTTTTTCCATGCTCGGAGCACAGCCTGAAGCTATACTTATTATGGGTAGGTGAAAATGTAGATTCTTTATTGAACTTTGAGTTATAAAAAGTGAATCGTTGTTTGGTTCTGCGAATCAAATAGTGAGTAGCGAAGATACTTTGATGTGTAACTTTATATGTGAGAGATTGAAAGTGAATCTTTGTTTAGTCAATGAGTCAATTTTTTCTCTGTCAATATAACTTTTTCCTGTAAAGTTTGAGATTTGCTCTTTTGGGTTTTGAATCTTTTGGTGTTTGTTTAAATGTCTGGACTTTCTGGAGATGTAGCAACTGCGCAAAGCCAAGCCTCTGTGGGAATGGGTTTACTCGCTGGGCTCAACCTTTATGGTTCTCACTGTTATTTAGGGAACTTGCACAGTTTTTAGCAAGTGTGACATTCGTTATGCTATTGTTGTAAACAACCAAGACACTAAAAGGCTTCCATATAAGTAAGGTAAGGAGAAAGTGTTTATTATGTCTTATGGCTTGGATTCTTCATTTTTTTCTCTTACTTATATAACTGTGATCATTGTTGCCTCTGTAGATTCTGGTGTTAGTGTTGATATTTGGACCAGCTATGCTGTGAGAATAATGGCTATATCGGTTTTCCCGTTTGTCATTGTCTAGCTTCCTTTAGTGTTGAACTCAACTTCTGGAAGACACTTGGCCCTGTTGGTTGCTTTAATCGCTCAGCTCTAATGTAAAGCTCGCGGATCCACACTTATAAATAAGCGACTTCTATTCTGTGCAGTTCATCACTTTCTTCTTCTACATCATTGTAATCTTCACAAACCCATCAATCCGGAATGACGAACTCTTCTAATCTGCTCGCCGACTTGAAGGCAGGACATTGTAGCACAACCGTCGAAGTCCGGTTGCTGAGAATTTGGGAAGCCCATAATTGAAAAAGGAGGCAAAGTTCAAGCTCATATTTCATCTACGCTGTTGTTGTTACGCGAAGCAATAACAATTTCAAGCTCTCTACTTCTCCTCTTTCGATATGATCCAATGATCAGATCGCGTTTGCTGAGAGCTAACCGATCTGGATAATCCAATACCAACGGACGTGCTCAGATTCCGCAATCATAATCATTTAATACGTTTGACAAAAAAAAATCATTTAATACGATTATTAAATTATAACTAATGTCAGGATGAGCTTACTTTGCTTTTTCGTGTATTGTATTTGTACCTATGAGATTCTTTTTTTGTCAAATATGTATCTTTAATCTTTTTTCTTCTTCCAAGTATCTATAACCTATTAGCTCAGTTTGCATACATACACTCATGTTATGATAATAGAATTTCAAATTCTCTTAACTTATACAACTAAACCTCGCTACATACTATTCCATTCCTAAAATTATTAAAATCTCAAATTTAAAAAGAAGAACGCTAAATATCATCATAAGTTTGAAATTATGAAATCTACTACATCTTTCGAGCTCTTATGAAATCCCCTACATCTTTATATTTGGACTAATTATATTAACACTACATTAAATTGTTCTTAATGTTTTTCTTATAATAAATCATGTCTTTAACACAAATCAGGTATAATTTTTATAAACATAAATAAATATTCATACACATTTTTTTATTAAATAACAAAATTAATAAATTTAGTTATACTGATATATTTATATTTTTATTATTTTAAAATTATGGAAGATACATAAAGTTGTTTAGAAGTCATGCGATCATCACCAATCCTTGACAAAGCCGCTTAGAAGTCAAAACAAAAATGGCTACAAGACTATGACCTTTTAAGCCACACTGTTTACGTTCTTTTCCACTAAATAATACATTATCGTTTAATTTTCACATATTATTTCCACCAATGTATTCGCTCGGCAAAAAAATAACATTTTATTATATGTACAAAACAACCACACTTAATTAAACAATATATCCCAACTACAAAAGCTCAAATACAATTCAAAAGATGATCTTCAGTCTTAACCGCTTATCCAGTGACTTAAACTTGCAAGTAAACAACTACAACGTTAATTGCAAACCAACTCTTACAGTTAGAGTAGCATATTAACGATTACATTAAATGCACATATTGTATTCAAAATTGCTCATATCTAAAGTTCAACTGACTTTTTATTCATGTAGCTTGCTTTCTTAAATATAATTTCCAGTTATCAAAATGCAAAATATGAATACAAATAATTTTAGTTTCTTCATCATGAATAAATAAACAACACATTTTCATTTATCTACCATTATATATTTGTATAACCGATTCACTGTATATGTAAGATATATTTAAATACAAAATCAAATAAAAAATATAATTTAAATTATAGAGAATCCCGGGTGCAGCCCGGGCAAACCCCTAGTGAATACTGTATTTGATAGGCTGGCCTTAAAAGGAGAAGAGATTATATGGTCGTGACTTGTGAATATATAAAAACAAATTACAGCTTGCAGAAGTAAATGTCAATTGATACACATAGCTCAAATTTGTTTGTTTGTGAAATGTGATAGACCATATACTGTATATTATAATGATTATTCGACCGACCTTGTTGTTGATGACATTGTTAGTGGAAATTGATTGAAAACTGCAGATGAATTGACGAAAGAAATGTGGATACTTTATAGTTTGCACCGGTTTATATCAAGAGAGAAAAGCTTGAGTAAGTTTTTTTTTTGGGTAAAAAAAGCTGGAGTAAGTTAAACGTTTGACTTTTTAAATAAACAAGATGGAAATTTAAACCTTTTAAGAAAACTAAGTTCATGTTTCATGACATAACATTAAAATTAAATATTACTGTACTTCAAGTTTTAAGGTTCCAATTACTAGGGGGACCTTTGGAGTAAATTGGCATTTACGAAGAGTTAAAAGGAAATTCGTATGAACTCGTTGAGAAAAGATACGAGTTTAGGAAAGTGGAATCAAATCTTCCTCGTACTAGTGAATAATTAATTACCAAGTGTAAGATAACATATCATGTTTGATCTTCTTTTCCTACAGAAAATGATTTATTTTCTTCTATCACTACAATGATCTTGTGTGTCTGTCGTATCATCTGATGCTTAAGATATTTAATTAATCACATCTTAAAATCTAAAAAAACCCTGATTTGTCTGACTTAATTTTTTTTTTTTTTAACATATTTGTCTAACTTTATATTTCATTAATTTTATGATAATTAACGAAAACAACGAAATGAAATAGTAGTATTTTTCAGGATCTCTCCATCTTCTCTCTTCAACTTTTTCATCGTTTCCGGCTGGTGGTTGTGTTTCTCCGGCGGTGGCGCGCCTTCGGCGTCACCGTCGGAATAGCTTGTCTCTTTTTTTTTTATGTTTTCCGGCGACTGTGTAGTCTTTTTGGTTTACTTCTCTCCGACAACGGTGGCAATCGTGTGCACCGGGTGGCTGGCTTATGACTCTGGCGTCATCATTTTCTTCTTTGGTGAGGCGGCCGGCTCTGCTTCCGACTTTGATCTCTTATGGTAAAGTCGGCGTTATCCTATAAAATTCTCCCGATCTTCGGAAAAAGTTTGTTTGGTGTGTGATTGGTGACTCGTTGAGGCGGATGAGATCTCGAATAGGTCGAGGAAGCTCTCCGCTGGGTGATGATTCCGATCTGGGTAAAGCTTTGTGTGTGTGTGGTGTGGGGATGGAGGAGATCTCGACTCTGGTCGATTGAGGCTCTCCATGGGTGTATGCCCTGAAACTGGTGGGCTTGTGATCGTGCTACTATCTCTGGTAGGTTTCTGGCGACGAATCTCAGTTGGTGAAGACGGTGGAGGCTGCTTCCAACACGTGTCCCTCCTCTTCGAGCGGTTAACACGTGACCACCGAATGTTCTTCTGACGTGTTTTAGTATTTGGGCCGTTTGTTTGGCTTTAGATCTTTAAGTATATGATGTTGGGTTTATATGCTTTTTTGTCTGGGCTTTTATATTTTTTTTTTTGTAATGAACTCTGTTTAATATAATATTAGTTGGAAAAAAAAAATAGTAGTATTTTCTCCTCCAAAAATTTCGGGGACCGAATCTCTCATTCACACGCGCAACACTTGAACGTGAGCGCTATGAAACATCGTGCTCTCATGTATTCGCCCAACGCCACCTACTTATTTGATTTCGATTTTTTTTTGGTTGGTAGTTATTAGTATTATTTTATAAATGGTGATGGGGAATAATGAATAAGTCATACCACTGATTTATTACTAGGCATACAAAACGAAAAAAAAATCATCTTACAGTCTCATATTTTATAAAAGAAATGTATAAAAATTACAAGCTTTTATGCAAACATAACTATTATTAGCGCGTTAGAGCTATTTTAATAGTGTCACATTACTCTTACTTGAAAAATTCGGAAATAATAAAAATGTTTTAGCCTGAGGAATAATAAAAAGGAAAATAAAATTTTATTTATAATTCAAAGACAAAAAGTGAGGGGGAAGAAGAGAAGTGGAGGTGTATCGATCGACGTCTGTGATATAAATCTTTTTATTACAGAGTTCCACGCGTCTTACTCTGTTTCGCCAAAGCTCTTTCTCCTCCATCCTCCTTCACGCTCACGGGATATCTTCTCTCTCTCTCTCTCTCTCTCTCTCTCTCTCTCTCCAGCGAGATCTTATTTCTTCTCTCTCTCTCGATGCATCCACCTGTCTCCGCTACTTGATGGACAAGAAGAAGAAGAAGCTGCCACACCGAAGAAACCTACTCTCAATTTCTCCAATCATCCCCACCGACTTATATATATAACTCATTCCTCTAGCAAATATCTCCAAGGAGAACCTCTCTTCCTTCTTTCTCTTCTTCTCTCTTTTTCTCTCTAACCGTTTGATAATCAGATGGCGCGAAATCTGAGATGGGTTCTGCTTATTGTAGCGGTGGTGTCGTGGTGTCTTGTTTCAACACTGGAAGCGAGCGAAGGAGATGCTGATCCTCTTTACAAGTAAAGAACCTTTTCTTTAAGTTATATTCTTATGAATGTTGTCTGCTTTTCATATCTGAGTTCGTTTGACTTCCCTTCCTAGAGTTTACAAGTATCGAAAGGCAGAGCTAGTTTCTTTTTTGGATTACTACTGGTAGAGTCGACCGTTAAAGATTCCGTGATTGCTGGACTGACTTGTTACTGCTTTTGACTATTATGTGTTTGTAATCAATACTATCTCTGTTTTGTGAAAATTTGATCTCTTTTGGGGGAAAAAAAAGGGGTCCAGATTTTAAATTTTGTTAGGTATAGCTAATTTTTTTCAAAGGGGATAAGAGCCACAAAAGAGGAGTGGTGTGGGGAAAGGGATTAGAACTATTATGTGGTTGACTTTTCCCAGATAATTTTCCAACTCTTGTGGTTAGAGTTGAAACACGTTTGAGGATGAAAGCCTTGATTTCTATTTACTGTAGTAGGGTCATTGTTTTTGTTGGAAAAGAGTTTTTCTTTAAAAAGACTGCAAGTGGTGGTTTGATAGAGTTTGGTCTTTCCTTTTTTCTTGTTTAGTGGAAAGCTTCTCTCTCTCTCTCTCTCTCTCTCTCTCTCTCTCTTTCTCTATGTTGTTCTTTGTTTTGTCGGCCATGTAACAGCTTACTCTTGTCTTGAGCTTAGTAGTGGGAAGAGGGTGGGATATGACAAAAAGGACTAGAACTTGTTACAGAGGTCTTATGGTTTTGTCTAATTAACTTTTATGACTATGGAATACTTAAGACTGTCTGCTTTTAAAGTTTTTGGCTTTTTCCTTCAGTTTAAAGACCAAAAAAGCTCTGATTGGTTTCCAGGTCATGTGTGGATCAATGTCAGAAAACTGGATGCGTGGGAGACAATTGCTTCCAGCACTGTAAATTTTCAGCCGATGGAAAAGCAATAGACGGTCCTTGGTACATGCAAGAGCCACTTTACCTGCGTTGGAAACAATGGGACTGCCAGAGTGATTGCCAGTACGAATGCATGATGACAAGAGAAGAAGAGAGGAAAAGAAACGGAGAGAAACCCACCAAGTACTTCGGTAAATGGCCACTCAAACATGTCTATGGGATTCAGGAACCTGTCTCCGTTGCTTTCTCTGCTCTTGACCTAGCGATACAGTTCCATGGATGGGTCTCCTACTTCATCCTCGTTTACTATAACTTGCCTCTCCAGCCAAACCGGAAAACTTACTACGAGTACAACGGATTGTTGCATATCTATGCCATCATTGTAATGAACTCACTCTTCTGGAGTGGTGTTTGTCACAGCAGGTAAACACATTCATCCATCTCCATTGTTTCAGTTTCTAACTAAAATTCTCACTAATGATTTTTTTTTTTAATGGTATATATAGAGATGTTGCATTGACAGAGAGGCTAGATTACTCATCAGCTACAGTGTTAGCCGGGTTTTCGCTTATTCTAGCTATAATCAGGTCTTTTAGTATACATGATAAATCTGCAAAAGTCATGGTTACTGCACCTATTCTTGCAGTTGTAGCAACTCATATCCTCTACCTCAACTTCTACAACCTTGATGAAGGTAAATGATCTTTCCTAAATGAGGCTTTCTTCTTTTTTTTTTAAAAAAAATGCTTATATGACTTTCTATATATATATATATATATGACTTTTACAGGGCTTCACAGGAAAGTTATAATCGGAATAGGAGCAGTGGAGCTAGTGGTGTGGGGTGTATGGGCGGCTTTAACGTCACATCCATCAAAGTGGAAGCTAAGAGCTTTCTTTGTCTCGAGCATACTCACAATGTGTCTTAGAATGCTTGATTTCCCACCGTACAAAGGGTATGTTGATGCTCATGCTCTTTGGCGAGCTGCAGGGATCCCTCTCTCTTACCTTTGGTGGAGTTTTGCCTGCGACGACGCCGTTTTCAGGACCACTGTTCTTCTCAAGAAGTCAAAGTGATGGAAAGAAAATTGATTCAAGGCTCTCTTTTTTTTTTTCAAATCTTTTTTTTTTTCCGGTGAGGTTCTCCGGTGTTCAGAAAGTTGTTTTTAGGTTGTGTTTTCGCAGAAGAAGCAAATGTTTTTGTGTTCTTCTGTGGTGAATCTTGGTAGTGTTTTGGGGTCATATGCTCTGTCTTTCTTGTGTGTGTTTTTTGGGTCTTTTTTCTTTTTTCTCTCATGGCTCGTCGGCCGGAGAGTTTTACCGTCGGGGAGGAATTGACCTTTGATGATCACCACTTTGTTTGCTTTTTTCATTTTGTGATGATGACTCTTAAAAAACTTTTTCAGTTTTCTCAATGTAAAAGAAAAAGAACAACATAATAAATTATATTGCTTATGGAAAACCATAACATAGTAAATGAAGGTATGAATTCACTCGATAAACAAGTTATCTACACAACAAAATAACATAGTATGTGGTAAAATCAGAGTCATATTGTGAAAACTGGTACAGTTGTCCAAAGCTCTAAAATATCAATCGTGTCCTCATAGCTCTCAAGCGGTCAAGCCCTCTTTGTTATTTACTTAAATACTTGTATTTTTCATTAACTAAGTTATAACAAACAAACAAAATATGTTAAATGAACCTTTAGTTTTTCAACCATATTCTAAAACGCGGCGGCTTGAACCGAGAGCGCGGCGGATAAGCGTTAGCCGGTGATGAACCGTGGCGAATTCAGTCTAGTCGGATTAAAAAATCGGGTGCTATGAAAAAGCTCCAGTTTTTGTTCGTTTTGACCCATAAATCATATATCCTATACCAGATCTATGATGGACTGACTAAAACAACAAAAAAAAGTAAGAAAATGATAGGAAATGAAGAAAAAAATTTGCAGCCGTCGTAATTACTTTTGCAGAAAAAACCAAGAAGATGACCGGTTAATAACGAATTTGCTCCTCATTAATGAAAATTTCAAAAATTTAAAAAATTTGTACTCAACCCTATTCGAACCTGAGATGGAGCAAGTTATATAAAGACACTAGACCACTACACCAACACGCTTTTTTTATAAATGTTAGCAATATATTTTACATATAAAAATTATCCTAAAACAAATCTCCGATTAATCCTCGTATATTTCCCGATTAATTGATTCAGCGTTAGGCGTTACCCGACCGCACGCGTTACGCCTAGCGCAATTTCGAACATGGGTTTTCCTACGTTGAAAACAATTAGAGATAACAAATAACTACCGTGACATTTATCACCTAATCCATATATTATTAAAAAAAAACACAATTAGACATGGCAAGTTCTCGATCCCTGCAGACTCCCGGATCCACACGGATTCTCGGCAAGTTTATTTCAGTCGAGTTGACCAGTAACTGAAAAAAAATATAGTATCAGAGATCCATGCATTTTTTAGATCGAACATTCTGCCACCTAAAATAAACGAGATTTATGTCAGGCTAATCCCAAAAATTCTTAGTCCGCAAATCATTGCAGATTATCGTCTTATTTCTCTTTGCAATATATGCTACAAGATCATCTTTAAAATCTTGACTCAGCGCTTACAACTTATTCTCTCATCGATTATCTCGAAAAACCAATATGCTTTGTACCGTGAAGGACGATGTCAGATAATGTCCCTACCACCCACGAAGTACTCCATTTTCCAAAAATTGCTTAATCGGAGCATCGATACTCAATGGTCGTCAAGGCAGATATGAACAAAGATTATGATAGATTAGAGTGAGATTTCACTCGGCTCGTTATGTAATGCCTAGGGTTCCATCCTAAATGGATAGCTTGGATCATTCAATGTGTCTTTACTTCCACTTACTCCTTCCTCATCAGTGAAACCCCCTCTCACCATACGTATTCATCTTGTGTATAGTAAGGTACTCTCGGGCCTGTGTAGAATAGCGCAATATGATGGTTTGTTGTTGGGAATCAGAGTTGCTAGGGGAATCATCGAGTAAAACACTTATTCTTTGCCGATGACACGATGTTATTTATGAGATCGAGTAAAATTGATGTACTCTGATGATGATCCTTAAGAAGTATGAAGAGCGTCGGGCCAACTGATAAACCACAATAAATACTCGTTCATCTTCTCGAGGAAAACTACACTAAACCTAAAGACTCTAGTGAAAAGTGAACTGATAATTGATAGAAAAGGAGGAGTTGAAAAACTGGAGCATTTTGAAAGGAAGAAGTGGGATCTTTTCACCTCTATTGTTGACAGAATAAAATAAAAGGCGAATGTGTGGTCAACTAAATTCCTATAAACAGCCGGAAAGTTAGACATGCTGAGAAGTGTCCTCTCTCCTATCCCGTCTTACACAATGACTTATTTTAAATTGCCACTCTCACTGTGTAAGAGAATCCAATCGGCTTTAACTCGATTTTGGTGGGATGATCGGAATGTAAATAAGAAGATGACATGAATTTTGTGTTCCAACATCTCGTTACCAAAATCACATGGAGAACTCTGTTTTAGAGACTATCAAAGCTTTAACGACATCTTTCTCACAAAACTCAGCTGGCATATAATGCACAACCCATAATATTTGCTTGGATGGATTTTACTTAGGAAATATTGCAAATATGAGGACTTTCTTACCTACTCAGATCGGAGCTTTACCTCTCATGTATGGCAAAAAATTTTAATCAGACAAGACCTCCTGGCTCAGAACACTGAACGAGCAGTGGGTAATGGTTCTTCGATTAAGATATGGTCACATACCTAGCTCAACCTCTATTGTGAGCACAGAAACAATACTTAAACCGGAGCTCAACCAGACAACCCACAACTACCACAACATAACTATCGCGACCAAGGTTCACTCAAATGAGAATAGCTTACAAGCCACAAAGATTTTTTACATGAAATCAATTCTTAAAGACATACAACTCATCCTTACAGCACCAGGAATTAAAATCACCAGAAAACTTCGTGGACCATAAAGATATGGATTTTAAAAGTCAGGCAATCTTCTCAGCATCCAATGGGCCAAATCAGCCATATTTTGGTCCATACAAATCCAACCATGAATGGGCCTCGACTAAAGCTACCTGGTATGTTAAGGAGAACCTTTTAGAAGACCAGTGAAAGAAGAATCAAGCCCGAAAACCAATCCAACCAGAAGATTCACTTGGTTTACTAAAATTGGCCAATAATCGATACTATCTAAGGAAGGTCTTCTACATATCTACGGAAACCAGGAGATCATCTGAACCAAATAGAAGATATCCAAAAATATCTTAGCTGCACCAGCACCCAGAGGACTAGGCGGATCCTCATGCACATCAATTTTCCATATCCAGCCGCATTCACATTACAAGCCTTACAAAAGTTTCTTCAGATTCTTCCCCAAGACGGAAAGGCCATATTCTCTTTTATTGCGACAAAGGATTATTTCTGGAAGATTTGCAGACCATGTGCATATCCAGAAGATGTCTAGATACAAGGCTCAACCAAGTTTTCTTTTGGAGAGGCTCAAATTAAGCCTAACAGCTATATATCTTTAAGGAGCTAATCTTATGATTCTTTTGTTTAATTTTTGTGTATTTTATTTCCTTTGGGTCTTTAGACTGTTTTATTAGTCCCAGGGTCAAGAATATATAATCTCATGTTATTGTTCATTGTAAAGGACCCTTGATCATTTTGAAAGTAATAGAAATCAATTTTCTTTTTAAACAAAGTTGTGAATTCTTTGTTGTTAGTTCTCTAGTTCTTTGTGTGTGATTCACTAAGTCCTAAAGAAGCCATGTATAGAGATATGTGTGATTCGAGTCCCCTTGTTTGTCCATTGATTGAGCGATTCAATCCTTATCCATCATTCCATCCCATCCAACGGCCAAGCTTGAGAGTGATACACAACCAGTAAGCTTAGCTCCATTACAACCACAAATCGGCCATCTTTCTTATTTTATCACCTATTCTCTGTTTATTATTATTTTCATTCATATGCATTCCTTTTTGCATTCTTTTCAGGTCCATCTTGCTCGGCCAGCCTTCAATCAGCCTTTATAGATCACCCGACAATTGAGTAACTCGACCATCTGGGTGATATGTGCTCCCGTGCCCATAACAACCTCCAATATCAAGAGAGACCTATGGGACCTGCTACAGAGGAAACTTCTGAATGGACTGTGGCTGACTTGTTTCTTCCTGGAACCGTGGAGTGGGAGAGAAAAAAAAAATCCAACTCGTACTCCCTCATGAAGAAACTAAAGTCCTAAACATAAACCCTAGTTTATTGGGGCTTCCTGATAAACATATTTGGCTTTGTTCGGACTCAGGAAAATATACAACAAAAATAGGATACCATGCAGCTATAAACAGAAGAAGGATTCTCCCTAAGGATATCCATATTGAATACTCTTTCGAATGGAATATGCAGATCTGGAACCTTGACACATCACGAAGATGAAGCTGTTTTTATGGAAAATTTTTAAGGGAGCTGTCACAGTAGGAACCAACTTAACAGCTCGAAACATTGATGTTGACCCCCGATGCAAGCGATATGGGAAACGCGAATCTAGCTATGATCGTCTCTTTCAATGCTCTTACACACCAAGTCTAGTGCCTAGCTCCATATGCAAGAAACATTGACTCAAGCGGATCTCTAGATTTGAAGAAAGCATGGAGTAAAATCTGCAGTATCCATGTCCTACCTCATGTATAAATCTCCTCAATCCAACTATCCCTTTAGGTTCTATGGCGTTTATGGATTGGTAGAAACCATATGTGTTTTAATAGTAGAGGTGCCTCACCTCAAGATGACGTTAGCAAAGGCTATCATTGCAGCTCGAGAATGGGCCACCAATCAAGTAAATGAATTCTAGGACAAACGAGTGCAGATTAGCCATTTTTGTCCCTATTTATGTCTCTCTTGTTAAATCAGATGCTTGGAACGCAACCTCGCAGATTACAGACTTGGGATGGATAGTGCGAACAGGATCTCAGACGTTTTCCTCAACCTCTACCGTTGATTATGTGATATCACAGAAAGCTTGGCTCTTAGAACAGTTTTCCAGTATTGTAGAGATTTGAAAATGAAAAAATCGAAGAGTGAGACAGATTCTTCTCAGCTAATCAAGGCGATAACAATTGCTTTCATGAGTATAGATATTTATGGCATTGTGACCGATATTTTGACTTTAACTCCATTTTTTATATAATTCTTTCCATTGGATCCTTCCTGAAAGAAACAAAGAGGCTGATTCTTTTGCCAAGCAGATTTTATCTGTTGTTCAGGCTCCCATGGCCTTAAACTATGTCACCTAATTTTCTGAGAATTAATGAATTATTTATCTTGTTCAAAAAAAGACATGGCAATCTAATTATTAAAAACTCAAGGATTATAGTTTAATATTCGTTTAATAAAGGGCAAATCTCCAAAATAGCACTTTTTAAAGTTTATATCACAAAAATAGCACTCAAAAACTAAAATGACCAAAATAGCACCTTTCTAAGTTTATCTTTTGAAAATTTTAATTTTTTTATTTTTCAAAATTTGAAATCTTATCCCCAAAACCTCATTTCTCAACTCTAAACCCTAAACCCTAAACCCTAAACTCTAAACCCTAAACTCTAAACCCTAACCCCTAAACCCTAAATCCTAAACCCCACCCTTTAACTCTAAACCCTAAGTTTGTGACTTTTGATAAAACATTAAGTGCTATTTTTGTGACTTTTGACCTTGGGTGCTAGTTTGAGAACAAAAACTTGATTTAGTGCTATTTTTGTCTTTTTCTCATTAATAAATCTAGATTCGTAAATATAAATATTCATTAAACATAAAGATTTTTAAATATTTTTAAAATTTATTGGTAAATATCATTAATTTTCATTAGTTTGATCTAGATTTTGTATATATGTAGTACAAAGTATTTTAAAAAGTGGTATATATCAAATCTTTCAATTCATCTTGTTTAATACTTCTTATATCAGATACCTTTTGTATATCTTTAGCACAAAATATTCATTCATCTGGTTTTTTCAAACCTTTTTTTTTTGTTACGGTTAATTTTGACATCTATATCAAATACTCTTGTTTTGCCCATTGTAACTCCTTGTTACTATAAGTTTTCTCCACTCTTAAATATTATAACCCAAAATATTTATCAAAAACAACCCAAATGGGAAACCAAAGCTTGTTATTTCACAATTATAATACATACCATGGTTCCAAGATTTATCTTCGCTAGCAAGTTTTATAAGTTCCAACTCTATATATATTTGCATAGTTTGTTGAAAAAACTATATCATACTGTCGACACACAAATTGCTTATATAGAAAAGTGCAAAATGGACTTTGATCTACCTTCTTACCACCAAAACACTCATATGAACATCACAGTTCTGGTTGTAGATGATGATCGTATTTCCCTCTCTACTATCTCCAATATGCTTAAAACGCCGACCTACATAGGTATAATCATTATCCTGACTCTTAAAATATTTTCTGGCTACAATTTGGATTGCTCAATTCGCCACTAGAACTCTACCACATATTCGATAATTTTTTTACGTATGGTTGATTCAAGAATATTTACTGTTTACCTATCACCCATTATCAGCTTAATCATCTAGGTTCTATAGGGTAAAAGAATTGTTGTCCCCAAGATTAATGTTCTTGTGAACTGTATATCTATTTAATTTTGTCCGAATCTTTTCAAACATTGGGATTTAGATTTCATTAATTTAGTTTTTGATGTAAAGTTCAAAAATTTTTTTATACATAATTCATTAATTTATTATTCTCGTTGTTTGGAACCCATAGACCATTCGATTAGTGTCCTACCTTTTTTTTTTGTGCACAACGATTAAACCGGCAATAGCCTCTTACGCAGAGGCGTGCTTAGAGTTTCTAATGCCATAAGCCAAAAATATAGTTTAATGTTTAAACACTTTCCAATAAATAAATTACATTTAAAAACTATAAATTAATTGTTTAAATTTTATAAAACAAATGGAAATTTATATGTTACATGTTTCAATATAACAAAAACATATAAGTTTATACTGTGATACTTTAAATTCAAAAGTTATTTGTACAATAAATATAGACAAAAATAAATAACAAGTGACTAACAAAGAAGAAAATTGTGAAAAATAAGATTTAATATGGTGAAAATTAAATATAAATAAATGTGTAAATAAATATAAAGAAAGAAGGATTAAACTATGGTTTCCCCCTTGGATTTTGTATTTATGTTTGTAAGAGAAACAAATTTACACCATATAAAAGAAAATGTTGTAAATATACCACACCTTGGTTTTATATGCCCTAAGCCATATTTTTCTGTTTTTAGTGAATAGGCACGGCTCATAAGACTGGAAAGTATGTGTTTAGTTTCTCAAAATATTATTTTTTAAATTTCAAAGTTTTAATCAAAATAATATAAATAAAAAGTAGATTATCAGATTTATCGACTGGTTTTTAGAATTGCAAACACCACATCGTTTCTTTTCTTTGTAAGAGAAGTTTTGATAGAAACAAATATCAACAAAAAAAAAAAAAACCTTACAAAAATTGTCCAAATCAAATGCATATATATACACGTGTGTACATATTTACCCATACACATTTTTGATATTTTAATTGTTCGATTTGTAGATAAGTCATTTAGGGAAATTACAGTAATGAAAGCAAATGATTCGTCAGAAGCATTATCTACGCTTAGAGGTCACTGCAACAACATTGATGTTGTAATCACCGAGTATCATATGCCTAATTTGAATGGTGTACAATTACAAAGAAGGATAAACGAAGAATTTGGAAATATGCCTGTCATTGGTAAGGTTTTTCATACCACTTATTGATAGCCTAATTTTTAATTTGTCTGTCAACAAGTTATATATATAAGAATTATTTTTGTTCACATTTTAAATTGATCAATAACTAAACAAGATAACTAGTGTTTCTAATTCTATTTAGTTTATTAATATAATTTTCCCTATAATAAAAGGAGAAGTTACAATAAGAAATATGTTACTTTTTCTGTAAATACGTATAATTACAGAAAAGGTGTATTATATGGTAGAAAAGGTGTATTAGATACATATGTGTGACAGCTAGGAAAAGGTGTATTAGATGGTAGAAAAGGTGGTGCTCCAAAAAAAAAAGATGGTAGAAAAGGTGAACCAATGTATTCCTTTAAAGAATACATTTCACACATATAAAAACATTATGCAATAAGAAAAATTGTGAAAAGATATTAATTCCCCAAGCTCTCAGGTCAGTGTCGAAAAGAAGAAGAAAATAACACAGAAGCAAACTAGTTCCTTTTCGATTTCCTTAAAACATTGTGATTTCTTTTTCTTAACATTTTTTTATAGTTGCAATTGATGCTAACTATCTCATTTTCATTATCTTTTATGTTTTCATTGCAGTGATTTCATCAGACATGAACAATGAAATTGAGCAAGAGACTTTATCTTCTGGAGCAATGTGTTTCATGAGAAAACCGATCAAGCCAAACGACATCGACACCATATACAAACATGCTTTAGACTACAAGATAAACGGTAATTTCGTATTAATATGATGCAAACGATAATGACAATCCTATTGTTCTCCTTGTTTGGTCTTTACACAATTTGATTAGTTTGATACTAGATATGTTTTATCATTATTGTAAATATATTATATAAATGATATCTGAATGTTATAAGTAAAAAAAGATGCAGGTGGTTCAAAAGAAATTCAGAAAACAAATTCAACCAGCAATCCAGAAGATGGAAGTTCTGGAGCAAAGGCCACAAAGAAGTTTAAGATCATATGGACGAGTTCTCTTGAGAATCACTTTTGCAAAGCCATTCAACACATTGGTGTTCATAGTACGCACTTCACATTTTTGATCTTCTATTTTCACATGTTATATTTTTTTCCTTATCAGTTGTGTACCTTGTTATATTCTTTATCAATTAGAATAGGATAATCTTCTATAAGTTTTTACATGATCGTTGGTGTTTATTTAGATTACATTCTCTAAATGTCTTTATAGATTTTACATTTATTATGTATTATATGAGTGAACGTAAAACCAAATAGTAAATGATTCTTATACGGTCACACTAAACCCTAAAAAAATAAAACTCTCGTTTTCTTACTTGCATTTTCAAAGTGTTTGGAATTACAGAGATATACTAATGTTCTACTTTTTTGCTTCGTTTTTGATATAATTTTGAAGAGGTAACACCTACAAAGATTTTAAAATTCATGAACCTGAACTACCTAACAAGAGCACATATAGCCAGCAAATTACAGGTTCGATCTTCTATCAACATTGCTTCAGTGACCATATGCCATTTAATCATTTTCCAAAGCACATGATATTAGTTATGCTATTTTTCATCAAGTATCTTACGTCATGAAAACATGCAAATAGCTAATCATCTTTGTTCGGTGTTTTAGATGATTTTACACATCGGGTTAACTTTGTTTATACATCTTTTTTGAAAAAAATAGCTTATACATGTGTGATATGTATCTTATTCATGGTTTCAACTCATCATACATATAATTTCATAAAACATATGATATGACTAAAATGTTGAAACTGTTGACACTACGCAGAAGTACAGAAAGTTTTTGAAAAAAGTTAAGGGTGAGAGCGTAGAAAAGACAAGAAGAGTTATGATCTCCAACATTCAATCATCAAGCTACATCAACCCACAACGCTCTTACAACTACAAGACAAGCCTAGGCAACAACAATATTTTCAATTCCCAACGTGGCTATGGTCTTGGTCAATCTAGCCACACGATGAACAACAATGCTGGTTTTCATGGCTCTGTCCACTGCATGAACCGTACACCCACCTACAATTCTCAAACTGGATCCAAATTTTTGCCTAGGAGAGGCAGCCTTGGGGTTTCAAGTGGAATGTTTGCTTTAAAAGAGGAAATGGGAAGCATGTCCGGAACATCTCAAGAGTATCAAGCTCATAAGTTTGGACAATATGGTACAACAAGTGGAGCTTTGGGTATGAAATCTAATCTTAATACTGGAACAACGGGTAGTAATTACGCTGGGCACAGAATAGATGAAAAGGGGGATGTGTTTGGACCTGGTGGAATAAGAGTTAATGTCAATGAGAATGCGTCTCTTGGTAGAATGAGAGTTACTGGTAATGGTAATGGTTCTCTTGGTGGGATAAGAATTCATGCTACTGGTAATGGTTGTTTTGGTGGAACAAGAGTTCAAGGTAATAGTAATGGTTTTCTTGGTGAAATAAAAGTCCATGGTATTGGTAATGGCTCTTTAGGTGGAACAGAAGTTCGAGGTAATGATAATGGCTTTCTGAATGAAAGAAGAGTCCGTGGTACTGGTAATGGCTCTCTAGGTGGAACAAGAATTCAAGGTAATGATAATGGATTTCTTGATGAAATACGAGTCCATGGTAATCATAATGGTTCTTTTGGTGAGATAAGAGTTCACGGTAATGACTCTTTTGGTGGACTAAGAGTTAATAGTACCGATAATGGTAATGGCTGTCTTGATGGAGTTATGATTCATGGTAATATCAATGCTAATGGCTCCCTTGGTGGAATGAGAGTTCATACTGGTAATGGTAATGCATCTCTTGATGAAAATTTGAGTAGCATGAACTGGAACTTCAATAACAACAACATGAGTAACCATGGAAGTTCAACTTCAAGGTTTCCTTCTGCATTGTCATCGTTCTTTGACAATAAGGATCAGTCACAAAACTACCTGAATGCTCAGACTGGTGGTGTGGTTCCTGTTCTACAGAATCCTAGAAGACCTAATAATCATCATGGCATCAACGATTTTTTTCGCGATACAGTTAACTCGCAGTTTGATCATAATCAGGTAGATTAACTAATATTGTTTTAACTTTTTTTTTACATAGTGAATGTAATGTTTTGATTCATATATACGTGCATGATTTTGACCAGCAGCAAGGTAAAGTGACTGGTGAAAATCCTGAGGTGCCTCCTGCTTATCCTCTTGAAAACCTAAGTAACGTAAGTCATGTTTTTACTCTCTTTTTTTTAAAGATGGTTTATTTTACTTTTCTTTAGTAGATGATTAGTCAAAAATTGTATATATATGTGTATATATATATGTACATGTCTGTACGTGATAGATTGAAAATTTCTTGACCATATATACATTATGTATGATTTGTTTGAAGGGTAACTATAATGAAGAAACATTGAACTCTGTTGCTAATTCGGAAATGTATTTTCCTACTGATCAGAATATGATCATTACAAATAAGGTAAACTCTAGTTTCTATCACTTATCCGTTTTTGTACCTTAGATTAATGTAAAATGACGCGAAAAGTAATTGATATTTGAACATCGATTGCATATAGGAATATGGTGTTGAAGATTTGATGGAACTCCCATTGTCGTTCGATCAGGTAATTAAGATGGTTTTTCATAGATTTTGTTTGAAACCTATACGTACCTTGATATTTACGTACGTTTAAAGTAATAAAGTACATCCAACTTATAATATAAAATTTATTCACTGTTTTGTGTCTGTATTCTTTAATAGGATTATGAGGATGAAAACCTCCTGAAGTTTTTGCTCGAGCATGACATGAATTAAAAGTTCTACCAAATTTGTTTAGTTAAACATTTACATTAATTAGTATTATTTTATAAGTTTGGTATGGTGTTGTTTAAGACTATATTAGATTTGGGATGTTGTTTTACTCATCATATTCAAACTAGGAGCCAATTTTTTATCTAATTGGTTGTGGTGCAGAACCATTAACATTTGATATATATTTGATTACTATCCAAAAATTGTTTTTATGAAGCTGGAGTGTTTTTTAACGCTATAAATCTATACTATTAAAGCAGAATCGTTGTCATTTCATTACCTTCTGGAGTTGTTTATAATGTTATGTCATTCTCAATATTTTGAAAACCGGATCAGATACCGACTAGGTATAGCTATCGATTCACTGGTTGGACCGGTTCAACCGGTCGAACCGGGTTTTCTATTTTTAAGAATTAAATATATATATAATTATATATTTACACCATATGGACCTAAAACAAAAATAGCTTTTTTATTAACTACAAAAATAAACAATAAACGAAATCTAGCGCGCTATATACCATAAAGTGAACACTATATAAACTAAATTTGATAAAAAAAAACAAATGATTGACCGTTCAGATTACCGTATTTATTTATTCTTACAATTAAAATTCCAATTTTTTTTTTATAAATATGGCAAAATAAGAATAGTATATGAGAGCTAAAAATATTGTTTACATCATTTCTTATGAAATAAAATTAAAAACTAATTAAATAGTGATAGTCAAACATTGATTTTAAAATACTAATTAAATTTTAATAACAAATGAAAATACATTAATAATATGTTAATATTTTAGAACCGGGTTTTGAAATTGACTCGGGTCACCGGTTTTACCGGTTTTTGTCGGTTTTACCGGTTTTGTTCAAATCCGGGTTTCAAACCAAACCAGACTCGGCTTCTTCAACGAGTCACGGTCGGACCGGTTCGACCGGCCGGTCCGATTTTCAAAACCATGCCATTCTCTTATTTGCAATTTTTAATTATTTTCGCCACCTATTAATCAATCAACTCGAATTTTAGATCATTCAGAAAACCTACGAAATTGAAGCCATCAAATTTTGTGAACGAGGACCATTAAAAATGTGTTTACGGATTAAATATATGGGTACTAGATCCATTAACTTTTTAATTTATTGAATAATTTTATGGGTATTTTCATTTAAATCATGACAAAAAGAATTAGAGGCCCATTGTAAACCATGAAAAATTATTTTGTGTAAGGAAAGTCCTATAAATCAAACTTAATTATCAGATCTTTTGTGGACGACAATTTTTAAAATGTGTTTAGAATGTTTTTGACTAAGAAAAAAATATTACACTCCTTTTCATAAACTAAAATCAGAAGTTAAATCTTCTCAACTATTATCTATACAACAAGTAATATTTTTTAACACTCATAAAAAAATCTATTAAGCAAAAATAAAAAGAACTAAAAACATTATTTACAAAATTTTGTGTAAAAATAATACTATTAAAACCGAATTTCAGTAGGGGTTCTGCCATTGCCTTTGGAGTTATTTACGTTGTTATGTTTGCCATCAATCAATCAGCTGCTCAAATTTTAGACCATTCAGAAAACCTTACGAAATTGAAGGCCCATTAAATACCACACAATTTTTGTGAATGAGGCCCATTAACAATATGTTTGCGGATTAAATATATGTGTACCAGGTCAATTAACTTTTTAATTTATTAAATAAATTTATGGGTATTTTCATTTAAATCATGACAAAAAAAAATTAAAAGCCCATTTTAAACCATGAAAAATTATCTTGTGTAAGGAAAGTTCTATAAATCAAACTAAACTATGAGAACTTTTGTGGACGACAATTTTTAAAATGTGTTTAAATTTTTTTTTAACTAAGAAAAACATATTTGGGTGTGTATTTCGGTTTAATTACGGATTCGGTTTGGGTTATGTTTGGCTTGATTTATTTGGGTGTAAGAAATCTTGAACCAAAGCCAACCCAAATTAGTTTGGTTTATGTTCGGTTTGGTTCGGTATAGTTTATGTTCGATTCGGTTTTAGTTTGGTTTGGTTTGTGTTTAATTCGGTTTAATTTGGTTTTGTTTGTGTTTTCAGTTCAACCGAGTTAACTTTTTTAGTTTTGTTCTAGTTCAATTACAAAAATATGATTTATAAAAACAGAAACAAATCATCTAAATCATCATTTGACACTAAATCATTATTTTCTTTATATTTAAACATAAAACCAAACATCACCAATAAATATGTAAAAAATATAATCTAATAATTTTATATTATTATCTTCAAACCTAATATAAATACCATAAAATACTTTTCATGTTTTGATGTTAATATATGAGATTTATATTCATAGTCTTTTATTTTATTTTTATTTGTGTTTATTCTATTCATTTAAAAGTAAAATGCATAAAGTTATGTTTAGTTGTTTAGGTTAAATTGTTAAATATAGCAAATTTCAATATTATTAGTATATCTAATTACTCTAATTAAAAATAGTTCAGTTTTTCGGTTTGGTTCGGTTTAAAACCAAACCAAACAAAACCATTTGGATTGATAAAATCTTAAACCAAATGGGTTAGACATATATTTTGGTTTGGGTTCGGTCGGTTTAGTTCGATTCTTTGCCCACCCCTACTTTTTCATAAACTAAAAACGGAAGCTAAATCTTCTCAACTATTATCTATACCACAAGTACATATTTGTTACACTGATAAGAAAATATATTAAGCAAAAATAAAAAGAACTAAAAACATTATTTACAAAATTTTGTGTAAAAATAATACTATGAAAAGTGTACAATTATGTGAAATTTGTCGATTTAATCAACAAAAAGAGTAATCTCGTCCTTTTAAAACGCGGGTCAAAATATCGAACTTGATACAAACAGAGCCGGCGATTAAGCATAATCCCGGAAGTCGGAGTTGGCGAACTACAACAGAGTTCCCAGAGACATAAGCTCACGTAAGGTAGACGAGATGAAATTAACCCTAAATTTACAACAGATTCACAACAAATTCTAACGAGAACTAAAACCATACATAAACAAAATTGCATGTAATCTACAAGAATTCTTTTGAGATGAACAAGAGGATGAAGCCAAGCAAGACCAGCACTGAATAGAGAGTCCTCCTATAGTGAATAGCCCAGCCATATTAAGAACTGCAGCTTCAAGGACCGGCAACAAAGAACTTCAACAAGTTCCTGAATCGAATACCGGAAGAGGAGATCGGAAACTCGCCGACAAGAAACCTCAAGGAAGCAGCTTTGTCAGATAACAGATCTCGATCAGATCTAGAGGTAGAAGAGAAAGAGCGACAAGACAAATCTCTGGATACTACCACGCACAGGAACCCGAGCTAAGTAGAAGATCGAACCGAAGATATAGCAAAGAGGCTTGAGACTAAACATGCAAAAACCATTCAGCTGGATCTAGTTCACAAACATAAGACTGATTCAAACATGCAAAGCACCGCAATTTATCAGATAGATCGACAAAATCCCTTAACCACCCCGGAAAGAAAATAGTCTAGATCGAAAACAAGATTGAGTAGGACAAGAGAAACATAATATGAAGAGACAAACTGGGAAATCTAAAGGAAAACAAAACCCAACTTCGGCTCTAAGGAAGCTGCTGGAGTCGGAGAAGCGAACTCAGATTTGATTATCCTAAAGAGAAGCCATCACAACTATACTAAAAGGAGGATATAAGCTCCATTGAGCCTGTCCAAGTCAGCATAGAAAATCAGCCAATGAGGTGCTGCCACGTGCCATTCGTGAATTGCCACGTGCCATACTCTTTACGAAGAAAAAGTTAATTCACGTTATGTTTCTAATGGGCTTCTGTGGGCTTGCAGATATTAAGTTGCGCTGAAACTTAATGAATATTGGTCCGTGAGTCTTCTTCTTTTTCCAAATTGTTTCCGCCGTTAGGGTTCGTCCTGCTTTTCAACTCAGCTCAAGTCTAGCATCTATGGAGTTATGATTTTTTTAGAGAGAGATAGTTCATCGGTGTAATCTTTGCGTCTCTATCTGTTGGCGTCGTTTCATATTTGGTTACTTACGCCAATCGTTACAAGTTCATTGATTCAACATTGATTCAACCTCATTAATCAGTTCCTTACACTTACGACCCACTACAACCACGATTATGCATTCAATGTCTCTCTATCCTCTTCTAAGTGGTTGATCTACAGCTATAAAAAGGTTAGGCCTCATGCATTGAGAATCATCCTCACAACTCCAATATCATACAATATTTCTTTCTCGATATAACGGCTAACCAGTCTGTTCTACTTTCTGATTTGAAGGCTGTTAGGTGTTCTTCCACCGTAGGTTAGATTGCTCAGATTCTGGGAAGCGTTTAACGCGGTGGGGAGTTGATGGGAATTGACATGATCTTCATCGATTCTAAGGTTTCTGTTCGTGAAGCTCATGAGCAATTTTTTTTATAATATTTCTGGTTTTTGTACTCATAATTCTTTAAAACTCCGTTTAAAGATTTTTTTCAGATTTTTTTGTACGATAAATCAACCGTCTCGCCACCTTCCACCACCGTCTTAAGGCCGGTTAAAAAGGATAAGTTAGTAGCTCTTAATATAAATTCATTCATCACTTTCATATCTGATAAACTATATGCTGGTTATTTCATATTATGGTTTTCTGTTGGCAGTTATGTGTCTGTCTTTTGAGTCTGTTTGAATCACAAGCAGTGATGTTTCACAACAAACTGGACGGCTTTGGAGGTGATCCAAGAGTTGTTGTCGGGACTAACATCAATCCTAAGATTGTAGGAGGTAAATTTTCTAATAAAATTAACATCGATACCGTCTGCGTTTTACTCTATCAGTTATGCTTTCTTAGATTTTTGATTAAGTTGGAATAATAGATAATGTCTGCGATCTAATGAATAGCTTATAGGTTTGTAGCCACCTCCATTCATTGCAGATATGGTTTGATAAGACATACAGCTTCCAGGTCAGGTTAAGAAGATACAATTTTACTGCCAACCATCAAACCCTCATGATATCTTGCATCAAGAACGAGGGTGACCATCAGCCACTCCCCGACTTTGTTGCCAACGTAAATTGCAACATATATTTCATTCATGTTCCTCTCTAATATGCAAATAATGATGTCTTTCGGTTTAATAGGATGGGTGACGATGATAATGGATATGACATGCCTGCCCTAACTTAGTACTCTCCAAGGCTAAAGCTGGTGGTAATGACCATTAGGAATCATCATCTGCAGGAATCTCTTCCAGTGGTCTCGCCACCAATAAGTCTCGCGTATCAGCAGCTGTGAAGGTGTTTAAGAAGGCACGAAATGAATAATAGAAGATTATACATTGTCTTGAGTCAAATTTTGCGGTTTGAATAATGTTTTTGCACCGATGTGGTTTTTTATTTAAATTATGTCCTCCATGGTTTGCTATGTTTTTCTAGAACTCATTAAAATAATGCTTTGTAAGATTTAGCAAATACTTCCCACCCCAATAAATCAATAAATATGGGTTCAATGCTTATCACATATTTCCATAACAAAGTTTAAATTTTTTACACCAATACAATAATAAATGTTCTAATACCACAACCGATTTAGAATAAATCAAGAATAACTATACTAACTACAAGAATCCATATGTGCTAGAAAACTATACATCAAATATATTCATGAGATGGATCTCTCTTTCTCTCTCTGTAGACAGTAATAAAATCAGGTCAGAATATCCAGTCTTAAGAAGAAGAATAATCACAGATTTCCTTCTGCAGACGTCATTAGATGAAACAATCATGAGTCTGATTTTCATATAAACTGCATTTCAATCTATTATCATTATCCCTTAGACTGCAAGTTAAGAGGAATAAACTTGGACAAACTCGTCTATTAAAATACGATCATTCGGCCAAATGATCCATAGTCTGTAATGTAATAATTCAACTTACACTATTTACAACCCCTTTTTATAAAAAACAAACTTGGACAAACTAAACTAGGTCATAAAATATACAACCAAACTTCAGATATTGTTTCCCAAGTATCTTACACAAGATCATTTAGGCGCAACAAGTCATTAAAAGTAAAAATACTCAACTAGATTGATACAGAGTTCGAATGGATTAGCAAAACATAATAAATTCCTTTGAGCCTTATTAATATTAAACAAAATTTTTAAAATATGAATTGTTCATAAAAATTATCACGCAAAGCATGAAATATAACACTTACTATGATACATTATATTACTGTATTTGTTATCAACCAATGAGAAAACAGTTTTTATTTACTTGTATTATGACTATTATTTGTTATTATATTTGGATTTAAATTTTTTATATTTGAATATAATAAAGTCTAAGGTTAAAATTTTGTTATTTATAAATTTAAATTATAAGAGTATTTTCATGGAGAATAAAGTTTATGGTTAAGTTTATAGTTTAAAGATTAAGCGTTTGTTTAAAATTCAGGGTTTAAAGTTTAAAATTTGCGTTAAGAATTGTATATAATAAATATAACTTAGTTTAAAATTTGGGTTTTGGTGTTTGTAGTATAGGGTTTAAGGTATACTTTTAAGATTTGAGTTTAACTATTAAATTTTCTTAGAATTTAGAGTTTTAAATTACGTTTGGAGTTTAGAGTTTCAAAATTCTTTCAGAAATCTGGTGGAAATAATAAATTTTATTTTTACGATTTATAATAATTATAAAAATATTTTTTTTTAAATGAACAGTTAAAATTGTTGTAATAAAAGGAGGATATAATCCTTAGATAGAGTGTCCACGTAGGCCAAAATAATCGGCCAATGAGAAACTATATTTTTGCCATGTCACCTCATCTATTTGTTATTACAAAATGATCCTTTAACTTTTTTACTTTAACAATTATAACCGAAAATATTTTTTTAGTGAAATATAATATTTATATAAATAAAATTATATTTTTGTTTACATAATAGTTTGTAAAGAAATATTTAGTGTAAATAATATCACAATTTTATAAAGTACTAAAATAAATTGGATTGGTTTTCAACTTTCACAAATAAAAAGTATTATTTGTAAACTTAAAAAAGAATATATCAAGAATATTTTTTTTCAGGAGAGAAAATAGAAAAATACATCGGAGACAAATCTATCTCTGTTATGAAATTTCTCTATTTTAGAGAAAAAAATAGAGGAATACATTGAAGATGGCCTAAGGCATGGCCGACGTAAATGATCAACGTTGAGATTTCAGCTTTTCTGATTCTTACTATTCTAATGTTTCAATATAATTTGAATATTTCCTTTGTTTTATATTATAATGGTTTAAAAGTATTTTTTATTTCACTATATAAATTGTTTTTATATTTCAATGTAACTTTATACTTATTGGATATTGTGTGGCCAATTAAATTATGTAAATTACTGTGTAATTGATTAAATTTATATATTAAATGACAGTTTTCTAAATTAATAACTTTTAAGTATTACAGATTTTAATTAAAATTGATTACATTTTGAAACAGATAGAGTAATCTATATACTAACTCTATATAGATATGAGGACAAAATTGTAAAGTGGTCTCACTTTGAATTTCTCTCACTATGTGCATTCCTAATTGGAAGGAAATAATCAACATCTAATATTATGTTACTCTCAGTATATTAGAAATGGTCGAACCGTAAACAAATTAAGGATGATGTAAGGAAAACATAAAGATGTATTTTCAGTTATCACAAATATAAAATCAATTGATAACAACTTAATTATGTCCACCATAGGACAATATAGAAGAGTTTCCATAACTTCTAATATTATAACATCTCACTATATTAGTGACTAAATCAGTTTTCTCTAACACAAATATTCACTTCATTATTGGAGTTTAAGCTTTTCTATCTGATGATATTAGTAGTTTGATCCCAAAAAAAAAAAACGGTTGAACTGTACATTGTAATTGGAGAAACAAAACAAACAAAAATCAACCGAAGACTTTTAAGGTATATGAAACAAAAATTAGAAATAGCAATTCTCTGCAATTAAATAATAAGGCAATAAAATTGTAAAAATACAAAATAAAACAAATACTATACACAGAAAGAAAGATTTAGTAAAATAAAATCATAATATAATTTTCATAATTGATAGTGCTCAGCTACACTAAAAAGTCTAAATTTACAACATACACAGTTTTATTTACATCATTAAACCTATTATCTAATTAAAATGATTCTAAAAAAAGTGACAGCATGAAGAGTTAGAAAATATACGATAAAATATAATACATAACGTTAAAAATACATTATCACTGATCACTGAAAAATCATGTTAGTAGTAATAAAAATGAAATGATAACACATTTATTAAAACCATAGTACAGCACGCAACAAGGTATTATCAAATATACAAATTAAATATTAAATATGCTCAACGCAAATACACATAAAAATGAGACATCATATTTGGATATATTTAAATTAATAATTTTAAATATAGTATATTTTTGATAATTTTAAAATTACTTAAAAAGAAACAAAATTATTAAAAAATTAATATACAAATAAAACTAAAGCAATATTTTGAAACGTCAAAATAATAAATGAATAAAAAATATATTATGTTAATAAAATAGATTTTAGATTTTAAAGACTTCTAATTCATGTAATATTACAAAATTAAAAATTTGTTTATTACAATTAATATTTTACCATTAGATATATTAAAATAATATTCTAGATCGATATTCAATAGTCAGTTTTCAACTATTACACGTAAAAAAATATTATTAAATACATTTTTTTTAAAAGGGGGTTTTATATTTTAAGTAGGTTATTGGAGTACTTTTTATTTTCGTGAATTTATTCGAGATGAGATTTCGATCTTTTAAACTAAGATAATTCATGTTCTATACATAATTATATTTTTTTACATAGCTCTAAAATCTCGGACTTGATTTTTCATATTTCATTAGTTAATTGTGTTACATATAATAAAAATATTTACTTCAAACTAAAAAAAAATCAAATTTAAAAATTAGTTATATATAATTTAATATACAAAAATTCATATATAAATAAAAATGATAAATATAACAAATTTAAATATATTTACCGCGCGTAGCGCGGAAAATAGTTCTAGTATGATTTAAAGAGAGAAAAGAGTTTTTGTATTATGAAGCCGAAGTTAATTAATTCTTTTTTTTTTATCAACGGAATTAATTTATTCTTAACAGCTCTTAGAGCATCATTATTTTAGGGTTGTTAGAATGAGGTTTTTAGCGGAATATAAGAACATGTCTCTTAACTTTTAACTAAAAAAAGTTAAGAACCGGCTCTTAAAACTCTTATTTAAGAACCGAAAGTTAAGAAACAAGTTCTTATATTCCGTTAAGAACCCCACTCTAAGAACCCCTAATAATAGACCATTCTTCTTTCAAGCAACATACAATATGCAGTTTAAATTCTAAGTAGTGATACATCTTTACTACAACATTATATATATAGTAGTAAAACTGCTAGACTTTCTGAAGAACCCTAAGATAGGGAGGATCACTTTAGCTGGGTGTTGGATATGATCCGAGAAGGCAAACGGCACTTCTGGAACTGAGATGGATTGAAAGGATCGTCAAGAGATGCGAAATGACTCTTGATATACCCACGATCTAAGGCTAACCACCAAAGAAAGAATGAATGTGTTGGCTAACCACCAAACAACACACAAAGATGAATTGGCTGACCACCAAATCAACAAGCCGGGTCACACCAATGAACTAGCTAAAGAACTCTCTCTCTCACTCAGAGAAAAACAAAATAAACAACCAAAACTGAACTGATTTTATTGATGAAATGGACTACATATTTATAGTGTTTTGTAGATCTGTGAATTAAATGAAAAAGTAGATCTAGATCTAGATCTAGTCTTTAATACGAAAATAAAGAGATAATACTAGACAAGGTGACTGTTCGGCTTCTGTCCAGATTCGTTGTATCCTGAAGCATGAACCGCGGTAAGGAGAACGACGGATGTGGGACTGTCCGTATGAACCACCATGTCCAGATCATAAACCATACTGGACCAAGTGTGTCCTATGTCTTCAGATAGGTGAAGGATCCTTGCCTTAGTGAGATTTGGCTGATCAAAGTGCATGAACTGATCAAAAGGGTCGATCAGTCCATCAGTACGGTCGCCGGTACGTGCAGTATGAGGCAATCGAGCCAAAAGAGAGAAGTCTCGATCATTTTGTGAAACCTCATGATCCAAGTCAAGTCTGGCATGATCTTTCTCAAGTCTGGCATGATCTTTCTCAAGTCTGGCATGATCTTTCTCAAGTTTGGCATGATCCAAGTCAAGTCTGGTACGGTGAAAAACATGAACCTCGGTTGAAATGTTCAGAACGTCCTGAACTCCATGCTGAGCTGGTTCCATGTAATGATCCGTGGACTGCGGCACATCATTCCCTTCCTCTTCAAAAAGATTTGTCCTCAAATCTGAAAAATTAAAAGGAAAAGGATTATAAGCAAAAGAACCATAATCAGAACGTTGCTCACCTTGATTTCGGTCCGGTTTGTGAATGGAAGAAGATTCTTCTTTATGACCACAGTTTTGCTCTCCACCTGACCCTTCCTTCGGTTCATGTGCATAGTCATCGAAAATTCGTAAAGGGTCTTCCTTTTCTGGTTCGGTTTCAATTTTCTCCAAAGTCACCAACGATTTCTGTTTTTGGCACTTGTTGGCATAATGACCGACCCTATGGCATTTGAAGCACCTGGTAGAAAGAGCCTTGCTTGTGGTTTTCACAGCCTTGCTTTTATCAGAAGACAACACATTAGTTTTCAAATCAGAATTTGAAGGAGAAGAAGAATTACTTTGTTGTTTTGGTGCAGAAGAAGTGTTGGTGTTTCCCTTCTTTTTGAGTTGCCGGACAACATGAATCGCCTTATGCAACATCTTTTCCAAGCTGGCATAAGTCTGAAGCTCGTTCTGATCAGACACATCACGGTTGCTTCTCTTGGCTTTGGTGAAGGGACAATCACCACTTCTGATCCACTTCTCATCATCATCGAACTTGTTTTGTCTCTTCCTTTGGTTTCTTTGTTTCTGCACAAAATCAAACCCATTAGAAGCAAACTGTTTCTTATTTCCAAAAATCATTTGCTATTTTTCTAACACGGTTTTAAAAGGAAAGTAAACGTCTTGTTGTAGTTTTGATTTCTTGAGAAGTCCAAACATTCTGAGAACACTTAACAAAAGAGTTAGCAAATAAAAATCCTCACACTCTCAAAGTGTTTAGCTCACGATTTTTAGGTGATCACTCAGAGTTCTTTCCACTGGTTCAAAGGATGATAGGCAGTCAAAATTCAGCAATCAAAACCCAAAACAAACTTTTGTGGGAAAAAAGAAAAGAGAAAAAAAGATGAAGAGAATTTTGATATGGATCCACCTTAACTGTCCTAAGGCTGGGTTTCTCTTCAGCCAGCGGGGTTTCTCTTCCACCACTCCCCCTGGATTTCTCTTCAGAAGTGATTCAAGCCAAAACTTTTACTCTCTTTTTTTTTAATAGATTTTTTTTCTCTCTTTTTTTTTTTAATAACTGGCGATCACAAGAGAGTAAAGGAACAGCCCGGATCCAACAAGAAATATGAAAATAAAATAGTGGAGAGATGAGAAGATGAAAAGATGAATTGAAAACAAACCAGCCAAAGTGGCTCTGATATCAGCTGAAAAACCCTAAGATAGGGAGGATCACTTTAGCTGGGTGTTGGATATGATCCGAGAAGGCAAACGACACTTCTGGAACTGAGATGGATTGAAAGGATCGTCAAGAGATGCGGAATGACTCTTGATATACCCACGATCTAAGGCTAACCACCAAAGAAAGAATGAATGTGTTGGCTAACTACCAAACAACACACAAAGATGAATTGGCTGACCACCAAATCAACAAGCCGGTTCACACCAATGAACTAGCTAAAGAACTCTCTCTCTCACTCAAAGAAGAAACAAAATAAACAACCAAAACTGAACTGATTTTATTGATGAAATGGACTACATATTTATAGTGTTTTGTAGATCTATGAATTAAATGAAAAAGTAGATCTAGATCTAGATCTAGTCTTTAATACGAAAATAAAGAGATAATACTAGACAAGGTGACTGTTCGGCTTCTGTCCAGATTCGTTGTATCCTGAAGCATGAACCGCGGTAAGGAGAACGACGGATGTGGGACTGTCCGTATGAACCACCATGTCCAGATCATAAACCATACTGGACCAAGTGTGTCCTATGTCTTCAGATAGGTGAAGGATCCTTGCCTTATTGAGATTTGGTTGATCAAAGTGCATGAACTGATCAAAAGGGTCGATCAGTCCATCAGTACGGTCGCCGGTACGTGCAGTATGAGGCAATCGAGCCAAAAGAGAGAAGTCTCGATCATTTTGTGAAACCTCATGATCCAAGTCAAGTCTGGCATGATCTTTCTCAAGTCTGGCATGATCTTTCTCAAGTCTGGCATGATCCAAGTCAAGTCTGGTACGGTGAAAAACATGAACCTCGGTTGAAATGTTCAGAACGTCCTGAACTCCATGCTGAGGTGGTTCCATGTAATGATCCGTGGACTGCGGCACATCATTCCCTTCCTCTTCAAAAAGATTTGTCCTCAAATCTGAAACATTAAAAGGAAAAAGATTATAAGCAAAAGAACCATAATCAGAACGTTGCTCACCTTGATTTCGGTCCGGTTTGTGAATGGAAGAAGATCCCTCTTTATGACCACAGTTTTGCTCTCCACCTGACCCTTCCTTCAGTTCATGTGCATAGTCATCGAAAATTCGTAAAGGGTCTTCCTTTTTTGGCTCGGTTTCAATTTTCTCCAAAATCACCAACGATTTCTGTTTTTGGCACTTGTTGGCATAATGACCGACCCTATGGCATTTGAAGCACCTGGTAGAAAGAGCCTTGCTTGTGGTTTTCACAGCCTTGCTTTTATCAGAAGACAACACATTAGTTTTCAAATCATAATTTGAAGGAGAAGAAGAATTACTTTGTTGTTTTGGTGCAGAAAAAGTGTTGGTGTTTCCCTTCTTTTTGAGTTGCCGGACAACATGAATCGCCTTATGCAACATCTTTTCCAAGCTGGCATAAGTCTGAAGCTCGTTCTGATCAGACACATCACGGTTGCTTCTCTTGGCTTTAGTGAAGGGACAATCACCACTCCTGATCCACTTCTCATCATCATCGAACTTGTTTTGTCTCTTCCTTTGGTTTCTTTGTTTCTGCACAAAATCAAACCCATTAGAAGCAAACTGTTTCTTATTTCCAAAAATCATTTGCTATTTTTCTAACACGGTTTTAAAAGGAAAGTAAACGTCTTGTTGTAGTTTTGATTTCTTGAGAAGTCCAAACATTCTGAAAACACTTAACAAAAGAGTTAGCAAATAAAAATCCTCACACTCCCAAAGTGTTTAGCTCACGATTTTTAGGTGATCACTCAGAATTCTTTCCACTGGTTCAAAGGATGATACGCAGTCAAAATTCAGCAATCAAAACCCAAAACAAACTTTTGTGGGAAAAAAGAAAAGAGAAAAAAAGATGAAGAGAATTTTGATATGGATCCGCCTTAACTGTCCTAAGGCTGGGTTTCTCTTCAGCCAGCAGAGTTTCTCTTCCACCACTCCCCCTGGATTTCTCTTCAGAAGTGATTCAAGCCAAAACTTTTACTCTTTTCTTTTTTAATAGATTTTTTTTCTCTCTCTTTTTTTTTTAATAACTGGCGATCACAAGGGAGTAAAGGAACAACCCGGATCCAACAAGAAATATGAAAATAAAATTGTGGAGAGATGAGAAGATGAAAAGATGAATTGAAAACAAACCAGCCAAAGTGGCTCTGATACCAGCTGAAAAACCCTAAGATAGGGAGGATCACTTTAGCTGGGTGTTGGATATGATCCGAGAAGGCAAACGGCACTTCTGGAACTGAGATGGATTGAAAGGATCGTCAAGAGATGCGGAATGACTCTTGATATACCCACGATCTAAGGCTAACCACCAAAGAAAGAATGAATGTGTTGGCTAACCACCAAACAACACACAAAGATGAATTGGCTGACCACCAAATCAACAAGCCGGTTCACACCAATGAACTAGCTAAAGAACTCTCTCTCTCACTCAGAGAAGAAACAAAATAAACAACCAAAACTGAACTGATTTTATTGATGAAATGGACTACATATTTATAGTGTTTTGTAGATCTATGAATTAAATGAAAAAGTAGATCTAGATCTAGATCTAGTCTTTAATACGAAAATAAAGAGATAATACTAGACAAGGTGACTGTTCGGCTTCTGTCCAGATTCGTTGTATCCTGAAGCATGAACCGGTAAGGAGAACGACGGATGTGGGACTGTCCGTATGAACCACCATGTCCAGATCATAAACCATACTGGACCAAGTGTGTCCTATGTCTTCAGATAGGTGAAAGATCCTTGCCTTAGTGAGATTTGGCTGATCAAAGTGCATGAACTGATCAAAAGGGTCGATCAGTCCATCAGTACGGTCGCCGGTACGTGCAGTATGAGGCAATCGAGCCAAAAGAGAGAAGTCTCGATCATTTTGTGAAACCTCATGATCCAAGTGCAGTCTGGCATGATATTTCTCAAGTCTGGCATGATCCAAGTCAAGTCTTGTACGGTGAAAAACATGAACCTCGGTTGAAATGTTCAGAACGTCCTGAACTCTATACTGAGCTGGTTCCATGTATTGATCCGTGGACTGCGGCACGTCACTTTCTATATGGAGCTCAACAATCAAAGCCATTATAACAAAGCACTAGAACGCGCACTGTCAGGAAGATGCGATTTTTGAAAGCGAGAAGATACCTTGAAGATGTTAAAGCTAACAAGTAACAAGCAAGCTAGTCCCTTCACACGTTTTGGTCTTGGTCCGAAGCACACAAAGTGGATATTTATAGATAACTGAAGAGCTGCAACCATTGGGGTAGTTCCAAAAAGAAAAAAAAACATTGCTAGTGATATTTGTAGAAAGGATAATGGAGCTGCGGGTATAGGTTGGATGGTTAATGACGATAAGGGACAATTTCTAGGTTCGGGAATGGTAAAATTAAAAACGTATTCTCTCCTCTTCAAGGTGAAGCCCTCGATTTTCTTTATGCTCTGCATTAGGTTTGGATTAAAGGCTGGAGATCTGTATGTATGGTTTGAGGGAGATAATGTCCAGTTGGAAAAGTTAATTAATACGGTGGTATTACAATTAGGAAATATTCTTATGACATACGGCATTGTATGTCTCTTCTACCGAATTGTTCGCTAGAATCTGTTAATCAAGAAAGGAATGCTGGTGTTCTTTCTAAGCAAAAAAAAAGATTAATAAAATCTAATAAATAAATTTCTATTAACAAAGTAGAATTTTGTTTTTTTTTCTCATAAAAACAAGTAGTCAATTGAAGAAATTTATCACATTTAGAAATTTATCCAATAAAATTTATAAGTAAAACATGAATATAATGTTATTTGCTCCATTAAGTTCTAATGAATTGATGTTCCGTTGAGTTAACATTTCATTCTTAGACTGGTAATTATAATAGTTATAGTAACACTTTTCAAATGTGATTTTAAATAATAGGTTAAAATTATATATCACAAACACAAAAATTCTGTAAAATCATTACATATTGATAATTTAGAAATCAAATTTAAATTAGAGTTATAAACCCGCACTTAGTTTAATTATATTTTTTTAATAATCATTTTTATCAATTAGAGTTATAAATCCGTACTTAGTGCAGCTCTGAGCATTTGTTCAAGGTGCATTTGCAATGGGTCCATTTTTTGTTTTTTATTTTTGCATAAGAAATTATGGTCATATTTATAAAAAGTACATAGTTTAGGGTCTTTTTTAAAAAATTTATAATAGTAGAACTAAAATTTTAAAAGACAAAAGTTAATTCAGCACTAGGCCCAAATATACTCTAAGTCGGGCCCGATGAAATCCATGTATCTATTGGCTTATGTATCTTTTTCTTTATATCTGACAAGTAGGCCTGATCCAGATTCGATCCGAGATTCGATCTAAAATCCGGATATCCGGAAGGACCGGATCCGGATAGTAAAATGTTGGATCCGTCAAAGCCGGATCCGGATCCGGATATCTTGACTATTTAATCTGGATATACGGATCCGTAAATTTTATTAATAACTATTTTAGAAATAGTAATATCTATATATAAAAACTAATTTTATTTAATATATTTTTATTTTTATAATAGTATATGTAAATTTTGTAATATTATACATAGAAATAATTAAAAACATTATATATATATATATATTATTTTTAATATTTTTATATATATTAATATTATTATTTTATTTATTTTAAGGATCCAAATCCGGATCCGGATATCCGCCGGATATTACAATTTTTAGAAGGATATCCGACATCCGGATATCCGAAAACCTCGGATCCGGATAAGGATAGTAAAATTATGGATCCGCCGGATAAAGATCTGGTTCGGATACCTTAAAATTGCCCGAATATCCGATCCGTCCCAGGCCTAGCGACAAGTGCTCTCTCTTTCTCTAGTGGATATATTGTCAACAGAGTATGCAATCCACGGGCAGTAGTACTCTATGAAGTCAGATATTTATAGCTTCGGAGTCTTGGTTCTTGAACTCATAACAGGCAAGAAAAACAGTAGCTTCTATGACGAGGATGGTTTTGGAGATTTAGTCACTTATGTGAGTTGATATGTATACCAATAAAAAATGTGTCTTAAAACTGTTTTCAAGAACAATGAAAGCTATGGGTAGAGAATTCACCATTGGAGATAGTAGATGAAGCAATGAGAGGGAGATTTCAGACAAATGAAGTGATCAGATTGCTCTGTTATGTGTTTTAGATGATTCTTCTGAGAGACCTTCAATGGATAACATTCTTGTAATGATGAACAGCTTTCACTGTTACTCTACCGATTCCAAAACGGTCTGGACTTCTTCTCCGAACCATGAGAGACTCTAGAGTTCAACAATCAGGAGCTTCTCCATCTGATCAGTTCTTTGACAAGCAAGTCTGTTGATGATTCTTCCGTCACTATAATTTACCCTCGTTGACTTTTTCCATATATTCCAACAATGTTGTGTTCAAACTATGTGAAACAGAACAACAAGAAGTGTTGTACTTATGTTCCTATAAGAAAATCTGCATCTGGTCACATAACTGTAGGAGATGGATTATATCCCTCCACAAGGTCCATCGAATAACAGGCCCTAGCTCGGCAAACTTGACTAGTTTAGTCGGCTTGAGCGGCTAAAGGCGTCGGCTCGATCCCAGAGTACTTTTAGCCAATCAGCTAAGCCGACTAAATACGCTCGGCTTATAGAGAACAGTACCAAGGCCCGCATACTCGGCCTTTAATGACAGGACCCAAAGGACGACGCGATTAGGGCATCACGGACGGTTACACTAAAAAAGAGGATGAGAAGACAACGAAAAGAGGACTTTTTGGACAACACATACAGAAGTGGCTAGATCTAGGGTTTCCCAATCATCTCTTTGATCCTGTTGCTTAAACCTTTGATCTTGTCTCCTTGTCTTCGGTCGATTTTGTAACCTCTTGTTTGAATCTAATAAAAGCGTCTTTAGTCGCCCCATTCCTAAGTTCATTATTCTAATCAACCGAATCATGTACAAACAATTGGCGCCCACCGTGGGGCCGACTAGAGCAACGTTCTAGATCTCCATGGTTCAAAACGACGCCACCCTCGGCGCTCCGGGCGGCGAACCAACCCCAACGCCCGAAGCCGCACCGCCCATCACCAGAGATTTCATGAGCTCTATCATGGCTCGACTTGCTCATCAAGACGAAGTCCAAAAGACGACCAACGACCAGTTAGCTGCTCTGGTCGCGGCCCTCACAGCTCCCGACGGCCAAACGAGCCGCCCTCAGCAGATACGCCGTCGCCTCTTTAACACAAACCCGACGGTGACCGGAGGCGAACATCTCTCAGACGACTCCGAGCCTAACGAAACCCTTCTCGCCGACCACCCCCCGGTAGGTTCTGACCTGGCAACTATACGTGAGCTCGCTGAGCTCAAACTCAGTTTCCAACAAATGAGCGAGAAGATCCATCAAGTAACCAGCGCAGCACCGCAAATCGAGAGCGTCCTCGCCGCAACCTCACGTACCCCGTTTACTAGTGCTCTAACCAGCGTCCAGCTCCGAAAAATAGAAAAACTGCGCCTACCCGAGTACAAACCCGGAGGAGACCCGGTGGAACACATGACAGCTTTCAACATTGCGATGGCACGGGCCCGACTCCCAGAAGAAGAAAGGGACGCAGGTTACTGCCAACTGTTCGTCGAAACTCTCCATGAGCAAGCCCTAACCTGGTTTTCCCAGTTAGAAGAAAACTCCATCGGAAGTTTCCGCGACTTGTCAGCAGCTTTTCTCAAGACTTACATTATGTTCACCAAGCGCAGCGCTACTGCCTCTAGCTTGTGGAACCTCAACCAAGCCAAAGACCAGAGTCTTCGCGACTACATGGAGAAGTTCAAAACCGTAGTCTCAAGGATTGACATTCCAGACGGTATTGCCATTGACGCCTTGCGGAACACGTTGTGGGTTCGTTCTAAATTCCGGGAGGATTTATACCAAAACCCAACTACGTCGCTCCAGGACGCTATCGCGCGATCCGACAACTTCATCAAAATGGAAGAAGATACTAACGCCATTCTCAGCAAGATGAACGCACCCAAAGCGCCAGCGGCTAAAAACGCCAACACGCGACAAGAACCGCGCCAGCATGCTCCAACCGACAAAAACGGCCGCAAAGACGGATACATGTATGTCGTCAACGAGAACAACGTGCCGGTTTCAACTCTCGTTGTCCGAGGCGAGGTATGGAACAAGTGGGTAAGGGAACTCGATTCGCCCGACAAACCAGTGGATACTGTTTGCACCACCCAACCTGCAGCCGGATCCGGGTCAGCAGCAGGGTCTTCTAGGACCGTCGATCTCACCAAGCATTGCAAATATCACGACGTCAAGGGTCATGATACCACAGAATGCAAATCACTCTACGCTTATTATCTCTCGTCACTTGCGAGCGGTGAATTTAAGTTCGAACCCTTGAAAGCTAAACCAAAGAATGGCAAGAGCTGGAGCAAGAACAAGGAAAGAAGAACCCAGCGCAAAGCCACCGGCAAAGGTCGGCAAAACGACGCTCAATGACAGCACGACGAGGAGGAAACCCCGAAGGATAATGGTGGGGGAGACTCCTCCGCCGACGAAGAGCATCCTGCTAATCGCAGACGCATCGAGGTTATACTCTCTCAACAATCTTTGTCGTCTGACGATGATATCGACGATACGCCTGAACTCGGAGATCTGAGAGACATCCTGAAGCGGAAGTTCAAGTCCGAGAATGATAGCAGCCCCAAGCACACAGATCTACGGACAATGCTGGACACACGTAAGTCTCGTCGTATTTCGACAAGCGACGCTAACAACAACAAAGGACAAATTACAGACCTCCGAGATAAACTCAATGCTGGCGCCCGCGACCTCCGCATACAGCTCAACCGTTCAAAACCAACTGACTTACGACGACAGTTGGAGCGAGCTAAAGGTCATTTTCAACCCCCGGCGCATGACACTAACATATCCACGGACCTCCGCATCTTGCTAGACTCTAAGCGAGTACAAACGGGACAACCGCTGAACGTCATCATGGGAGGCTCCCCTCCAAGCGGAGATACCGTTCGTTCGGTAAAAGACTATCGTCGACAGGTCGCGACTTCCCAGAAGTGGCCGACTAAACCGACAAATCATCTTCCGATAACCTTCTCACCGGACGACGCTGAAGGAGTTCACGCTCCCCATAACGATCCTCTTCTCGTCATCCTTGGAATTGGAGAGTATGATGTCACCAAGGTCCTCATTGACACTGGAAGTTCTGTCGACCTCATCTTCCGAGGAACTCTACAGAAGATGGGAGTTGATCTTGACGACATAAAAGCGTCTTCCAGGACATTAACCGGATTCAATGGATCCTCCGAAATCATGATGGGAACGATCCGCCTCCCGGTACGCGCGTGTGGCGTTACTCGAACGGTTAAGTTTGCCGTTGTAAGCACAAAAGCTCCTTACCACGCTATACTTGGCACCCCTTGGCTACACTCGATGCAAGCCGTTCATTCCACCTACCACCAGTGCGTCAAGTTTCCTCGTACGGACGGAAGGATAAAAACGCTGCGAGGGGAACAAAAGGCCGCTAGGGATCTCCTAGTCGCCACAGTCAAACTCCAACGATCATCTCTGCCCGTTAATTCTGTGTCTCCCCCAACCTCAAAAGTCCGTTCCCAGGAAAGCGAGATTCTCGAGTTCCCTATTGACGACGCCGATCAGAGTCGAACCGTAAGAGTTGGTGCATACCTTTCTGAGGAAATGCAGCAGTCAATTCTGAACTTTCTCAGGAAGAACGTGTCTACATTCGCTTGGTCTATGGCAGACATGAAAGGCATCGATCCGACTATAACGACCCACGAGCTAAACGTTGACCCGACATTCAAACCTATCCACCAGAAGCGACGTAAACTCGGCCCTGACAGGTCGAAGGCCGTAAACGAAGAAGTTGACAAGCTACTCAGCGCAGGTTCGATCGCTGAGGTCCGCTATCCTGAATGGTTGGCCAATCCGGTAGTCGTCAAAAAGAAAAATGGCAAATGGCGCGTCTGCGTCGACTTCACCGATCTGAATAAGGCATGCCCAAAGGACAGGTACCCTCTTCCCAACATTGACCGTTTAGTCGAGTCTACCGCTGGAAACGAGATGCTGACCTTCATGGACGCCTTCTCTGGATACAATCAAATAATGATGCACCCAGATGATCGCGAGAAGACGGCCTTCATCACATATAAGGGAACCTACTGCTATAAGGTCATGCCGTTCGGTTTGAAGAACGCCGGAGCAACCTACCAACGACTTGTAAACAAGATGTTCGCAGACAAGCTGGGCATCACTATGGAAGTGTACATCGACGACATGTTGGTTAAGTCACTCCATTCCACTGATCACCTTCGTCATCTTCAAGAATGCTTTGAAACTCTCAACAAATACGGCATGAAGTTGAACCCAGCAAAATGCACATTCGGAGTCTCCTCAGGCGAATTCCTCGGCTACATAGTCACACAGCGAGGAATCGAGGCAAACCCGAAGCAAATATCCGCGGTCCTGAACCTCCCAAGTCCGAGGAACAGCAGAGAAGTACAAAGGCTCACAGGCCGGATAGCTGCTCTAAATCGTTTCATCTCCAGATCCACCGATAAGTGCCTCCCCTTCTACGATCTCTTGCGAGGAAATAAGAAGTTTATTTGGGATGAGAAGTGTGAGAATGCATTTACTCAACTCAAGCAATACCTAACAACACCTCCAGTACTCGCTAAGCCGGACGTAGGCGATGTTCTATCTCTCTATGTCGCGGTGTCACAAGCTGCTGTCAGCAGCGTTCTGATAAAGGAAGACCGCGGCGAACAAAAGCCCATTTTTTACACAAGCAGACGCATGACCGCGCCAGAAACGCGATATCCGACTCTAGAAAACATGGCTTTAGCAGTTGTCGAGGCAGCAAGAAAGCTTCGACCCTATTTCCAGTCACATTCAGTGGAAGTACTGACCGATCAACCTCTTCGAACGATACTCCAAAATACCAACAGATCTGGCAGACTCACGAAGTGGGCCATCGAACTCGGCGAGCTCGATATTACCTACAAGAACCGCACATCGGCGAAGTCCCAAGTCCTCGCGGACTTTCTGGTCGAGTTGGCCCCATAATTGGAACAAGATCTTATACTCCCAAGCTCAAACTGGACGCTGCACGTCGATGGATCATCGACCAACAAGGGAGCAGGAGCCGGAGTCCAACTGCAGTCCCCGACCGGAGAACTAATCAGGCAGTCTTTTAGCTTTGGCTTTCCCGCGTCAAACAACGAAGCAGAATACGAATCTCTGATCGCCGGACTCCGCTTAGCAAAAGCCGTAAAAGCTAAACGACTAAGCGCCTATTGCGACTCTCAATTAGTCGCCAGTCAGTTCAGCGGCGACTACGATGCCCGCAACGACCGAATGGATGCCTATCTCAAAATAGTGCAAAGCCTGACAGCAGAGTTTGAGTTCTTCGAACTCATCAAAGTTCCCAGAGGCGAAAACGTCTGCGCCGACGCCCTCGCGGCCATTGGCAGCAAGCTTCGCGACCAAGTTAAACGAACCATCCCGATACATCGCATTGAGAAACCAAGCATCGATATTCCTATCGACCAAACCCTCGTAGCCCCGGTCATCGAACCTGCTACTCCAGATGACGACGGATTTGGTCCTGATTGGAGGACTGAGTTTATCGATTACCTTTCGAAGGGAGAACTCCCAAACGACAAATGGGAAGCTCGCCGACTAAAAACACGCAGCGCCCATTACGTCGTTCTTGACGATGAACTACACCGCTGGACCGCGAGTAAAGTACTCCTAAAATGCATTCACGGCGACGAGACAGCAAGGGTTATGGCAGAGACGCACGAAGGCGCTGGCGGAAATCATTCGGGCGGACGTGCATTAGCAATCAAAGTAAGAAGCTTGGGCTTTTTCTGGCCAACAATGAACGCAGATTGCGAGTCTTACGCGAGAACCTGCGACAAATGCCAACGGCACGCACCTAGTATCCATTGTCCAACCGAAATGTTGCGAACAACCACCGCTCCGTATCCGTTCATGCGATGGGCAATGGACATCATTGGACCACATCCCTACTCCCGCCAAAGATGCTTCATCCTCGTCCTTACCGACTACTTTACCAAATGGATCGAAGCTAAAGCTTATGCTCAAGTCACGGACAAAGAAGTCTGCGGTTTCGTCTGGAAAAATATTATTTCCCGCCACGGTTTACCTTATGAGATCGTTACCGATAACGGATCGCAGTTCATGTCAGGCAACTTCAGGGAGTTCTGCAGCAAATGGAACATTCGACTAAGCCCCTCCACTCCTCGTTACCCGCAAGGTAATGGCCAGGCAGAATCCTCCAATAAACCCATCATCGACGGCATTAAAAAACGTCTGGATCTGAAAAAGGGTCACTGGGCCGACGAGCTCGATGGGGTCCTATGGAGCCATCGCACAACGCCGCGAGGATCGACTAAATCGACACCTTTTTCCCTCGCCTACGGTGTCGAAGCTATGTCCCCCGCTGAAGTCAATGTTTCAAGCCTCCGACGCTCAAAGATGCCTCAATACGTCGAACTCAACAAGGAAATGCTACTCGACGCCCTTGATGAGAGAAGAACGACGAGATCAAGCTCTGCTGCGCATCCAGAACTACCAACACCAGATCGAGAGTTACTACAACAAAAAGGTCCGCGCCCGACCTCTTGAACTCGGTGACCTCGTCATGCGCAAGGTGTTTGAAAACACTAAGGAGCTAAACGCCGGTAAACTCGGCGCCAGGTGGGAGGGACCCTATAAAATCATCAAAGTCGTCAAACCCGGAGTATACCGACTCCAAACATCACGTGGCGAAGAAGTCCCCCGATCATGGAACTCGATGCACCTAAGACGTTTCTAGTCCTAGGTGTATCCCCTCTTTCCGGCACCAAAAAAAAAAAAAAAAAAAAAAAAAAACCGAGTAGATGCACCCTATGGTCACTTCTACTCGATCGAGTAAATGCGCCACTAACGGCCACTTTTACTCGGGAAAAACGAACTACGAATGGCTTGATCCTCAACCGAGGTACGTAGGCAGCCTTAAACAGGTCCAGCTGTAACAAAATCAAAGTAGATGCACTCCATGGTCACTTCTACTCGACCGAGTAAATGCGCCACTCACGGCCACTTTTACTCGGGAAAAACGAACTACGAATGGCTTGATCCTCAACCGAGGTACGTAGGCAGCCTTAAACAGGCCCAGCTGTAACAAAATCAAAGTCAAAATCTTGTTCTTTGTCTCAACTTCCACTGAGTGGATGCATGTTATCAAACCCAACGGCTCCCGTGTCTCCAGCAGGAGACACGTGGACACTATCGTTCCATTTCCCAGCTATGTCCTGATCAGACACTTAGCCTGAGAACCCAACAGTCGCTGGTCACCTATGCCTAAGGAGCATTGACCGACTAAACGGAGTGAATCTTTAACCTTTCCTCGACTAAACGCGTAATGGACTAGCTACCCAATTACTCGACTGTCATTGAGGAAATGGACAAAAGAACCTTCCACTCTTAGAACCAGTCCCTTGTCCTCGATACAGAACGATGCGCCTAAACGTCGTCTCGATCGAAACGCGACAAGAGCTGAATAAATCTCCTAGCGGTTCATTTCCTTATCTATTTGCAAAGGCCAAAGTTGCAAGTACAGATGAGAAACACAACCCGCAAATTTAAAGAAAATATAAATATGTCTAATCATACAACAACAGGGTCTATCAAGACCACAACAGACAAAGACATAAGTGTCACATCAAAGAGCAGAATCTTGATCGTCATGACCCTTGGTAGCGGCAGCAGTTTGGTCCTCCGCCCGAGTAGGAATGGAAGTGAGAGAGTCTACAACGGGACGTGGAGAAACGTCTGTATCCCCAGCTTCGTAGATCGTCTCCTCCTCAGCAGGACGTGGCAGCGACGCCTCCTCGATCCCATCGTTATCCTCCTCCCCATCCTCTCGTCCTTCGGAGGAAGAATCCGAGACGAGCACAGGATCCTCGACACCCACGTTCTCGGTCTCCCCCTCTCGAACCCCCTTCAAATTCCCATCCTCTGGGCGCTCATCAAAACCGCTTCCCACCGGGGACTTGACAGGCTTGGTGGGGACAGACATGACATCAACGAGTGGCTCCTCTGACGGCTCCTCAACAACTTCAAGCGAGGTCACCAGCTGAGAAGCCGTCTCTGGCCCGATCAAATTTACGTTCGATCCATAGGGATCGAATGATGTTCTGAACCTGTCCTCGGCAAAACGAGAAGGAAGGACCAACGGAGAAAGAGTAAGGTCGCTATCGGACAGCGGCTCTACTCGGAGTTTCATAACCTCCGCCTCGTAAAGTTTCTCCTGCTCAGCGAAGACATCGATCATTTCTTGGGGAATCTCCGTTCCACTCGCCTTTATAACCTCGAGGCACTTCTTCGTTCCCGAAGCTTGACCATACAGGTTCTTCGCCTTCTCATAAGCCTCCAGACGAGTAAATTGGTTGCGCACGCGATCAAAACGGCGACTTGCCTTCTCAGCCATGGCAGCCTCGACTCTCTCCCTCTCACGAGTAACCTCCAAACCCCGGGAGTCCCTCAAGCGCTGCCTCTCTTTGATTAGTTTGTCCACCGCGGCATCTCTCTCTCCGACTAGCTCGGCCTTCTCCTTCTCCAGACTCACAGCCATTTGCTCCAGGTGACTTTTCTCTCGAACGAGCTCTTTTCTCGCCGCGCTGGAAGACTTAAGCTTGCCCTCCAGTTCTTCGAACTTTACTCGAAGAATCTCTTTCTCCTCTGCGGCCTTCTCGTTGGCCTTCTTATGCTCCCCCCTTACTCTCTCGATGACCTTCAACCGCGTCTGGGCAAGCTTCTCTGAAGATCCCAACTGGATCATCGTCTGTTTCAGAGCACTGTCGTATTTCTCAACGAGAAAGTTCATACTCCCGTCACTCTACAAAAACGACAAACACAGACCACATAAGACGAGTAAACCCGACGAATTGAATAATGAGGTAAAATCTGAAGGATAGCGCAGTTACCCGAGCTCTCGAAGAAGCAGCGTCTATGTATTCATTCCTGAAGTAAAGGTCGTCCAGCTGTGGCATCTCCTTCGTCCCACCACGAATTTGGCGCGTCAGCTCCGCGCACCTAAGAGGATTAAGGATTAGGGGGGTCGTCTCGTCGTAGGAAAACTCGACCCGATCGGGGAACTCGATCTTCTTCCTCCTCGCAGAAGAACCCTCTGAACGAGACCCTTTCCTCGCAGACGGATCGGGAATGGATCTCTCTCCCGTGACAGGATCACTGCCCCGCGCTGAGACCTGTCTCTCCTCGGGAGGGGTTTCAAGAGAAACGTCCCCTCCCGCGACAACTTCGACAAGGCCCATCTCCGCATCAGAAGGACGCGGCTCAGCCTCAACGGACTTCTTCTTCTTCTTCTTTCTGGGACGATCTTCAGGCGCAACCTCGGAACGGTCAGACTCGACAGAACCCCTAGCAGTGCCTTCTCGTCCTACAGCCGGCACCTCGCCGCGATCAATGGAGGAAGTACCCCCTTCGTAAGGTCTCTTCCTCCCTCTCTCTCCCTTCCTTGCTTCCAAACCCTCGGAGGTTTCGTCGAGAGAAGCGATCTCTTCAAGAGGAAGCTCTTCGGTTGCTTTCCTCCTGGCTTTCTTGCTCTTCTTCTTCTTTTTAGGACTTGAGGCAGGAGGCTCCGCCACAACGTCTTTGTCGACTAAACCAGGAGCCCCTTCCTCGGAAGCTCGACCTGCGTCAGAACTAGTCGCCCCTTGCACATCGGCAGTAGTTGACTTCTTCGAAAGCAATTGCAGCTTCCCCTTCAACAAAGCACTCAAATCCGGTACTCCGTCCATCTTCCTAGCTTCGTCTTAAATTTTCTGCTGTTTCTGAGTAAAAAGAGACAGACGCGACTTGCGGGGTCCGAGTACGACAGGAAGCCTTGATTCCCAATCAGCTGTAAAAAAAAAGGGAAAAGGAGAAGAGAGACTAAGTGTTGATAGAACTTCTCGAAGAAAGACCGATGAACTCACCTCTAGCAATTCGAGCTTCTTGACGTCTTATCCACTCTCGACTAAGGTCAGGCCAACGAAGATGACTGTGAGCCGCGATCGCCTGGGCACTCTCGAAGAACTTCTCTGGATATGCGATCGTATTCGGGTGACGAACTGCAACAACGAAAAACACGCCGTTAGGATACTCGAATAAAGCATGGCGACAACAAACACTATCTACCAAGCGCTTTGTTCCACAGAACGCGGTAGTCGTCCCCAGGAGGCTCTGCGAAGGCATGCTCGTCAGATTTGACGTAAAAATATGAGCGCTGCCAGTCCTTCGTCTTGTTCGGGTGCCCTGACAAGACGTTGTAGCTTGAGCGCATCTTCACTGAGAATATCCCATGTGGCTCCGCCTTCGTAAAAGTCAACTCTTCGAATACTCTCACACTCATCGAAACGTCTATCTCCGCTGCCATCACCATTAGCATAACCGCGATGCGCAACGACCCGTTAAGCAACTGACAAATGGCGATGTCCCGACGAAATGCGTACGATGTGATCAGTCGGGGAATTGGAAACCAGAGTTTCGTATGGTCTCCAAAATAAGACTCGTAGACGCACTGATAGCCAATCGGAGGCGACCAAGGACGCTGTCCCCTGGAAGGAATGATGTATGTAACGCCGGCACCTCCACTTCGCCTCAATAAGTCCTTCACCGTCTTGTGGGAGGAGCAAGAATCGAAGACATTCCCCCCACGACTGAGCCCGCGGGTCACGAAGCAATTCGGACGGGAGAGGCCCGAGTTTTTCGAAGATCCCACCAGGATGATAGATCGTGGGTCGGCAGTCTATCTGGTCGAAAGGAATCTCCCGACTAGCCCGTCTCAACGACCTTGAGGCCTGGCTAGACGCTTCAGAACCGCTACCACCCACGTCACTGCTTTCGACTTCAACGCGATTAGCGCGTTCGTCACGGATCATCTTATGAGCATCAGCGACCAAAAGGCGTTGAGATAGGGTCATATTGTCTGTATCCCGAAGAGCGTCGCGATGAATCAAGTCGAAATCATCCAGCGGGCTATCAGCCACCCGCTCATCTCTGGTCGGACTCGGAGAATCTGCGACCCCCTTCCCTTTTTCTTCTCGCGACAAACGACCTCTCAGGGGCATGATCCCGGATTTAGGGGACGACTACAACCGCCAGACGATACCGACGAGCCCGTGTGAGGAGAAACGTACCTAGAGAGAGAAAGTAAAAGTAGAGAGAAGGGAGAGAAAGCGGAATACCTGAGTTTGCAGAGAAGAATGACGAAAGCGAAAGGGAGGAACCTATTTATAGCAAAAACGAGGGCACATCCTCCGAAGCGCAATCATTAGGTCTACAGAAACCTAAATGGGCCTCAAAGGCCGCCTAGATACCCAAAGGCTTACTTGCGATGGTTCGTTTTCCCGTCCAAACCGATCTCTAATCGAGATGCCGAACCGAAATTAATCCCCGATTTCGGTCTAAACCGGTCCTCTAACGTAAACCGACGGGATAAGCTTGAGCTCTTATATCGGAGTAATTCGCCTACCGAGTAAAACTTGCCTTCGTGACGAAAACCTCGGCGAGCAAAGCAGATTGTGAAGAAGTACTACTTTAAGCGACTAGAAACGTCAAGCATGCCTACATGCGACTAAACACGCTAGGACCCGACATACGAACGAACCTAACCCACAAATTCACTGAGACCGCTACGCCGATCACAAGTGAACTGGGGGGGGACTTATTGTAGGAGATGGATTATATCCCTCCACAAGGCCCATCGAATAACAGGCCCTAGCCCGGCAAACTTGACTAGTTTAGTCGGCTTGAGCGGCTAAAGGCGTCGGCTCGATCCCAGAGTACTTTTAGCCAATCAGCTAAGCCGACTAAATACGCTCGGCTTATAGAGAACAGTACCAAGGCCCGCATACTCGGCCTTTAATGACAGGGCCCAAAGGACGACGCGATTAGGGCATCACGGACGGTTACACTATAAAAGAGGATGAGGAGACAACGAAAAGAGGACTTTTTGGACAACACATACAGAAGCGGCTAGATCTAAGGTTTCCCAATCATCTCTTTGATCCTGTTGCTTAAACCTTTGATCTTGTCTCCTTGTCTTCGGTCGATTTTGTAACCTCTTGTTTGAATCTAATAAAAGCGTCTTTAGTCGCCCCATTCCTAAGTTCATTATTCTAATCAACCGAATCTTGTAAAAACAATAACTGATAAAGCTCTGAATAAGAAGTGTAGATCAATCAATTTCGCATACAACACTAATCAGTTAATGGAAAGCCAAAAAAGATCCAAAAACAAGTTTGCATATGCACTCAAGGGCTCTTCATACAGCAAGACACTAATTTCATATACCGGAGTTTCCCTTCTCTTCATCAAATGTATTTGTGCTTATTTATAAAAAGCTTGCTGCCTTTTTTCACATCTGCAGAGGCATTGAAGAGTTATCCATATCAAGTGAGGACAGGGAAAGCACAGATGCAGGAAATTGAACAACTAGCAAATGCTGCTGGAGGACATCCACCAGATAGGAACAGTCTTAACAAGCTAATGGCTTTACGCAATGCGGGGATAAACATACCCATGAACAGTGAGAGCGGTCAGGGATCTTTTCCCGGCTCTCCTCAAGCCGCTGCCTTTGGGCTAACCAACTACCAGACCATGCTAATGAAACAAAACCATCCGAAAGCAGAGCAACCAACCAACGCCACAATCCATCAAGAAACCCAAGCTATCAAGGAGCTAGTCTTTTGTTGCCTGGTTTTGTTCAAAGCTCATCACTCAGCGGTGTTTCTTCCCGTCTGTCTCCTCAGCGTCAAATGCCAAGCTCCAGTTATTTTAACTTACCGCAGCAATACCACCAATAACCTTCTTGTAGTAGCAGTATCCCTACATTGGAAGAATAGATGATTCACCAACTATGGCAACAGATGGCAAACACCAATGGAGGCTCCGGTCAACAACAGTCATTTTCTGGTCAGAACATGAATTCCAACGTCTGTAAAAGCCTTAAAACCGGTTCGACAGAAACGATAATATAAATACGATGTTAAGGAAAAAATAGACGATTCAAACCGAAATGGAAACGAAACCATGGAGTCGAGACGAATCTCTTTCCTTAACTCTTAATATTCGCTCCGTTAGTGCGACGGATCTGTACGAATATGAGTCCCAGGATAAAACCATGTAAGGTTATCACGCGACACTCGTGAAGAACCTCTACGAACTAATAATCTACGAAACACTCTCTAGACTTACGCATAGGAGTTTTTGCTGGTATTTTGCAGTGAAAAAGTTCAGAAATGAATGGAGATGAGAGGCGATATTTAAAGAGACGGAGACGATCCACTTCCCGTAACAGCTGCTGAACGTGGGCGAGAATCTCGCGGAGGATAACATGCATGGCGTTTTTATTTTCTAGACAAACTACTTGTCGTTTTAAATAAAATTGTATGCTGTTTTTTTTCCGAAATAAATGGCAAAACGTTGAGCTTAATTTGGTCCAAAAAGAATAATTCTTATCGGGCCAGAGGACCTCCACCCAAGCCCAAGCCCAAGCCCACGCCGAGCCGGCCGGCCGGACGGCGGCGGCGCGCGCGCGCATGGGGAGCCTTCTCCTCTCTCAAGCTGTTTAACCCATGATATCATGAGATCATATATAAACAGCTCAAACTTTGTTCTCCTGGCCGTTGTGGGACTTTTCCCACTTCACCATTTCATTTATTTAACATTTCTGATGGGCTCAGACCCATATCATTTGTTATTCACATTTTAATAAGGCCCATTGGCTTTATTGTTCCAACAATCCCCCACATGAATAGAAATGACTCTTCTAAACATATGCAGACTAAATGCAGACTCGATAGACTCTAAAGAAAAAAAACTATACTTATTCTAATCCTGACTAGACTAGACAGACTTATCGAGAGTGTTTGCGAAAAATCACTGTGTTTGAGTTGGTGGCATTTTTAAGCCTTGAACCACTCATAGTTAATATCTGTCGGGTTTACTTTACCAGAAGGTGAACATGATGTCTTGAACCAACCAATGTTTTATGTAAACCGAGACAACAGGCATAACGCAGCTTCATTTTCTCGTAGAACTTAGTTCTCTATTGTGTTCATTGTGGCCCTGAACTATTCCTGGTTTTCATGAGTGAACTTAGAGAATATAGCCTTGCATTCATTCTCCTAGAAACGACCCCATTTCACACTCATTAGGTGATTGACCATGAAAAGTATTGAGTAATACTCCGCTTAGAAGCTATGGAATCATTAAAAGCTTATGCTTATCCTTCACACATTTGTTAGCACTTTTGTCATCTTAGGAGCTGGGAAGAGACTACTTTGTCTCAAGTACTTTGGTTAGATTCTGCTTGATTTTGTTTTCCTTTTGAACCTACTTCTTGGGATCTCCAGTCATGATAGGTAGGGTTGCAATCCAGCATCCTCATTCGTTATAGGCTTTAAACCCATTCCTTTTGATGATTTAGCAACAACATCTCGTGACAAACCTTTAGTAAATGGATCCGCTAGGTTGTCAGCCGATTTGATGTAATCTATTGTAATTACACCAGTTGAGATAAGTTGTCTAATGGTTTTATGTCGTCTTCTGATGTGACGAGATTTACCATTGTAGAGATTATTCTCAGCCCGAGCTATAGCTGATTGATTATCACAATGTATGCGTATAGCTGGCACGGGTTTCTCCCACATAGGAATATCTTCCAAAAAATTTCTAAGCCATTCAGCTTCTCTGCTGCTTTGTCTAAGGCTATGAACTCAGACTCCATGGTTGATCTGGCTAACACTGTCTGTTTGGTAGATTTCCATGATATTGCTGCTCCTCCTAGTGTAAAGACATATCCACTTGTGGATTTTGAGTTTTTCGAATCTGATATCCAGTTAGCATCACTGTATCCCTCTAAAACTGTTGGTTCTTTACCATAGTGAAGCCCAAAATCTTTGGTGTAGCGCAAGTAATTGAGTACCCTCGTTATAGCTTTCCAGTGTGTATGACATGGATTACTTGTATATCGACTAAGTACGTTTACTTCATGCGCCAGATCTGGTCTAGTACAATTTGTCAAGTACATGAGACTTCCGATCACACGTGCATACTCGTTTTGTGAAACCGCTTCACCTGAATTCTTTGTCAAGTGCATTTGGGGATCTAATTGAGTTTTTGTCGTACTATTAGAGTAATTTTTAAATCTCTCTAATATTGTTTGAGCATAATGAGATTGAGTTAAGATAATTCCGTTTGAATTTCTTATGACTTTAACCCCGAGAATTACATCTACTAATCCCAAGTCTTTCATCTCAAATGTCCCTTTGAGCATGTTCTTTGTTTGATTGATAATGTCTTTATTGCTTCCAATAATGAGCATATCATCTACATATAGACATAGCAAAACATACGCATTTTTGTTTGTTTTGTAGTATATGCATTTGTCACATTCATTTATTTTGAAACCATTTGACATCATTGTATTGTCAAATTTTTCGTGCCAATGTTTAGGAGCTTGTTTCAGCCCATAAAGTGACTTTACAAGTCGACATACTTTGTCTTCCTGTCTGGGAATGACAAAACCTTCAGGTTGTTTCATGTAAATTTCATCTTCTAAATCACCATTTAGAAAAGCAGTTTTTACATCTATTTGATGGATTTCTAAGTCTCTTAAGGCTGCGATAGCAATCATCAGTCTTATTGATGCTATTCTCGTCACTGGAGAATATGTATCAAAATAGTCAAGGCCTTCCTTTTGTCGGAATCCTTGAATAACAAGCCTAGACTTGTATTTTCCACCAGGTTTTCGTGTCATTATCCATTTATTCCCTAATGCTTTGCAGCCAGGTGGTAAATCTGTTATGTAATAAGTATAATTTTGCATAATCGAATCAAATTCACTCCAGACAGCTTCATTCCAAAATGGAGCTTCTGGTGAAGCCATGGCTTCTGCCAAAGTTTTTGGAGCATTTTCTACTAAAAATGCCATTAGGAAATCTTTTCCAAAAGATTTTTCTTTTCGAGCTCTTTTGCTCCTTCGAGGTTCATCTTTTTCTCCATTTTCTGAAATATCATTTATAGAAATCTCGACGTTTGTCTCAGTTTCTGAGTTCTTGTCATTGTCTTTTTCTTCTCGAGTTTGTTTTGAACCTTGTTTTTCCTTATATGGAAAAATATTTTCGAAAAAGATGCATTTCTTGATTCCATGACTGTTTTTCATAAATGTCTGATATTTCGGATTTATGTACCAGAAATCGATAAGCATTACTATTATGTGCATATCCGATGAAGATGCAATCCACTGTTTTAGGTCCAATAGTGACCTTTTTTGGTGACGGTACCGCAACTTTTGCCAAGCACCCCCATACTTTGAGGTATTTATACGAAGGTAAATTACCTTTCCATAATTCATATGGTGTTTTGCCAGTTACTTTGTGTGGAATTTTGTTGAGGATATAATTAGTGATAAGCAACGCTTCCCCCCACATGTTCTGGGGTAACCAGATTCCTGCAACATTGCATTCATCATCTCTTTTAGAGTTTGATTTTTGCATTCAGCAACCCCATTAGATTCTGGTGAGTAAGGAGATGTAGTTTGATGGATTATTCTATGTTCTTTACAGAATGCATTGAATGGACCATCATACTCGCCTCCTCTGTCACTTCTAACTACTTTAATAGTTGTTTTAAGCTGATTTTCGACCTCGAGTTTAAATTCTTTAAATTTTTCTAAGGTTTCGTCTTTGCTATGTAATAAATATACATAACAATATTTTGTGCAGTCATCTATGAAGGTCACAAAGTACTTTTTTCCACCTCTAGTTTGTATGTATTTTAAATCTCATAAATCGATGTGAATAAAATCTAGAGGTTTATTAGTTCTTTCAACATGAGGTGATGGCATTTTTGTTAGCTTAGCCTGTACGCATACTTCACATTTTTGTTTACTTGTTTTGCATTTAGGAATTAGATTTAAATTCATTAATCTTTGTATAGATTTGTAGTTTACATGGCCTAATCTTTCATGCCATATATTAAAAGACTCAACCAAATAAGCAACAGGCTCTTTCTTATTCATTGAAACTTTTGGAGCTACAACTTTCGGAAGGACTGTCATTACATTCAACTTGACAAGTCCACCCTTAACATACCCTCTTCCCAAATACATCCCATTCTTCTTAATCACGAGTTTGTCTGCCTCAAAACTTGTGGCGAATCCATTCTTGCTGAGCAAGGTTCCCGAGACCAGGTTCTTCCTCATGTCAGACACATGCTTCACATATGTCAGAGTGACCTCACGTCCAGATGTCATCTTCAAAATCACATTGCCGCGTCCTTCAATCTTGGAGACTGCAGTGTTTCCCATCTTGAGCTTCTCCTGAGTCTTGCTTTTCTCATAGGTGCTGAACATCGCCCTATCGGTGCAAATGTGGGTGGTTGCACCAGAGTCATACCACCATTCCTTGGGATTGTTGCTTTCAACCATGTTGGCTTCAGTCACCACAGCAACGAGATCCTCCTCAGTGAGATTTGCCTGAGCCTTCTCATCCTTGATCTTTTTGCGACACTCAACAGTCTTGTGCCCCACTTTGTGGCAGTAGTGACATTTCCCCTTAAACTTTTCCACATTCGCATTCGGATTGATTTCAATGCATTTGCTCTTGAAATTTGTTCCAGAAGCCTTCAGGGCTGCAGCAGTTTTGGAAGGCTTGACAGGAGAATGGGCGTGTGCCTTTCCTTTGCCTTTGTGCTCAGCCATGTTGACACTGTGCTCCTTAGCAGTGACCTTGTCAGCAATTCGGTTTCTGGATTCCATCTGAAGCCTCATGATGAGCTCCTCGAGCCCCATCTTCTTCTTCTTGTGCTTCAAGTAGTTCTTGAAATCCGCATAGCTTGGAGGAAGCTTTTCAATGAAGCTGAGAGTTGTGAATGTCTCACAGATGGACATTCCTTCAGCAGCGATTTCATGGCAAATGAGCTGAAGCGCTTCCACCTGATCCATGATGGGTTTTGAATCCACCATTTTGAAGTTGTGGAACTTTGAGACCACATACTTCTGGCAGCTAGCGTCCTCACCTCTGTACTTCTTGTCCAGTGATCTCCATAGCTATTTCGCCGTGGGGATCTCACAGTAGACACGGTACAATGGGTCAATGAGACGACCCAAAATGTAACCTTTGCAGATGAAGTCGGAATGCACCCATATGTCAACAGTTGCAAGACTGTGAACATCATCAATCCCGTACGGAATCAGGGGCTTGTCCACCTGGATGAACTTGTCTAGTTTCATCGTTGTCAGAAAGAACATCATCTTCTTCTGCCACGTTTTGAAGCCTTTGCCATCAAACTTGTCTGGCATCAGTCCTTGAGTGAACAAGCTAGGTACAGCCGGAGGAGTTTGAACTGCCACCGGAGCACTTGCAGATGCTGATATTGAACCCGTCTGATAAAGACCAGCACCGAATAGGGTACGGCGAGTGGTTTCATCAGCAGCATTTCCCGCAGGGAGGATAGTGCTCGTTGTTGCTGCAGCGGTTGATGCTGTGATGTTTGTCGCAGCGGTTGTCACGCTAGTTGCATCAGTTACTGAAGCGTTGAGTGGAGTCTGAATGACATCCGTGGTGTCAATGGGGGTGTTGTTATCGTTTGTCATTTTTCTGTAGAGAAAACATGAAAAATGGATTAGTACTTCATTCAACAAATAACATATTATTTTAAAGAAAATAATAGTCTAAAATCGATGTTCATTTTTGGTGTTTGAACCAAATCATATCGATATAAGTTTTGAGAAAACGTTTTGCAAACTCGCTTAAAGCGTTCGCAGAAACCATTTTTATAGACTTAGAATGTTTCATAAACTCGCTTAAGGAAGCGGTTATGGAAACGATTCGCTTTGATAGTGTATCAAAAACGTTCGCGATAATGCTAGAAAGCAATGCGCAAAGCGTTATGAGATAAATAGGAAACATTTCGCGGAAGAGCTATAAAGCAAATCGCAATCTCGTTTTCAAAAGAACATATAAACGTTTCGCGGATAAGCACATCGCAAATCGCAAACATCGTTTGAATGAAACCATAACTGGTTTGAATGAATCGTATATGAATAAACATTTTGCGGTAGTGCTACAAAGCAAAACGCAAACCGTTTATCAGAAAATTACAAACGTTTTGCGGAAGTGCTAGAAAGCAAATCGCAAACACGTTTCGAAGACCTGTTTTTATAGATCGTTCTTCAAACCGATAAAACGCTTTAGATAGAAAGCGGATTAAGAGTTAAGATTGTAAAAGCCGTAAAACCGGTTTGACAGAAACGATAATATAAATACGATGTTAAGGAAAAAATAGACGATTCAAACCGAAATGGAAACGAAACCATGGAGTCGAGACGAATCTCTTTCCTTAACTCTTAATATTCGCTCCGTTAGTGCGACAGATCTGTACGAATATGAGTCCCACGATAAAACCATGTAAGGTTATCACGCGGCACTCGTGAAGAACCTCTACAAACTAATAATCTACGAAACACTCTCTAGACTTACGCGTGGGAGTTTTTGCTGGTATTTTGCAGTGAAAAAGTTCAGAAATGAATGGAGATGGGAGGCGATATTTAAAGAGATGGAGACGATCCACTTCCCGCAACAGCTGCTGCACGTGGACGAGAATCTCGCGGAGATCGAGGGAAGTTGAGTTCCGAAACTTCTTCCTCAAGACTCTCTCTTATCTCGTTTTAAAACTTTCGAGAGGATAACATGGCATGGCGTTTTTATTTTCTAGACAAACTACTTGTCGTTTTAAATAAAATTGCATGCTGTTTTTTCCCGAAATAAATGGTAAAATGTTGAGCTTAATTTGGTCCAAAAAAAATAATTCTTTTTGGGCCAAAGACCCTCCACCCAAGCCCGAGCCGAGCCGGCGGCGGTGCGCACAGGGAACCTTCTCCTCTCTCAAGCTGTTTAATCCATGATATCATGAGATCATATATAAACAGCTCAAACTTTGTTCTCCTGGCCGATGTGGGACTTTCCCCACTTCACCATTTCATTTATTTAACATTTTTGATGGGCTCAGACCCATATCATTTGTTATTCACATTTTAATAAGGTCCATTGGCTTTATTGTTCCAACAACGTCAACATGGGAAGAAACAGAACATATTATGGGCCCGTAATGGAAACGCCAAGCACCTCCAACAGATTCAGAGGCACTGAAGTGTTAGACCAGAGCCAAAACCTGGAAGGCATGGTCTCTAACACATCTCTCAACTTTGCGAATAACAGGTGTTTTTAGCAGTGAGGTTGATGAAAGCATGGGTATCCTTGGAAGGCATGAGGTCTTTAGATAGCTAGCCGTTTCTAAATTTTGTCTTTTTGTACAGACTTGAGCGTTAAAGACTAGAGCTATCTTTGGTATATGAATCTCATTAATAGGTTCATCAATGTTAACTTCTCCATTGTGCTGTGGTTGTTGTACTTTAGGTTAAGCTTCTGATTTTGTGAAGAGATATTTTGGAATAGTGTAGTCTAATTCTAGAAAAGAAGGCTGTTCTTGAAGAACTCATCCCTATCAATTAATACTATACCGTTTTACTTTTTAGAAAAGAGTTTATCTTTTGGGCCTTGCTGGGAGATACAAACATCTAGTATCTAGACACAACAATTGAGAAGAAGAAAAGAAAGGTATTCAACGCAAGCTACAACTAAATCCCTAGATTCAGCACAATATACCGCTTTGGAGCATGGAGATAATTATGTGTGTTTTAAATGCTAGAAAGTCTATAAACTGCACCTGACCTAGTGCTGATTGCTGAATACGACCTCAAAGATTGCATTTATTATGGTACCTATATATAGACGGTCGTTATCTGAGCTAATGTATTAACTTGGAATATTCCCTGCTATTTTACTTTCTTATAGACTTACTTCTAAACGGCATCCTAGTGACCAAGGATGATGACTTAACAAATGAAATAGACGAATAAAACACCAAGCTGAGCTTATTTGTTGATTAATCTCTCCTTTTTTAAATTAAGGTGAGATAATTGAAGTCCCCCCAATCACAAGTTATTAACAACGTATGTCACACTTATATGGCCTGGCTAAAACAAAACACCGATCATTCACACATTTATTTTGTTTATAGGTTTTAATCTATACTTCAAGTTTGGCAGCCATTGGAGGAAAGTAAGAAGAGTAAGTACTACTAAAGCTGGCAGAGTGCAGTGAATGATGGGCTTCAAAAGAATGACACGTCCTCCCAATTATTCTCTACTAGAGGTCGAGGCCCGCGCAAACGCGGGGTTATTTGTGTATGTTGTTGTTGTTCAGTTTTATTTAGTGTTAGCGTTGTTAGTTATGTTGTTCTTACATTTGTGTTGGTGCGTGCAATTATTTGGCAAAGCAGAGGGTCGGAGGTGGTGGAATTAGTAGGGAGACAGCTGTTTGTTGTTGATTACGTGTAGGACGATTTGTGAATGAAGACCAGTTGATACATATATACTTTTGGTATTTAGTTGTCTGCATCCCAATTCTCACCGAGGAACATATGATGGTGTGCTTATGTCACTTTTGTTTTTGTTTTGTTTTGGTGGCTATTGGATTTTAGTTGGTTTCTTTGTTGCATTGTTTAACGTCGATGCCATGTAACTATCTGAACATGTTCCCATATGCATGAAGCAAAAGACATGCTTATTTTCATGAAATGCATAGACCCATCAACCTTCCCCTTTATTTAAAAACCAAGTAACTCTTCTCCTGGTGGGAGATAGTTTACAGATAATTAAAGACAACCAAAGTTGAAAGTAGGAAAAAACATACGAAAATGGTTATTTCATTGACACATAAGCTAATTGGGGATGACGGTTTGATGGACTTGAAACAATCACTCACGTGTCTCTTTTATTCGTTTTCAAAGCTTGGCATTGCTTCATCAACTTCTTCGGCTCTCCTGGGCACATGAACCGTGTAGCTAATAGTTGCTGCTGGTAGTAGAGATTGGGAATCCACGTCTGGAGTTTTGTTGCTGCTGGCAGTCTGAAACACAGTTGTACGTGTGTGTTATATTAGATGATGTTATTCTGTTAAATATATGCATGGAAGTACTATATTCAGCAGAAAATGTTTAGCATCAACATGTTTTTTGAGAAAAAAATAGATGACTATCCCTAAATATTTTTTGGACTGACCGTGGTGACCATCATGACAAACTGGGTTATATCATCTGAGTTCATAAGACCCCTAAAGGGGCCGCATCATCACCAGTCATACAGTGCTCGTAGATATGAGAGGTTTGACTCCTGGATCTAGCATGACCTATATATAGCGAAGCCGCTCGTATCAGTTATGAGACGCTAGCGATTTTGATGGTGTGCGTAAAGAGGGGGAGATGAAGAGATAGATGGAGACTAAGAGTTTCATGGATTTGATTGGAGAAGTTTAGACAGTAGCGTCTGTGTATTGGAGGGGAGGCGCATGATTGGGAAAACCATAGGTCTCAGTCGAAGACGAAGAGCTGACGACTTGCACGCTTTTTAGGGCCATTTTTATGGTTTATTAAGATAGGCTTAGGCTTTAATCAAATGTATAAGCCGGTGTAATAGATGGTCTAGTGAGTTTAAAAAATAAGCCCACAAATCAATCAGCAAATAATAGAGATCGTGATTTGTAAATCATTTTATTTATTTGTGGGACAGTATTAAACTGACCTTCATAAATATATATTAGTTTCGGTCATCAATGTACAAAGTATCCTTTAGTTTATTGGTATAAATGTTGGTGTTTATATGTTAATAACCCGGTTTCGAGCCATGGCTTGACATTTTATTATTTCACGTCTTTTTTATAAGTGGAACCCACAAAATGCTGACGTCGCGCGCTAAGGAGCCTTGAAACTGGCTCATTATAATGTTGATTTTAAATTCAGATATTTACATATTTTCACATTCCAAAATAAACAAATTATAATTTTAAAATATGACGTCTTAAGTATTTAATGGTCTGAACCGAATCAAAAAGTCACAGACCAAAGATATGGATGGTACGGTTTAGTCAGGCCCATTATTGACTTTAACAACTCATCCTCTTTACTTAACTAAAGTCAAGCAAAAAAGAAAGCCTTTTTTGGAAAACGCGTGTAACAAAAGCGATACAATCAGGCGCGTGGAAGATTCTCCGCAATCTGGTATATAATAAGACCGGCCGTTATTATGTTATTAAACTCAGCTTCTCCACACCTAAATGTTATCTTCTCAGTAAGTACATGAAGTGTAGTTTAACCGGAGAAAATCTCCGACAAAACTCTTACTAAGTAAAACCTCCGGCGATGAAAGATGGGCTTTTTCGGGAGACTTTTCGGGAGTAAGAAGCAGGATTCCTCGACTAACAGACGGAGGTGGAGCTTCACCACCAGATTTTCCAAACCGGCTTCTTCAAGTTCCAGCAAGAGACGTTCGTATCCGACGGAAGCTCTGTCGGTGAATGAGGAGGAAAGCGGCGACAAACATGCGATAGCCGTAGCTGCTGCGACCGCGGCGGTGGCGGAAGCTGCTCTAGCTGCTGCTCATGCTGCGGCGGAGGTAGTAAGACTCACGAGCGGAACAGGTGGGAGAAATGGTGGAGGTAGTAACCGCCGGTGGGCTCAGGAGTATCTCGCGGCGGTGAAGATTCAATCTGCTTTCCGTGGTTATCTGGTTAGTTAAATTTCTCACCGTAGAAAGTTTGAATTTTTTTTTTTAACTTAAATTCAAAATAGATTTTATGTTTTCTTTTTCTTTCTTGGGGATGGTCCCAACGAAAGAGACTATAGTAGAAGGGGACAAACAAATTTTGAAATGAAGAAGATTCTTGGAAACTTTACACTTGCCGACAGTATTATTCGTGGTCGTGGATAGTTATAATTTATAGGAGCCCTAATTTATATGGTCAGTTTCTTCCCAAACACATGTTACATGTTCATCACTCCTTATTATGAAGGATCTACCAGCTTTTTCAGAATTTTCAAAAATAAATCTTGCATTAGTGTTGTTGGTGTGATGAATCACTGTTTTTGGTTCTTTTTGGTTTATGAAATTTATATGGAAATAAACACACGGATTAGCGTTACTACTATCACACATGGGTTTGTTTGCTTTAGTAGCCACTTTAATTATTTTTTTCATGAACTTTAAAACTTGAATTCTTTAACTGATTTTTTTTTCAAAGTTGCATACTTTATCTTCCCTTTTTACTTGTAAAGATTTTGTTTTTTTCTAAACCATGTCTGTAACCCTTTTTCAAGTTCCTATCGGTGTATTTTCTTTATCAAATAAAAAGGTTCAGAACACGGAATTTAGAGATGCTCTAATTCGAGTTTTTCAAGATCTAATAATGTTCTCGAACCTCGACCAATGTGAAAATAAGAACTCGTGTGTGCGTGTGGACACTTGACCTTGAGACATGCTTTTGCAAAATGGTGGGCTCTGTAATTACTAAATCTAGTTTTTGGTACAAGTGGAAGTGGTTGGGAAACTAAAAGCAAAATAGAATAATTCCAGTAATCCTTTTAGTACATATTTTTCTCCTTTGGTTTTATTATAATTAGTTGGCAAAACCATGATTATGCCTTCAACAAATGATTAAACTCGCTTCATATTGTTTTTCATTTCACTTTCAAGCAAACTCAATTTTTGATTATTAGTGGAGCCAATTAGTATGGTGTCAATTATCATTTTAACAGAAGTTAGAGGCTTTGTATGTCGGTTTATATGTTCAAAAGCACTTTATTAAAAATGAAAAAATATCCACAGGTTATATAGTAAACTACAGTATTGTGAAAAATTGCAAACAGTAACCGCAAGTTTTTGCGTTTAGAATTGACTACACTTAACACATTCATTTGCTTAAGATGATATATAAGGTGGTGGTTTATTCAAAAAGACAGACATGAAATACAAACACAGAATCAGTTGAAGTTACTGTCGGAACTGATATTTTTACCCTGGTTAATGTGAAAAATGTTTAGGCGAGGAGGGCACTAAGAGCACTAAAGGCATTAGTGAAGCTTCAAGCTTTAGTGAGAGGACACATAGTGAGAAAGCAAACAGCAGATATGTTTCGAAGGATGCAGACTCTGGTTCGTCTCCAAGCTCAAGCTCGTACACGAGCCTCTCGTTCCTCTCACTCCTCTGCTTCATTCCACTCCTCAACCGCTCTACTCTTCCCTTCTTCCACTCCTTCTCCGCGTTCCATCCACACGCGCTCCTTTTCAAATGCTGAAGTCATCCCTATGGACCACCGCGGCCACTCCAAACGTGTAGACTGGCAAACCGAGGAAGACGAAGACAAGATCCTAGAAGTCGACACTTGGAAGCCACGTCTACACCATCCTAAGCCTCTGCGTTCAGAGAGAAACAACGAGTCTCCGAGGAAAAGACAGCAGTCTCTACTGGCTCCGAGAAGTACAGAGAATAGTCCTCAAGTTGGGTCTAGTGGCTCAAGGAGAAGAACTCCGTTTACGCCCACGACGACGAGAAGCGAGTATTCTTGGGGATGTAATAACTATTACTACTCTGGTTATCACCCGAACTACATGGCTAACACGGAGTCTTACAAAGCTAAAGTCCGGTCGCAAAGCGCGCCGAAACAGAGGCTTGAGGTCTCTAATGAGACCAGTGGATACAAGAAGTCAGTTCAGGGACAGTATTATTACTACACGGCGGTTGCAGAGGAGAGTTTGGACGTTGGAAGCCCTGGTTACTACGGAGGAGAAGGAGGAGGAGGAGTTTCTGAAAGGTTTAATCGGAACCAGAGCGAGAAGACAAGGATGCGTTCTTCGTTTCTTGTTTAGATTTTTATGGGATTTGATGTGTAAATTTCACTGTTTTTTTTTAACAAGTTTCGATTGCTTGCATAAGAAGGAACACAACTCTGTTCTTTTATGTTTCTTGATTAAATGTTCAATCAAAACCAAACTCTAAACTAACCTGATGTAATGTTCGTTAACTGTTTTTTTTAACAAGACAAGAACTATGAGTTTAATACTACATCATAAACAATCTGTTCAGTTTGATCCACAACACCGAGGCTCCAAAAGTCTTGTCCCTTGCCTTCACTGAATGCTAAAAAGGGAAAGTAGATTAAATGATCATCCAGGAACATATATATATATATATATAGAGAGAGAGAGAGAGAAGGTTTAATGATGAAGTAGCAACTTACAAGTTGCAATCGGTGTTTGGATCGATGGTGAAGCCCAAAACGATGCCGCAGAAGCCAGACAAGGTAGAAATAGCTGTGGCGTTTGAGTTATAGACATTGATGAGATCAATGAAGCAGTTACAGAGCCACATTCTCTTGTCAGAAGAATCAGAGTAAGTTCCGAGGACTGTCATCGCGTCGCAGCAGCTTGAACCGGGTATGGGATCCGGGTAACCGTAATTCACAAACTCAGTGCATGAGGATATCAGCATTCCAACGGCTACACAATCCGCCGCGTTTTCCACGGTGGCTGAACATAGAGCTGAAATTGATAAGAATAGAAACACCAACACAGAAGAGAATAATCTCGTCATGTAGCTAGGGAGTTTTTTTGCTTGTTAAAGAAGCTAGGGTTTAGGGTTTATAAAGAAAGAAAGACAACGAGGAGGACTTATTGTGCATGCTTGGAGTTTGGTTTACAACAGAGGTTGTGTGATCAGCCATGAGGTTTACATGAAGTTCTTTTCGTAACAAAAAAAAAACATGGATAAAATACCAAATAGCTGTTTCACTGACTGGACTGGGCTGGGCGGTGCCGAAGACGAAAACCAAAACGTGATTGGATCAATGGATTGGATTGGTGGTGGAAGATGAAACGAGCGAGCCACGATTAAGTCAATGAAAGTCTCTACCCAATCTGATGATAGTCAACCATAGCTTCTACTCGCATTAGAACCTCAAGAGAGAGGCTCTAATCTATCTATATCTGGGGAGTTTCTTGAGTATTTGTACCGGACTTTTCTCACGGTAGTGTAAACGTTGTGATGAGGTATGTGTGATTCTTCTCGGTTTTCTATGCATCACATTCTATTTTTAGTACTAAATCTAAAATATTGTTCACCCTCCAGGATACCAACCAATAGAATTGTGTTATTTTATATTCGATATCTTTTATAAAACGAAACAATATATTGTTAAGTTATATTATATTTTTAAAATTAAAAGATAAAATAAATAAATAGAAGTAATTACAAAAAAAATATTTTTAACGTCGTCAAGAAAAAACTAAACCTAAATCGTAATCCCTAAACCCTAAATTTTAAAACCTAAACCATTGGGTTAACCCTAAACTCTTGGGTAAACCTAAACCCTCGGATAAATCCTAAACTCTAAATCAAAAAAACTAAACACTAAAAGGTTTAGGGTTTAGGATTTAGGGTTTAGGATTTAGAGTTTTAATGTTTAGTGTTTTTGATTTAGAGTTTCTGATTTATCGAAGAGTCTAAGATTTTGAATTTATGATTTAGAGATTAGGATTTAGGGTTTAGTGTTTTGGTGACGATTTTTAAAAAATATGAAATTTTTTTTTTCTGTAACTATTACTTTTTTATATTTTTGTCTTAGAACCATAATATAAATTGACAATATTTTGTTTTTTTTTTAAAAAGATACCGAATTTGAAATAATGAAATTCTATTGGTTAAACTCCAGGGGTGAACCGAACGGAAGAATAACTCAAAAAAAAAAAAAGATCATAGATCAAAACCAAACCGAAAGTAAAAACCGATTGAATTCGGTTCGGGTTTAAAGCAAAACCAACCGGTTCAACTAAAACCCTTAATTCCACATCTTCATCAAATAAGATTGCGCAACCCAATTCATCATCGTCATTTTTGCTCGGCCGTCTTTTGTATCGCCGTCACCGTCTTCCTCTTCCTCTGCCATTGTCAGGTTCAATTTCTGCAGATTCTCTGTTTGTTCAAGTATTCTCACTCTGCTCAATTTGGTTTGATTCGTAAGGTTCTCCAATTTTAGACTCAGATTTGGATACTGTTATTCAATTCAATCCCTCTACTTTCCAATATGATTTTGTCTTCAGTTCACAGAAAAGGATGTCAAAACGCTTTACTCTTTGGATCTGAGAATCACGTACCAATTTTGTCTGTGACCAATATTACATCTCTTTTTTTTTTTTTTACTAGGATCCATCTCTAAAAGCTATACTAAAAAAATTACATCTATCTCTATTTTCAGTAGGATCAACCGATCAATGTCTAAAGCCCTTTCCTCGTTGACCTGAAAAATTTACATCTGTGGCTAATTAACTTTCTTTTCTCCTTACAACTGTAGGATCTTCTTGTTTTAGATTCTGCAATGGCTTTCAGGCGAGCCTTATCTATAAGGTCCACCCTTATCAGTCGACGGAATCAACTTGCTTTCCACATCATCCCTCGTGACAATGATCATGACCATGAAGAGGGTTCATTCACATCTCAGAGAAGTTACCATAGCTTCCTTCACCAAAGATCCGCTATCAGCTCAGATCTCTCCCATTTTCCTGGAGGAGGCTTACGTGTGCCTCTGGCTCCTACTTCTGCGTCTGCTTTTGCTTTCTACCGCTACATGTCAAGCGCACATGGTGTCGGCTCGGAAAAGATTGGTGTGATTAACGACATCGCTGAAGTCATAACCGACTCAACTACTTTGCAGGATGTGCCAGCTCAGGCTGCTGCTGCTGCGGTCGGTGAAGTTGCGCTTGCAGCTAATGACTCTTTCCTGCCTATTGCGGCACTTCAGCATTGCATTGATATGGTGCACTGTTACACAGGCTTGGAGTGGTAATAAACTTTTATGTTCCTTTTATATATATATTTGAGTTAAAATCTTAAAGTTGCATTTGAATTAAAGGTTTCGTTGTGTCCTTTTCTGGCGCTATGGACAGGTGGGCATCCATTGTTTTAGCAACAGTTTTGATCCGGTCTTCAACAGTTCCTCTCTTGATCAAACAAATGAAAGACACCATGAAGTTATCGGTATGTCGTCTCCCATTTACTTTTTTTCCATTCCTCTTGTTCCATCCATGCGAGATATTTTCCTTTGTGTTTTCAAATGGTAATTGATCCTGGTTTTACATGTGAAAGAACCACTACTCTCGGTTAAGAGGATTTTGAAGGATCCTTTTCAATAAGAGGTGTGGTGGTCCCCTGAGACCACTGATAAAACAAACTCGTACTCTTTGATTGGGAAGTCGCAATGTCTTTCGTTTTGTGACCAAAATATCTCTTCACCGCTTGATAGAGTGCACGCATTAATCATGTAATTGATTAGAGTAGTAGACAGAAGAATCATGAGTTAGAGAATTAGTGTAAGCAAGTCTCAACTCTGAATATGTATCAGCTATCTTTTATAGCTATTGTTAGACCCTCTCTTAGAACCGAACCGTACAGGAGTTTGCTAGGTATGAGATAGTGTAAAATACCTTTCACACTAGGTTAAATTAATAATATCTACTAATGTTTCAAGCAAATAATCTCTTTCTTATATATATTCCACATAATAGAGGTTATATGTCCTGCACTAGATAACTTTGTGAGCTTCATGAGAAAATTCCTACTACTTTTCAAGCGTTCCATTTCTTCTTGATTTTTGTGTGTGTTCACAACTCGGGTTATGAAACCAAATTTTAAATACAAAAGGAAAAGCATATATGTCTGTTCACATTAATTTTGTTTTTCTGTCACTTTTTTCTTGGGTTCTGTTGTATGCTGTATTCATCAGTAGTCTGTTCTATGATCATGCAGCTGATGAAGCCGCGATTGGAAGCCATTCGGGAGGAAATGCAAAACAAGGTGCGTTAAGTTTGTTATCAGAGCCATAGCATCATGTGCTACCTCCTCCCTCACTTTTGCTACTCTGCTAATAGCTTTAGCTCAGAATTTCCTTATCTTAACGTTTCTTTTGATTTCCCCCATTTCGTTTCTCCCTATATGTATTCAGGGAATGGACCAGGTTACAATGGCAGAAGGTCAAAAGAAGATGAAGAATTTGTTTAAAGAGTAAGCTGCTTTTTAAATTTAATAAGTAACTGAGATATGTTTGTGACAGAATAACAAACCCATAGACTTGTAGAAATGTCCACATAACAATACACTGTCTGCTTGTAATTTACAGATATGGAGTCACTCCATTCACCCCAATGAAAGGGATGCTTATTCAGGGACCTCTCTTCATCTGCTTTTTCCTTGCTGTAAGACCTTTCAATCATTCTCATGCTTTTTCGCTATCTTGTTTGATATGGTCTTCTCGTCTGAGACAGTTTCTTTTCTTCCCCCACAGATTCGAAACATGGCAGAGAAGGTACCTTCATTCCAAACCGGAGGTGCATTATGGTTTACCGATCTAACCACACCCGACAGCTTATACATCTTACCGGTTATAACAGCATTGACATTCTTGATAACCGTTGAGGTACAGTTTCATGCTAACCTTTTAACAGTTTTAACATCTTTAACCATTGTCAGACACTAGCTAACTTAAGCTTGAATACCTCACCTCATAGTTAAATGCACAAGAAGGCATGGAAGGAAACCCAATGGCAGGCACTATAAAGAACGTTTTTCGAGGTTTCGCTCTCCTCACAGTCCCAATGACGATGAGTTTCCCACAGGTTGCTATTATTGTTATTCATCCTAAAAACCTCCAAAGACTCCAGTGCAAATGGATTTTCTAACGTAGTTGAATTTTGCAGGCCATATTTTGTTATTGGATCACATCCAACCTGTTCTCTCTCACGTATGGACTTGGTAAGTGAGTGCGTTAGTGTGTGTGTGTAATTAAGATTTATAATTGCGGCATAACAATAACAATTAAATGTGGTGATGAATGACAGTGATTAAGCGTCCGCAAGTGAAGAAGTTGTTAAAGATACCTGAACTGCCTCCACCTCCTCCGGGTCAACAGCCTTCCTTTGACCTTTTCGCAGCTCTCAAGAAAATGAAGGCCATGACGCAGGACCATACCGAGAACCAGACTCAACCTCCTTTGCCAGTAAACCCGAGGATCTCATCGTTGAGTCCTGTTAGTAAGAGGCTCAAGGCTTTGGAGAGTCAAGTGAAAGGAAGGAGGAAGAACAGCAGCAAGAAGAGGTGATTTAACACTGCGTGCATTATATTTTGTGATGCAATTTTTGTTAGAGGGGGCAAAGGAAAGAAACAATAAAAGCTTTTGTGTCAAAAGTGTAGAGATGAGAACCAATCATAATACTACACAGTTTGTTCTCATTTAGGCAAAACTAAAACCCGAGAGCCAGCTATAAGTGAAATTATATGTTTTCTTGATAATTTTATCACAACCATATTGTAAGTTTGTTCTTTTGAAACTTCTATTATATTTTCAGGTACTAATAAAATCAAATGACATTCTTTATTTCTTTTGGATTGAACATACAAGACAACACATACCCTGCGCTTAGTTAGGGAACTTTATTTTGGCACATTAAGGTATAGTGTGAACTTTATTTCTACATATAGAGTAGAGTGTTATTATAGTTGATTAGTAAGAAGGACGTCGTCGAGGAGCAGTTTCACGTTGGGCGTTGAAGTAAACAGCAGCAACAGGTAGAGAAAGACCAAAGAAAGCAGAGAAGTCTCTTGTGTTGAAACATTCCCTTGTTGCCGGTGCCGCCTTCACCGTTTGCCTCCCTCTCTGTCTGAACAGCACAAACGCGTATCTGTGTATCCCAATCACAGGTTTAGGCGTTTCGTATCTCACCATCTCTCTCCCTGCAATTCAGTCAGTCACACCATTCATGAAAAACGTGTCATTCAACATCTTATTATTGAACTATTGACGTATAGTTTATGATGCGATTAATAATAGTTCTTACCAAAAGAAGCATCGGTTGTCCCGGGGATATCTGTCACCATCCTGAATTTGATTAACATACACACATTATACATTGTTTTTAATATGTAAAAAGTATATTAAACGTTGTTGTTGTTTATATATATGTGAAGAGATGTGCTATATTACGTACCAATGCAGATATTCACGCATGTAAGGATTACTAGGACTCGGGGCATCAGGGTCCATCATGATCTTTCGAGGTAAAATAAAAATAAAAATTAACGTTAGAAGAGATGGCCAAAATTAAGTAAGTAATTATTACAAAGAAAGATATAATTAAAGTTTCAAGTTATTTACTAAGGTGAAGAATGAACGGAGATCATGGCCGCCAATTTCGACGCGAGGCCTTGAGAGGAGAACAGAAGGTGCTAGCTCATGACCATTGGAGACGACTGTGTTGGAATTGTAAGTGACTCTCATAGTCACACTTGGATTGAACATTTCTATGACATCTCCTATCACTCTTCCCACTATTAGTGGTTCTATTTCTCTTGACATTATTGACCTCTTTTTCCCTTTGTTGCTACAACTTTTCTCAATGGTGTATTGTGTGTTGTGGTTGATGCTGGTTTCTTTGGAATGAGCCATATGAAAGCTTTTTATAGATGAACTAAAGAATCTTGGGACTTGGCACACCTTGGGAGATAAAAAGGGATTTTTGTATGTATATATATTCTACTAAGAGCATGTTTATTGCAGGTCTCTTAGGTTAGAGTCCTTAACGTAATATAAGATACGGTCTCTTAGCTTTTAACTAAAAAAGCTAAGAGACATCTCTTATATCTCTTATTTAAAAGACGTCTCTTAACTTTTTTTAGTTAAAAGTTAAGAGACCGTATTTAATATTACGCTAAAAACTCCAACTTAAAAGACTTGCAATAAACATGCTCTCAGTCATAGTGTTTCTCTTAAATGCTCTAGCACTATTCTTACTATTTGGCATTGTCATCAATAGATATGTAAATATCTATCATGTGATTCTTCTATCTCTAGTACTTAAAATTCGTTTAAGTGGTCAACTTATGATTTTATAATTTTTCTTACACATTTTTTGTTTTATTTCAACAGTAGAATGGTTTTAATAATTACTAGATTTTCACCCGCACTTCCAAAGCGCATAAATATTTTTTTTATAAAATTATTAACCCGTTTTTTAGTTGATAACAGAAAAAAAAATCTATTTGTTCAATCCATTGTCATTTGATAAAATTTTGTATATTCGATGAAATAACATGAAAAATGGTAATTGTAAAAAATATCTACCCATAAATCGTAGGTTGGTTTTTAAAAAATCAACATTATTTTTAAGTTTTTAAATATTAGTTTAAAATAATTAAAATTTATTAATCAGGATTTATGTAAAATTATAGTTTTGTAAGCGCATATATTAAGAATATTTATGTAATATCAATTTAGAAAGAATTACATTTCATTTAAAAATATATCAGGTAAAATTTATTCTGGTACAATTCATTTTATTTTAAATTTCATAATATTATCTAAAATTTTGAAAATTTTGAACCATGTTAACTTATTTTGTATATATTAAAAACAAATTTCGACCTGTATATATAGGAAATGAACATGTAAATAATAAAAAATCTTATATTAGTTGGTGATATATATTTCGTAAATTTTTGTTAGAATTCAATTGTATAGATAATATTCATAATACACGTATCATTAACGAAAAAATAAATAGAAAACATATCATATATTATTAATACATGTAATGTTATGTAACATAAATGGTCTGAATAATTTTGATAACGTTTTGGAATATTCTTTAAATAGATTTATTTGCTGATTAATTTTAATTAATAATAATTTTCTAAAATTAATGAATGACATGATTTTGTAAATAGATTAAAAATCAAGGAGAAAATCCTAGTATGAATTTTGCTTTAATAGTATAGATATCTATAGAAACTAGTACTTCAAATTTTTGTTAATTTTTTTTTGGGTCGAAATCTAACATTCCATAATCCATAGAAAGCCATGTTATGTTTTCTTGCTATTGGAAACGTCTACATGACACACATCAAAAATTACTGGAATTATAGTGAAATATTCGAACTCTAACAAAATATATTCAGAGTGAACTCTCCAACAGGATTACCTACATTTGATGGATTTAATTGCTAAACATAACATTTATGTGCTTTCAAAAAGAAATGTAACATCTTATATATTAAAACAGAAGTCACAATCTTGATTCATGTGTGATTTTTTTAAAAAATAGACCTAATGGACCTATTCCTAAAAAGTCATGTTACGTATAATCTCTAATCTTATCATTTAAATTTTGGGCCTACCAGAAATTTTTATTGGGCTATCAATAATTGGATTTAAACAATAGATGATCCATTGGATTTATAGATAGTATAAATTAAATAGATATAATTTAATGTTGTAATACTATACCTCTATATGTTAAATATTTAAATATTTGTCGATGTTAACTTTTAAAATTATAAAGATTTTTTTAAATAACAAAAAATCATATTATCTAACAATGATTAATATTTACTACCTTAAACCAATGAAAACAATTTTTAAAGTATATAGTTTATTTAAAAAATTAAACAAAAACTAAATGTTTAATTATTTACTCGATAATATAAATTTATGAAGCGAAAAAATTAATTTTTTTAAAAACTTTCTAATTTGTGAAATGTTACAATATTTTTGAATATAACAATAAAACAATATTTTACTAATTTATATATATATATATATATATATATATATATATATATCGATTTTAATAATGAAATAATAATCCAAAAATATATATATAGAAGAAGATACAAATACATGTGAAAGTTTGAAACAATCTATTCAATCAAAAAAATATACCGTGAAATTATTATGTTCTAAAAATTGATAGACACATATATATTATAATATATATTAATTTAGAATTGAAAACAAAATATTTATATAAAAATAAATGAAAACAAAAACTCGTGCGGTTGCGCGGATGGAGATCTAGTTTTATGCTTAAAACAACGATCACACTAGCTAGTTTATCCACGTTTAGTAGCCAGCATAGTGTTAGCTAAATGTAGAAACATACAGAATTAGAATTATGTCCCGGTTTAGTAGCTAAACATATTGTCATTTAACTTTATTCAAAATAAAAACAAGATAATAGTCGATAATTTTTGTCCCCACTACATTCGAATATTCGATTGGCGAAATAGAAAAAGAATACACACGCGTGTCGATAATAATAAATGAAAGCCAGATATTATGATGATTGGCACAGAAATTGATTTTGCAGATATTCCAAATAAGAAGAAGAAGAAGAAGAGATAAAAGAAAAGAATCTGCTTTATAGGCCTTGAATGTATGGTGCGGGATGAGGATACAAATTTGTTACCATTCAACCTAAATTTTGTTTGATAATTTTTATAATTAAAAAATGATAAATTAAGAAAAAGGGAGGGGCGGGACAGAGCTGTGTGCTGAACCGCATGTGCAGTTGAGAAGATACGCAACAGGTGTGGTTCAAGATATACTATTCACAAATTTTTTTTTTTCTTTTTTTTAGTTGTTTAAAATACAAGAACACAACTTAAACCAATAAAATTTTCTTCATGGTGTCGTTAAGAGATTATTTATTAAAAAAAATATTTTTATTGTATACATTTATTTACTATATCATTATATTATCTTTACTTATATACTTTATTTTATTTTGTATATATAATTATAAATATATTCACTCAATTACATCAATACTATTTTTCGGTTCGGTTCCGATTTGATTTTTTCGTTTCTTCAGCTCTAGAAATTTAAGATATGTGTGAATATTAACAAAGTTTGGTTCGCTTTCGGTTCGGTTATATTGATTTTCGGTTTGGTTCAGATAACAAAATTGGAAACCAACTTATATCCGAGGTTATTCGGTTCTGTTTTTTTTTTGTTAATTTGGATTAAAAAGTAGAAAAAAAAAATTCAGATAAAATACCAGATTTGTTTTTCAGATTTTGATAAAAACTCGAATAATTCAAATAATTTAAAATATTATGGATAAAAAGTATTCTAGTAATTCAATTTTTAAGTATTTTGAATTATAAATAATATTTTATATTTTTCCCACACTTTTTAATTTATAATCACCATTCAAACATTCGTCCCACACTATCTATTACTTTGGTCACCATTCACATATTGTTTTGAACCGCTTCTTTTAGACGAACCGCACTTGTCCCGCAGTATGCGTTTTGTTAGCATAAACCGCAGTTAAATCGCATCGCACTACTTCATCCGCTTGTCCCACACCGCACAAACCACTGTTACCATTGGGAGCCATAATAAGACTGAGAATCTCTTTTGTCACTTTGTAGTTTCTAGTCATGGAATCCACTATATGCATATGCTCAATCCAATACGTGGCGCAAACACAGTGGCACCTAATATTAATGCTTATTTATATATTTCTATTTTGTTTATCGATATTGTTATAATTACTATAAATGAATAAAGACATGTTTAGTGTGTTTGTTCTGTTGTTGTCCTTACGTGTTGCCTTTGCTGTATTACAATGTCTAGTTGTCGAAAATATGTAATCTTCGAAATAACTTGTTATTGTGTCTTCATTCAGTTTCATATATACTTAATACAATGTATATTATTGGCTAAAAATGTGTATATATATTCAACTCTGTCATCTAATCGATATATAGTGTCACTTATTTGTGTAAGACAAACTAAGAAGAGAAAAACACAAAACAGTTCGTTGATACTTTTCATTTAGGCAGCGAAAAATCAATTCATCCGATAAACAGATACTCCTTCCATTTTTGAATAAGTGTTTTTTTGACATTTTTCACACAAACTAAAAAAGTAACGGAAATATATACAAGTTGTTATTAATTATATCTTTCTGACCAATAGTATTTGAGATAAATAAAATTATTTATAAAACTAATGCAATTCGTAATTAATTTTCAGCTGAAAATAAGTATAATTTGCATTGAATTTGTAAAGTGCTACTTTTTGTGTAACAAGAAAAAAAAACTAGAATGACATTTATTATGAAACAGAGGGAGTATTATCTTATATTAAACGACTCATTCTATCCTTGGGATTGATCAGCGTTCAAGATTAAAGGTTCACATTAACTTAATAGTGATAATAAATTGAGCTTTTCAGTTAGAAATAAATTAACAAACTAAAGATCAAAAAAATGATAACGTAAGAGCCAACCACCAAGATTCTAGTTGACAAAGTAAATAACTTATTTTGTGTCTGCGTGGAATCTAACCCGTCGATGATTTGACTGGGGCTAACATATCACTTTTCGCCAAACTCAAACAGTATATAAGAAATTTCATTCGTGTCGTAGAACATTTAATATTAATATACAATGTACAATTTAAAATATTTTGATAAAAAACTAAGACATTTATACAAACATAAAATCTGACTTCAAAACAACGCGTTTAAAAAAAAACTCAAAACAACATCAATTAAATAACTCAACCACCGATAGAACATATGTAACAAGTACATTTTTTTCAAAATAAATAAATTAACTACAAGAGGTACAGCGTCGAAAATATGACATGAACTTATAATTTGGGCGTCGGCCAAATTAGAACTTAGAAAGAAAAGGAAAATAAAATTTCGGGTCGACAGATATCAAATTTTGTACGTGGGACTCTAGGGAATCATAGTTGCTTGATGATATTTGCCTGATGTTGTTTGATAGTTCGTAGTAAATTTTATAAAGAAAAATATTATAAATTCAATAAAAACTTTACTTTTAAACAAAAATTCACATAACAAATCGGTCAATCTCCAAAATCATTACAGATAGACAATGTTACAATGAGGTTGAGAATGGTAACCATAAAGCGGGGCGTTTTTATGCTGAGAGAAATAACGCTTTTGTCACCATTCAAGAAAATTCACCTTTGTCATAAAAAACGCACTTCAATAAAAAAAAAAGCAAAAAGTAAATACGCGAAATATTTTTGTATTCATGTAGAATCTAAAAAACGCACTTTAGAATTACCCTCACGTAAAAGACAGCGGTTCAATTGAAAATCGCATGTATTTACTTTTTTTTTATAAGGCACATGTGTTTCAACTGCAAACTAGAGAAAATTGGAGAAGTGGATCGTGCGCGAGTTATCAAATTGGGCTTTGGGTCACGAAAAAATTTTATTTACGGAATGGATCGCACACTTTTTGACCCTGCGCAAGTCTTCCAAAAATTACGTGAGACACCCTTATCGACCAAAAGAATAACGATAATGCCACGCATCCTTCGCACGTTAGAGCCCTCACTCTTCCCTAGTCAGACGATCCAATAACTTCGCGATCATCACCGTTTACCGAAAAACCATCGGCAAATAATTACAATAATTATTCGTATTTCTCGATCCGTAACCCAGTCGAAAAGTCCTGCACAATCTACTCGAAAACTCCTGCAGAACCAGCATTTTCTCTCTCCAAATTTCTTCCAAATTGCCGGTTATGGTCTCTAAAGCAAAGAAGAAAGCACCGATTGTCCGGCGGAACGCTGGATCCCCCGCCGATGTCGCTTAACAGTCGGCGCGTCGGAAATCTCCGTGGTAGACATCGGCGCGTCGGAAATCTCCGCGGTATCCAGGTTAGTTGTTACGTCCACTGTTCTAAACATCCAAATTTCCTTGCATGTGTACACCGAACTTCGATTTAGATGCTCAGGTCCTTCTCTGTTTGTATTGTTTTTTCCCAGTGATGACGCTCCTTGGTTGTTTCTATTCTCTTCTCATGTCCTCCTCTTATTAATTCCCCTTCTGTTTATTTTATAGTTTCTGATTCTGGCGAGGAGGGGACGGTCTCATCGATACACTCGACCGTACAGAGACCAATTTCAGATATGGTTATTGGTCAGCTTGAGGAGGCCGAATCTTCCTCGAAATTGCCTCCGAAGCTTTTGGCTTGGGGTTGTTACCCAACAGAATTGCGTCCCAATATTTACTCGAAGGCTCACGTCATCGGAACTATTGCGTCTTGTCTCCAGGGTTCCAAAGACATGGACGTTATAATGTTGGCTCAATTTGGCAGGCTATTTGAGTTGCATGTTGCTCGTTGCCACAACTCTGCGAAGCTAATTAACAGCTTCCTCTGCCGTCAGCTTCTGGCCGTTAGCAAGTATGAGCTTTGGTTCCACTTTGCGACTCATCCTCTCCGCTTCTCATTGGATGAGTTTCACCAAGTAGTTGGGTTGAACTGCGGAGCTTTCGATGCTGTCGATTCTGAAGCAGAGGACGACCTGATGTGCCGCAGTCCACAAATCAGTACATGGAACCAGTTCAGCATGGAGTTCAGGACGTTCTGAACATTTCAACTGTGGTTCATGTTTTTTACCGTACTGGACAGACTGACCGTGCAGTGTACTGGACCGTCCCGCATGCGTCCGGAAATGAGCTTTGGCTGGAACCATGGCCGGATGACCGATCTGACCGTATTGGAGCCTGCCTTTCCTGTCCAACTTGACATTTTAAGACATATGGTCGAGCTAGAATCCACTTTGGACGAGCTGGACGAAGTGACACTTACTTGGGCGAGCTAGATGAGCTGAGTGACCTAAGTGACACTACTCTGGAGCTGGATTAGCTGAGTAAGCTAAGTGACACTAGATTGGAGCTGAATGAGCTAAGTAACACTGAAGATGGAGCTGGCTCAGCTGGTGGGCGAAATGAGACTTTTCAGCCCAAAGAAAAGTTCATAAAAAGTTCATTATGGGATTGTTTCTTTCCAAATTCGACCAGCCCTTTCCTCAGTCCATTTCAAGCCCATTCTCATCAAGAATACCAAGAGGGAGTCAGCAAGGAAGTCTTGGTCGTGCATGGGAAAAAGAAGTCAACAAAAATCATTAATTTCGGTCTTTAGTCAAAGTCTTCATTTCTAGTTTCTATGTCTTGTTTTTAGCACATTCTTCTTTGGATTTCTACAACTTGTAATCCTATAAATAAGGCCTAAGAGCCACGAAATAAGATAGATTGTTTTCCTCTTTGTTTTGAGTTGAAACTCTTTGTTCTTTGTAGAACTTTTCTTTGTTTCTTGGTGAGTCATATCCAAGTAAACATTCCTCAAAATCGGTTGACTTGTGAGTCATATCAAGCAACGACTAGAGACCCTTCTTTTGGTGGACTTGTGTGTCATATCAAGCACCAACTAAAGTCGGGAATATCGGAGGCCTTCCGCAACCTTCGTGCGACCCTTCAATCCATCAGTTCTCCTTCTGGAGTTCATATCCAAACCTGATCCAGTCGAGTGAGCCGATCTTTGGGTCCTTCAAGTGGTATCAGAGCCACTCGTCTGGTATCTTCTGATTCATTCCATCTTCTCATCTTCCATTTCTTCATAAACACTTCTTCTTCTATCTATCTTGAATCCGGGTCCTTCATTACCATCCACTTATATAAAAAAAGAGATCTACGATTTGATTTAAAAAAAAAAAAAGAGTAAAGTTTCAAGTTTGATTTGTGGATCGGTGGTGGAAGAGAAAGCCTGCTGGCTGAGGAGAAATCCAGCCTTTGAGGTGGTTAAAACGGATTCCAAATCAAAAATAAGAAAAAATCTCTTATCTTTCTCTCTTAAGAAATTCCTTTTGTGCTTGCTTGGATTTCTTCCATTGGGATTCTTCCATTGGGATTCTTTGATTTGTCATTCTTAGAACATTGAGTAGAAACTTGTGTGTAATCACCTAATCCGAGAGAAACACTTGAGTGTGTAAGACTAAACACTTGAGAGTGTGAGGTTTTATTTCCTAACTTTTGGTGTTGAGATTTTCAGGTTATGATGTTTTGTCTTCAAAGGAAAAGTAGCAAGGAGTAATCCTCACGACAAACTGTCTCTCAATCTCCATTTATATATTCTTTGAATAATTTTGACGAGTTTGTTAGTGTGCAGGAACGGCTAGACATAAGGTGCAAGGATCATATCAAAACGACCAGAGATGTGGCTGATCCCAAGAGGTGATTGCTTCAATTTGATGTCCAAGAGTTTTGTGATAACTTTGAGAAGGGAATGATGAAAGCCCTCAAGGACATCAGCAAGAACCAAAAGAAGAGCACATCCATACGTGCACCTGTAGCTGAGCCATCCTTATTCATCAGCACGAAATCCAAAGGTAAATCTGAAACCCATGTTGAGGAGTTGAAAGATTTTTCAGATTCTTTACCTACCTTTGACGAATATGATGAATAACCAATTGAAAGCTTGATGATTTGTGAGAAAAACTGTGATTTTCCTTCTCTTGAATCTGAGTTTATGAATGATATTGAACAGATTATTGTAGAACTAACCGTTTTGTAAGCGGAGCATCCGAGTAGTCTTGTTTAGTCTCAACAGGTTTTTGAGAAAGAGCCATATGACTATCCACATCAAGGACCACGTCTTGACACTAGGAACCCCTTGGATGAGGATCTAGGTCCTATCTTTGATGAGGAGGACGAACCTGACCCAGTCTTTGATGAAGAAGCAACAAGCATCACCTCCATCATTATGGAGAGCCATCTATGTTTTGATCCCGACACAACTTCTGTCCATTTGACTCCTGATCTTCAAGAGCACTTGTTTGTTTTGAGTATACAGGAAAGACAGGTTCAGCCTCTGAGAAATGAAAGTATTGACTGTGCCCAACAGCCTGAGATTTGGAGAAGCATTGTTGTCCAAACCGGCTACCTTGGAGATGCCAGCAACATGGGTTCAGTCAAAAACGGATATCTCAACATTCAGAAGGTATTTTGTCATGAATCTAATTTCCCTGGAAAGCCAACTAAAGGATTCACTGAGGCTTGGAATCACTTGAACATATTCACGGAGGAACGAGTTATGAATTTTCCAAACCGGAGGTTCTCCAGTCCGTCTATCCGCGAGTACCATACTTCTAAAGGAGATTCAGGCCCAAAAAAGAAGCAGCCGGAGCCAAAACCGATCCTCAACGAAACAAAGGTGTTTCCTCAGTCAACCTCCTGTCCAAACCAAAAGCACTGTAAGGATCATGGGTTGATTGTCTCTACTCATCATGAAAACGTTTTGAGTCCGAGAATTTCTAAGCAAAAACAAATCTTTACTTGGTTGAAAAACGTTTTACTTAAACCTTTTCATGAATTGTTTTCATTGAGCTGTGCTTTGAAAGAGATTTGGTTTAGGAAAAGGCATGAACCAAAATTTCTTAGGCCAAATAATCAATTTGATTTCATTCATGATGAGAATTTTTCGAAATTGGCACTGCCTTATTCTTTTCCTAACAGTTTCACAGCTTGGCCTGATTTTGAAATTGATAAACCAATTTTTGGCGATCAGTTTACTTGCTTGATGCTTGCCCACGTGCTTGATGATTATCCTAAGGGCTTGGATCCTGATTTTGATGTCTTAAGCATAGAGAAACCCTTTGATTATTTCTTTCGCAGATTTGACGTGGTTTCTCTAGTTGTTTTGAATGAACAGGATAAGCATGATCAGTTTCCAAGGAGAGCAAGCACTGGTGAACGCCTAAGGACTTGTGTTCGTGGAACATGGAACCGGCATACTTGAGGGAAACAAGTTCAAACCTCCAAGGAAGTTTCTGTCCAAACTTTTCATTCACTAAATTTTCCATGAATTTTAAATCCTTTATATCTGATTTATTCCCTTTTGATACATGTACAATGGATTTGAGGACAAATCCTTTTGAAGAGGGAGGGAATGATGTGTCGCAGTCCACGGATCAGTACATGGAACCTGTTCAGCATGGAGTTCAGGACGTTCTGAACATTTCAACTGTGGTTCATGTTTTTTACCGTACCAGACTGACTGACCGTGCAGTGTACTGGACCGTCCCGCATGCGTTCGGAAAGGAGCTTTGGCTGGAACCATGGACGGATGACCGATCTGACCGTACTGGATCTTGCCCTTCCCGTCCGACTTCACATTTTAAGACATATGGTTGAGCTAGAATCCACTTTGGACGAGCTGGACGAAGTGACACTTACTTGGGCGAGCTAGATGAGCTGAGTGACCTAAGTGACACTACTCTGGAGCTGGATGAGCTGAGTAAGCTTAGTGACACTAGATTGGAGCTGAATGAGCTAAGTAACACTGAAGATCGAGCTGGTTCAGCTGCTGGGCGAAATGAGACTTTTCAGCCCAAAGAAAAGTTCATAAAAAATTCATTATGGGATTATTTCTTTCCAAATTCGACCAGTCCTTTCCTCAGTCCATTTCAAGCCCATTCTCATCAAGAATACCAAGAGGGAGTCAGCAAGGAAGTCTTGGTCGTGCATGGGAAAAAAATTTAACAAAAATCATTAATTTCGGTCTTTAGTCAAAGTCTTCATTTCTAGTTTCTATGTCTTTTTTAGCACATTCTTCTTTGGATTTTTACAACTTGTAATCCTATAAATAAGACCTAAGAGCCACAAAATAAGATAGATTGTTTTCCCCTTTGTTTTGAGTTGAAACTCTTTGTTCTTTGTAGAACTTTTCTTTGTTTTTTGGTGAGTCATATCCAAGTAAACATTCCTCAAAATCTTTGGACTTGTGAGTCATATCAAGCAACGACTAGAGACCCTTCTTTTGGTGGACTTGTGAGTCATATCAAGCACCAACTGAAGTCGGGAATATCGGAGGCCTTCCGCAACCTTCGTGCGACCCTTCAATCCACCAGTTCTCCTTCCGGAGTTCATATACAAAACTGATCCAGTCGAGTGAGCCGATCTTTGGGTCCTTCACGACCCAGGTTCAACTGTGTGGCACGAGCTTTTTGATACAGCGGTTGGTGACATTACGGTGTCTGATGTCCTTAAAATGCTTCGCAATCCTTATCTCGCACCCTGGAAACGTGTTCATTTGGCTCTCATTGCGCTGGTTGACGGTGTTATATGTTGTAGTAACAAATGGCTCAAGCTGACCCCGAAGTATGTCGAGATGCTTTGCAACGTAGAGTACTTCTTGGACTATCCTTGGGGTAGAGAGTCATTCTTGAAGACTCTACCGCGTTTGCTGCCACCTTATACAAGCGAAGACCCACTGGGAGAAATGCGCCACCACTCATCTCAACAGACCACAGCTGCCTATGGTTTCCCTTTGGCTCTTCAGTTGTTCGCTTTTGAAGCGGTGCCTTTGCTGTTGGCTAAGATTTCCAACGCACAGCCCACCGACAATTTCTTAGTTAACCCTCCCGCTTGCGAGAACACTGTCACCATTCTAAGTGTCAATGACATTGTTGAAGTCGAAGAAGATCCATATGTGAGTTTGCGGTTCTCTCTTTCACATTTCAATTATGTTTTCGATAAATTATTTAGTATCTAAAACATCTATTAATATCTTCAATATTTGTTATTCTTCACAAGTTAACCGTTCAATTCATGCCTACTCCGGAAGCTGAACGATACATGTGGTTGGACGAGGTTGCAGACCAGCGTGTGATGCATTTGGTTGACCTGATGCTTAGTGGACATCGTTTTCAAAAATCAGATTTCCCGGGTGGAGACACTTTATTTGCCCCCGTTGTAGATGACAAAGAAAACGTGGGAAAAGGTGTGCGTAAGGTGGCCCAACGTAATGATCAACCCGTCCACTGCCACAATCTGCACCCCCGTAAACCTGCTGCAGTTATAATCGAGGGCATCTCTTCATCTGAAGATAGGGAACCAGAGGCTCGTCCTCAAGCAGACAGGTGTACGCATGAAGATTTGAAGCCGTGGATAGAACAGCAGTTCAAACAGCTGGCTAGTGCCTTCCAGAAATAGATAGGAGAGTTGGGGAGAAATTTATGCTGCTGTCACTGTGGTTTGCGTGAAGGTGCCATCGACCAGACCCGCAAAAGGAAGGTAAACGACGATAATCATGGAGTGGCCGGGTTTCCTAAGAGTGATGGTCCCCCCCCCGACTGAGTGCACCAACCGGAAGGCAAAAAACACAAAATCGGTGGTTAATACACCTGGTGTGAGAAAACATTTGTATTCTCTTCGGTCAGACGAAGGCATGGATTTCTCCGACGAGCACTACAAGAAAACATGACCTTAACGACTACAATATTAGTAGCTAGTTGGTCGTAATATGGGCTTTACGACCAATTAACTTCGAAAACCGATTGGTCGTTAGAAGCTGGTCGTAATTAATTAGTAGAGGCACATTGGTCGTAATATTACGACTAAACGAGTTAGTCGTAAATCGGACGTAAATGTACGACTCAGACAATTGGTCGTAAGTTAATCGTAAAAACATTAGTCGTAAAGGTGACACACATTTACGTCTCATATATTAGACGTACATTGGTCGTAACCTTACAACCAATTTACCTCTTATGTCGATGTTTATCAGTCGTAATGTAACGACCGCTTTACATCGACGTTAGATGTTCATTGGTCATAATATGGCCAATTTTATTTATTTATTTTCGAATTTCGTATTTATTTACGAATTTTATATATTAATTAAAATCAAATATTTAAATTTAGTTTGATTTAAATTTTTAAAATTTGATAAAATTAAAAGAAAATATCTAACATCTGGAAACATAATAATATCCATAATATAAAACATTCAAAATACAAATTAATTAAAACCGAAAAAACTAAGTATTAAGGTTTATTTTGTCGAAGAGGTCGGAACTATGCTCATCCGCACGTCGCTCTAGATCCGCCTGCTCTTCCGGAGTGCGCTCGGGGATAAAGGTCGGACGTAGAGACTGCCACCTAGAGGCAGGGGCCGGGGTTACGTTTGGGTTTGACTCTATCATCAGATCAAACATATTTGCCATAACCGTAAATTTGTCCCTGTGGTCGGCTACGACTTCTTTGGCAGCTGTCAAATCCCTACGGAGAGAAGATTCTTCTTCCATTCTTGCAGCGTGTTAAGCTCTCGCCCTCGGGACATCGTTCACAGTCCCGATCCCGACCATACGTCCCCTTTTCTTCGGGACAACATTCAATTAATAAATATATATTAATTAGTACATATGTAAAACTAAGTTAAAAAAAATGTAAATAAACATATATTTAAAAGATCGAATATTTTACCTGCTCGAAAATTTTGTCTTGTTCTACGGTGGACAGCTGGACCGGTGCACCTTCCGGATTTTATTGCGACAACTGAGTCTGGACCTCCTGGATCCGAGCCTCAACACTGTTGCAGATCCTCTCTGCTTGAGGATGCGAAAAGGTGCCATCAGAATGCTGGTGTGTCGTCTTGTAAAGTCGGGCCAGAGATGGTGGTGCTCATTCTTGGGCAGCCTGTATAAAAAAATTTTAAATTAAACTCACGCATTCAATAAATACTTAATTAATATACATTTAATAAAATTAAGAAAGATCGAAGACTTACAATTTGTAGTGCCCTCCCAACGTGTGGAATCTGTCCGGAAGTATGAGGTACTGGCAGGTTACCATCATCATGATGGGTCAACCGAGCCGTAGAGCAAGTGAGAGACCTTTGAACTGACTTAGGCAAATTCCAATAAGCCTTCAAACCCTTCCAAACGTCATTGTTGAGGTAGGCTTCTTTTGTGTCGTCCCCCATAACCCTCCACTTCTCCTTCCAATCACCAACAATGTTCTTTAGGCGAGCCATCGCCTTTTTGTAGAACGCTGCCTTCACCGTTTCGTTGACAGCAATGGACCAATTCCATTTTTGGTACAAAAATCATTAATAAAAAAATTGAATTAAATAAATTATTATTTTTTAAATAAAAAATAAATAAAATTATATTTAAAACTAACCGCGAAACACTTGAACCAAGTCCTCCGAACGTGGTCAGGTGTAAGAGACCAGTTCAGATGCGCTTCCCGGAAGTTTGCCCTGATGATATCTCCAACGCACTGTCCCACACAATTGTCCGTCAATAACCTACAAAATTTGAAAAAATACATATATTTAAACCAATATGTATAATTAGTTTATTTAAATGCAATTAAAACTTTAATATATTAAAAATTACCAGTAAGTGTGGGGTGGTCGATCTGGATCGATGATTGGTAAACCTTCTCGTCCCGGCATCTGGAGAAGGTCTTCCACTGTATATCTTGCATATGATGCATTCAGTGGCACCATCAAATCTGGATGAACAGCTGCAGGAGCCAGAGCATCTTCGGGAGCAGTAGACTGCTGCTGAGGACGGTGTGGAGGATGATGCTGCTCATACTGAGGATGCTGTGGAGGCTCATCGTACTGGGGAAAGAATTGATCAGGGTCATCAAACTGCGGATAGTAAGCTTCAGGGTCATATGCTTGTGGAGGCACATACGGAGCAGTAGGAACTTGGCTCTCAGGGACATTCTCTTGGTCAGATGCTGTGCCGGAAGTAGAAGCTGATGGATTCGGCTGTCCGAGAAAGTTACTCGCGTAAGAGTTTTTAGGCGCAAGGTTCCTAAGTCTCTGTCTACCGCCAGCCATAGCAATATCGTCACTCTGAAAAAAACAAAAAATATAGATGGTTATAAACAATTCAAATTTTTTATATAAAAATAATCTAAACCCCTTGTTCGGAAATGCGGTAGGCGCTACGCGTGCGGTCCGGTAAGGCCTAGCGCCGAATCAATTAAGCGGAAACTATTCGGGGAGTAATCGGCGATTTGTTTTAGGTTATGTATAATATATTTCTAAAATAAAACGTAAATACAGTGTGTTGCAGTGGTAAAAGCCCTTGCATTTAACCAAGGGACCCGACTTCAATGCCCTGTTATTGCAATTTAATAGATTTTTTAGGTTTTTCTTTAATGAAGGGTTTCTTCCTCTTTAGGTTTTTTGTTCTCTGCAACTGTAAAAACGCGACGGCTATCGGATTTTGACGGGTTTTGCAGCAATTTTCTTCGTTTTTCTTGTTTTTTTGCCAAAACTTCACAAATATAAAGTAGATTATTAGATTTATAGGTCCAAAAACGTAAAAAAAAAATAGTTTTTCAGGTCCTCGGGTCGGGTCCTTCCGGGTCCGGGTCTTTCGGGTTGAAGAGTAGAGGACCCGATAGGGTAATTTGAATTTTTCGGTTTCGGGTCGGTTCGGTTTTTGTCGGATCCGGGTCGGGTCGGTCCTTGAGTGTAAAAACCGGTAATACCCGACATTTTTCGGTTTAAAAAAAATTTGGTTCGGTTATCGGGTTTTCGGGTCGTTTTGAGGTTTTCGGGTCTATTTATGGGTTCACGGGTCGGGTTTTCTCTGATTTCGGGTACAAAATAGAATTTTCGGGTAGAAAATACCCTGTTTGCCCGAGATTAACTTGTAGACTTGTACTAAAAACCTGCAATTAGCTACCTATAATGCTTACAATTTACAAAACTGCAATCGCAATGCTTACAATTTTACTAGCACATTTTAAACTTAATAGCAACAATAACAAACTGATCAAGTAGTTTCATAACATAAATGTCATAAAACCCACACACAAGTTTAACATAAGTCATAAGTAGAGTAGTAGACATAACAACTTAACAACAACAAACTGATCAAGTAAAACTTCAAAAAATAAAAGCTAGGCAACGAGAAAGAAAACACAACAACAAGATATTCAGTCTTGAGTCTCCAACAGCCGCAATCAGTAGCTTTCAAGCTTGAAAGATAGGTTCAAATTCTGGAAAAAAAAACAGTGAAGATCATTATAGTGGACATAAAGATGAAAGAGATTAGAAACCAGAAATTATACCTCTCATAAGAGCATCTTCCTCTTCTATCAGCTTAAGCATTTTTTCTTTTCCTGGAATTCCTTTTCCTTTGAGTCTAATCTCACATTTGAGCCACTGCTCCGTGCACATCAACACCTCTATCATATAGTGAGTCAAGCAGCTTCTGCGTGGGTCTAAAATTCGGCCACTGGTGCTGAAAGCCGACTCTGAAGCAACAGAACTCACTTGCATTGCAAGTACATCCCTAGCTAACAATGATAGAATCGGATACTTTGCACTATTAACCCTCCAGAAAGAGAGTACATCATACTCTAAACCACCTAAAAGGTTTGGAATCTCTACATTCTCTTTCAGATAAGTATCCAACTCACTAGTATTTACCTGAAATCCGGTTTCTTGAATAAGCCCATTACCAAGTACTGTCCTCTGAGACACTTCATATCCTAAATGATCTTGTGACTGAGATTGAGACTGAGACTGAGACTGAGATTGAGAAGATGGTCCTTGTCCTTGACCTTGAGACTGACTATTAAATGTTGAACCCGAACCACCACCAGTGCCACTGCCATTGTACAGATCAAACAAAGTCCTTAAAATGTCCTTGATTTCATCATCTTCCAAATGAGTAACCTCAACCGAGCCTTCTCCATACAACTTCTCAAATAGCTTTTTGGTAACCTTCATCTTCTTGGTTGGATCAAGAACATCAGCGACAATGACAAGTTTATTCATCTTCTCAGGATTTGTCCCAAATGGATTCCAATACTTTCCTAGCTTCCCTAACATGTTTGCTGCCTTAGACCTTAAAGCTTCATCAGGACCAGGAGCTTTTCTTAAAGCAGTGATGTTTCTCGTGACTGTGACGATCGCATGATACAATTTATGCGCAGCAATAGAGTTTGTTGCAGACAGAACCAAAGTAGCTTTGTAGAAAATGATTAAAAACTGGACTAACCTATCCACTGCTTCCCAATCATCTTTACTTGGTGGTCCAACTCGTTTTTTTCCATCCACAATTTCATTGAAGTAGTCGTTGTAAGGCTTGTCCTCAGCTTCCATCTTCTCAAAAGCCACCCTGAACTTCATTGCTTGTTCTAACATCAAATAGGTGGAATTCCACCTAGTTTTCACATCTAAAGGTAAGCTCCCTCTCTGGATTCTTCGTGACTCTACATGTCGCTCAAACGAAATCTGCCTCGGAGTTGAAGACCTCACAAAATAAATGGCATTGCGAATGGCGTTGACACTACTCTCTATCTCCAGTAAACCATCTTTAACAATAAGATTGAGAATGTGAGTAGCACACCTAAAATGCAGATACTTTCCATCTAGAACCAGTGCCTCATCCCCATTTTTCTCAATAAAAGCTTCCTTAAACTTCCTCAATGCTGAACCATTAGCTGTGGCATTATCTACGGTTATGCCATACAATCGTTTGATACCCCATTCCTCTAAGCAATCAAGAAGTACCTTAGATATTGTTGATCCTTTGTGATCATACACATTCTTGAATCCAATGATGAGCTTCCTCAACTGCCATGAGTTGTCTATAAAATGAGATGTGATCACCATATAACTGGAACCGGTATGAGGAGCAAGCCAGATATCAGTCGTCAGTGAAAGCCGCTGCTTGTTCTCATTAAGAAGCTTCTTCATTTCCTCTTTCTTTTTCACAAAGGTCTCAACAATATCACGGGTTGCTGTTCTTCTAGAATGAGACACGTACAGCTTAGTTCTGTCGCAGAAATTCCTCCAAGCTACGCTCTCAACCCAAGATAAAGCCAACTCTCCCACAACCATCATCTCATTTGTCGCTTGTCTGAAGATAAAGTCGTCAGATACTTTGCACACTCTCATGATACCATCTTCTCCGACATCTAAAGCTCCTTGATTATTTTCTTTGTTCACAGCCTGCCATGCTTGGTAAGACTTGCACGCAAGAGTCACATGTTTCTTCAAGCTCGTTGTTCCTGATTTTGTTGCACATGCCATCTCTTTCCCACAATAGTTGCAGATGACTCTATCATTATATGACTCTATCATTATCTTCTTTCTTTCTAGTGAAGTGCTCCCATACCTTTGACGTCCTCTTCTTTTCTGATCTTGAACCACTTGCACCTTCTGGTTTCTTACGTTTTGCTTTCTTGCGAGAGATTGGAGTCTCAACTTCATCTGCTGATTTATCTAACTCTGACTCTAAACCATCATCACAAGACGCCATCTACTTTATAAACAAGACAACATTGAACTCTAAATAAGAAAGAAGCTTCAAAGAAAGAAGTACAGAACATAGGAACAGAAAAATGTCAAGATTGGAGAATCAAACTCGGATTAAAACAAAACCATAAACACAAATCATAATCAAAATTGGATTAAACCAAAAACATAAACAAGATTCAAATCAAAAGTTCGAGGCTTACCCTAGTTTGATTTGTAGACAACGCTGTCGCTGATGAAGAAGTGGGTAGGGTTAGGGGATTTTGATGAAGAACTTGATTCTGATGAGATTCCAGTTTGATATTGTTTGATTTTGGATATGGAGTTTATAAATCGACAAACTCTTCGATTCAATTTCTTATGGGGGGGAGTGGAACTGATTCTGGAAAGTAAGAGGTTAATGGTACATCGGGGAAGGGAATAGCCGAATAGTTGAAGTAGGTAGGTAGGGTTGGTTTCGGGTCTAATAAAACTCTATCGGGTATAGGGTAATTTTCGGGTCAGGTACTAGACCCGTGGGTCCTGAGAAGTAAGACCCAATAGGGTAATTTGGTTATACCCGTACCCGACCCGAACCGGGTTTTTCGGGTCGGTTCCGGATCGGGTTGTCGGGTACGGGTAAAATGCCCAGACCTACCCTATAGCATGTTCTCGGCCGTTTAATCGGCTAGATGGCCGAGTTTTAGAACAGGGTCTAAACATATTCTAATTCGATCATAATCTAACTCCATCCTAATCTACTTCCATCCTAAACTAATTCCAAACCTAATCTAATCACCTAACTAACCAACTAAAACTAAAAAAAAAAATTACCTAGAAAGAGAAGTGATGTCGTTGTTAGAGAGAAGGGAATGAGCAACCAAATGGCTTCGCGAGGTCTGTTTATATATAAAATTTTAGTGTTAGTCGTAAATGAGTTGTAATTTTACGACCAATGAGAAACTAGCGGTCGTAAAGGGGTCGTAAATTTATGACTAATGGGGGACCAAATATTATTACGAACAATTAGGAACTAATTAATTTTTCCATTTACGACCAATGAGAGACTAGCAATCGCAAAAGAGAAGTAAATTTACGACTAATGTGGGACGAAGTCCTTTACGACCAATGAGGGACGAAGAACATTACGACCAACTAGGGACGAAGTACATAACGACCAATTAGGGACTACCAACTAGAGACTTACGTAGGTCTCGCCTTGTTTCTTCCCACCTGTGATTCCAGTATCTTTCTTCTCCTTCTTTTTTTTCAAATATTTCTAATTTGAAAAACAAACTGGTGAGTAATTATCTTTGATTTGAGAGGTTTTACGACTAATTAGCTTTGTCTCATTTCAGATTAGTCGTAACGGAGTCGTATATTACGACTAATTAGCTTCGATTCATTTTAGATTTGTCGTAAGGGAGTCGTATTTTACGACTAATTAGCTTCGACATATTTTAGATTAGTCGTAACTGAGTCGTATTTTACGACTAATTAGCTTCGACATATTTTAGATTAGTCGTAACTTAGTCGTATTTTACGACTAATTAGCTTTGGTTTGTGTTTATACCCTAAAACCGAAACCTCAAACCCCAAACCACAAACATCATAAGTTTTATACACTTCTAAACCCCAAACCACAAACATCATAATTGAGCAAACATGATCTAATAAGTTATATAAATATATTATTTGTATATTCATAATTGAGAAAACATGATCTAATAAGTTTTATACACTTCTAAACCCCAAATCTCAAACATCATAACTGGTGAGGTCAAACCAGTCACATTTGAAGAGAACGTATTTTAGCTTCACCAGGCCGGGGAACTCCACTTCGATGATCTCTTGTAAGATTCCATAGAAATCAGTTTCACCTTTCACACATACTCCATTGTTCATTGTTGCTCGCCGACTTCCATATTCCTAAGTGTGAAAAGTGTAGCCTCGTGTGAAATACATATATGTTGTGGTGACCTTAGCGACCGGACCTTGTATCATTTCGTGAAACCACTGAAGATAGAATGGATCATCATAATCAACCTGGATCATAACCATATATATATAAATATATAACTTCATTAATTATATAATAAAATAATATATTTAATTAATTATATTGTGATGTATACCTGTGTTCTATGCCAATATATATGACCATTAAAGAGTTGGTCTTTATTATATACCTGCGTTTTCAACTACTTCACAAAATGTTGGTCTTTCTTTTTGTTGAGATCATTGGTTGATATCCCTAGAATAGCTTCTTCGACTTGGGCAATGAAATCGCTGTTTTATGCCAATATATATGATCATTAAAGAGTACTATATATATGTGTGGTAAAATGTAACGGCCAAATTAATTTTAATTACCTTTCAAATGACTCAATCTCCTCGCAGTTAAGGAGTATATATGTGTGGGCACTGTGAGCGTCATCTGTACTCGACCACCAAACTTCTTTCAGTTTCCCACCTAGACGTCCAATCTGAAAGAATATGTCTGGAACATCTTCAACAAAATATGTCGGCATAACACCACCATCATCACATCTGCTCGTAGTCATTTTCCGTGTCCGGACATGGGACCCAAAGTAGTACGACCTGAAGTGAGATGTTTCCTCATTCAAACTCCCAGCAACTATTGAACCTTCCACCCTAGCCAGATTTTTTGCTTTCCCTTTCAAATATTTCATGGCTCGCTCGTAAGGATACATCCATCCATTATGAACAGGTCCACGAAGCAATGCCTCGTACGGAAGGTGGACAACTAAATGTTCCATGACGTCAAAAAATGACGGAGGAAAATTTTTCTCCAAGTTGCACATCAAGATCGGGATATTCTCATCAAGTTGTCTGATGACATCTACAGTTAAGGTGCGTGCGCTAAGATCTCTGGAAAAGATTTCAGATGCCTACAAATGTACAAGCCAACGTAAGATACTTTTTATAAGTTTTTTTCCAACAAGAAGTAATAATAACTTTGTTTGTTACCTGCAAGTGCCTCGTGAACATTTTTTGGAAGCAACTCCGCAAATGCAAATGGTAGAAGTCGTTGCATAAACACATGACAGTCATGACTCTTCATCCCTGAAAACTTCTGTCCCTACTGATCAACACATCTTGATAGATTTGAAACATATCCATCAGAAAACTTCACATCTGATGCTACCCACTTGAACAACGCTGCTTTTGCTTCTGCTAATAATAACTTTGTTTGTTACTGCAAGTGCCTCGTGAACATTTTTTGGAAGAAACTCCGCAAATGCAAATGGTAGAAGTCGTTGCATAAACACATGACAGTCATGACTCTTCATCCCTGAAAACTTATGTCCCTACTGATCAACACATCTTGATAGATTTGAAACATATCCATCAGAAAACTTCACATCTGATGCCACCCACTTGAACAACGCTTCTTTTGCTTCTGCTGACAATCTCAAAATGGGAACCAAAATTTTCCCATCGTTTCTAATATGCAGCTCAATCCTAGAACATAATGCAGGCAAATCCAACCTTGAGTTCTTGTTATCTTTTGTCTTCCCGGGGACGTTCAACAATGTTTTGATGATGTTGTCAAAGAAGTTCTTCTATGTATGCATCACATCAAGATTGTAGTGTAGAAGTAGATATTTCCAATATGGAAGTTCCCAAAATATACTCTTCTTGTGCCAATTATGTTGTGTCCCGTAACCAGCAGACATATTTGCAGTAGTATGCCAATTACCCCCTTTCTTGACTGTGTCTTGTCCACCATAGTAATCAATATCCTTCTCGATTTCCTCTCCAGATAAATATGGTGGAGCGGTTTCTCGTACAATCCTTTTTGACCGAAACAATTTCTTGTTCCTTCGGTACGGATGGTTAATGGGAAGAAATCTCCGATGACAATCAAACCAGGCCGTCTTCCTACCATTCTTCAGCTGAAATGCGTCTGTGCTTCCCATACAATAAGGACAAGATAGCCTCCAATGCTTCGTCCAACCTAACAACATCCCGTATGCAGGAAAGTCACTAATGCTCCACATAAGAACTGCTCGCATTGTAAAGTTTGTTCTCGTTGAACAATCATATGTCTGCACGCCTGTTGACCATAATTCCTTCAATTCTTCTATCAAAGGCTGTTGAAAAACATCAAGGGACCTCTTCGGATGTTTTGGCCTAGGTATCAATATACTCATGAAAAGCAATTTCTTTTCCATACACATCTCTGGTGGAAGGTTGTATGGCGTCAAGAAGACAGGCCAAAGCGAATATTGTCTTTCAGACATTCCAAATGGACTAAAGCCATCTGTGCAGAGCCGAAGATAAACGTTGCAGGGGTTGCTTGCAAAATCAGGGTACATCGAATTCAAGTGTTTCCACGCTTTTGCATCAGAGGGATGATTGATATCGCCTTCCTTCTGAGTATGTTTTGCATGCCATCTCATCGCTGTTGCCGTCTTTTCAGATTGATATAATCTCTTCAGTCTATCCTTAATAGGTAAGTACCACATCCGCTGGTACGTCACCCTATTCTGCCCACGTCTTTGTGGTTTATATCGTGGCTTCTTGCAAAATTTACACTCTAACAATTCTGCATTTTCTTCCCAGTATATCATACAGTTGTCTATACACACATCAATCATCTCCGAAGGTAAGCCAAGTCTATGAACCAGTTTCCGAATCTCATAATAAGATTCAGCACACAAATTATCTTCAGGCAAATACTCTTTAAACAACTGAGCCCATGCATCCATACAAACTTCAGGTAAGTTATGATCAGTTTTGATATTCATCATCCTAGCTGCCAATGATAATTTATAAAGACCTTCTCTACAACCTTCATAAATTGGCTCATTAGCTGTTGCTAGCATTTTATAAAATCTTTTTGCATCCAAGTTAGGCCCCTCTATATTTTCTACCTCCTCTATTACTGATCATGTTTCACGAAATGCATTTGTAACCATATCATGCATCCTATTATGGCCTACCATATGATCCCCTTGAAGGTTACAACTTTCAGAAGGCAAATGTGGTTCATCTCTATTACGAACTTTTTCAACCTGATTACTACTACTAGCTTCATTCATATTATCACCTTCTCTGTGGTTAAACCATATATAATAATGTGGAGTAAATCCTCTATTTACTATATGTTTCTAAACCGTTTCATTGGCAGCAAACGTGGTATTGTTGCATTTACGACAGAGATAGAACATTTTACCCGTTTCCAGTGTGAGAGACGTCTCTCCGGCCTGGTACATGAATATCTCTGCTCCGTTGAGAAATTCTTATCTCACTCTTCCCCTTGAATCTCAATGCGCATACATCCAACTCCGAAGCTCATAGATATTTCTAGACATTTTTTTTACTCTTTTTCGTTTTTTTTTTTGCGCATCTTAAGAATGAGGGAGAAGATCATATTTATAGAGAAATTTCGATTTTGGTAGGTGACAATGTTACAACGAATTTACGTTTGATAATAACTTAACCACCAATGTGCGACTACGTTTCTCGTAAAATTGGGGTCGTTAATCAGTTTGTAGATTTTTGATGTAATTTAGTCGCAAATTTACGACTGGCTTACGACTACCTGAAAGTGTAGTCATAAATGCAAAGTTAATTTACGACCAATTTACGACTAACCCGATTAGTAGAAAAATTACGTCTAAGTTACGACGAACTTTACCATAGTCGTAACTTAAACGTAAAGTCGAAGTTAATTTACGACTACATATTTGTAGTCGTAAATGGTAGTCGTTACTCTCACGTTCTATTGTAGTGGAGGTAAACCCTTGTACTGGTGGCTTGATTCGAAAAACTTATGATATTTTCTATGTTCTGACGCGGTTGGCATTTTCAGGTAAACAAGGTTCCCACCCCCCTCGTACGCTGACATTGAGATGCGTGACGTTAATGAGGATGCGAATGCTGTTATTCCACGATTTCATAGAACAGACGCTGTTGAGGTTATGTATCGTTTTTAGCTAAATGTGTAGTTGGTGTACGATTATAAATATATGGTGTACCGTTTAGATGCAGGGAATTTCCGCATCAATCCCAAGAAACAATGCAACCTCTCCTGTAAAACCCTGCAATGTTGTGATTGTGTACCAGGAACCTGTATTTGTTATTCCACAGAGATATGTGTCACCACAAAAAAAGGTTGTCATGTCTTTGTTAAAATTTTAACGTCTCCTCAGCAATTTTAATGATCAATATGGAAGTTTTAACAACATTTATGTTGACACTGTTTGAGTACTTTTAAGGAATGGACGCCTAAACCTGCTGCTCCCTTACCGAAGCGTTTCAAAGATGACGAACCTGTTAATGTCACGTGGGGTGAATAAAACCCTCACCTGTACAACTCGGGAATAAAAGCTGCTGCCACAGATCCCGCAAGCTCAGGCGCCAATTCAGATTGTGTAGTCCCTATTGCATCCACCACAGATGAAAAAGGTGGGGAAACTGTTAACCTAAACGTGAGTAATCCAAAACCTCTGTCACCAATCATTGAGGAATCGGAGTGTGGAACCCTGCTGTGGGTAATGTCCAACCAGTCTCATCCAGTGTGGAGCAAAACATGGTTTAAACCTCTGGTTTGGAGGATCCAAATCCAGGCGTTGTGGTAGAGAAAACCAGAGTTCCCTCAAAGGCTGTAGAGGCCGTTGAACATTCATATGCCTCCCCTGTTGTAGACATCGGTGGCCGCGATTTCCCAATTGTGGATGATCCAAACATAACAGTTCCAGTTCCGGGTAGGTCTCCCGTCCCTACTGGAACCCCAATCCATGTTAAAATTGATCCCTTTTTTGGATATGTTCCAATATTGCTCGCTTGCTATGATCTTGTTTTCTTTTTTAACACTAGCTATGATTTTGTTGGTTTATCTATTTTCTGAACAAATCACAGTGCATTAACCAAGTAGTATTTCTGTACATGGATACATGTGTACATGGATGTTAGTGTACACGATTATCAACGTACACCTGTATTCATTATTTAATTACTGGTGTACAACAATTAAAGTATTATATGACTACTGGTGTCCATGGATATTGGTGTACAAAAGTTCGAGTGTACATGACTACTGGTGTTCATAGATATTGGTGTACATGACAACTAGTGTACATCGTGTATATTACGACTGGTGTACATGGATAGATATATGGACGTAGCTTTTAATACAGCACGATGATATACCATGGATCTGACCTATTTTCATCCATGGTATATAAGTGTTTTACTATCTATATATTATATATTCTATCCTATTAGGTATGTTTTCAGGTTCAGGAGTATCTTGGAGTAAAGTGATGATTATGGAGCATTTAGGAGCTTAAAAGAGATTTCATCCTAGCTGACCATTAGAGGTCGATACGAAGAAGAAGCAATCGTTCGATGCACATCCAGTGCCGTCGATCGATACATAAGAGAAGCCTCGACGATTGAAGATTATGATCGATCAATGTACATCCTGTACCATCGATCGATGTCGAGACGCGAGATGCGCGACTTGGTTCCAGCCGACTTTAAACCCAAGGCTTCACCAAATTACAAGATTACCCCTGATGAGTTTTAACCTAATAGTTATATACTTGCCTAAGTGTTAGGAGGCAAAAGAGGTTTTGACCACCATTGTATTTTTATTTTCAGCAGAGAGTTTTAAGAGAGAAAATCATAGAGAGATTTGTGATTGGAACTCCATTGATTCTTCTATTCTATTCTATGCAGTTTTTATCTATACTTTGTGTCATAAATTGCTTAGCTATGTCTGAGTAGTTCACTTGTTAGATTCAGGGTTCAAATAGGTTAGAGGGATTAGCCCCAACTTTAGATATGCTAAGTTGTGATATTAATTGATTGATTGTTCATTAATGCTTGTTTTAGTCTTGCTAACTAGAACATGAACCTAGGAATTAGCATGAGTAAAGCATCATTGACCATCCTGTCCTGAATCTAATCTGTCATGCTAAGACTACTAGAGAGATGCTAACCGCTGATCTAGGAGACTAGTGAGCATTATCAACATGCGCCTAGGACTTAGCTAGAAGCATCGATCGATATTGTCTTCTGACAATCGATCGTTATTGCGAAAGGTGTATCGATCGTTATCCCTATAGGATCATCGATCGACACTTTCTTGTGATCAAAAGACGACAGTTGAGATCCAAGATCTAGTTAGTTAACCAGTGAAACATTGCCATTGCTGAACACTGTGATTAAGGAGTTGAACTCTAATATATCATGCATGCAACTGTTAGGCATCTGTAGGATTATAATCTCCAACACCTGAATAGAAACCCTGCATCTAATATCTTCTAATATGTTACACCCCCAATCATCTTGTTAGTCGAGCAATAGACTTGCTCAATTAGGATTGCTATTTACTTTTGAACCATAAAACAACAAACACTTAGAATTAATAATTTGACTAGATTTAATAGGTTCTCTAGCTCCTTGTGGATTCGATCCATAAGTACTGACATTGAACCTCTTATTTGAGAGAGTAATTCACTCCTTACGGTAATTTGAGTGGTATCAAATTTGGCGCCGTTGCCGGGGAGCTTTGATCGCCATTAGATTTAGTGTTACTAATTCTTATTCTTTTCTCTACCCCCATTCTGACACAAAATTTTTTCTTGTCTTTTCAGGTGCATGCCCAGCAGTACTAGAAGCAACAAGGACAAACACCTGCTATTCTCAGAAGATCCTGCTCACTTGGAAAGAACGATCCGCAAAGACCAACATTCCACATCGCTCGATGCAGTAGCTTTCACGTCGATCAATTCTCACACCCAACCGTCGACCGACACCCGACCTTCATCGTCGGCCGATCTACATCGTTCGACATCGATCGATACTACACCGAGTACATCGATCGATCATCAGTCGCGAAACATGGTTGCGATTGTTATTCTCAGACAGGACGAGAATGGAAACCTGTATGACCAGGACGGTCATCTGCGTAATGCAATAGGTCAAAAACTAGACGCTCAGGGGAATGTAATCCCTGATACTGATGCTACAGGAGCTGCTCAAACTGTAGAAGAGGCTGCTCGACCAAGGGCACTGGCTGACTACAATCATCCAGATGAGTACTACGCCAACAGATCAACTATTCAACTTCTAGAGATTCAGAAGAAGAATTTCGAGCTGAAGCCTCAGTACTACACACTCGTGTCGCAGATACCCTACTTTGGGTTACCGCACGAGTATCCTATGGACCATCTAGAGAGGTTCGAGGATCTTATCGCTGCTATTAGTATGGATGGAGTCCCCGAGGACTACCTATTGTGCAAGCTCTTCAAGTATTCTCTGACTGGAGAAGCGATGCACTGGCTTAAGCAGCTACCCACATGATCTCTAACATCCTGGGCCGACATCAAGAATGCTTTCTTGCGAAACTTCTTCGATGAGGCACGCGCTGAAAACTTGAGGAGCAAAATTGCTACATTTACGCAGGAGACTGGAGAGTCTTTCAAAGATGCGTGGATCAGATTCAAGTTCTTCCTGCGAGACTGTCCACACCACGGATTCAACGAAGTGCAACTGCTGAGCACTTTCTTCAGAGGTATCGCCTTGAGGTATCAGATGGCTTTTGATACAGCTAGCGAGGGAAACTTCAACACCAGGAATCCGGTGGAAGCTTTGAGACTGATAGAAAATCTAGAAACAGCAGCAGCACCAAGAACACTGACTATAGGAGGAAGAAGTCTGTTGCATCCCTAGGGAAAGAGCAGATGGACGAAGTTAGAGCAAAGTTAGATGTGGTTCATGAGCTTCTTAGGAAGAAGGTCTGCTCAGCTGAAGGAGAAGTAGCTGTAGACATGGAAGGAGAAGAAGATGTGAACTACATTGGAGGTACTGGATTTCAGAGGTCTGGAAACCAGGGTGGAAACATAAACTTCTATGGCAATGGTTAGAGGAGTAACCAGAGTTCACAGTTTCAGAAACCTTTCAGCAACAACAGAAAAGGCTATGGAAACTCATTTTACCAGAATCCACCACCACAGACTCAGGAAAGCAAGATTGAAGCAATGCTTGACAAAGTTCTGGAAGGACAGCAACAACTCACTGTGGACTTCAATGGGAAGATAGATTCCGCCTACAACAGTCTGAACACGAGAATTGAGACCTTAGGGACTCAGGTCAGGAAGCTTGAAATGCAAGTGGTTCAGACTGAAGACACTGTAAAGAGGCAAGAAACCTTGGCTAGAGAGGCAGGAGTTGAAAAAGAAAAACACCACGTAAATGCCATCATTGATGATGATTTTTGGCAAGTGGTGAAGCATGAGAAGCTTGGAGAAGGAGACTTTGAAGTTGAAAGCTCCATGAGTTTCGGCAGATCACAATGGTGTCGACCGATGTCAATGGACGCACATCGCTCGACAAACTATGACGAAGATCGATCGACGAATTACTCTAACCATCGATCAACATCATCTGCTGAATCGATTGTGGAGTGTAGTGCAGTTCGGATCATGACTCATGAGGAATTGGCAGAAAAACATCCTCACCCACCCTCCCCTTTCTACGTCAAAATCGATCGACGGCATGAGCCAGTAGTCGATCGACAGAGAGAGACTGATATCGATCGGCCCCCCTCACCTCTCATCGATCGACGGGCACCTCTCACCTACCGAGTGTGATTACCATCTATTGATAGTGAACGAATCAACACACTCAAACCACCACCTAAACCTTTAGCAAATCCACCAGAACCTACAACCAACCCTTTAGACACAACACCAGAGCCTATGAAAGTTGATGAGGCAACTGAAGGAAGAAGGTTAAGGAAAAGAAAGGAGAAGATTCCTTAGAACCTTAAGAGGGAAGCTAATGAGAAGGAGATGAATGGTTTCACTAAGAGAGTCCTCAGAATCCCAGTGGAGAAACCTTTTGATGAATTTTATTACACACATTGGTTGTGGATGTTCTTCAGAGAGACTAAGGAGACTGAGGAGGACATTAGGAGAATGTTTCATCATGTCAGGGAAAGGATGAAACTAAGGATCACATTGAAGAAGATGAGTGATCCTGGGAAGTTCGCAATACCATGTGTGGTGAAGGGTATTGAATTTCCCCATGCACTTTGGGACACAGGAGCATCAGTCAGCATACTACCTAAGGTTATGGCAGACCAGCTGGGTCTGAAAATAGAGCCTTCATCAGAATCTTTCACCTTCGTGGACCTTTCAGAAAGAAGCTCAGGAGGCATCATAAGAGACCTTGAGGTACAGATTGATAATGCCCTTGCTCCAGTAGATTTTCATGTCCTGGACATCAAGCTTAACTGGAACTCTTCACTTCTGCTTGGAAGAGATTTTTTGGCTACAGTAGGAGTTGTATGTGACATGAACACCAACAGATTGTGTCTGACACTGATAAATCCAGACGTCCACTATGACCTAATTCGAGTTGTGAAACAACAGGTCAACCTCGTGGAGCTTGGAAATGATCTTGGCTACATTGCAGTATGCCATTGTGGAGCAGAGTACAGAAAAGAGTACTCAGAATCGATCGACACTAACACTGCTTCATCGATCGATTCCAATGAGTCACTGACGACCGATGAACACTATCCCACGTCGCTCGACGGGAATCAACCGGTAGACCACTTCACATTACCAGATCAGTGTTATTCAGATTTTGCCTTTCAACAACCCAACAAAAGAGGATGTGATGACTATTCAATAGGCAGTTGGGTAGACAGTGGATTCCATGAAAGTTTTGCAGTAGAGACTGTAATTCCTTCATCCAATGAGGATCCTACTGAGGAGTATGATGAGGATTACTGGAAGGAAATAGCTATAGAGATTGCTATGCAGGATGAAAGATATTCAAGTCATTCCTTCAGCAACACGTCTCCACCATCGATCGACAGAGTCTACTCAGCATCGGTCTATACCCACCCTCATCCAGCAAAATGATCTTATGCATCGATCGATACCACACCAGGTACATCGATTGATATTAAAGCCGCCGCCTTTGAAAAAGAAAAAGAGAATATTTCAATTTTAAGTAGGTTTACCAATACCTATATAAGGAGTTTTGCACCCCATATTACTTCTCACGATACCATAGCAGAAAAGATTAATGCTCCCACAAACAAATCAGAAGGAACATCAAGGAAGAGCATTCGATCCAAAAACCCTAATTCAGCAGACAAACGTCTACCATCGATCGATACTCCAATATCAACATCGATCGATTCTCATTTTAAACCTAAACTTTCTTTATTTACTAAGAAGAATATGAGTATTGATTACGGTTTTCTAACTCCTGATGAATTTGGTATTTTCAGGGACCCAGATGGTCATGCAAGAGCTATGGATGGAAGAATTCTACAAGTATCCAGAGAGGACATAGCAGATATTCTTCAGTTGGCCAATGGATCAGACAACTTGTTTATGCAGCAACGCAGCATTCCATACAACATCCCAGCTGTTCCAGACGAACATCCAAGGACCGACACAACAGAAATTGGTTCACACCAATCGTGCCAACCAGTAGGCCAAACATCGATCGACAAGGATGCTCTTACATCGTTCGACAGACGTTACGAATGTGGACGTCGCGCTTATGACATCTATGGAGCCAAAAAAGTTCAGATGGGAACAGAAGGACGAATATGGTGTCTACAGAGATGAGTCTGGATATGAAAGGAGCGTAGATGGTGAGATGATCCTTGTTACCAAGGAAAACATCAGAAAAATTATGGAGAGAGCATCCCTATTTGAGGAGAGTCACATATGTCTTCCAAAACATGCCACTTCTTTCACACCTACAAAACTGGCACCAGAGATCTACACCAAGGATGAGATTAATGAGATGGTGACTGGTATTTGTGGAGCTCAGGAAAAACTAGGAGATGAACTCAAGACAGTGGTAGATGACACTTATCAACCTTTGGACAGAGGTTGCAATGAGCTTTTCAGAAGTATGGCAGAGATGAGGAAAGAGATTGAGAGTATGCAGCACATTCTTGAGAAAGAAGCTACGACATCACCATCGATCGACACCAACAAAGCAACATCGATCGACGTCAAGCCACAGACATCCCAGATTCCTGCAAAACCGGAAAGTTTGGCAGAGATGAAGTATGAACGGGAGATCGCATACATCAACATGAAGATTAACGACGTATACAACCCTCTCAACAACAACGTGGACTGGTTAAGCATGAGAGTTGATCTGCTACAGCAAGATTTGGACACCATTTGCAAGAAGGACCAACAACCAATCACATCGATCGATATCTGCACCATCACATCGATCGACAGCAGCAGCCGTGGAAGATAGGTTACAAACATACGAGGATATGCACGACCGTTTCACCTCACCTATCATGCGATACTTGGACACCTTGTCTACACAGATGATGAATGTCCAGAGGGACATTGGCACGCTTAATGATCAACATGATTTTCAGGAAGAATGTTCAACATCGATCGATAGGTTCCGCAGGGCATCGCTCGACGTCAAGAAACCTACAGAACATCTTCCCTACACAACAGCAGAAGTTGATCAGATCACATCAAAGCTTTACACAGCTATAGACACCATGGAGGACCGATTTGAGAAGCGGTGTGATGACATCTACTTTCCATTCGACGTCAGACTCAGTGGACTGGATAGCCATGCAGAGTGGTTACAGAAGGAAGTCAAAGCCATTCAGAGGCAATTCGCATCTCAACACCAGATATCAGCATCGATCGACAGAGAACTCTCCAAATCGATCGACAGTAAGGCACCAGCATCGACCGATAAACACTTGGTCACATCGATCGATACAACGTCTACACCAGACGCCGAGCAGCTGATACAAAACAAAATGGAGTTAATGCATGAGGAACTGAATGAGCTATCAGCATACGCCTATGACAAGATAGGATGGCATCAGTTCAGCATTGAAAACACCCAAGAAAAGCTACAGAACATCTCAAATGCAATACATAAGATGGATGAGAGATGGACCAGAAATGATGAGGCCACAAGAAGTTTCATTGCAGCTTGGTCCAGAATGTGCAGAGATGAGGTGGATGCTTGTTTCCCAACAAGTAGATGTCTTTCCACCAACTAGCCACACACCTTCATAGTCAAGCTAAATGATTATAACAAAGCGCTGAGTGGGAGGCAACCCACTATTAGGTAATTTTAATTGGTTTTCTTAGTTACTAGTATTTACTTTCGTTTCTATTCTTTCAGATTTATTGCAAGACCCAAGTAGGATGATCACCATATCGACCGTGGACGAGACGTCGACATCGATCGACCTACAATCACATACGACAATTGATGCATACCGATGCACATCGATCGATTCCCACTCTGGTCAGGTTTATCTTCCTAGCTTGTTACATTGAGTACTTATGATTTAGTTTCCACCATAACTCCGACTGTGTTACACTAGGACATTGTAATTTAAGTCTGGAGGGAGGTTTACTGATATAATTTATTCTGATTCTTATAAAAGATTTTTAATAAATTATGCTTAGCTATGTGAAAGGAACTATGATCATATTATTGATTTATACTTGAATGTCTAACCACTCTTTAGCACCATTCTAGATTTACTGATTGCAGATAGTACTAAAGATGCTAAAGTAGATCAACCTATCAACTATACACACTTGCCTTGATTGTTTGAAGGAACCAAAGCTGACCTCCAATACTAAACCTGACATAATCGCTTGTCTTGGGGATTGGTATACATGGGATCCGATTCTTCAGACAAGTCTAGAAGGTAACACCTTGTGTAGATTCATTTATCACATTTCCTCTCTCTATTTCGAAACTAGAGTAGTTAGTTAGTTAAAAAAAAAATCCGAAATTTATTACTTAATTAGGACTTAAGATTTAGTTATGAGGAATCTGACCAGGACTTGGTGGCTAAAACCATTAAGGCTTGATTCATAAAGATTCCAATAAAAGAATTCGAACGGGACTTGGAGGCGGCAACCTTCAAGGCTCGCTTCACAAAGAATTCTTAGATACAAGTCAAAAAGAAGTGAACAGGGCTTGGTGGCAACCACCATTAAGTCTTGATTCATGGAAGCATGTCCATTCTTAGTCACTGATCTTGCAATATAAGCAGACATTGACTCAAGAGAGAGAATTTAGGAATTAACTTTTACATGCAGTTCCAGATACTTGTCTGAAAATCCTTGCAACCTGTGATCGATACTCCCAAGGTAAAGCATTCACTTTTATATTTATGCTAATAAATGAAGTTAGTAGAGGGGAATGTCAGACATGATTTGCTGAGTTGTAGACTAGTTGAATTTGGTTGCTAAGCTAGGATAATGCATAATGTGCTTTTGTGATTAGGACTTTTCAGATGTGGTTTGCGAAATTGTAGATGTGATGATTTCGGTGTTTTAAATCTATAAGTCCCTGCTGTTTTCAAACCTCTTTCAGAGAGACTGCCTGTTTGTTTTGCTTGAGGACAAGCAAAAGGGTAAGTCTGGGGGAGTTGATATACCATAGATTTGACCTATTTTCATCCATGGTATATAAGTGTTTTACTATCTATATACTATATATTCTATCCTATTAGGTATGTTTTCAGGTTCAGAAGTATCTTGGAGTAAAGTGATGATTATAGAGCATTTAGGAGCTTAAACGAGATTTCATCCGAGCTGACCATTAGAGGTCGATACAAAGAAGAAGCAATCGTTCGATGCACATCCAGTGCCGTCGATTGATACAGAAGAGAGGCCTCGACGATTAAAGATTATGATCGATCGATGTACATCATGTACCATCGATCGATGTCGAGACGCGAGATGCGCGACTTGGTTCCAGCCGACTTTAAACCCAAGGTTTCACCAAATTACAAGATTACCCCTGACGAGTTTTTAACCTAATAGTTATATACTTGCATAAGTGTTACGAGGCAAAAGAGCTTTTGGCCACCATTGTATTCTTATTTTCAGCAGAGACTTTTAGGAGAGAAAATCATAGAGAGATTTGTGATTGGAACTCCATTGATTCATCTATTCTATTCTATGCAGTTTTTATCTATATTTTGTGTCAGGAATTGCTTAGTTATGTCTGAGTAGTTCACTTGTTAGATTCAGGGTTCAAATAGGTTAGAGAGAGTAGCCCCAACTATAGATTTGCTAAGTTGTGATATTCATTGATTGATTGTTCATTAATGCTTGTTTTAGCCTTGCTAACTAGAACATGAACCTAGGAATTAGCATGAGTCAAGCATCCTTGACCATCCTGTCCTGAATCTAATATGTCAGGCTAGGACTGCTAGAGAGATGCTAACCGCTGATCTAGGAGACTAGTGAGCATGATGAATATGCGCCTAGGGCTTAGCTAGAAGCATCAGTTGATATTGTCTTCTGACAATCGATCGATATTGCGAAAGGTGTATCGATCGATATCCTTATAGGATCATCGATCGATATCCTTATAGGATCATCGATCGACACTCTCTTGTGATCAATAGACGACAGTTGAGATCCAAGATCTAGTTAGTTAACCAGTGAAACATTGCCATCGCTGATCACTGTGATTAAGGAGCTGAGCTCTAATATATCATGCATGCAACTGGTTGGCATCTATAGGATTGGAGAAGATTTTGTGTGCTAAGGAAGTCATCTCACTAGTTTAAGGTATGAAATTGAAATTTTTTCCAGATCTGTTCGTGTAGAATACTTACCCGTAAGTAGTCTGGCTGTAGAAGACTTACGGGTAAGTCTTCTGGTCAAACGGATGACTTACTCTTAAGTCGTCATCTTTGTTTGTTAAAAAAAAATCTAGAGAATACCCTAGACGGCTTACTGATAAGTCCTCTAGGATAAACGGGTTAGTTTTGCATTTGACCGAATTGTGTCAGATATTTGACTTTTCGTCTCCGGGAAAACAAAATTTTCAATATTTTATTAAAGCTGGACGACTTATCTGTAAGTCATCTCAGGTTACTTTTGTAATTGGAAAATAAAACTTAAATATTTAACTTTTCCCAGACGACTTACGCGGAAGTCGTCAAGTAAGACGACTTACTTGAAAGTCGTCCAGATTTATTTCCTAGATTATGGTCAAACCTTGCTTATCTTGGACGACTTTCTCGTACGTCGTCTGCCTGGACGACTTTCAAGTAAGTCGTCTGGGTAAAGTTAAATATTTAAGTTTCTTTTTCGAATTGCAAACTAACCTGAGAAGACTTACAAATAAGTCATCTAGCTTTAATAAAATATTGAAATTTTTGTTTTCTCGGACACGACTTACTGGTAAGTCGTCCAGAAAAAGTCAAATATCTGACAGACTGACACAATTCGGTCAAATGCAAAACTAATCCGTTTATCCTAGAAGACTTACCGGTAAGTCGTCTAGGGTTTTATTTTTAAACAAACAAAGCTATGACTTACTTGTAAGTCGTCCTATTTAAAATTCAATTGCAAAAATGACTTGTTTGGACGACTTTCTGGTAAGTCTTCTAGACGACTTACTGGTATGTCGTCTGCGTCAATGTTTAGTAAACTTTCATTTTCTCTATGTTTACTAATGTGTTTTATTTTGAATTTTTGTAGATGATGCGTCAGTTACATGCAGTGCATGGAGAATGGTTGTTGAAAGATTGTCGTTGGGATTTTGTGGTTGATAATGTCAAAGGAGCGAGAATCATTTTTTGGAGGAAGGTTCGACACATGCTGAACTTCTTGCAATGGCTCAAGAAGATTATAATCTGGACATGAACACAGAATCTATGGAGATAACATACTCATTACCAGCAGAAATGATGCAGGCTCCAGACACCCCTCCTATTCATGTTACAAGTGATAGACAAGTTCAAGCCGTGGCAAGGTGGAAACGGTTTCAGAGTTCAGGGAAGAAGATGATGAAGCTAATGAATGTTTTGAAGATGATGATGATAATTTGGTTGAAGATGAAAATCATGATGGGGAGGAGGATGATGGGGAGGAGGTTAGGGGATATCTCTATTGTTGCTGAAGCGGACGAGAATAGTGAGGATTACAGTGTTTACGGAAAGTTTGAAGATGAGGATGAGGAAGATTATGATATGTGTTTTGAAGATATCAAAAAGATTGAAGGAGGAAGATCGAATGGTAACAATATCTATGTCAACCAGAGTTTTGTTAGCAAGAATGCACTGCTTTCAGAGCTGCGGTTGACAGCAGTGAGGTTTAGGTTCTCCTTCAGAGTTTTGTTACCAAGAATGCACATGCTCAGTGGGAGACCGACTCGCTCAGCGGAGACACTGTACTCCGAAGTATGTTGGTAGGCTTTTCATTGATCGTGTTGGAATCATTGATGGGTTAAATCTGCAGCATATCACTGATGCAATGAAGAACATGTTTGGCATGACGCTTGATTACACCACTTCATACAGAGTACTTTTATATGCACAAACATTGGTAAGAGGATCAGCAGAAGATGGGTATTCGCGTCTGCCATCATATCTCGAGCAAATCTCCTTAGCAAATCATGATTCTATCACGGCTATAGAACTTGATTCTTTCAATAGATTTAAGTATCTATTTCTCTCTTTTGGAGCTTCTATCAAAGGTTTGAAGTATCAGAGAAGGGTCATTCTGGTGGATGGGATTCGCCTAAGTGGGAAGTATGGAGGTGTTATGTTAGTTGCAGCCGCACAAGATGGGAATTTTCAGATATTTCCATTGGCTTTTGGGATTGTAGATGCCGAAGATGAAGCTTCATGGGAATGGTTTTTCACAAAATTAGCTAGTTGTGTATCTGATGAGCAGTCTCAGGTGATAGTTTCCGACCGGCACGCGGCCATTAAAAGTGCGTGTGATAAGGTGTTTCCTTGGGCAACCCGAGGAATATGTTATTATCACCTTCAAGATAACATTGTCAAAAAGTATAAAGGGAAACATCTCTTGTACTTGGTGAAAGGTGTTGCTTATTCTCATACGGTTTCAGATTTTGACTGGTACATGGCTGAGATACGGAGTGCAAACCCAGACCTTGCAACGTATTTGGAGAATGCCGAAGTCAGCCTATAGTCAAGGGTTTATTGTCAGGGGGACAGGTACAACATAAAGATTTGGAGAATGCCGAAGTCAGCCTATTAATTCCTCTCTGAAGCGAGCTAGAGGATTTCCGGTTCAGTTCCTGTTGGAGTTCATAAGGGAGAAGCTAGGAAAGTGGTTTTGGAAAAGGAGAGAAGATGCTTTGAGTCTCCCAACTCAACTTAGTCGAGGTGTTGAATAATTGCTTGATGTTCGATCGGAGATAGCGGATACGATGACGGTACAACTAATTGATGGATGGTGATTCTTTGTGAAAGGTGGCAAAATGGACTGTGTGGTTGATTTGAAACATGTAAAGTGTGATTGTGGTGTATATGCAGTGGAGAAAATACCTTGCTTTCATGCTATAGCTGCTGGAACATTTGCTGGTTTGCATATCTCCACACTTGTATGTCCAGTGTACTCAAAAGATTTTCTGTTTGCAGGATACTCAGAGAATATATATCCTTGTGTTGGACAACAAGTTGAGGAACACACATGCTTTCCTCCGGATGTAAAGCGTGGTCCGGGAAGACAGAAGAAATCAAGATGGCAATCTTGGTTGGAGCTATCCAAGATGAGAGGACGCAAACCCCGGAAGCAACACAGGGTTTATAGATGCTCAAAATGTAAGGAAACTGGTCATACGAAACCACAATGTAAGTCGTCCAGTGTTTAGTCTTCCAGAAGACCTTCAAATAAGTCGTCCAGAAGGTCGTCCAGTTAGTCGTCCAGGGTTTTTTCTTCCAGAAGACCTTCAAGTTATTCGTCCAGTGTTTAGTCTTCCAGAAGACCTTCAATTAAGTCGTCCAGAAGGTCGTCCAATTAGTCGTCCAGGGTTTTTTCTTCCAGAACACCTTCAAGTTAGTCGTCCAGTGTTTAGTCTTCCAGAAGACCTTCAATTAAGTCGTCCAGAAGGTCGTCCAGTTAGTCGTCCAGTGTTTAGTATATGTATTAAAAAAATTTGTTATGAACTTATCTGTGTCAACTTCTTTGTCAAATTGCACTACCAAAAAAATTTGAGATGGTCTTGCCCTTTATATTATATGAAATATAGTTACAAAAGGTCACTACTCAGAAGACTTTCCATACTACTTATAGTTAAGTCGTCCAACATTCCAGACGACTTAACTGTAAGTCTTCTGCGCATAATATAGTTACATAATAGGGATCAAGTTCAAATACGCACATCAGCCTAATCTATCATACAAAATAATCTAATGTAGCCTATTTATCACCCCTCATACGCACCCAGGTTTGCATCATTGTCCTTGTTTTCGAACTCATGCGCGTCAGGAAGCTCTTGAAATATATCCACCGCCATCTTATCCCTCATAGTCTTCTCGTTGGCCTTAGCAAAGTCTTTTTTACTAAACTCTATCCCAAGAGCATGACATTCAATGTACTTTAGAGTGTACACGCCACAATAACCAGCTCGGGCCGGAGGTATATTGGTCGGTCTCTCATATGTGAATGGCTCCAGGCTGTATTGGGCACGTTGTTCGTCTGAGGAAGCGCACTCAACAAGCAGATAAGGGACCATGTATAGAAAGGCTCCATTACCACATCGAGTTCTTCTGAGGAGATACTGGAACAAATGCTGTCAAAGACGACTATGTGCCTCTTAGGGATCGATATCCACATAGCAATCCAATGAGTGTCGGCGTAGTTCACTGGCGCATAGATATCATCAATATCCGTCCCCCAAACCTTGTTCGATTGGCAAAATGATGGTATAGTGCCTTCATAATAATTCCACGCCCCACCAAAGAGTCTTCTTCCTAAACCGTTCTAATCGGGCTTCGAGTCCTTAAATCCTTGAAGTTGAATATCCATTGCTGAGCAAAGAGATGATCAAGGAAACATATTCTCTCGCTCCTGAAATCTTGTGGGTTAGCGTCGTACCTCTTCCTCAGCACATTAATCCAAGCATCAATATGCTGCATATAAAATAGGGTACAAGTCAGAAGATATCAGACAACTTACTGGTAAGTCTTCTACGTAGACAACTTAGAAAACTTACCAGACGACTTACAAGTAATTCGTAGATGAATTAAGTAGTCTGGTAAGTCGTCTACGTTAGACGACTTACCAGACGACTTATTGGTAAGTCGTCTACAAAGAAGACTTATCAGTAAGTCATCTAAGTCATAGCAGAAGACTTACACAGTCCTCCAGCCACTCTAAAGAGGTTCGGAGGATTTGATACCACCAAGTTCTACTTTTACGTGGTTTTTTATCGAGAAGTGTTCTATAATGACTGCAAACACAAAATGTTGAAAAGCAATCAGTTTTTATAGACTAAAGCAAGCTATTATGGGAAAATCAAGCTATTATGGGGGAAAGCAAACACTTACGGACAAGTTTTCAACCAATCAGCGAGCTCCTTCAACTTCTTCTTGTCAATTGGTGCAAAAGGATTATAGCCTGGATAAAGCTTTTTGTTTGGAATAATCACTCTGGCCGTGCTGTTTGCGTATAAGGAGATTGTTGTGAGGCACCAAGTTTCCTTGTTCGATCACTCTTTGCACGGCAAAGTGCCAAAGCAGCATCCCTCTTTTCCTGATATCTAGCATCCTCCTTCTGTAAATCCGAAACAGTGGGTTGATTTTTGTCCAATAGATCAAGGCTCGGTTTTGGAGCTATATCTTTCGAGGAACTAGCATATGCGGGCACAGTTGCGGGCACATATGGACCTTTATCCTCCGCCAGCTCTTCCTTCCCGCGTTCGTCCCATTAACATTTTCACTCTGCAATATACAAGATGGGTTTATACAATAATAACCAAAGATCCATTTCAAACAATAATAACCAATGAGTGTCTTCAAACATGAAACAAAATACATATATAAAATCCATACACTATAAACAAAGCACACATGTTCGGACATACAAGAAACAAAGCAAATGCAACTTTTCAGTTCTTATTCTTAAGACTTTGTCTCGTAATCTCTTGTTGGGAGAGGATTCGTTACTAACCCCGGGTTCGAGCGTCGGTTTAGGTGGAAAGGTAGTGTTTTGAGATGATGTCCCTTTCCGTTTTGTGGTGATACCAACCTTCTTCTCCACAGCTTTCACCATTTCCGACAGCTACTTGATCTTCTTAAGGCACGTCCCAAACCCTTCCCTCATGGCATCAGCTATGTCCATGAACATGGTTTTAATATCCTCTTTGGTCAACCCACCAACAGTCGTAGTCACCTCTTCACTAGCCTCTGCAGCTGCCTCTTCACTAGCCTCTGCAGCTGCCTCTTCACTAGCTTCTGCAGGTGCCTCTTTACGAACTTTCTTCCGAGGTCTTGGACTGTCTTCCTTCACTACCTTTTTCTTCGCTGGACTCACAACCGTCGGCTTTGTACTGACCCAAGTACCGATGACTTCCCAGCAATCCATGATCCACTTCCACGGTTTCTTCACAAACATGAGTTCAATTATGTTCTCCGCGGGCTTGTCCTCAACATCAAACTCCCATTTTGGAAAAATTTGACCAATGTCCTTCTGAACAAAGTTGATCACCCTAGTCTGCAGTAAATAGAAGATATGAACTTAGATATTTGACGGATTAAGAAAGATGGAAAGAAAAGACTTCGCATACGACTTATAATTAAGTCGTCTGGAAAGTCTTCCAGTTGAACGACTTAGTAGACGACTTATAATTAAGTCGTCTGGAAAGTCCTCCAGCTGGAAGACTTAGTAGAAGACTTATAATTAAGTAGTCTGGATAGTCTTCCCAGACGACTTAATTATAAGTCTTCTACTAAGTCATCCAGCAGGAAGACTTTCCAGACGACTTAATTACAAGTCTTCTACTAAGTCATACAGTTGGAAGACTTATCAGACAACTTAATTATAAGTTTTCTGCGAAGACGTCCAGATTGAAATAAATACCTGACTGAGGATAGCCTCTTTAAACTGTCTAAGTCCTTTGCGACCCTTGTAAGCCAGTATCGGTGGAGACGGATTGTTTGGGAGAGGATTACCATAAGTAGCACCCAATTCCGGAAGAGCTGTGTACACCCAGACCTGGAGAGCTTGCGCAAATCCATTAATAGTGTAACAACCCAAAATATCTCTGCCCTTCACAGAGTCCATCAGCACCTTAAACGCGACTCTCCCCCATGGATAATTCTCAAACCGTTCTAGCTCCATCACTAGCCTTGCCAAACTAACCCGTGTAGGGGTTGAATACTTTCTCCCTTCAATGTATCCAGTGAAGATGGCAAGGTACGCGAGCCGCTTGCGATCATCCCGAGACCACCCTTCGCATCTCTCAAACGTTGCTATTATCTCCTGAGTAGATGGCCTAGCTTCGACATGAACTTCCAACATCTCCCAAAAAGAAGTCAACTCCTTTGTAGCAACACAATGAGGTCTCTCAAGGTCCTCGATGTACTCGCAGTTTAGACCAGTGAGGTTTTCAAACTCTAATAGCGAAAACCTCACAAGTTGTGGACCAACGAGACTCCACAGCTCATACTTCTTCTTTATGTCCAGCTGGAAACCGATGATGTAGTGAACCAGCCATGAAGCCCAATCAAATCCCAGCTCTTGGAACTTGATGAAAACTCCCAACTTAGACTCCTTCAGCTCTTCATATTCGTCATCATGAAGAGCTTTCTTTAAAGCAGCATGCAACGTCCAACAAGTATGCTATGAAATGCTATGCACTGCGGGGGCCTCTTCCCCTAATGTATATATCCTACGGGGGAGTTTTGGCAACTCCATTTTTTTTTTCCTGCAAAACAATCAAAGACAACCATCTCAAACAATAAAAGACTTATAATTAACTCGTCTGGCAAGTTTTCCAGCTGAAAGACTTATAATTAAGTCGTCTGGAAAGTCTTCCAGCTGGAAGACTTTCCAGATGACGTAATAATAAGTCTTCCAAGACTTCCAGTTTTATGTTCATATTTTCCTCAATCAATCACTCGACAGTAAAAGATATAACTTACCGGCGGCGGAGTTCAACGAGACGCCTCTGAGAGAATGTGCGCTAGGGTTTCCTCTCGGATCTTAAATAGAGGAAGCGGCTGTGAGAACGGTGGTGAGAACGACGGTGATAACGGCGGAGAGATAACCAACGGTGAGAACGATGGATTAGAGAGAATCGGCGGAAATCGCCTTCGAAATCGCCTTTGAGAGAAACGGCGTTAGGGTTTTTTGATTTTCGCGAAACAGTGAATAAAAAAAACACCTTATATATGGCCGGTAAATAATCCGGTTAGGTTTAAAAGTACATTGTAAAATTAAAGGTTCGGTCCAGTTTGGATGACTTACTAGTAAGTCGTCTGTTGAATACTGTGCATCATACGACTTACTAGTAAGTCGTCCCAGACCCTAAATTTAACCCCTAAACTAAATTGACTAAATTAACTAATTAACCACGTTATAAAGCTGTTGTTATACTTAAATAGTGTTTACTATACACAGAAATAAACACACTTAGGTAAATTTTAAAGTTTTCAAAAAAACATTTATGCATTCCAAAATCTAACCCTAAGAACACATACAATACTATAACATATGTTGACAAAACCTAAACCAAAGAATATCATGACTCACTTCTTTCACTAATCTATGTTGAAAACAATTAAATTTTGTTATATCTTAATTTATATCTCTTAAAACATATGTTAATTACATGATTTCAATTTTTCAGTTATCAAAATATTTTTTTCAAAATTTTTAAATTATTTCTAAGTAGAACTAGACCAGACGACTTTCGAGGGGGGTTAGAAACGTAAAAAAAATTAGTTTTTTTTGTTTGTTCACAAGGGGCTGGTTGTAATTTCAATAGTCTTTTAGATTACTTTTGCATTTGATTCAAGTTTGGGTTTACCTTTGTGTTTGAAATCAAGTTGTGAATCATATTTGGCAATTTTTCCAACAATATTTATATCAATAAATATTTATTTTCATCAATCTAGAATTTTATAATTTATTTATCGACCAATCAAACATTATTCACACTGTCTATTCTGTTATTTAATGTTTAATATAAATTTATCATTTCATTGAAAAAAAATATGTATATCTAAGAAATTTTAATTTAAAGTAGTTTTATTATATTAATATATTATTTAACTATATAATACATTAAAAACACTATTATTTTATTAATTAAATAATTATTCAATACCACAAATATATATTGTCACCAATCCTGCACTTTTTCTACTTAAAACCGCAGTTGCACCGTCATACATTCTAATTCTGCACGAATCGCAGTTGCACCGTCCTACACTTTTATTCTGCACCGCTTTTATTATCAAATTCCCCGTCACCATTCGGACCCTGAGCATAAAAACATAATTAAGTGTCTTATGTAGTAGCAGTTTCTAGCGTCGAACGGAATGAAAGCTGCCTAAACAAATAGTCAACCAAATCATGAATGATGAACCCTATGTAACATTTGTTTCAAGAAAATCTATGCCACTAGAAAACAAATTGAGGTATGTTTGTAAACATTTCCTTATAGAATCAATACTTTGCTGGAAAGTAAAATGTTTTGCAATTATTTATTACTAAATAAAACAGGGGACCGAGAGGTGGGTGGTAGGCCTCGGACAGATCGGATATCCGGGCAGTTTTAAGATATTCGGATCCGGATCCTTATCCGACGGATCCATAATTTTACTATGCTTATCCAGATCCGGGGCTCTCGGATATCTTTCTAAAAATTGTAATATCCGGCGGATATCCGGATCCGGATTTGGATCCGTAAAATAAATAAAAATAATAATATTAATATATATAAAAAATACTAACAATAATTTAAAATAAAAAATATATAATATTTTTAATTATTTATATGTATAATATTAAAAAATTTACATAAAATTTACATATACTATTATAAAAATGAAAATATATTAGATAAAATTAGTTTTTATATATAAATATTACTATTTTTAAAATAGTTATTAATAAAACTTACGGATCCGGGTATCCGGACTAAAAATCAAGATATCCGGATCCGGATCCGGCTTTGATGGATCTAACATTTTACTATCAGGATCCGGATTCGACCCCTCCGGATGTCCGGATTTTCAGATCGGATCCGGATCGAATCTCGGATCGAATCCGGATCGAATCTCGGATCGAATCCGGATCGAATCCAGATCGAATCTCGGATCGAATCCGGATCTCGGATAAAAGTTCCAGGTCTACTGGGTGGGATTGGAGTGATATTTTCTTGAGGAGATCTCTGGTAATATATTAAGAGAACATTGTTAAGTTTTCAACGAAACTAATAAAGAAATGATATCCAAGTGTGCGATCCTAATATCATATCCCCTTACTGACTGAAGAAACATATCATATGTCATCTTTCTTTACTTGCACGACCGATCTATTTTCCCACTTTAGTATTCAGTGTAAATGGATTCTAACGTTACGAATTACGAGCGAATTATTGCGGTCAGACTAACATTTTATGCATCTGCAAAGAATTATAAAAATATATACTAATGAAATCAGCTCAAACTCTTTTAAAATTACTAGAGGGTTTTCCGGGCTACGCCCGGATTTTTCCTATAATATTATTAAATTGAATTAAACTTGTGTATTTTTATTTTGAGATAGTAATTTCTGGTAAAATTGTATTGTAACTCTTTTTATATGTAAAGAGTAGTGCATCTAATTTTAAGAAAATGGTTATTGTTGATGTTATTGGATTCAAATGTTGTTATATTATTTTGGTAAATGATGCTATGCGCGGTTAGTACATCTGAATTTTTAGTTTTTATCCTATTACTATATAAATTATTTTGTTTGAACTTGAATTTATTTTGCATATTTTGTTTTTGTATTTAAGCAGTTTTACTAAATAGTTCATTTACTATTTGCTTTGTTTCTTCCAATAAATTTAAAAGATAATTTGCTATTTCTTATGTTATACCACATATCTTAGAGTAAATATTCATTTACTACGGACGGGATGAATATTTAAAAATAGTTTAAATTGTTAGAGTAAATATTTAATATAATTTTTTATTAATTAAAAATAAATATATTAGTTAAATTTTATACATGTTTTTTTAAAACTAAATAAACCATGCTATGTTGATAATTAGTTATGTTTTTTTTTTTTCTTAGTGTGGCATTACATCATTTCTTTCTTAGTATTCATGCTGTTTATGTGGTTCATTTTATATTTATTATAATTTATTATTTATATATATATATATATATATATATATATATAAGTGAGATAGTATTTTGTAAGTTGTGATTGAGATGTAACAGTAAATTGTAGGCTAAAAATCTATTATTATGTTTAATATTTATTTTGTTTCAAATTATAAGTATTTTGGGTTAAAAATACAAATATTAAGAAACATATCTTTATATATTTAGCATTTAATTAAATAGTAAAATTGACCAATGATAAATTATAGAGAAATTATCTCCAATAGACATTTTTAAGTTAAAAGTGATAAACTGGTGATAAATTATAGGTAAATAAATCTAAACAATCATTTTTATATATTTTGTATAGATATAAATAAATTTAAATGATAGTAACATAAATTACTTTTTTAGGAAATTTGTTTTGGGCAAAAATGATATTAACATAAATATATAATGTATTTTAATATAGATATTTATTAAATGAAAATTATTAATCATATGGTTTTATGATTTTATGCATCTTTTATAACAAAAATTGTAAGCTTATGATAACAAAAGAAATTAATGTGAGACTTTTAATAATTTTAGTAATTTATAACAGCTCTTGAATATTCACTGCAAATCATCAATGAAAATTTTGAAATAAAAATATTTTTATATTTTATATGGTATATGGTATATACTTTAATATATATATATTTTTTTTTTTGAATATCTATTAAATGAAAATTTTCACTCATATGTTTTACGATTATTTATATTTTCTACAATACAATTTTTAAACCCTTGATCACAACCTTTAATGTGGGAATTTGAATAGTATTAATAATTTATAGTCATTTTCTAAAATTCAAATAATAAAATATACGAAAAAATGTAACTTTTTGTTATATGGTCATTATGATATGTTTATTTTATGTTAATAATTAAATATAGACGATGGAAGATACGAAAAACTGTTATTAAGGTTTTGAAACAATTTACAAAAATTATATTTATATCATGTTTTGTAAACATCACTAAAGTTCTTCAGACTAAAATTAATAAACGTGTATAAACTCCAGAACATTTCAGTTTTCTTTTGTGATTTCCAGTACACATTTTCTCTTAATTATTTATTCACCTCTTCTTTATTGTCTTAGAACTTTATCATCTCCATAGCCCTTGCAGACAACCTCTTCCGTACGTAGCAACACTAAAAATGATTTAATACTTTTTTGTCACAAATATATAGGTTCTGATGAGTCCTCTGACGCAAGTATGTGGATAACAGAAGTACAACACCCTAGAAAGTAGATGTACATGTTGTAATTCTTCATGTGTGTTGTGTGAAAGCACCCATTGATGTGAAACCTCACATGATATTGGATTCTCTGATTAGTATAAAATAGTTCGACGTTTCTAGTTAATAAACATGAGCAATCAGAAAGAATCAGATCAAGAAACTGGCGAGCTTGAAGATGGATTTCTTCATATCCTCATCCCCTCTAGAAGGCTCATAAGTGTAACAGTGTCTGATTGGTCCTCAAAACTAAGTTCAATGCACACTTATCAATCAAACCTCAAGCTCCAAATTCAATCTCCCTTTATCATATAGACCCACTGAAAAGAATGTAAAAACTTAACTAAATCACATAAGGTCATAGTTTTATCTTCTGAAACGCAGAAGAAGATGCTATAGTTTAATTTAAATCATCAAAAAACCTATGAGAAAGATGTTGTAAAATCCATTGGTCAAAGCTGATTGTATTAAAAAAAAATTGATCATTAGACAAAAGGTAAGATACAAAATCAGAACTTTTGATGGGAAAAATAAAGAATCATACCTACAACAGCTACGGATCCAAGTATTGTACAGGTCACTGATGTCCTAGTTGTCAAGATTGGTATCAAATCTTTCAACAACGCTTTTTGAGTTTCTGATAAGTTACTCTCCCATTCTTCTTATTGTCTACAATCTTCATTCTTGAAGGTTTCTTCATTGTCTCATTGACTGTGAATCTCTTCTTCGTAAGGCCAAATGCTCTCGCTTAGCTGCAATCACTTCATCATCCTTCATATACAGAGCATCCGCAAGGGTCGTGGCAACTGCTACTTCTGACTTAGCCATTTTCTCGTCCTTCCCAAAGCTGGAAGACACAACGGTTGCTCCTGCGACAGCTAACAGATGCATCCACACCAGCTACAAAGACATCAGCGTGAATCTGAGCCGTTTGTGCTCGAGACTCCTATTTCTTCTTCTCCAGTGAACTGTTGCTTGCTCGTCAAAATTATTGCATAGAAAGTCCTACCTCTGGAAACCATTCCTTCAAACAGATAATGATTAGAATCTTTTGTTTCACCGAAGAAACAGATAATGGTAAGTATTTCAATATAAAACATCTGTGTTACAATTAATTAAAATTTTAATGGGCACTCATATTCAAACAACCAAAGCTTATTTACTCGTATAGGAGAATCAGTGATACTCAAAAGCCTTCAGTGAAACTCAAGCGTATAATAATACAGAGAGAATGAGAAATTTGAACATATAAAGCAACTACGCCAAATACTTATACCTTATCAAGTGAGTTGGCTAAACTATGAGGAACGTATCTCAAAAATAAATTTCCTTTCATTACCAGATTACCTTTGACACATATAGATCTGTGTTGAGAAACACTTGCTACTGAATGAACACAGCTACAATAAAATATACAATTATGTATATGAGCAGATTAAACAAAACAAACGTTTTAAACTAACAAACACCACTTTAATATGCTTTACGGCATTAGACATGCTTGCAAAACAGAACCAAAACTAATTCGCTCAATTAATTCAACCGAAGCAGCACCCACTGGAGTCATGATTTCTCCAACAACCATTGGCTTTATCACCATGACAGAGTGTAAAATCAAGAAAAATAAGCAAACATAATAAAAGAGAGATGTATCAAACAGGACGTACCAGCCACTCTCGAGATGCTTTGAACATGAATAGTCTCCCTATTTCAGCTATTGCATTCCCTGAAACAATCTCAAAAGAATTCAGCTTAAAAAGAAAGACAGATACCTTACTGTAGCAAACTGAAAACATGTTCCTAAATACTCGTATTTAAACTCAAGCGCACAACCTAACAGTGGTTGTATCTGCACAAACCCTGAAATCAAAATTATATATACTCACTGAAATAGCTGTAGGAGGTTGGTCGTTTCTCATGACAAAGATCCAGTGTTTGACCAATGGATGTGGTGGCGCCAAGACCTGAAAAATCCAAGAATGAATTCATCTCCTTTAACTCTCCATATAAAAGTTAATTGTGGCTAATTATAAGCTTCCAGTGGCATATTGACAGTAACTGAATTGGCGCTAAACTTTTAATTAGCAGTGTTTATAAAAAACTTAATGAAAAAGAGGTACCTTTGACATCTACTTGAACAACTTTCTTTTAAAAGTTTGCAATCTGGGCCTGCAAGGATAGATAAACACCAACAATTTCCTTTTTGAATTATATGATGATATAAATTAGAAGTAAAATCAGTTTGTCTTACCATAGGTATTGACCCTTACGGGAAGATCTCATGGGATTAGATTGGCTTCTGATTTGATCACGTCAGTTCATAATCATATGACTCGTTAAAGATTTGCAATCCGGGCCTGCATAAGCTGAAAAACACCATGAACCCATGGAATAATTAATCTATCGCTACCTATAAATCAGGAAAAGGGAACCATTTGTTTTTGAAAATCGCCAGAGGTACCTTAGCGTCAAGAAGAAGTAGACCGACCCCATAAGCTTGCCATTTCTTATCACATCCCGATTCCCGACCTTGCAAAATCTGAGAACACAAAGTTTCGACGGTAGTGTTACAGGGCCTGTTCGTGGGAGCTTAAGAGACTTTTTTTTTTTTGTCAAAGAGCATAAGAGGCTTTAAAATGTTTAATTTATAAAGACACAGGGATGGAGTAGCGGAAACGACAAAGATAGGAGAGGCAGAAGATATTCATCGTCTCAGCCTAAGGTTTGATGGTGGATTGAATGACAAAACGTGAACGACTAACGGAAGAAGATGAAAGGGCTCAGAAGGAGATCGTCGGTCTTGCGCGAGAGAGAAGAGATTAGGGTTCCAGAGTGTCGATGCGTCTCTACCCATCCCTCTAAATTAACGGGCCTTACGGGCGAACACGATAAAGAAAAAAAAAAATAGAGAAACCCATTAGCCCAATCCGACGTGGATTTAATGGCCGACGTGGATAGGCTGGCTGATGCTCATATATCCCTTTTAGTATAGGTTAGATGTTTGAATCTTTATAATAAAGTATAAAATCTATATTGGAGTTTCGGGAGTTAATATTGATGATTAACTTTGTATAGTTTCTACATAAGTTAATGTATCTATATATAGCTTAGCATTTATTTTGATGATCCATATAAATTTGACTATCTACCCACATCATTAAGTTCACATTTATAGATTTTATTGGGGATAAGGATGAATATGTTTAGATATACTTTAGATATACTTGGGAGATATTGACGGGAAGATCTTTGTAGTTATCTAACCGAAGTGTCGGTGTAAAGTATGATAAATATGTACGTGAAACACAAGTGAACGACACAACTTTTGCATATCTTCACTTAGATTTACATGGTATCAGAGCAGAGATCTGAATAATCGAATTGTTCATAGTAAAGTCTTGAGCAAGGTGTCGATTAACAATGACAGATGGAGACGAATCAAAGCAATTGATAGTAAAACAAGGTGAGGTGATGAAGGTTTCGCCATACTCGCTGTTCAGTTCAGACAATCCTGGTGCGCTCATCACGTCCGTTCAACTTAAGGGAGACAATTACAATGAATGGGCCATGGAGATGATGAATGCACTGAGAGCTAAGAAGAAGAATGGGTTCATAGATGGGACTCTACCAAAACCAGCTGAAGACAGTCCTGATCTAGAGTCGTGGTTGAGTGTAAACTCGTTGATAGTTGGTTGGATTAGATCATCCATAGAACCGAGAGTAAGGTCAACGGTGACCTTCATAACCGAGGCTCATAAGTTGTGGGAGAATTTGAAGAAGAGGTTTGAAGTGGGAAACAAAGTTCGTATTCATCAGTTGATGGAGCAACTGACTTCTTGCAGACAGAACGGACAGCCGGTGATTGATTACTATGGTCGCTTGGCGGTGATGTGGGAGGAGTTACAAACTTATAAACCACCTCCTGCGTGTAGTTGTTCTGCAGCTGCGATCTACGAGAAGGAGAGAGAAGATGAACGTGTGCATCAGTTCATCATGGGGTTGGATGAGTCGAGATTTGGGAATGTGGTTACAGCCATAATTGAGTCCGACGAGTTACCTGACCTAGGAAGAGTGTATGCCAAGGTAATCAGAGAAGAAGCTCGACTAAGTTCTGCAAAATCCAGAGAGATAGCAGCACAAGAAGCTGTTGGTTTTGCCGCTAGAAGAGAGTTGGTGAGTGAAAGAGAAGCGAAAGAAGGACGAGATGCTGGTGGGAGAATCGACAGCAATGGCTCTGGTCTTGGGAACAGAGCTAGAGATAGAGTGTGTACTAACTGCGGGAAGACTGGACATGATAAAACTAATTGTTGGCAGATCATTGGCTATCCAGAGTGGATGCAAGAGAGACGAGGAAGAGGTTCAGGCAGAGGCCGCGGTGTGTCTAATGGAAGAGGTGGAGGCCGTGGAGCTGCACATACAGCACAGGCTACGAGTTCGTATGGTGGGGGTGCTGCTGATCTCACGCTGGAGCAATGGAAGGCTATTACTCAAATCTTGAATGATGGGAGCAGGTCTTCACAATCAGAGAAACTGTCTGGTAAGATACTTGAAGATGTGATCATTGACTCCGGTGCCTCACATCATATGACTGGTAATGTGAGAGAACTTGTGAATATGAGGAACACTCCACCATGTGTAGTTGGTTTCGCAGATGGAGGAACGTCAACCTCTATACAGATGGGAGATATGATACTCACAGATAGTATATCACTCAAAGACGTGCTCTTTGTGCCTAATCTTGACTGCACTTTGATCTCTGTATCGAAGTTATTAAAGCACAGTAATTGCTTTGCGTTATTCACCGATACGATTTGTGTTTTGCAGGACCGTTCTTCGAAGACTCTGATTGGAGCCGGTGAGGAACGTGGTGGGGTGTACTACTTCAAGGATGTAAGAGGCGCGCAAGCTAACAGAGCAGATGGTAGAGGTGATCGGCTGTTGTGGCATAAACGACTTGGACATCCAGCTTTTGGTGTTTTTGATTCTTTACATGAGCTTTCTGGTGTTATGAATAAGGCTAGTTCTAGTCCTTGTGACGTGTGTTTTAGAGCTAAGCAAACAAGAGATGTTTTCAATATTAGTATTAATAAAACAGAGAAGTGTTTTGAGCTTATACATGTAGATGTTTGGGGTCCTTACCGTGTGCCTGCATCCTGTGGAGCTGTGTACTTTCTAACGGTAGTGGATGACTTTTCTAGAGCCGTTTGGACCTATCTTCTGCTAGCTAAATCAGAGGTGAAGAAAGTTATTGAACGGTTTTGTGCCTATACAGAAACACAGTTTGATAAAAAGGTTCAGAAAGTACGTAGCGATAACGGTTCTGAGTTTATGTGTCTGAGTGGGTTCTTTCAGGACAAGGGGATCGTGCATCAGACTTCATGCGTAGACACTCCGCAACAGAATGGTCGTGTGGAAAGAAAACATAGGCATATCTTGAATGTAGCAAGAGCCTTGTTATTTCAGTCGAAGATGCCAGTGAAATTTTGGGGAGAGGCCATCTCGACAGCTACTCATGTGATCAATATGACGCCGTCGCATGTACTAAAAGGAAGCTCTCCTTATGAGATACTGTTCGGAGCTAAGCCGTCGTATGGGTCACTGAGAGTGTTCGGCTCATTATGCTACGTTCATAGAAGAGATCGAGACAAGGACAAGCTGGGAGAGAGAAGCAGACGATGTGCATTTGTTGGATATCCATTTGGAAAGAAAGCCTGGAGGGTTTATGATTTGGATACAAATGAGTTTATAGTATCAAGGGATGTAAGCTTTTGTGAGGATGTGTTTCCTTATGTTGAAAAGCACACCGATCCCGTGCAATTGAGAGAGTTGACGGGAACACCTGATGATGATTGGGTGCCAGTAAATGATGAGGAGAGAGTGACAAACACGGTACCTGTTGTGAGAGTTACGGAAACAGAGAAGGAGTCTAAGATGGTTGGAGTTGATAAAGAAGGGCAGTGTGAGGAAGGAAGAATCGAGGAGAAGAGTAGTGAGAGTGAAGTGGTTACAGAAACAGAGGAAGTAACAGAGATGGGAAGAGGTTGCAGAGAAAAGGTACCGTCAGTAAAGCTACGGGACTACATCAGTTACAATGCTCAACACTTGAAGAATTCCCATCACGTTCTTCCTACTTCAGCAACCAGATCAGAGTCTTCGATAACAGTCCAAGGTAAAACACCCTACCCTCTCGCAAATTATATTTCTGATGAATATTTCTCCCCAGATCACAAAGCATTCCTGGCGGCTATAACAAATGAAAGAGAGCCGCGAAGTTTCAAAGAAGCAATGCAGCATGAAATTTGGAGAAATTCAATGAAGAAGGAGATGGTGGCGTTTGAAGAAAACAAAACCTTCAGCATAGTGGATTTGCCACCAGGGAAGAAAGCCATAGGGAATATGTGGGTATACAAGTTTAAGTACAATTCTGATGGTACTCTGGAGAGACCAAAGTCTCGCTTGGTGGCTCTGGGAAACAGGCAGAAAAAGGGGAGAGACTTCAAGGAAACATTTGCACCGGTTGCAAAGATGACAACAGTGAGAAGTCTGTTGCGTGTAGTAGCAGGGAAGGGGTGGATCGTGCATCAGATGGATGTACACAACGCCTTTCTACATGGTGATCTGAAGGAAGAAGTATATATGAAGCTTCCACAGGGTTTTCAAGCTTCAGATCCTAACAAAGTGTGTAGATTACACAAGGCGGTCTATGGATTGAGACAGGCTCCTAGGTGTTGGTACTCTAAGTTAACTGATGCCCTGAAAAGGTATGGTTTTAAAACCTCACGAGCTGATTACTCCCTATTCATCTATTCAAGCAAAGGGGTGGAGCTCAGAGTGTTGATATATGTCGATGATTTACTCGTGTGCGGCAATGATATAAAGGTGGTCACAAAGTTTAAAGAGTACTTGAGCAAGTGCTTTCATATGAAGGATTTGGGGAAGTTAAAATATTTCCTTGGGATAGAAGTTGGAAGAGGAGAAGAAGGGTTCATGTTATCACAACGTAAATATGCGTTGGACTTAATAGCCGATGTTGGGTTGCTGGGTTCAAAGCCGGTGGCGACTCCGATGGAACAACATCACAAACTCGCGTTAGATACAAGTGGGTTCGTCACCGATGCTGAAAAATATAGGAGGCTGGTGGGAAGATTGATCTATCTGTCGATTACTAGACCAGACATATCGTATTCAGTTCACATTCTCTCACAGTTCATGAAGGCGCCTAGAGAGAAGCAGTGGGATGCAGCATTGAGAGTGGTGAGGTATCTCAAAGGATCTACTGGTCAAGGAATCTTGCTGCGGTCTGGAGGTGATCTTAGCCTATCAGTATATTGTGACGCCGACTGGTCAGCGTGTCCAGTTACAAGAAGGTCGTTGAGTGCATATGTGGCATTGGTAGGAGATTCACCTGTGTCTTGGAAGACAAAGAAACAGAAGGTGGTGTCACATTCGTCGGCAGAAGCAGAGTACCGATCGATGGCACAAGCAACAAGAGAAATCAAGTGGCTACGCAGGTTGCTGATTGACTTGGGCGCGAAGCAACTGAAGCCTTCGAAGCTGTTTTGCGATAGCAAGTCTGCTATTTATATTGCCGCGAATCCAGTGTTTCACGAAAGGACAAAACATATCGAGTCGGATTGTCATCAAGTCAGAGACGCGTTGCAGGAAGGTGTCATTGAGACAGTTCATGTTAGAACAACTGAGCAAGTCGCCGATGTGCTGACTAAGGCGCTTGGTAGAGTGCAGTTTGAAGCGTTATTGTTCAAGTTGGGAGTAAGAAATTTTCATATTCCCAACTTGAGGGGGAGTATTGGGGATAAGGATGAATATGTTTAGATATACTTTAGATATACTTGGGAGATATTGACGGGAAGATCTTTGTAGTTATCTAACCGAAGTGTCGGTGTAAAGTATGATAAATATGTACGTGAAACACAAGTGAACGACACAACTTTTGCATATCTTCACTTAGATTTACAGATTTTAATGATTTATATAACGACTCAAAGATGATGAACAGAAGCCGCTTCTAAATTTTACAACGCGTTGACTTCAATAAAACCAGCTTTTGATGTAATATAATTCAAGTTGTTTGTGGGTATAACAGGCAAAGTTTTCTTAGACCAAAATATTATTCTTACACATGAAAAGGTAAAAATATACTAGTAGCTTCACTATTAAACCAATTAAAACTGCAGCCTTTCGCCACATAATATGCGAAAGTAGACTTTTACAAATCTCTCAATGTATCAGAGAGCGGGGCTGTGATGGTTTTGCATAGTTAGGTCGAATTATTTGGCACATCTATTCTATTAAAACTCCTGTATGACCAATTGATATTTGTTTGGTCCAACAATTATTTTTTATCGTATCTACTAAAAAAATTAAACCATATATTTTTTAATCATATCTAAGTAACCATCACTTTAATCCCTTAACAATCGGGGATCCACTATGTTATTTTTCCATTTTATATTACTCTGAACCACTCAGTTTAATCAGTTACAACTTAATCACAAATACTTCGTTTATAAAATATCCATGAACCGGATTGGTTTCTATAAACCAAACAATGTAACCGTACGTAAACTCCCTTTGGTTTTTATATGACTCATACGAATGGCTGGAACCCATCTCTTTGAACTTCTTCTCACATGAAACTTAATTATCGGACCACAAAAGAAATACGCAATAATAATAGACTTTTGCATAAACCGATGGTTGAACAAGAAAACATTTTTTTTTGGAGCAAAACCAAGAAAATATGTAAGTACATATACTTTATCAACTTATTTTCGTTATATTGACTTGATAGGTTTTAAGAATTATAATCTGGAACTTGAATTGATAGGAATGATTTATTTGAGAGGTATCTAAATCAATTATTCTAAATTCAATTTCAAAATTCGATAACTAACTCCTTAATCCCGTAAAATATGTCATCATCTTAACTTAAACTGTTTCCATCGCCATCTTCTCTTTATAAACATCCTTCCTATCAACATACTAATATATTTTCTGGACTTTACCACTATATTTACTATAGCTAATAATATTTAACCTTACTTATGTCGACTGTTTCCTAATAATATGGAGCATACCTATTTTTTCTCACTATATATCCAACAAACAAGAACATTCCAGGAATCAAATCAATTATTCTAAATTCAATTTCAAAATTTGATAACTAACTCCTTAATCCCGTAAAATATGCCATCATCTTAACTTAAACTGTTTCCATCGCCATCTTCTCTTTATAAACATCCTTCCTACCATCTACGCTTAACACACTTCTTTAAAGCTTATTTGAGAATCCAAATCTAATTCAGAAAGTACCTTTAAGCATGGAACTCACCGCTTTGGCTGACATCAAACCATTCAAGTCAGAATGGCGTATTCAAGTTAAGGTGCTCCATACCTGGAAGCATTACACAAAACTTTCAGGAGAAACATTGGAAATCATTCTGTCTGATGCACATGTAAGTCTCATTACTTAGTCTACCTTTTGTCTGTTTTTTTTCTCTTCATTCTTAACTAATAGATATATTCAATTCTACTTTCTAAATCGCTGCAATTTGTTATTTTTAAGGGAACTAAAATTCTTGCGTCCTGTAAGAAAACATACTTTGAGAAGTTTGCAAAAAAAGTACCTGTTGGAATGTGGAGAAACATTGAAAATTTCTCCATCAATGGCCCCGGTGTTTCCTACAGGCCTACCAATCATCAATACAAGATCAATTTCATCTATGGAACTGATATCACTCTGTCAACCCTGCAAAACGACAGCATGTTTCTCAGTTTGGTTGATTTCCAGACTATTCAACAGGGAGTAGAAGATGAAAACATCTTAATTGGTAACTATTGATATTTTAAGTTTGATAAATACATTTTGTTAATTAGATTTTGATCTATTTCAGATGTTATTGGAGAAGTGACGGATTTGGGATCTCTTGACACAGTTCTGTGTTATGGTAAAGAAAGAAAGAAAATTGAGTTCAGTTTGACAGACCTTCAGTAAGTCATCCATTTGTTTTTTCCTTATATCATATTACTAAAACTAATAGTTTAACATTTTTATTTTTACAGAGGCCGTAGGATTGCTTGCTGTCTATGGGGAAAATTTGCTGAAAGCATTCATGCTAATTGCAAAGCAGTTGGTGGAGATACTGTTATCTGTCTCTTACGTTTTGTGAAAGTCGGCACCTATAGAGGTAATCCTCTATTATCACTTATCACTTATCATATCATAGTACCTTTGAGCATGGAACTCACAAAATCGTCCGTTTATTTATGTCAGATGAGGTTCAAATTTCAAATTCATATGATGCTTCTCAAATCTTTTTCAACCCGCCAATAATGGAGAGTGAGGCCTTTTTGAAAAGGTATTTAGATTGTTTATAAAATGAAAAGCTATACCTATGTATACTTTAAAATAAATTTATTGGGGTTGACTTTAATAGGGATGTTGCATCCAATGCTTTGACATTGGTTGAATCCGAACAAGACAAACTTGAAAGGGAGATTAGACGCGATAAATGGATGCAATACCCAATCAGAGACATTGCAGAGCTACTATCTTCAACTCAGGTAATAGTTTTGATGCAAATTATATTCTAACACTATCAATGCTTAAAGGACTACCTTTACTTTTGTAAATGTAGATTGAGCAATGCAGAGTCATTGCCACAATTTATGCAATTGACAAGGATTGGGGATGGTACTATTTTGGATGCAAAGTTTGCAACAAAAAGGTCAACAAGATTTCAACAAAAGTTCAAATCGTCAAGGGGAATGAGATAACCACTCATTTGTGGTGGTGTGAAAAGTGTGATGATAAAGTCACTAAAGTCTTGCCAAAGTAATATATTTGTTAAGCGAGTTTTGTTGTCTATATTTTAATTTCATAAGTTTCTAATTCAAAATATGTGATGCAGGTTCAGGATTCATGCATGGGTGAAAGATGGTACTGGAGAAGCTTACCTAATGTTACTTGACTGGATTGCAGTCGGAGTTATTCCTGAAACTGCTGCTGCCTTGCTCAACGGTTCATTTGAGGAGGTTATATCCTGTATTTCATAACTTCATTATAAACTTTCAGAATATATAACTTTTAACATATACTGAATATTACAGCTACAAGATATTGAATCTTTTCCTGAGGCCGTTACTGATTTGGTTGGAAAGACTTTCATGTTTGGTATTTACATTGAGAGTAACAATGTTGCTAGCAAAGGTGGGATGTATAAAGTTGGTAAAGTATGGAAAGATCCAAGTATGCTACTGACTGGTGGTAGCACCACCGAGTTATGGACTCACTCTGATGTGGGAACTTCTAATTTAAGTGGTTCACATGTATGGTTTTGTATTTTTAGATTTTTATAATGTTAATTGACTGTATACGACTGCACCAGATTCATAGTGTAGATTGTTTGTACAGGGTTCACTTTTAGTTATCGAAAGTCAGGCAAACGAAAACACTGTGGTAACCCCATCATCTAAACGCAAACAACAATCCAATGAAGGTGAACCTGACATAAGTTCTACAACAAAGAAGCAGTGCGCTCGAGTTTTTGTGAAGAAAGAAAAGACCACTAAAGAGAACTCAAGCTCCAAGAAAAGTGGCTAAAGAAGAAACCAAAGTGGTTCTTTGTTTGTTTTCTGTTTTTGTTTTTTGTTTCTGTTTAAGTTTTCACAATAAGTGTTTATTTGCACATTTGTTTCAGTTATTTAAAGTTTAATTTCTAATAAAGATTTCCAATATTTGCGTTCCTTTGCTAGATTATTTTCCAATTTGCAGTACTTACAATTGAGACTTACATTTTATTATAAGAAAATACTTGATTACTATTTTTGATATACTGATTCAAAAGAATCTGCTCACATTACATACATCATACTATGTTTAAAATCTACTCTAAGTAATGTTTTAAAATAGAGATTTTTAAATTTATAAAAAATTATTTGAATTAAAACAATAGGAATGATCTATTGACCAATCATCTACATGTTATACTACTCTGCCATATCATATATGAATTTAAACAAGTGGTTTCATGTTAAATGTTTATATCTCCTTATATAAACGAAACTAAAAAGTATTAAAATAATACTTTTATCCAATAATAAGGGAGTTCATTAGCTAACCCACGTTGTGTCTAAACATAACCCTAACAACCATCGTTACAGAACACAATAGATTACAATAAAACACCAATGGAAAACTAACTTCTCGAAATGCAGTTATCATTACAACAAACATGAAGAACAAAGAAGACAATACAAGGAAGAGAAGAACAAATCATCAACCTACATGTCAAAGTCCAGCAGATTCTAAATTGACTGATGGAACCATTGCCGACTCTACCTTTAGACAAGTGTTGGGAGATGTTTCTAATTTAAAGCCGAATTTACAAAGTTCTGGGGGTTCTCAGCATTTTACTCAACCATCAACCTACTTCGGTTCAGGAAATCCATACTATGGTGCCTTTTCTTTACCCATGACATTGTTATCTGTTACTGTTTTCTACTCAGTGAATCAATATATGCAATTCATGCGTCTATTATGTTGTTGATTCACCTACAGACAAAGCTAAAGGAAAGCAGCCTCAATGTTCTAAGAGGATTCGAGCAAATGGTAAGTGGATTAATTAGAAACATATTACAGATTTTGACCAGTTCTATGTTTAATAACTAACATTGTTATTTGGTTATTTTGTGATTGCGAGGAGATAATAACAATGACAGAGTTCAGTTATCAAACATCTTAACAAGAAGAAGTACATGTCTCCAAATTCAGCCTAGGAATCTTTTACCAGCCTTCTCCAACTCAGACAGTGTCAAGCAACATAATGAGAACATGTGGTCAACATCACAAGTGAACGAGTCAGAAAAAGAAGATGACTTGGAATCATCTCTTGACCACAATTTTACTGGTAGGCATAATTATATCTATTCTAATTTTTTCGCAGGCTTAAATTTTATAACATTGTTTTTTATATACAGATGAAGGTGAAGATTATAGTGATCAGAGTTATGATGATGTTAGTAGTGAAGATAGTGATTCACATGAAGTAGGATCTGATAACACTGAAGAAATATCTGATACAAGTCATGTACCAGATGAACAAAGGGCTAGGATTTTGACTATGGCCGATATATTTAAAACCATGTTTCAGGGAGGTCAATCCTCATCAACTACACCTCTGCCTAAACTAAACACTACACGTAATTGAGACTTTTTCAAATTTTTAACTCAATATCTATTATATTTTCTTACCTTAACCATCTGAATTTATGAATTTCTTACAGAGTACTTAGATGAGGGAGATCCTACTTACATATGTAACTACTGTGGGGCGAAAATGTGGTATGGTGAACGCATTGAAAAGAGAAACAAGACCAAGAAACCAAAATTCTCTTTGTGTTGTGGACAAGGTCAAGTTCAGTTACCATTACTAAAAGAATCACCAGAGATCTTGAAAAGATTGTTACATTGTGATGATGAGATCAGCAAATACTTTCGGGAAAATATCAGGCAGCTTAATATGGTTTTTTCTTTTACATCTCTTGGGGGTAAAGTTGATAGATGTCTTCCTCAAGGACGTGGCCCAAAGATGTTTCAACTTCAAGGAGAAAACTATCATCTAATGGGTAGTTTAAAGCCACCAGCTGGAGAAGAAGCCAAGTTTTCTCAACTCTACATTGTTGACATTGAAAACAAAATTGACAAAAGAGCTTCCATTATAGGGTATTTTCAACTCATTACTAAGAACCAAAATATAATAGATTATGACCTGCGAACGTAGAAATTCTTATACTGTCAAACATCTTACTTTTGATGCAGGAAATACAAGAAAAAGGCTGATAAGGCAAAAAAAAGAGAGTGTGAGGAAAAAGGTCATTGAGATGATAGTTGAGATGCTAAACCAAGTAAATCCATATGTGCATCAATTCCGATCAGCCAGAGATAGGTTCAATTTGAACCCTGAGACTACCTTTCATATGCGGATTGTTAGCAGTCGAGAAAAAGACGGGAGGACATATGATACTCCTACTGCATCTGAAGTTGCTGCACTGGTTCCTGGGGATTTCAATTTGGAAATGGATAAAAGAGATATTGTTCTTGAAGAGAAGCAAACAGGATGGCTTAAACGGATAAGTGAAATCCATCCTTCCTATCTTGCACTACAATATCCTCTTATCTTTACATATGGCGAAGATGGGTTCAGACTTGGGATTGAAAAAAGAGCTACAGAGGCTACATCTAAACTGAAGAGGAAAAATATCAGTATGAGACAGTGGTATGCATATCGGATCCAGGAAAGAGACGGGGAATGTCATACACTTCTGCACTCTAAGAGGCTATTCCAACAGTTTTTGGTTGATGCTTTTACAACCATAGAATCTAACCGGCTGTGCTTTTTGAGGATGAACCAGAAAAGCCTTAGATCAGATAGCTTTGATTCTATTCAGCAGTCTGAAAACGATGGGAAGACAGATATGAGTGAGCAAGGAAGCCGCTATGTGTTACCAGGCACTTTTGTTGGAGGACCAAGATACATGAAAAATATGTATTTGGATGCAATGTCGATATGCAAATATTTTGGGTTTCCCGATCTGTTTATAACTTTCACATGCAATCCTAAATGGCCCGAAATCACCAGATATGTTCAACCACGCAAACTCAGTCCTGACGACAGACCAGATATTCTATGCAGAATTTTTAAGTGTAAACTTGATTCTCTTATGAGGGATTTAACAGAAAAAAAATCTACTTGGAAAAACAGTCGCATGTGAGTATTTTGCTTGGTTATTTTCGTTTGATATATTTTTGTTTAACTGTAGTTACTAATGTCTTTCACTGTTTTTAATGCAGCCATGTACACAATTGAGTTTCAGAAACGTGGTCTGCCACATGCTCATATTCTGCTCTTCATGCATCCTAACTATAAATTTCCTAAACCAGAAGACATTGACAAGATTATCTCAGCAGAAATACCAGACAAGGAAAAGGAACCAGAGTTGTTTGATGTGGTCAAAGATATGATGATTCATGGTCCTTGTGGGTCAGTTAACTGGAATTCGCCATGCATGGAAAATGGTAAATGTTCAAAGCTTTATCCAAAAGATTTTGTGGAAACAACTTCAGTGAACCGAGAAGGTTTTCCAGTTTATAGACGGCGTGAACAGTCTGGTTGCTTTGTAGAGAAAAATGGTTTCAAATGCGATAACAGATATGTGATACCCTATAACAAGAAATTATCTGTTAGTTATCGAGCTCATATTAATGTACAATGGTGTAATCAGACTGGTTCTATTAAATACTTATTTAAGTATATTAATAAAGGCGCGGATCGTTGTACTGTTACTGTTGAGCCACCAGAAAAAGGAGGAGCAAAGCGAAAGAAGTCAAACGATGAAACTACTGGAGTTGATAAAAAAAATGAGATCAAAAACTTCTTCAACTGCCGGTAAATTTTGTTTTGCTCTTTCTTTAAAGATTTTTTACTTCTCAATCAGATCAGGTACAATACTAATCTCGAATATTATTTTTTTAGATATGTTTCAGCCTGTGAAGGGGCGTGGAGGACTTTCAGTTTCCCTATTCACTATCGATCAGTACCTGTTGAGCGAATGCAGTGGCACCTACCAGGGAAGCAGATAATAATTTTCAAAGATGATGACACTTATGAGAAAGTGACCAGTCGAGAGCTTATAGAAGATACTATGTTCACTGGATGGTTTGAACTGAACAAGGTTAGTGCTGTTGCCAGAAGACTAACTCTAGCAGAAATCCCAACAATGTTCACTTGGAATAAGAAGGAGAAGAAGTTCCACGACAGACAGAGAGGATTCAGTATTGGTAGGATCAATTATGCCCCAAGGAAGATTGAAGAAGCTTTCTATTTGCGTGTTCTGCTAAACATAGTTAGAGGTCCAAGAAATGATGAGGAGATTCGGACATTTAACAATGTTGTTTATCCTACGTATAAGGCAGTGTGTTTTGCAAGAGGCTTACTAGACGATGATCAAGAGTATATTGATGATATTTTTAGGACAAGTTTCACAGAATCAGCTTCAGCTTTGCGTCATACTTTTGTTATGATGCTGATGTCTGGTAGTTTGTCAGAGCCAGAGGTTGTTTGGGACAATACATGGGAGGTTCTATGTGATGATATCGAGTATAAACGGAGAAAGTTACTAAAAAGGCCAGGTATAATATAATTCTATTTTTTTATCATATCCTATTCTGAAAAATTGAAGTTGAAAGTGTTTATATTTTTTTTTTACAGATCTCTGTTTAAGTGCCCATGAAAAAAAACAATATGCTCTTCTTGAGATTGAGAATATTTTAAAGAGCAATGGTTTTTCTTTAGATCAATGGGAAAATATGCCAAAGCCAGATCCAAATATTGGTGGGAATGACAATGTTCTGATTTCAGATGAGCTGAGTTACGATAGGGAGAAGCTGAAAGCTGAGCATGACAGAGACATTGTTAAACTAACGGAGGAACAAAAGAAAATATATGATGAGATTGTTGATGCAGTCATAAATCAAAAAGGAGGTGTGTTCTTTGTTTATGGATTTGGTGGAACTGGTAAAACCTTCCTGTGGAGATTGTTGTCTGCAGCTATTAGATTCAAGGGGGAAATATGTTTGAACACTGCATCAAGTGGGATAGCTTCTCTATTGCTACAAGGAGGAAGGACAGCACATTCTAGGTTTGGAATACCAATAAACCCAGATGAGTATTCTACTTGCACCCTTATTCCAGGAAGTGATCAAGCTAACTTGGTGAAAGCAGCATCTCTAATCATTTGGGATGAAGCACCAATGATGAGTAGACATTGTTTTGAGTCTTTGGATAGGAGTATGAAAGACATTATGCGGAACAAAGACAACAGGCCTTTTGCTGGGAAAGTTGTTGTATTTGGAGGTGATTTTAGACAAGTTTTGCCTGTTATACATGGTGCTGGACGACCAGAAATTGTAATGGAGTCTCTTAATTCATCATATTTATGGAGGCATGTCAAAGTGATGAAGCTAACCAAGAATATGAGGCTACTTTCTGAAAACCTGTCTGCTGAAGATGCTAAGGATTTAAAAGAATTCTCAAAGTGGATTTTAGATGTTGGAGATGAAAAGCTTGGAGGTGAAAATGATGGAGAAGTTGTAATCAATATTCCAGATGAGTTTCTTATTACTGATGTAGATGATCCGATTGAATCAATTAGCAAAGCAGTATATGGGGATGTATTTTCCTTACAACAGGATAAACAGCCAAAGTTTTTCCAAGAAAGGGCAATTCTCTGTCCCACCAATGAAGATGTCAACAGGATTAACCAGCACATGTTGGATAAACTACCAGGTTATACTATTTATATGGACAAGTTATTTTTGGCTATTGAAATCGTTTATGATTATTATATAATTTTTGAGTTTGTAACATGCAGGAGAAGAAAGGATTTACTTAAGCTCTGACTCGATTGATGCTTCTGATAGATTTTCGAGAAATGACCAGGCTCTAACTCCCGATTTCTTAAACACCATCAAGGTTTCTGGTCTGCCAAATCACAGTCTTCGCTTGAAAGTCGGCTGTCCAGTGATGTTGCTTAGAAATATCGATCATACAAACGGTTTGATGAATGGCACAAGACTCCAGATTACAGAGATGGATGATTTATTGGTAAAGGCTAAAGTGATCACAGGAGAAAAGGTGGGGAAAACTGTGGTCATTCCTAGACTTTCTATTACACCTTCTGATAAGAAATTGCCTTTCAAGATGAGGAGAAGGCAGCTGCCTATCGCAGTTGCATTTGCTATTACAATTAATAAGAGTCAAGGTCAATCACTATCCCATGTTGGTTTGTATCTACCAAGAGATGTCTTCTCTCATGGACAACTATACGTGGCTGTTTCCAGAGTTACATCAAAAAAGGGATTGAAGATTTTGGTTGTTGATGATCAAGGAAAGCCTAAGCGTGAGACAAAGAATGTTGTTTTCAAAGAGATCTTTCAGAATCTCTAATTTTAATGTTTAGTTTGCTGTGTGTTTTAGCGTATTTAAACTTATTTCTATTTTTGACAAACAATGTAGTTAACTTGCAAGTTGGAAGTTTTTCATTTATCTCTCTAATTTATTCATGCAAACAGAAGCACACAACATACATTACAAGCAAAAGACATTGTATTTGTTAACCTACATACAAGCACACAACAGACAGGGCGGTTAAACAACATTCGGATTCAACATCCTTTGGAAGCACGCAACAGACGTACCAGCAACAACATTCAGATTCCATTCCTGACTTCTAACTGATATTGCTTTCTTGACTTCTAATCTATATTCCATTCCTGACTTCTAAGTGCTAGCTAAGTTCGGTTAAGTGACTTACGTGTTATTCCAATGCTAGAAGTTGTTTCTGAAAGCCCTTTGCGTTCCTTTGGTAAAAAAGGAAGCTGAACTTATACTTTTTATAACTGCATCTCCTGAAGTATAAAACAGAGCTAAATAAGAATATAATTGTAATATACTCACACAGCAGTACATATTTATTATACTCATAACTTCATACTGCAGACAAGGCGCTAAATAATACTTCATGAGATGGAAGAAAACCTGTCGATCTCAAAGTCAGTCTGATATGGCTTTGATTGGTTTCCTAACATCATTTTACTTCTTTTATAATAATGAGCGCCTGCAAAAGAAAACATTCATTCCCCATAAGAAAACAAAAGAGTTTATATATGGCTTATAAAAAAGATTTGTTAAAAAGTAACATAGATTTATTATTTGGTCAATAGATTACATATGATCTTCATAGGAGCCATGTATATTTTTACTGCTCTGGTTTCAAACCAATAGAGCCACTCATGTCAGCTTCCACAGTCTTCCACGCGTTTCTGAGAATAAAGTGACAGTCTTTCACTTTGAACAAATATTTATGAAATACTTAAAGGATGTTTCAGATTCAACATCATATAGCTTTTAAGAATCATAGTATATACTAATACACAAAATCAAAGTTTTAAAATATTTCTTACAGGCCATAGTAGGGGACCCGCCATAGTAGAGTACAGGCTTTTCAGATGTAGGAGTTAAATTGTTTGGTGATGCTATAGACACAAAAACCTGTTTCTTTTCAGACATCTTCTTTTTCAATGGAGACAAGATCAACGCTTTGGTTTTGTTGACCTTTCCTTCCCTCCAGTACACTTCAGACACATATATTATCATCGATTAAGATCAGCTTCACTCAGATCCCTCATCAGAAGAAACAGAGGATCCGTCACATCTGAAATTTTATTCAAAATAAATTTCTCAGATTTCACCTCAAAATAAGATTACATGCAACAAAATATATTTAATCTAACAACAAAACGAGTGATATTACATGTACCTGAGCTGATCTGAGCAATTTTTTTTACAGATCGATTAAATTTGAGCTGAGACAAGATCTGGTCGGTTGTAATAGAAAGAGAGAGAGAGAAACTCTATTTTCGAGCTGATTTTCTAAAAAGTTTTTTTTTCTGTATAATAAGTTTGTGGTCAGGATTTATTTATTTATATGGGCCTGGAGCATCAAATTTGATGCATTGTTTTGCATTGTGTATTTGTATGGGCTTTTATCTAATTGACCTTAATTAGATATTACTAATCTATATTATTATCAAACAATTTTTAGGGTTATCTGTTATGTCTATTCTATTAAAACACCTACTTAAGTTTAGAAATAAAATGTGGAAAATTAAAAATGTTATCATATATGAAAGTGCAAAAATATATTACAAATTGCAAATTTGGTGAATAAAGATTAAAAATAATTTCCCAAACATATATGACACAAGTACACAATTATGAAACTTAATCAATTATTTATTTAATATAGAGAAAATTATATCTATTCTACTAAATTCATATCATACAAAAATATAATTATAAAAACACAGACATAAATTATATTACGTAAAAAATTAAAAAAACAAAAAATATACCCGCCCTCCGAGGGCGGGTCAATATCTAGTCTACTCTATTAAAATAGAATCCTATTTTTTATCTACTTAAAAATGTTGTCATTTAAGTTTTGGACTTATTCACATTTCATTATAAATAAATATAACATCTCTTATTATTCGGTTATACAATTTTATCCCTATTAACACTAACCGATATTAACCAATACAAAATACTCATCAATTATCTAAACATTTACATAACCAAATACTTATCAATAATCTAAACTTTTACATACCATAGGATCATCTTTGAGTTGTAAAACTGTGACGCATGGGAAGATATGCCTCAGTTTCATTACCTTCTTGAAGGAATAGCGATTGGTATCTCCTTCATTCAGGCATGTTCTCTTGACCATACACTGGATGTCAATAACACTACGACAACTGAAATCGCTCAAAGCGTTATAAGGGATCACATACATCAATCTTATGTTGTTCAGAATGGTCTCAGATTACTGCGAGAGTCAATTAATTCAGAAGCTGGTTTTTGGTAAGAAGAGGATCATAAAGTCCTTTCATTGATGTTTTCAACTATGGGAGAAGGAGAGCTCTATGTACTATGTTCTGCATTTCTTATTTTTTGAGTTCGTGTAGAACGGCTTTAGTATTATTATTTAAAAAAGTAGATATGTTTTATTATTAGTTGAAGTCATATGGCTTTTTTATTAACATTTTAAGCCGTATGGCTTTTTATTTTTTAGAATTGATGATTTTAAAAATAACCAGAGTTAAAAATGATTTGAGCAAATCTATTACCGATTTTGTTATGTATAATTTCGAAATATTGTTATCAAATATATTGCTTTTAATATTTTAAATGTTTGGGCATATATTGAATATAAATGGAGGATTTTTAGGAAAATATTATAATTTAGTAAACCATTCAGCAGTAAAACAATGGATTGTTCACCAGTTATACATATTTTTCATGATAATGGCTATAGTAAGTAAAAGATGCATTGCCCCGCACACGTACACTATTCATTATTTTAATGCTTGTTAACTGCATATTCAATATTAATCTAGATGTTTTGATTTCGAGATCTTAACTATATATTTGACCAATGATTTCTAATAATATTAACGATAATCACTAAATACTTTAGGGATGGATATTCAAGTATCCGTTCGAGTTTGGTTCGGATCTATTCAGTTAGAATCTTTATTTGGGGTTGGTTCGAATCTATTTTGGTTTCGGATTTTTAGAGTTAGAGATTTAAGTTCCATTTGACTATTTATAAATTTTATTTCGGGTTCGATTCAAATTTGTGCGGGTTCAATTCAGGTTCAGATATTCATTTAAAACTATATAATTTTTTAAATAATTTCTAGATACCTTAAAGTCCAAGAACAAAAATAATATAAACATATAAACTTGAATATTGTATGCCAAGTATTTAAGATTAACATGGAATTAGTTACTTTTAGCTATTTAGATAGAAAACTAATAGGTATTTAGGGTATTTTTTTGAGTATTTTTGAATATATATATATATATATATATATACTTTTAACTATCTTTCACATATTTTGGATAATTTCAAGTATTTTTGAGTGTGTTGGATATTTTTAGTATATAAGATTTAAAAATAACTAATATATTTAAGTATAGATCCAATTTTTCATATACCAAAATTTTGGATCCATTCGGATATCTTACCAATTTTGGTTCGAATTTAGTATAATTTTTTTTTTTTTTTGGTTTTGATTCAGTTCTTTGGGTTCAAATATATTTTTCAACCCTAAAAGCTTTAATAAGATTTTTTCTTATAATTTGTATCATTTTATTTATCGGTTTTATATAAAAAATAAACAACGCGGGTCAAAAATCTAGTTCTAATTAATTAGTAGTATTAACGAGCTTTTCACACCTAAATATTATTATTGTATATAACTAAAATACTATGGATTAGTTTCATGAAATATCATGTGTATACTTCCCATTAAATGTAATACATTACTAATATTAACCAAATTTAACTTCATTTTTTTCATTGCATCAAAGATCAGATAATCTTCCTGTTTTACCCGCAGAAGACCCATGAGTGACGAGATGGGATCAAGCCAAAGCATAAACGAAAATTTCACAACCAAAAACAAAACCGGATAAAATTTGAAAAACAAAGATCATCAGTTTTTACTACAGACAAGACGTATAGTTTCACTTCAGTAACCATTTTGTCGGCAATCCATAACCCAAAATTTGAAAAGACAAGATCTCAGTAAAGGAGTGTTGTAGCTTTCTCTTAATCCTCACCCCTTGTATGCTCTTCATGTTGTCAGTCTCATAACCAGCCAACAAGCTTGTTTCACTCACTAATAATAACTCGTCCGTAGAATCTTGATGGCACAATGAACATCAACAAAGCCCATTTGCATTTTGACTTGTGTGCTGAGAATCTACCAACAGCACTCTAAACTACAGAAGAAGAAGGTAAAGGGTTTCTTCGAATGGGACGTGATGACTTCTTGAGATATGATGAGTTCCACTCACCACCTTCCTGTGCATAGTAATCCATCGGATAGTCTCCATCAAGCACCCCATCATCATCCTTCTTATCATCTCTACACGCACAGCTTGTTTCTTTGTCCTCTTTGCAGCAGCCAGACGAAGAAGACTCAGCTCTGCTCAAAGAACCCTTCTCCCACCACCCAGGGATAAACCCTAAAGCAATCTCAGCCTCGAAAGTCGTCAGAAGCGGCTTAAGAAAGGCCTCACCCCAATCAATAGAAAGCCTCGGACACGCTATCTGCACCCAAGCATCCACAGAGTCTTCAAACAAGGCCACTCTCGTGGGACTAAGTTCAGACATCAAAACAACGGTGCTATCAATCCCTTTCTCCTCCATCTTCTTCTCCAACCTCTCGAGAATCTTGGGGTTCCCTTGCCTTCCCAACGTCCCCAACACGATCCCCCAAGTCTTCGCATCCTTGGCCCGTGTGATCGCTCTCCTCCTGGTCTCCCTCATCCCCTTGTGATCATACTCCTCCAAAAACAGCTTCCCAAGATACGGATCATACCTAAACGCCTTTATCTTGGGATTAGCTATCATAAACGCTTCTAGATGAAACCTCCCGTCGGCTACGAACACCAAGACAGCGTCTTTATGATCATCAACCCTCGTGACCTTAGGCGCTGTGCATCCAAGGACTTCCCCAGCCGACAGAGGCTTTGACTGAGGGATCAAAACACTGAAACCTTGCTTCTCCAACTCCGGTTTCACAGCTCTAATAGCCGAAGTAAACTGAATGGTCCCGGCGAGAATGATGCTCTTAACATCATCACTAGAGAGATTAAGATGGATGGTGCTCAGCAAGCACTTGACATCAATCTGTATCTCAACAAAGACATAAAGGCAAGGGATCTTGGTAGAGTCAATAGGGACGAGGCAACTATGCCCGTAGTGAATAAGCAAGTCAGCACCAAGAGCAGAGGCGGAGAAGTCGTCGACACAGCAAGCTCCGTAAGTGACGTCGCCGAGGACGAAGCAGTGGGAGGCTCCAGCGAAGGAAGTGAAGATGTCGGAGAGAGTGAGAGCGTACATGAGAAGACCCTCCGGGAGCTGGATAGCGATGCGTTTGGCGTTTGTGGATTTGATGCGCCAGACGCATTTGTGGACCTCGAACTGGTAGATGGAAGGGAGAAGGGAGACCGCCGCGTTGAGGGATGCGTCGTTGAGGATCGAGTCTGGGATTTGGTTCTTTATGAATCGCTTTGGAGGCTGCTTCGGTTTGTTGGTTTTGGCGTTCCTTGGATCGGAAAGCTCCATGCTTCACCCTGAAACATGAAACAAGACAGACACGATAAGCTCGTATGGATCGCTGAAACATTGAAAGTTCGATTCTTTTGCTTCTAGGTCAAAAGGGTTCAATCAGAGTATACTTTGAGATAGAACACAAACCAGAGGAAGAAACGGAAGCACGAGATTAGTCTGAGAGGAAAGGAATCTAAGATACTTACAGGGAATCGAGAGGAGAGACGGAAGAGAATGAGGCGCAACTAACAAGTACAGGCGAGTCACGGCAGGGTTTAGTTTAAGAGTGTTATGTTCTTATTAAAGTTTGGACTGGATTGAATCCTCCCACAAGGCCCATCAGTCGAACAGATCCGGCCCGATAGAGTTAAAACTGTCGGTTTGGCTAGGCGACAGAACGAAAGAAAGACTCCCTTCTGCTTTTAAGCCGACCCGAGCCAGCGACTGAATCGACTCTTTCCAGCAGCTCGTCAAAGCGCTTTATTTCGAAGGCCCGACAAGCCGAAGCCCAAAAGGCCGGAGTAAACTAGGTCAAAAAAACAATGCGAAGAGGGAAGACCAGAAGGGGATCCGCAAATCACTACACACTTACTTTCGGCTTGAAACTAGGGTTTTATTTCTCTATTCCCGTCGACTTGTATTCTCCGGTGAACTAGCTTTCACTGGTTTGTTTCCTTGTTTCTTCCCTCTTGTGTAACACGGCTCAGCAGTCTCTTGATCTAATAAAACGCCTTTGTTTTGACCCACCGACGAGTCCTCGTCTCCTTTCATTCACTAGTTTATCGACAGTTCTCGGTTCAAACAGTTGGCGCCCACCGTGGGGCAGACAAAGTAGCGTCAGCAAGATCATGGCTCACTCAGGATCGCCGTCTGCCAACAAGTCATCACCGACAGAAGCTGCTACAACAGCAGCAGCTTTTGAAGACACTATACTAGAAACAATGGCTCAGAAAGACGCCATTCAGAAGGCGACGAACGAGCAGCTTGCCGCTATCGCCGCAATCTTAGCTCCCTTAGCCGGAAACTCGGCAGATCCGGCCACAACGGTTTGAAAACAGCTGTTCGACACCTATCGAACAGTCGGCGTCGAGACTACGGCAAATACAAACGCCGTCCAGACCCAAACACCCGGCGGCCTAGATCTCACAACTATCCAGGAACTCGCCGAGCTTAAGCAGTCGGTCCTGGATATGAAAGACAAGATCCTCCAAGGACCCACTTCGGCACCGTTAATCGAACGCGTTCTCGCCGAAACCCTAAAAACCATGTTTTCGCCGAAACCCTAAAAACCCCGTTTTCCTGGCAAATCACCAACGTACGATACCGACCAACGGAGAAAATCTGTCTTCCGACTTTCGCCGGAAAAGCCGACCCAACGGACCAAATCACCGCTTTCAACATTGCGATGGGCCGGACTAACTTTTCCGACGAAGAAAGAGACGCCGGCTATTGTCGACTCTTCGTCGAGAGTCTTCAAGGACCAGCGCTCGGTTGGTTCACTGGATTAGAACAAGACTCCATCAACGACTTCCACGACTTGTCGGCCGCTTTCCTCAAACAGTACATCATGTTCACGAGACAAGGAGCAACTCTCGCCGACCTGTGGAATCTATCTCAGGGTGCAAACCAGAGCCACTGCGACTATATGGAGAAGTTCAAAGCTGTCGCCTCGAAAGTGCATGTCCCGGACAGCATCGCCGTTGACACTCTGATGAACACCCTCTACTTCAAATCCCTTTTTCACGAAGATCTCTATCGAAATCCCACCAAGTCGCTTCAAGATGCTATCGCCAGATCGAACAACTTCATTCGAATGGAAGAAGACACATCAGCGATACTCAAGAAAATGAACGCGACCACAAAACCAACGGCTCCGAAAGCAACGGCTCCTAAGGCACGCCAAAAACCTCGACAGCATGCTCCGAGCAACAAGCCCAACCAGAATAAAAACTTCGTCTACGTTGTCGATGAAAACGATCTCTCGGGATCGACTGTCGTCGTGCGCGAGAAAGGCTGGAACGTCTGGGAAAACGACGAGAAGCCGCAAACTCCTTCGGCGCCTTCAACTTCGAGCCCTGCTCCAACCGAGCTAAAACAATGGTGCACCTACCATAAGTCCAAGGCGCACGACACGAGAAACGGCAGGCATCTTCTCATCCTACGAAAAAGGAACGTCGAATGTCGAACTACCCAAGCCAAGATCAAGCAATGGTAAGAGCGGGAGCAAAAATAAATAAAAGAAAGCCAAGAAGTCTCAAGACACGGCCGATGCCCGACCCAAACACATAGAGAACGACAAGCCAGACGAACAAGACGAGGACGAGACACACGCCGAGGAAGAGCAACCTCGTAATCGTCAACGCGTCCAGGTCATCCTCGTGCGACCAAGTTCTTCGTCAGACGAAGAGGAAGACAACAAAGTCTGTGACTCGCACGAACACTCCAGCAAGCGACCAAGCGAGAACAACGGACCAAACGAATCGCACGACTTGAGAAGTAAGCTCAGGCGAAAATCGCAGACAGTCAACAACATGCATGACTCAAACGACGACCTTCGCTCGGTCATCGAAGAGTCCAGAGCTAAAAGAGTCGGAAGTACCAGCGTTCGACCCTATCTAAAGCCCCGAGTCGTCGACCTTCGCGATCAGCTCAACTCGAAATCAGAAGATCTAAGGATCAAGCTCAATCGACCAAAGCGTTCCGACTTGAGACGAAAGCTGGAAGAGATGAAAGCCGAGGTCAGCGACAAACAGGGGTCCACCGTCGAAAATTTATCCAGCGACCTGAGGATCCAGCTGCAGAACAAACGGACCGAGCGCGCCCCATTCCTAAACGTAATTATGGGAGGGTCGCCTCCTTGCGGCGACTCGGTTTGATCAGTCAAAGATCATCGACGACAGGCAGTAACCTCAAAGAAATAGCCATCAAAACCCGAGAATGATCAACCGATCACGTTCTCACCTGACGGCGCCATCGGCGTCCACCTAACTCATAACGACCTTCTACTCGTCGAGTTGGAAATCGCAAAGTGTGACGTCGCCAAAGTTCTTATCGATACTGGCAGCTCAGTCGATCTGATCTTTCGCGATACACTCTATAAGATTGAAGTCGACATGCGCGACATGAAGCCATCATCTCATTCTCCCACAGGATTCAACGGAGCTTCCGAGATGATGATCTGGACAATCAAGCTCCCGGTCTACGCATGCGGGGTAACGCGCACTGTTAAGTTCTCCGACATTCGAACAAAGGCTCCATATAAAGCAATCCTCGTAACCCCTTGGTTACACTCGATGAAGGCGATATCATCAACGTATCATCAGTGCGTGAAGTTCCCAGGACCAAACGGTCAAGTACAGACACTTCGAGGAGACCAGCAGGCCGCACGCGACCTACTGATTGCATCGGTAAAGATGCAACAATCGACTCCTCGCATCAACGCGATATCAAAGCAGATCCAGCCTCAGAAAGACGAAATTATAGAAGTCTCGATTAACAACTCCCACCAAAGTAAAGTAGTTCGAGTCGGCGCATTCCACTCCGAAGAAATGCAACGCGCGATCATTGACTTCCTGAAGCATAACATGTCAACTTTCGCTTGGACAACCTCGGACATGAAGGGCAAAATTCCCGCCATAACGTCCCACGAGTTGAATGTAGATCCAACCATCAAGCCCATCCGCCAAAAAAGATGCAAGCTTGGCCCCAAGCGAAGCAAGGCCGTCAACGAAGAAGTAGAGCGACTACTTGCAGCCGGTTCAATCGCAGAGGTGCGATATCCAAAATGGTTGGCAAACCCGGTCGCCATCAAGAAGAAAAACGGAAAATGGCGCATTTGCGTCGATTTTACCGATCAAAACAAGGCATGCCCCAAAGACAGTTACCCGCTCCCGCATATCGATCGACTAGTCAAGTCGACTGCTGGAAACGAGCCCCTGACTTTAATGGACGCCTTCTCAGGCTACAATCAGATCACGATGCATCCAGATGATCGAGAAAAGACAGCGTTCATCACTGACAGAGGGACCTACTACTACAAAGTAATGCCATTCGGCCTTAAGAACGCCGGCGCGACTTACCTACGACCTGTCAATCGAATGTTCGCCGACAAACTGGGAAACAAGATGGAAGTCTATATCGACAACATGCTGGTTAAGTCACTCCGCTCGGTGGACCATTTGAATCATCTAATGGAGTGCTTCAAAACGCTGAACGAGCACGGGATGAAACTCAACCCGGCAAAATGCACCGTCGGCGTTACTTCAGGCGAGTTCTTGGGTTACATTGTTACCCAACGGGGAATCGAAGCGAATCCTAAGCAGATCACCGCAATACTTGACCTTCCCAGCCCGAAGAACAGCCGAGAAGTCCAGCGACTAACGGGGAGAATTGCAGCATTAAACCGCTTTATCTCTGGATCTGCGGACAAGGGTCTCCCCTTTTACGAGCTGCTACACGGAAACAAGGGTTTCGTCTGGGATGAAAAGTGCGAACAAGCGTTCGGACAGCTCAAACAGTATCTTACGACTCCTCCCTTGCTATCCAAACTAGAAGCCGGTGATACACTCTTCCTCTATATCGCGGTATCCTCTACCGCGGTCAGAAGCGTCCTCATTCGAGAAGATCGAGGCGAACAGAAGCCAATCTTCTACATGAGCAAGCGAATGACCGGCCCAGAAAATCGATACCCCACTCTTGAGAAAATGGCCCTTGTCGTTATCACATCAGCAAGGAAGCTACGTCCTCCTTCTAGCGCCAACTGTTTGAACCAAAAAATGCGTGTTTGTTGGATTCATACAATGAAGAATTTAAGAATTAGATTTCTTAGATTCTTGAGGCTTAAGAGAAATCAACATAGAAATCAAATGGAAAATGAACATCGAAAAGAGTTTATTGATCAAATATTGTTTTACAAGTATGATTACAAGTGTAAAGTAAATATAAGAATCCATAAACTCTTTGTAAGAAGTGTTCTAGATCTAAATGGAAAAGAGAGGGTCCTATGATAAAGAGAGGTGTATCTCTATTTATACAAGGAAGAAGCTAGGGCTTCATAACAATTTTGACCTAATTCATTGTCTTAATGGGCCTTGAGGGAGGATGTAAATCCACCCTCCACACCGTAATGCAAAACACCAATCAGTTTGGACGGTTATCAAAGTTGGCTATCGAGCTCAGTGAGCACGACATTGTGTTCAAAAATCGAACGGCGGCAAAATCACAGGTCCTCGCCGACTTCCTGATGGAGCTCGCGCCAGAGCTGGAACAAGACCTAATCCTTCCAAGTCAAAACTGGATACTCCATGTCGACGGATCGTCAAAAAACAAAGGGTCGGGAGCAGGAGTCCAACTACAGTCACCAACAGGTGAGTTAATCAGGCAGTCGTTCAGTTTTGTTTTCACCGCTTCGAACAACGAAGCGGAATACGATTCGCTAATAGCAAGATTACGACTCGCCAAGGCGGTCAACGCAAAAAGGATTAGTGCATATTGTGACTCGAAACTCGTCACCAGTCAGCTCAGCGGCGACTACGATGCCCGCAATGAACGAATGGACGCCAACCTTAAAGTCGTCTAAGAACTCGCTAAACGATGCGACCAGTGCCAGCGACACGCCTCCACCATCCATTGCCCGACAAAACTACTGCAAACAATGACGGCGCCATACCCTTTCATGCGATAGGGAATGGACATAATCGGTCATATGCCAAGCTCCCGACAGAAGTGCTTCGTCCTAATCTTAACCGATTACTTTATGAAGTGGATCAAGGCGGAAGCCTTCGCCAACATAACGGAAAAATAAGTCCAACGGTTCGAATAGAAAAACATCATCTGTCGCCACGGCCTGCCTTATGAGATAGTGACTGACAATGGCTCTCAGTTCATATCCAACAAGTTTCGAGAGTTCTGCGAAAGGTGGAGAATCCGACTTAACACATCGAGCCCGAGGTACCCGCAAAGCAATGGTCAAGCCGAGGCGTCCAACAAGATAATAATCGACGGATTGAAGAAACGCTTTGACTTGAAGAAGGGAGGCTGGCCGATGAACTCGACGGTATCCCTTGGTCGCACAGAACGACTCCTCGAGGAGCGACGAAATCAACACCTTTCTCAATGGCTCACGAAGTCGAAGCCATGGCTCCCGCAGAAGTGAACGTAACCAGCCTACGTCGATCAAGAATGCCACAGAACGTCGAACTTATCAGCGACATGTTGCTCGACGCCTTGGACGCTATTGAAGAATGACGTGACGCCATCAAGAAGGTCAGGTCTCGACCTCTCAAGTTAGGCGACATCGTACTCCGCAAAGTGTTCGAAAACACTAAGGAACTAGACGCGGGTAAGCTTGGGACTAAATGGGAAGGGCCTTACAAAATCGCCTAAATCATCAAACCAGGAGTTTACCGACTCGAGACGTCGACCGGCGAACCTGTTCCCAGAGCATGGAACTCCATGCATCTCCGACGATATTTTTCCTAAAGGAAATATCGAGCCATCGAGTAAATAACAATCAGTCACTTTTACTCGATCAAATCTAAACATAGCCGAGTGAATGATGTACCGTCACTTTCACTACCAAAAAAAAAAAGGAGCATCACCGAGTGAATGCGCATCCGCTGCCACTTTCACTCGGAGTAAAGGAACTACGAATGGCTTGATCCTCTTCCAGAGGTACGTATTCAGCCTTAATCGGTCCAGCTATAACCAAAAATCAAAAACAAACTCTCTCGGCGAGAAGAAGCACGATCCGCTTCCGCAATGCTTACGCGCGAGCACGACCCTGTCTCTCGAACGAACGTACTGGTACTCGCACCCCCACGATAGAAACACGTCCTGATCAGACTTGTGTTCAAGGGATCTTCGGTTGTACCACGGCCTTGGTCGATACGATCGAGACGACAATTTTCGGTCATCTCATAATTTTTAAGACAGGTTTGGCCGACCGAATTCTTAAAAATTACGTTGGGATCAACTGAAAACCGTTGTCGCTCGAGAAACTCAACGATTTACATCGAAGTCGGCGCGCGGACACCTTGACGACTTGAAATGTCGGTACTAAGCATTCAATCTCAACAATCCAAACCAGAGACCGTCTAACAACAAAAACGGTCGCCGGATCTGCCTCGAACCCATAGAAACAGCTTAACCGGAACTCATTAAAAACCCTAAGTCTAAATATGAAATTCTGCGATTCACTGAATAGCTCACCGCGAGTCTGAATCCGACCGTTCAATTATATTACTGACTGAAAAATCTCGTTAAAAGATTTCTAAGTCTGAAAAGCAATCACACGACTTATTGAAATATAACGAAATCCAAAACGAAATAGATTCGGGGTTACAACAACAAAGCCTCACAGGGCCAAAAGAAAAAAACAAAAGACTAAGAGAAACAACAACAACATTAGTCTTCGACACCGTCGATAGGAACCGACGATCCATCAGGAATCTCAACGTCCTCCGCAGTGGACTCCAACGGGTTCACATTCGGCTCTTCAGTCTGCTCCGTAGGAAGATTCGCGTTCTCAATCTCAATCGGCTCGGATCCCCGCGGAGTCTCGGCTGCCCCAACGTCAGTCAGCTCCGAACCAAGTGTCTTCCCAACTGGACCTTCTTCACCTCGATCTTCCGAGGAAGAATCAGAAATCTCGAGCACCCCCGTTTCAACCTTCTTGCCCGAAGACTGAACCAAAACCTCAACGCCAAGCAAAGTAGCGACTTCCGGAGCTTCTTTAGAGTTCACCAGGTCGCCCCAGACTTAAATGGGTTCAGGTTCGCTCTCCCTCGAACGGTTACCCGACTGCTCGCCATAAGAACTGCTCGGAGTACGGAGTGCCACGGCAGTACTAGGACCTATCAACCCCGCGTTCGACCCGAATTGGTTGATATTAGCCAAAACGCGCTCATCTACAAACTTGGATTCCAGCTTGAGAGGGGATAGTGAGAGGAGTTCGTCAGGAAACGGGCCGACACTGAGCTTCTTAGTCTCCCGGCTATACTCAGCCTCTCGATCGGCGAAGAAGTCAATTGTCTCTTGAGGAATATCTTTTCCTTTTCTTTTCAACATTTCGAGACACTTCCTCGTACCGAACGCTTGATAGTACAGACAGCTAGCGGTCTCGAAGTCTTCATAACGAGCCTCGCGCTCACGGAGTTTGTTGAAAGGCTGAGTGCACTTCTCGATCATGGTCATCGCAACCCTTATCCTCTCTTCTGTGACCTCGTACACCCGAGAATCCCTCAAACGATCGACTTCTCTCGCGTTTAAGCGCAGCATTCCTACGGCGAGATTCCCCTAACTCTCCCTGAGCAGCCTCGAGTTGAGCTTTGAGCCCTTCAACCTTTTTCTCTGCGGCTTTTTCCCGAGCGATCGCCTGTTCCCTCGCTTCGATGGCCCCTTTCAAATCCTCTATAGCGCGGGCGATATTTTTCGTCCTAACCTTCAACCTCTTCTCCGAACGCCCAAGCTGGACGAACGTGTCTTTGAGGGCGGAGTCGTACTTCTCGACCAAGAAGTTCATGCTCCCGTCGCTGATAGACCAAAATAACGATAGTCAGAACATGAACGGGACTAACGAAAGAAAGCGACAAGAACGTTAAGACAACTTATCAGTAGCTTGGTCCGCCCCCGTCGACATAATCGTCCTTGAAATAGAGATCGTTGACAGTCGGCATGCCTTTCGGTCCACATCTGATTTGACGGACCAGTTCAGCGCACTTCGGTAGATAATAGATAAGCGGAGTATTACCATCATATGAAAACTCCACGCGATCGGGACACTCCATTTGAGGCCTTTTTGGACCCGGACGGTCGAGCCCTTCGCCAGCTTGGCCCGAGGCCCCCGAACGATCGCTCGGCTCGATTGAGTTTGAAGCCTCACCGTCATCAGGCCTTTTCTCCCCCCCCCTTCGAAGGCAACACGGGAGGAGAGACGCCATGCATGGACAATGGAGTCGGACTAGTCGAAGCGATAGGGTCATTGATAGACTCGCTTCCACGGTCGACTCCATGAGACATGTTTTCATCGACAGGCTCAGAGGATTTCTCAGCCGACTTCTTCTTTTTCTTCCTCTTCTTTTTCAGACGTTCTCCGGCCTGAGACGCACCCACAACTTTGGAAGTCTCGTCGCCAATCGGCTCAACAGTAGGATCGACCCGTGATCGCTTCTTGTTCGCTTTACTTGGGGGAGGCACGATCGTTCTAGAAGGCTGGCCGACGTTTTCGTCAGGAACGGAACTTGGAGGAGGGTCAGTTCGGGGACTTGCTTCTGAAGCCCCGTCCAAATCCATCTCGTCGAGCATCGACATCATCCTATTCCTCAGGCGGTCCAACTCCTCCTCTACAAGTGCACTCAAGTCTGGGATAGTTTTCATCTTCCTGGCTCTCTTGATTTCCCTTTGTTCTTTGCGGTTGAAGAGCTTCAAACGTGATTACTTGGAGCTATCACTGGCCGAATATAACACTCCCACTCAGCTGCAGCAGTCGACGACAGTGATTACAGATAAAAGAAAGGAGGTTGAATCGCAGAGTCGGGTCGACTCAAAAACAAGAAAGAGAAGCAAATCTACCTTTGTCTAAATGACTCAATGCTTGACGAATTCGTTCGCGACTAAATCTGGTCAGCGAAGATGGCTATGGGAAGCTAGGGCGCGAGCGTCGTCAAAGAAGCCTACCGGAAAGTCGAGCGTGTTCGGATGATTCACTGCACAGAAAGAAGAAAGATTGGTTAGCCTCAAGAGGGAAACAAAGGTTTCAAAACAGTAATCTACCGATTCGATGGTTTCAGAGATAACGAGAGTCACTCGGAAGTGGCTCCTCAAAAGCCGAGACGTCGGATTTAACGTAAAAGTAGAACTGTTTCCAAAGTTTTGCCTAGTTCGGATGCCCTGTAATGACGTTATAGTTTGGACGCATCTGTAGCGAGTAAATCCCTCGAGGCTGGGGCTTTATATAAGTCAATTCCTCGAGAACCCGGACATTCAGCGGTATACCAAGTTTGGCCTCCACTACCATTAAGACGACTACTCGCAACGTCCCGGCGCCAGATATAAGATGTGACGAGTCGAGGGATTGGGAACCATAGCTTGGTGTCTTTACCGAAGAACGACTCGTAGACGCAATGGTACCCAAACGGCGGGGACCATGGTCTCTGATCGGATCGAGGGATGATAAAGGTGATTCCGACCCCACTGCACTTGCGAAGAAGCTTCTCCACGCTTCCCACAGTCAATTGAGTCTTCTCAACTTCCCCCCAATCTTGGCCCTCGACGTTCGTCGGACGTTCCAGCAAAGGATACAGGGCCCTCTCTTTCGCGAAGATTCCTCAAATGGGAATCGGTGGGTCGTCGACAGCATCCTGACCATCGCCATCACCTCTGAATTGTTCTATCGCATCAGCGACCAAGCGGCACTGCGACAGACTAAGGTTGGCAGTGTTCATCAGCGCCTCTCAATTGATTGCGTCCAGATTCGCATCAATCGGCGGCTCCAAAACTCTACCCTTCCCTTTCTCCCTCTGGGATAATCTGGCTTTCGGTGGCATAGTATTGTAGCTACGAACTAAAGATCCCCTATTCTACGGCGAAAAACCTAGAGAGAGAAGTAGAGGGATAGAGAGAGAAAGTACCTGGAGCAGCAGAAGAAGAATGGGAGGATGAGAGGGACACCTCTTATTTATAAAGGAAGGGAACGCGTTCCTCCCAAGGTTATGATTAGACCTAAAAGGGCCTAAGTGGGCCTCGAAAACGAGCCGCCATCACGCTTTCGACGCGACTTTCCGTCTTCTTGAACGAAAACTGATCTCGGTTTAGAGTAGACCGGCGTCTCTGAACAGTGTCGAAAACCAGACCGGAATCTCAGAACAGTGTCGAAAACCAGACCGGAATGACGACTCAACCAGAGAGATAAAATACAAAAGGATTGAAAGGATCAACTTTCGCAAAGCGAACGATATGCAAGTAACGACCGAAACATGCCGACATAAACGATTCTAAGACTTTTCGATTGAGCCGCTCGCTCCGGTTGACAGAACGAGACGAAGGACCAAACCATCCGACTTCTGGACCCATACCTCAAAATTCACTAGAACTTGTGGGGACATTTACTAGCGAACTGGGGGGACTTACTGTTGGGACGGGATTGAATCCTCCCACAAGGCCCATCGGTAGAATAAGCCCGGCCCGATAGAGTTAAAACTATCGTCGGCTCGGCGACAAAACGAAGGAAAGACTCCCCTCTGCTTTTAAGCCAACCCGAGCCAGCGACTGAATCGACTCTTTCCAGCGGCTCGTCAAAGCGCTTTACTTCGAAGGCCCGATAAGCCGAAGCCCAAAAGGCAGAGTAAACTAGGTTAAGAAGACAATGCGAAGCGACTATATAAGGAGAGGGGAGACCATCAAGAAGGTACGCAAATCACTACACACTTACTTTCGGCTAGAAACTAGGGTTTCATTTCTCTATTTCTGTCGACTTGTATTCTCCGGCGAACTAGCTTACGCCGGTTTGTTTCCTTGTTTCTTGCCTCTTTTGTAACACGACTTAGCAGTCTCTTGATCTAATAAAACGCCTTTTTTTTACCACCGACGAGTCCTTGTCTCCTTTCGTTCACTGGTTTATCGACAGTTCTCGGTTCAAACACCGGTTACTTTAAATCTCGTTGAACCGAAATTTGAATTCCTGAATCGGACCATCTCTCTTCAAAAATAAAGCAGTTGTAGTAGTGTCCTCCACTTCATTCATCATCAACACTATATGTAGTAATAGGCCCGGGCATTTTACCCGGACCCGAGAATTCGAACCGAAACCAACCCAAAAATAAAGGTCCGGATCCGGGTCTGGGTCTAGGCTGAAGTACCTATTGGATATAATTATTTAGACATGCGGGTCTCGGATACCCAAAATACCCGAAACTTCTAGTATATATTGGGTACCGTATATTTAGGTGTTCGGGTATTCTTTTGGTATCATGGATTTTTATTTAAGTTTCAGATTCTGTTTTCGGGTATATTTTCGGGTAAAATTTTAAATTTTCTGAAATAAAATTTAGGTATTTGAATAAAATTTTGGGTGCTTTTAGATCTTCGGGTCAGACTTCAGATACAAACTCGAGTACTTTTCGGGTTTGGGGTGTTTCTTTCGGGTCTTCGGGTAATTTTTGAATTTTTGGGTATTTTCAGATATTTTGGGTTTTAAATACCCGAACCCAAAATATACCCAAAAAATATGGATATTTTGCGGATATATAAATTATACACAAAAACCGGCCCGAAACCGAATCGAAGACCCAAATGCCTAGGCATGTGTAGTAATATCAACGTTTTTTTAACTCTTAACTTTGTGAATTTGGTGGATCTAAGACCATCTCCAACTCATCTCTATTTTTTTTCTAAAATAGAGAAACTCTATTATAGAGGTGAAAATGCTCCAATGTATGCTTTTATAACAGAGTTCCTCTATTTATAGAGAAAAATATAGATATATGCTATTTTTACCTCTAAATATAGAGGCAAAAAATAATTTTCCTCCATGTTTTCCTCTAAAATAGAGAAACTCTATTATAGAGGCATACATTGGAGCATCTTCACCTCTATAATGGAGATCTCTATTTCAGAGGAAATTACAGAGGTATACATTAGAGATTCTTTAACAATTTTGTCCAAAGTCTATAATTATAATTTAATACAATGTTTTGCATTAAAAGAATTACCTTACTGAATTATGAATTATAGACGTCTTGGTAGAGATGCCAAAGTGGATGGCAACCCGAGGTTTTTGTCCAAGTAGCCTAGTAGTAGGATAGATACGGATATACATATGCAGACCGCAACCCACGGTGGGTCGGCCCAGACTAAAATAAAATCAAATCAGTAGCAGGCTGGGTACTTGGACGCGGGTTGTCCCGTTTAACATTTCTTAAATTAAAAATTCTTATGTAATATAAAAATTATAAATAACTTGAAACACAAATGTTTTCTTAAATATTTTATTAGTTATAAGTCTATAACAAAAGAAGAAACTGAGCCATTTAAAATAAAAATGAAGAGGAAAAATAGAACAAACAAGACAACTAAAAATTTTGCATTTCATATTTACACAACATAAATTAGGTTTTATGATTTTTTTTAAACTAAGAAGCTAATTATTACATCAAATACAATGAATTGAAATCTTTTTGTTAATTTAAATGATGAAGATGAACAGATAAATTTAAATAATGTTTAAATATTTAACTATCAAATTTTTTTTGGATTAGTGTTACTTTATTTAGTTTATTTTTATTAAAGTGAGATACATATATGCATATATATTATTATTTTAATTGTGATATATGAATTATTAATATATTTAATAGTTTACCATAAATAAATATTTATATGGAAAATTGACATTAATGATGATATATGAGTAATTTTTATTACCATATTTAAAATCCGTGCAAAAAAATTTAAATTTTTATAAGGAAATTTTACATCTCACAATTAATATGATGTCATGTCACTATTTTCTAAAACCATGTCATCTATTTTAAGTGTCATGTCACTTTTTTCAGCGAGAATGATTGTAGTGACGACATGTGTATAAATCACTTCGCAAATATAGTTTTTAAATATATATATATATATATATATATATATATATATATATATATATATATTTATTTATTTATTTATTTACATATAAATATAAATTCTAATAAATTTGAGACTTTGTTTGTTTTATTTAAACTGAAAAAAATTTTGTTAATTTAAATGATGAAGATGAACGGATAAATTTAAATAATGTTTAAATATTTAACTATCAATTTTTTTGGATGTGTTACTTTATTTAGTTTATTTTTATTAATGTGAGATACTATATACATATATATTATTATTTTAATTGTGATATATGAATTATTAATAAATTTAATAGTTTACCATAAATAAATATTTATATGAAAATTTGACATTAATGATGATATATGAGTTATTTTTATTACCATATTTAAAATTCCTGCAAAAAAATTTAAATTTTTATAAGGAAATTTTACATCTCACAATTAATATGATGTCATGTCACTATTTTCTAAAACCATGTTATCTACTTTAAGTGTCATGTCATCTTTTTTTCAGCGAGAATGATTGTAATGACGACATGTATATAAATCACTTCGCAAATATAGTTTTGGAGATATCTTTAAATTCATAAGATTCTCATACCATAGCATGATTGAATTAAATGAAATAAATCATTACATGAAGAGAATAAACATGCATTGAGACTTGAGAGGTTGTTTAGCAGTTATAGAAACACGAGATCGATTACTGTTTTGAGAAAATGGTTTATAGTGAACAAGTGTGCTTCACATCGACGGGGAAATCCAAATGTTTAGATGATTATAACGTCTCACTTTGATTTAAGATCCTTTGCGGGTGGTGATTGTAAATCCAAAGAAAGAATAGTATGAGTAAACGAACTTGTACGTAACGTTTTCTGTCTAAGTCAGCACACATTCTGAAGAATAATGCCTTGAATCTGTTGGGTTTTAGTCTTTTGAAGCTCACTAGTACTAGGGTTTTTCAGGATATAACTATATATATTTTATGCTTCTTCTAAATCTAGTTAGCAGCCCTAGAGAAACTAGATCTGATCTTCTTGTAGACAGATCTCTGTAATTCCTCCATCAATAAAATCTCTATTTATCCGTGGACGTAGCCGTTAGGGGTGAATCACGTTAAATCACAGTGTCTTTCTTTATTGTTTATCCATCTGTTAATCTCTATCTTCTCACATCCGTCACAACAAACTGGTATCAGAGCTAAGGGTTGAATCTAGTGAGAAGATGTCTCGGATGAATATGAAGATCGACAAGTTTACTGGAAGGAACAGTTTCAGTCTCTGGCAAATCAAGATGAAAGCAATGTTGAAGCAATAAGGTCTTTGGGCACCGTTTTCAGTGAAGAAGGTTGAACCTGTTACTACTGAGATGGAGGTTACTGAAGAGAAGGCGTATTCAACAATTTTGTTGTGTCTGGTAGATGAGATCATCATCGAAGTTTCCGGTGTTGATGTTGCAGCTGATTTATGGTCTAAGTTAGAAAGTCTATACATGACGAAGTCTCTGACTAAGAAGCTACTTCTGAAACGACGTCTTTTCGCTCTGAGGATGCAAGAAGGTACACAACTCCAAGATCATCTTGACAGTCTAAATTCCATCTTGTTGGATTTGAGGAATATTGATGTTAAGGTAGAAGATGAGGATGCATCACTGATTTTGTTGGTATCACTACCAAACTCCTATGAGAACTTTGTTCAGTCATTCATAGGGAGTAAGGATACAGTGAGTTTGGAGGAAGTCAGGTCAGCACTTCATAGCAGGGAGTTGCGACACAAGGCATCTGGTTCTGGTACAGACGATCAAGCTTCTGGGTTGTTTGTAGGTGGTAGAAAGAACTTTGGAAAAGGCAAAAAGTCGAAAGACAAAATGTCGTTTTCAAAGGGTCTTAAACCAACTGATATTTGCAATTACTGCAAAGAGAAAGGACATTAGAAATCTGATTGTCCTAAGAAGAATGAGGCTAAATCTGATGAAGATATTGCGCTGGTTGCTCATGGAAAAACACATCCTAGAGATGTGTGGGTCCTGGACACAGGCACATCTTATCATATGTGTCCAAGGAGAGAATGGTTCTCAGAGTATGAGGCAATGATTGATGGCAAGATCAAGATGTCGAATGACTTTGCTTGCGATATTGCAGGAATCGGTTCTATTAAGCTCAGGACACATGATGATAGAGTCTGCACGTTGACTGGAGTTAGACATGTTCCATCTATGTCCAAGAACTTGATCTCAGTTAGTCTTTTGGATAGCAGAGGTTTCAAGTATTCAGGTGGAGATGGAGTTCTGAGTGTCTACAGGGTTCAGATGTGATTCTCAGAGGTTTCATTCATGGTACTTTGTATTTGCTGGAAGGTTCTACGGTTTCAAGTTCAGCAAATGTTGCATCTCCAGAGGTTCGCAAGGAAGATATGGGCAAGTTGTGGCATATGAGGCTTGGACATATGGGCGAACGTGGGATGCAGATTCTGTCGAAGCAGGATCTTCTTTGTGGTCATAAGACCAAGAGCCTTGAGTTCTGTGAGCATTGTGTGTTTGGGAAGCTGCACAGAAAGAAGTTTCCTAAGGTTGTTCATAAAACAAAAGGCACGTTGGATTACATCCATTCAGATTGTTGGGGTCTCTCCAAGGTGGAGTCGCTGAAGGGTCACATGTATTTTGTGTCCATGATTGATGACTATTCGAGGAAGACTTGGATAACATTCATGAAGCACAAAAGTGAAGCTTTCAACAGCTTCAAGGAGTAGAATATACTGGTGGAGAATCAAATTGAGAAGAAGATTAAGAGGCTTCGTACTGATAATGGTCTGGAATTCTATTCAACAGAGTTCAATCAGTTTTGTAATGATGCAGGGATTGCTAGGCATCATACAATCAGGTATACACTACAGCAGAATGGTGTAGCAGAGAGAATGAACCAGACATTGCTGGAGAGAGCGAGGTGCATGCTTTCTAATGCTGGTTTAGAGAAGAGGTTTGGGCTGAGGCAGTGAACACGGCTTGTTATTTGATCAATCTTGGACCGCATACAGGGATCGAGTGTCGAATACCTAATGAGGTCTGGTCAGGCAGATCTGCCGATTATTCTATTCTGAGAGTTTTTGGTTGCACGGTTTACTATCATGTTAATAAAAGAAAGCTGGAACCAAGAGCGAAGAAGGGAGTGTTTATGGGCTATGGAGATGGTGTAAAGCGATACAGAGTTTGGTCTCCATCTGAGAAACGGGTTGTTATGAGCAGGAACGTTGTGTTTGATGAGAGTTCTATGTTCAAAGTTTCAGTTGAGTCCATTTCAGAAGCAGAGCAGGAGGATGTTGACAAGCAGGTGGAGCTGCAGGAAGTGCAGTCAGACTACCCAGGATCATCTGATCCTGTGTCAGGGAGCGATCGATCTACGCCAGACACAGGATTGGGCGATGGTAGAGATCTTCGATCGATGTCCGACAACACGAGATCAATCGATCCTCAGGAAGAGGGCGAGCGATCGACGTCTGATGAGCAGCCTCAATCTTCTAATTCTGGAAATCAACGTATTGGGTCTGAAAAACTCAGTATTGCTAAAGACAAACCAATGAGAGTTGATGTTAGGCCACCAGAGAGATATCGGTTTGAAGATATGGTGGGTTATGCACTACAGGTTGCAGAGGAAGTGGACACTTACGAGCCGTCTACTTACAGAGAAGCCATTTCAAGTTATGCATCTGAGAAATGGTTTGCTTCAGTGGGAGATGAGATGGAATCTCATGAAAAGAATCACACATGGGATCTGGTCACACTACCACCCGGGAGAAAAGTTGTGACTTGCAAGTGGATTTATAAGCTAAAAGAAGGCCAGTCACCAGAAGAGGGAGTCAAGTATAAATCTCGAGTTGTTGCTAGAGGTTTCAGTCAAAGAGAAGGTGTGGACTACAATGAGATATTCTCACCCGTGGTCAGACACACCTCTATTAGAGTGCTATTGGCGATAGTAGCACGTCAGGATCTGGAGTTGAAGCAACTTGATGTGAAGACTGCTTTTCTTCATAGAGAGCTTTAGGAGGAGATATATATGACTCAGCCTGAGGGTTTTCTATTTCCTGGTAAAGAAGATCATGTGTGCAAGTTGAGGAAGTCGCTGTATGGACTTAAGCAGTCTCCTAGACAGTGGTACAAGAGGTTTGACAGCTATATCGTCAAGTTGGGCTACGACAGAAGTCCTTATGACTGTTGTGTCTACATGAGCAAGGTGGAGGATGAGTCTTATATCTACCTGGTGATGTATGTAGACGACATGCTGATAGCTGCCAAGAAGAAGTGTTATGTTCAGAAGCTGAAAGAACTACTGAATTCTGAGTTTGAGATGAAAGATTTGGGTGCTGCGAGGAAGATTCTAGGAATGGAGATCTTCAGGGATAGGACGAAGAAGAAGTTGTTCTTGTCACAAAAGGCCTACATTGAAAAGGTCTTGACAAGATTCGGGATGCTTAATGTTAAGGCTATCGATACTCCATGTGCTGCAAATTTTCATCCTACCATGAGTGATGAAATGTCTGAAGGGGAAATCGATTATATGTCACGTGTTCCTTTTGCTAGTGTTGTAGGAAGTTTGATGTACGTTATGGTTTGTACAAGACCAGATCTTGCACACGCAATAAGTGTTGTGAGTAGGTTCATGGTTCAGCCGCGAAAGGAGCACTGGATCGCTGTGAAGAGGATTTTCTGATATCTTAAGGGTACATCTGATATTGGTCTTGTCTATGGAGACAAGGATCCGAGACTGGTTACTGGATATTCTGATTCGGATTATGCAGGAGATGTGGACAGCAGAAGATCTATGACTGGTTACGTATTTACTTTGGGTGGTTATGTTGTGAGCTGGAAGGCGACTTTGCAGTCGACAGTGACTTTGTCTACAACTGAGGCAGAGTATATGGCATTGACAGAAGCTGCTAAGGAGGCAATATGGTTGAGAGGATTGGTCAGTGATCTTGGTCTTCATCATGATCAGGCTACTGTGTTCTGTGATAGCTTAAGTGTTATCTGCTTAGCCAAGGATCAGGTTCATCATGAGAGAACCAAACATATCGATGTAAGATACCATTATATGAGAGATGAGAAGAGGATTGAAGTGAAGAAGGTAGGAACAACTGATAATCCTGCGGATATGTTCACTAAGTCGGTTCCTCATAGCAAGTTCAAGCATTGTCTTGATTTGCTAAACATCTAAAGCTGTTAAATATGACCCTGATGGGCATTTGGCCCTGAGGGGCATCTGGCTCGAAGAGAGCATCTGTCCCAAGTGAGGGGCATTTGGCTCTGAGGAGCATCTGGTCCGACGGGACATCTGACATCTGAGTTCGACGGAACATCTGAGCAAAGAGAGAGTCTGGTACATCTATATTCTGAGCACGAAGAAGTGCATTCTGGTATATCTGATTATGGAGGATTCAAGTCAAGGTAGAGATTTGTTGAATAATGTCTTGAATCTGTTGGGCCTTAGTTTTTTGAAGCCCATTAGTGCTAAGGTTTTCCGGGACACAACTATATATGTCTTCTCTAAACCTAGTTAGCAGCCGTAGAAAAACTAGATATGATCTTCTTGTAGACAGATATCTCTGTAATTCTTCCATCAATAAAATCTCTCTTTGCCCGTAGACGTAACCGTTAGGAGTAAACCACGTTAAATTTCGATGTCTTTCTTTATTGTTTATCCATCTGTTAATTTCTATCTTCTCACATCTGTCGCAACACATTCAATCAAGAGAAACAGCCGAACGATTAGATTTCGCTAATATTCAAGCAACCAATTGGGATCTATTGTTTTAAAATAATCAAAACCACATGTGATTTGTGATGATCTATTCGTTACATAATAATCGTCATCCACAGTAAACTACAATTCAAGTTCTACTACTAAATAGTAAATACTAATTATTGATTATAGAGAATCTACTAGTGATATTTGAAGAAACGTTGTCCACGTTGTATGATCCGCGCCCGCGCCCGCGCCCGCGCCCGCGCCCACCAAACAGGAGATTCCGGAAGCTTCACCACAACTTCCAGTTTCGCTATTAATGCTAATTGATCTGTTCTCTACATCTCCTTCAGCTAGACAATTATTATAATTTTATATCCCCAAAAGAGAAAAAGAAATGAAAAAAGTCAAAAAGAGCGTTTTTTTATTATGACAACATGTTAGAGAAGAAGTCAAGATTGATGAAACTTCTTGAAACAGACAAGACACGTGCCTATTGTCTGCAAGCTTTGATCCTCTACTTCGCGCACACACAATCCGAGCCGTTCAATTACAGACTCTCTGATTGGTCCTATTATAGTGTCTCAGCCACGGCGTCTCCTCCTTCTCCCCTCCTCCGCCGGGTCTCTCTCCCACCGCCTTCACCTGAACACCTTCGCTTCTCGTCCGTTTCAGCCCTATCGAAACACCGAAAAGCCTATGACTCGCTTCTTCCTCACCCTCCGTCTCAACCGAAAACCGCTTCGCCGGTAAAAACTCCACCGTTTTCATCGCGTCATGACTGGTACTAGCTCCGGGAGATGAGCTCCGTTCAGGAGGAGATCCGGAGAAGTTGGACATGAGGCTGAAGATGTTATCGCAGAGGGATTTCATCTGAGTAAGCTCACGGTTAAGCTGGATGTTCTGACTCCGAAGCTTCTCGTTCTCTTCTAACAGCTCAACAGACAAGCCACCACCGTTTCCGGTTTGACAATACCACGACGGAGATACCGCCTGATCTTCCGCAGAACTCGACGGAGACACGACCGTTTTCGTCGTCTGAACTCTCTGAGCCGCCGCCGCCGCAACCACTTCAGGCGGCGGAGTAACAGCTGCTTGAGGCGTTAACTTTCGACGTTGGATCTCTTTGAGAAGACGTTTCTCTCCTCTCCTGAAGAAATCATTCGAAAACTCCCACCGATCAGGGACTACTTTCTTGAACCCCTGCAAGAAAAAAACCAAACAAAGACCAGAACTGTAAGAACGTAGCAAAAGGTGATCTGAAACGAGACAGAAGAGTTATGTAATAACGTACGTAAGTGTTGAGCTGACGGACAAAGCTGGAGAAGTTGTTGTGTTTAAAGTGTTTAGGAAGCAAGTCTCTAGCGAAGTCAGTCGGGTTCCAGACGACGAAGGAGGAACCGTCTTCGTTCCATGAGATGACGTCGTCGATGGAAGGATCTTCAACGAGGTTAAAGGTCTTGATGAGAAACGGCGTCGGAACAGTTCTCTGAGACTCATTTGTTATTACCATCATCGGGTCACCGTTATCGCTCACCATTAGTTAAGATTGGTAGTAAAAAACGAAAGACAAGAAGAGCGTCCCCTGAGAGTCACGAAGGAAGAAGATAGAATAGTAATAATAAGGGAGGAATGATGTGAGTATTTAAAAGAAAAAAGAAGTCATAAGAAGATCGAGAAGCTGCTTCAGGAAACTTCCTCTGCATGTTTATTCCCCCCCCCTATATGATGTGTCCACCAAGTGGTGGGATCCCACCGGTTACTTTATCTTATTCTTTTATATTTATTTTGGGGAAAATAAATTAATTATATGGAGATGTCTGCCTGATGTGTCAATCGTTATCGGGACTCATCAGGATTATGTGTCAGTGGTGTATAGACTAAGGGCATCCGCAACGGCCCATTTAGACGAATCCTTAGCGCTATATTCTAGGCGAATCCGGATAAAATAATATTATCAAAGCCCAGTTCGGTAAGAAGTGATCTGTAGACAAGGAGTTTAATCCCAAGATCGAGTCCTTAGTGATGTGGTCGCGTCTCATTGGGTGGGGGGAGATATGTATATCGGTGTGCAAAAAAAAAAGCTCATTCGCGAGACGAAACGGAAAGAAAAACTTTTGGCGACGGAAGAGGCGATTTGATCTCTTGGGATAATCGAGGTGAATCAAAGTCGTTTCTTGTTGATTTATGGCATTAGATTAGTTTGCATGTTGTTTTCCTCGCGTTTAGGGTTCAGTTTTGTCTTTTCAATCGATTTGGGGATCTATAGGTTTGTAGTTAGGGTTTCAAACGATTTGGGGATATTTGAGTTTGTAGTTACGGTTTGAAAAAGGTTTGGGTTTTCAATCGATTTGGGGATGTTTGGTTTGTAGTTAGGGTTTGAAACGATATTGGTTTCAATCGATTTGGGGATATTTGAGTTTGTAGTTACGGTTTGAAAAAGGTTTGGGTTTCAATCGATTAGGTGATCTTTCGGTTTGTAGTTAGGGTTTAAAAGGATTTGGGTTTCAATCTATTTGGGGATTATTGGCCTGTTACGATTGTTACTTTGGTTGTATCTTCTTGTCTTAGATAAGTGCTTTTACTCTGTGACTTTGTGATTCTTCACGAGAAATATTGAGTTTTATATGTGCTCTGACTCAGTTGAAGTTATGGTTTCAGATTTTTTTTTTGTGTTCAGACTCTGTGATTAGTGTTGTTTAACGGCATGATTGTTCTTCAGGGTTTGTGTTCTTAAGGATTAGTGCAGTTGGTGTAGAAATCAAAATGGGACTGTTGTGTTCTTAACGATTGTTAGCATTATTAAACGACTGTGGTCTTCGTTTATGGGAGTCTAGGGATTGGCTATTCAATATGGGAGTCTATGGGATTTGTTATTCAAAATGGGAGTCTTAGTTTAATCAAGATTGTTTACTCTAGAGTTAGCTTCTCCTCTTACATTAGTATTATAGGCAGTTTGACTGTGATTCTTTTCGAGAAAATGTTGACCTTTATATGTGATATGAGTCTGTTGAGCTTAGTTTTCGACAATTGTCTTAGAGGGTGTAGCTTCACACGATCTTTGGATATGACACGTTTTTTTGGTCCTCCAGGTACTTTAAACGATATTAATGTCCTCGATCGGTCTCCTGTTTTTTATGATATTTTACAAGGTCGAGGTCCCAGGTTAGAGTACGTGGTCAACGGACACATGTATAATTTGGCATACTACCTCACAGACGGTATATATCCAAAATGGTCACATTTATCCAATCTATCTCACTTCCTCAAGGTCCTAAAGCAGAGTTATTTGCAAAAGTTCAAGAAGCAACCCGAAAAGATGTGGAGCGCGCTTTTGGAATATTGCAAGCTCGATTTGCGATTGTGAAAAACCCGGTTCTTTCATGGGACAAGGAAAAGATATGGCATATTATGAGAGCATGTATCATACTACACAATATGATACTCGAAAATGAACGAGATGGATACACTCAGTACGATACATCTGAATTTGAAGAAAGAGAGGCATCCAGAAGTTCACGGGTGGATATGTCCTATAATACCGACATGCCTACAAATCTCGGTAATATGCTTGGCATTCGGAATCATTTTCGGCGATATGCGTATACATGAACAGTTGAAAAATGATTTAATTGAAAATATTTGGAACAAATTTGGTGATGAAGATTAATTATTGTATCTTTATTTTTAATCATGCAATAAATAAAAATTTAAATTTTGCATGTTTTAAAATTTATTATTTTTTTATTTCTAAGGACTTCTAGTTGGGTAACACCATTGGACAAACATTTTTTATTACGATCCTTAGCTATTCAAACAAAAAAAAAGAAAAAAATTACTAAAATAATGCTTAAGAGAGATGCTCTAATAACAAGGGAAGAGCTACATTTTTATTCAAAACTAGACGTGTTAAAATGTGTTGCAAAATTCTAACACTAATAAAAGTAAATATTAAATTTCGGACGTGATATTTGCTTAGAACCGGTCGTGTACACTGTTCACCTAAATGTAACAGCTTATATGAAAACGAGTAGACGCAAACTCATACATAACCTACATCGCTGAGGCAGTTCATGAAATACTGGAGAAAGTTAAATCTGATTTAAGAAACAATTGAAGAGAAAACCTAACAAGAAAACCGTCGTTTAAGCGAGTAGACACATCAGGGCTCTAAAAGAAGCACGCATGATACTTGTTCAAAGGAGAAGGAAGTCTGCATTGAACAATCAGCATTCATGCTTCTCGTACTGCTTTAATGTCTTGCTCTTGGTTCATTTTAGGGTGCTAGTATCTTTCTCAACCTTTACTAAAGAACCGTGACACAAACTAGAAATAAGCACATGACTACTATGCGAGAGAGCTCAAATCGGGTTGTGATTATTGTTCTAGACCGGTAGGACACAGGAAGCACGATGAAGTGATCTAGCACACTTTGAGAAAACCGCATCACATTAGAATGTGAGCCAAGCCCAAAAGATTTCTTTCACCAGATGGAAACAGAGAGGCAAAACAACGTTATACGCAGCTAAGCGTAGATCCGAACACTATGAAAAGCAAAATCTTAAAAACTTATGTACATTGGCATTAATATATAAACAACAATAAACTTTGAAGAGAGATCTTTGGAAGAAGGAAAGAAAAGAAATACACACAGCAAATAACCGAAACCAGCCTCCCATCTACAACTCCACACCGTCATTTCTACTTATAAAAGATCCCTTCACATTTTCTACCATATATTATAGTACCCGCAACCCTTTTTGTTTACTTTATAATATATATTGCTTATTAAATATTATTATCATTAGATAATAAGATGGTGGGAGATGCTAATAATCTAAGTGGCCAACCAAATACTTCAAAAATTGCATTTTCTTTTATATCATCATAACGTAGAAAAAAAACCATAATCCCTTTTTTGCTCTCTAGGCTCCACCATCGTACTCTCCTCTTGATTTATATTCCTACCTTTCTCCCTCTGCGTTACAAAAGTCTCGTTAGTCTGTAAGGCTATAAACTCGGCTCGGGGTCTTATCGAGTGTATGTATACTAGTCTGTCTTGATATTAGTTATATATACATACCTCGGCTAGTAGCAAAAGGGCGTGTTGGTTTTTTTTTTTTGGTTTTAAGAGTTTCCGGCGCTGGACAATGAAGGATTCGATGCAGACTTCGCGTCCTTTGCATCTGATCCTTCCCCAACAACTGGTTCTTCCTCGTTCCTACAGCATAGAGTTCCCGGGTTCATCTTCCTGACCTCCTCTTTCGTGTATATGAAGATTTTACGAACCATGCAACAAAACTCCCTGTATAATTTGATCACCGTGCTAGTGTCAAAAAGAATTACCAACACAGACGTATGAATAGAAGATGGAAAAAAATGTAAAATCTTACTGCCAAGGATCGTCTCCAACAAGCATCATATCATTCTCATCATCTGTGTAAACTATCAGCCAATCTTTCTTAGGAGCCATCAACTCTCCATTGAACTCAAACAGCCTATCCAATTCAGTAACCAACTCCTCATAGTTCTGGAACTTTGAGAGATCCACTGACCGGCCAAGTGCAATCCCCTGCTTCTGAACCTTTTCAAAATAAAAACCAATTTGTAGCGTGTGTTAGTAAAGAATTGCTTCAATGATCCCTACAAGCTCATACAATTTGTGTTGAAAAATAGCGGAAAAAAAAACTCACCTTCGTGCAGCTCCTACATGAGTTTGTTTTGGTTTGAACGTCTTTCGGATGGGGTTTACTAACCGGGAATGGTCGTCCTTGCTCACGATGATCATTTGTCGATTTTGACCCTTTGGACTGGTCAGAAAGATCCTGAACCTTTGGTGATGCCATCTGCGTAGGCCCCGCAGGGTCATTCAAATTGTTTCTCTGAGACAAAGTTGTATCTGTCCCATTCACGTTGTTCACCAGAGGAATGCCAAAAAGCCTGCAGTTCCCGTCTCTTGGCTTTGCTGCCTCCTCTTGTACGACCGCAGGACGTTTTGTCACATGCTCTCTAGCCTGAGCATGAACCGCTTCTTCAAAATAATTTAGAGCACGTGGACGTATTGGCCAGTTGCCAGCAGCATTCTCAGTCGTCACTGCACGAGGCAAAGCATATTCGCCGTAATTGGGATTGCCTATCCCTTGGAAAGAGGCATCAGATGCGGCAGGGACTTTAGGAGATTCATGTAACTTCAGGGAAAGGCCTGAGTGCATCATCCACTGGTTAGCAAGATATTCAAACTTGCCATCCTGGTCGCTGAGGATTTTCCTTGCAGCCACAGAAGGTGGTGATGATAAACGGTCATAAAAAGGTATCTGATGACCGTGAGGTGGTTCTATGTTTGTCCCAAAGCCAGAAAGCAAATCCGTGCAAGTAGGTCCATGCCTACCTGAGGATATCCAGTTCTCATATCTCCTAGAAGCTGAAATCACATCAACCTTGTCATCATCAGTTGACGATTGCCACACAACCGAATTTTCAGGAGCATCGCATTCTACACTCTCAACATGTTTCGTTCTCAAGGTCGGGTATTCTTGACCTTGCAAGACCCTTGATAGTCCACTTGCCGGTAAAGGGTCCATGTTTGCCTTAGATGAGCCTGTTTCGTGGAAAATGAATTAAACCTTCTTTTAATGAGTGTAATTTAGTTTTCACACAATAATTAATTAGACGCAATGCAACGTAGACTTTACCTTCCCTTATGCGCATGGAAGAGTCCGGAGTTGAAGAAGCTAGATTAGATCTGGGCCTCTTAGGCCTAGGCATTGGTACAGGGCTCAAAGCAGGAGGAGAAAGAGCTGGCTCTATCTTCCACGGGGATACTCTATCAGGGCGAGGAATACTAGTGGTCTCATCCCACCGTACCTGAAACAAATTGAATATTTAGCATTCATCGGAATAACAATAGTTTTGATCTTCTCGAGGAAAAAGGACACATGCCTTGAGGGATCTCCATTTTGATTTTGCCCACCTCGTGGGGTCAGAGTCTTCAATCCCAACGATTGTGCCAGTAAACCTAATATAAATCAATAAACGATGTGAGCTTCGTCTTTGAAAACAGGGATACATTAAAACAAAATAAAATGACTGAAAAAGCAGAAACAATTTTACCTCTGCTCGGGAGCCTCTTCGCCTTCAAATCTCATTTTAAATCTCATGCCTATGGAGTAGTTATTCTTCACGGACTCCGTATACTGATCAAACGGAACAATAAACTCTGAAGGACTAGTCCTGTCACAAACAAAACCACAAAATACATGGAAATTTAGTATAAGCAACACTCGCTAGACAAACAGCAAAAAGGTTCCTGGTTAAAAAAACACACCTCGGTTTATAGTAGACTGTAAACATGGTTCCAGTTGAAATAGCGTGCCAGGCAGTGGCCAATACTCCGAGATGCATGCTGTGGCTTGATATAACAGAGGATGGCACATTTCCTTGCTGCCGCATTGCACGCCTTACACCCACACGTAATTCTCCATTCTCGCCCCTACAGAAGAATAAGACAAAATAAACAAATAGACACAACTCAAGAATATCATGAACCAAAAAAAAAAAGAAGCAAACCTTAGAAATATAAAAGCATCGCCTGCGACCAGCCTCTTGGAGCTAACAAACACGCTCCATCCACTCTGAAGCAAATGCCTTCGTGGTTGACCTGGTATAACAACATCAGCATCCATGGCGCACAAAATAAATAAGGTACTAATAATACAAATTTCAATACCTCGGAAAATATGTCGGAAACGCCACTCGCTTGCATGCAGATCTTTTGCAACTAACTCCTGAGTAGGAGGTTGACGTGACATATCCTGGGAGAAGCCACAAAAGAAAAGGGGGAATTAAAGATCGTCTTACCAGAACATAATGCAATAATAATATGGTTCAGTATGTAAAGGAAGCACCAACCAGAGGTGGGAGACATTCATCCGCATGCCGCCTAAGCACAGAAAATCCACCATGTGTACTTGTGTCCGATGCAGTCAAGGTTTTGCAGAAGGAGTGCACTTGGAACCTTGGGGGCGGAGGAGGAGGCGCCTCTTTCTCTATTGAATTCTCGTCTTGCTGTTACAAAAAAAAAAAAAAAAAAAAAAAAAAAGCTTCTTGAATAATAGTATGATCTAACAAAAACAGAATATAGAAATTACAACTTACAACAGGCTCCGGAAGAAGAGTAATCTGCGCATAAACTTCGTCGGTGTCTGCCTCTGCCTGCAAAATCAGTCAAAAATCTACAGTTAGCCGACAATTCAAGACTCTCCAAAACCAAACTTTCTTTTCTAAATGAAAGTGAGAGAAGCCTACCTTTAAATCAACATTAATGACACGACAAAGGATCTTCGAAGGAAGATCATAGAGAGGCATCTGCTGTTCTGCAGCTTGATTTGTCGATGCTTCCACCTACTCATCAAGAAAACGACAAAAAATCTAAACAATAGAAACAAAAAAAAAAAAAAAGAATATCACAAGCAAATCGGAGACGAGGAGGGAAGAAATGTCACCTGCTCGATGTGCCCCTGAGGGAAGTAGAAGACTCGGTCATCTTGTCGAGGGACTGTCACGAGAGGACCAGCACAAGCGTGCCACAGCTCACGGTAGAGAGCAGCTTCCGGGTCGACTAAAGAAGAAGAAAAGGTAGAGACATCAGTAAATAGATCAGCTCAGTTAGTAACCAAAACAAGCTAAAGAAAAGTCAGAAACGGAGGCTTACCAACGCGCTCTGCAGCCACAGATCGGTTAGACTGAGTTTTCTGCGCCTCGCCGGCGACCGTCGGGTCACTGTAACCAGCGGAGGAGAAGTTTTCTCCTCGTCCACGATTTCCTTTCATAGAAACTTCCGAACTCGCCATACTTATGTAACCTCAAAGCTCAGATCTGTTTCATCAGGTGACGAAGAAGGCTCTGAGCAGACGAAACCAACAAGAAAATCTCCAAATATACCACTTCTCGCTCTGTTTCTTCGTTTCTAAATCTGTCGAAAACACAATCACAAACACACTCGTTAAGCTCTTTTACATTACCACATACAGCGATAAACCCAAGAATCAAACGAGTTTAACCACCAATTTCACCTCTAATTTCGCTTGATTCACAGATACAGCAACTCCGTGTGCTCTCTCTCTTTCTCGTCTTCGATCGGAGTCACAGAGGGATTGTGCATCGATGACAAGCCTCCTTTTCTCTCTTTTTCTTCTCTCTACTCTTTCTCTCTTTTTCTTCCTCTTTTCCTATCTCTTTCTTTTCTGGGTCTGAGGCGACCAAAGGCTTAACCAGACTAGTTTCAACCGCGGTGAACTTCTAACCATACGCAAAACCGGTATTTACCGGTTATCTTTCCCTCTTTCGCACCGGCTATTTCCGGTTGTAACCATTTCCGGGGGACCAGCCTCTGCGACCTCACAAACCCATACTGACAAGTGACCCAATTATTTTCTTTCCTCCTTTTTAATACACAAAGTCTTTTTCTAACTTAACTTTAAATTTCATTTGTAAAATAAATTGACTTCCTTTTAGTTGAAAATTATTCATCTTTTTGACAAAAAAAAAAAGAAGGTATTAAACCACCGGTTGAAATTTGGGGAGAGGAAATTAAAGTGATTTATTAATGTGTTTATGGTTTTCTGGGAAACAAAAGAATTAATGTCTAGATGGTAGTAATTTCGATTAGGAAGCAATAAAGGATGCTTTATACTACTTTTTTAGATGTCACTAACGGCGTCAACACGTCGTGAGCACACGTCTGCTTTAGTGCTTTTTATTGGTTTTGAAAAGATAACGGTGTTTGTGGAAAGAGAGCGTCGATGGGAAAGGTGTTGTGTTTTTATCGGGAAGTGCCTTTGTCGTGCTCTGAACAGGCAGGTCTGGGTGGACGTAGAGAGTATTGAAGTAGTTACGTGGCGCCATAAAATTTTGCGCATTTTAGCACTCTTTAGATATTCTGTGTGTCATTTTCCAACCTCTTTCCGCTATCCTGCGCTTTCGCGAATTTTCGTCTCGTGAATCTCTTGTACTTAAATTACCATGTTTTTCTTTTTATGGAAAAACAAAGACGTTTCATAAATGTATTAAAAAAAAAAAAGACGATTGCTATGTCACAAATTACGTCTAGTATAATTCATTCATCCATATTATGTGTATGCATGTTTAATTTTGTCCGTAATCCATCAGAAAAGTCCATCATAATTTGATTTTTGAACATGGGAGATAATTTACTAATAGTTATATTGTTTTTTCTTTCCTAACATAATAGTTATATTGTTTAACTTGTTTATAAAGTTATTTCTAATCGTATGTGATGTTCCGATATACTACTATACTGTGTTTTCTTTTCTTGGGATACGTTTTTATGCTCCTTGATCGAAATATGTCACCGCCATAAAATGCACCAATAGATACACAAATACTCCTGATTTACGAGACGCAAGTCACGCAACTATAAACCATATATTATTTCGCCTCTGTCATTCTTGTCTTATGTACGGAAGTCCTCGTTCATCTTATATCCAGAGCAGACCGTGAGGGACGTATTATGGAAATAAAGTTTGGTGATCATGGACCTTCAATAAATCAAACAGCAGATGATTCTATATTTTCGTGCAAGGCAAACAAGGTCGAAAGCTTGGAGTTATTGTCGATCCTAAACCATTATGGAAAGGCCACAGGACAGGTGATCAATCATGCCAAATCCTCTATCATTTTTGGGAAAATAGTAAAGAAGGAAGCCAAAATCAAGGTCAAAGAATGTTTGGGGATCGAAAAAAAGGGAGGAGAAGCAAAGTACTTAGGCATGCCGGAAGTTTTAAAAGGTTCTAAAGTCAAGCATTTCTCCTATATCAAAGAACGGCTGTGTAAAAAAATCTCTGGTTAGCATGCGAGAACCCTATCCCAAGGAGGCAAAGAGGTATTGATTAAGGCTGTCGCCTCTGCTCTTCCTGTGGCTGCTATGTCGGTTTTTAAACTTCCTAAAACCCTTATAGCAAGTCTTCATAGCGCCATGGCGACTTTCTGGTGGTCTTCAGAGGAGTATAAGAGAAAGATACACTCGTTGAGTTGGGATAAATTGTGTCTGCCTAAGGAGCAGGGGGAATGGGGTTCAGAGACCTTGAGTGCTTTAATCAGGCGTTGTTAGCTAAACAAGCGTGGAGGATCATTAATGATGATGATTGTTTGATGTCTTGTGTAATGCGTGGTAAATATTTTGAGAATAACAACTTCATCAATGCTTATTTAGGGCGCAGACCGTCGTATGCTTGGAGAAGCATCATCTTTGGCAGGAACCTCTTAAAGCAAGGTATGAAGCATTTGGTTGGAAATGGACATACCATTAATGTGTGGTCGCAACCTAGGTTGGAAGATGTGGATGGTTTATGTAGACCCCCGTTAAGAAGACAAAGACTCTTTAATGTGAATCTAAAAGTGGCAGATGTGATTAACCATCAAACGGGGAGATGGGATGAAAGAATAATGGAAGAGATCTTTGTTCCTGGTAACATAGCGATCTTGAGAAGAAATCAACCTGTGTCCTTGGAGAAAGATTCTTGGGTGTGGCGTCATACTAGAAGTGGGCTTTATTCTGTTAAAACAGGGTATGAATTGGCTTTTCATAATCTTCATAAGGAATTGATTGGAGAGCAGTCTGCTTGCCCATCAATTAATCCTCTCAAAGAAGATGTTTGGAAACTTCTTACTCCATCTAAGATTAAAGGTTTTATATGAAAAGCTCTTTCAGGAGCAATTGTTGTTTTCGATCGTCTGCAGGATAGAGGCTTGAAATCTGATCTCGTTTGCCAAACATGTGGAGCAGATGGAGAATCAGTGAACCATGTCTTGTTTCACTGTACTTTTGCAAGACAGGTATGGGCGCTTTCTGGTTTTCCTGTTCCAAGAGGAGGTTTTGATGATGGTTTCGTCTTTGTCAACATCAGCTATCTCTTGATTAATTGGAAAAAACGGAAAGAGTTGTTACAAGCTACAAAAAAAATTCCATGGATGTTATGGTATCTATGGAAAAACAGAAATGCTCTGCTGTTTGAAGGTGCTCTTTTCCCTAGTGATAAGATTTACAGTAAAGCTTCTGAGGAAGCTGATTTATGGTATGCTGCACAGGATATGGATGGAAGATGCTTTGGGGCTCATAGGGAGCCTACTTTTATGGAAGCGGCTGAATGGAAAGCTCCCCCAAGAGATGTGTTAAAATGTAATGTTGGGGTGGTGTGAGGGAAGAAAAAAAAAATTGCTGGGGCTGCGTGGGTTTTGAGGGACTCAAGAGGAGATGTTCTCCTTCATAGTCGCCGATCTTTTGCTCGGGTTGATTCAAAAGATCATGCTCAGTACCTAGGTTTGGTTTGGGCCGTTGAAAGCATGGTTAGTCATAGGTGTCTGAGAGTCCACTTTTCATTTGAAGGGGGGTGTTTTGTTAATGCAATTAACAGACCCAAAGCTTAGTTTTCCTTGAAGTCTAAAGTTGTAGAAATTAGATATATTCTTAGGAATTTTTTGTTATGGCAGGTGGAGACTGAGTCGTTTGCTGCGAACAGGGGAACCCGAACTATAGCTATTACTGCTTTAAAAGATGTTTGGTTTCAGTTTTATGTTGCCAGGGGCTCTCCCATATTCTTAATGGTTTGAGGTGTTGTTGTTATAAGTTTGTATTCCTTCTAGAGAGGTATGTTTGTATGGTTGTCCAAAAAAAAAAAAAGGTATGTTTGTATGTTTGATTCTGAACTTTGGTTATTTCAATGAAAACTTTAGAGAAAAAAAATAATATTATTACGCCTCTAACACCACGTAAACCATGAATAGTCAAAACATTGGAATTGACCAAAAGAAACACATATTCCTATATAAATATATAATTGACGACTGAAAATAAATAAATAAAATATAGGATAAATAAGTTATTAAAACAATGTTTTGAGGAAGGGTTACACACTAGATAATGGTTGAAAGGGTGGGTATAAATTGAATATCTAGATCGGGAGTTTTAAAGCTACTTGTGTTATGATTCATTTCGTTCAAATAAGTAATTATCTGATTTAATTCAATCTATAGCTTAAAAAAAATAATCTATAGCTAGGAATATTCCGAAAATTTTACATTTTTTAACCAAATATTGAATCCGTACAAATTAAAAGATAAAAGAATTCAAAGATATTATAAAATAATAATATTTTGTTATAAAAATAAAAAAATTAATAACTTAGTACCTAGGTTATTAGTGAATAAATAAAATATTTAAAACATATATAAAATATAATAATTATATAATTCATTAAATATTTGTAGATATATAATAGATCAGGTCATATTCTAAAAATATTAGTATTTATAATTAATTTTTTTTATATAAATATTACATACATATATTTGGTTTGTTTCGTAAAATTGGAATATTCAAAATTTTCAGTCCAAGTTAAAATAGATAATGAATTAAATTAATATTTACAGATATTTTATAGAGTCTTGGTCTTAAGAGATAGGAGACCATATGATAAACCAGAAATTGGGAGGAGAAAATTCATTGGCAACGCACTTGGTAGAGAAGTGGGACCCACAAGTACTGTGCAGCATTTGTGTGTGGTCTTAAAGCAACCATAGTAGGAATCTTTGTCCGTTAAAAAGAAAAACTCTTTTTCTTTTCTTTTCTTTAGTTTATGTATTTGTTAATCCGTATCTTAAACTATGTGGAGTCTTTAAGCGTATGTCTATCAACATATAAATAAATATTTATTTGGTGTCCTGAAAGCCTTCGAATTTTATACCTTGTCAATTTTATAATCAAACACAAAAAGTAGACACAGCTTTTGCAAAGCATGTGTTCAGCTTGTTGATAATTTGTAAAACAGTTAATTTGTATCATAATTAATCCTACATTTTTTTTTGGTCAAAATTAATCCTACATTATTTATTATCTTGCTAATTATCCAGATGAACAATCAACCTTGTTCAAATTATATATATATATATATATATACACATAGTTTCTGTATTTTACAGAACATTTTGGACCATTTTTCGGACATATACATAGTGATACACCTATAATTGAAACTTAGTACACTAATAAATACAGAGTTTGGCAAACGAACATAGACTAAATGGTACAGTATCAGATCTGTTTAAAAGATAAATGTAAGAAACAATGTATAAAAACTACATCGGATACGTCAAAGGGAAGTCTATGTGGTCGGTGAGGAATATAGGCATTGATGAGTTCATCAGGGATTAGCTACATCGGATACGAAAAAGGAAGTCTCGACATCCGAAGAAAAGAAGTGAATCTCACCTTATCGTGGTTTAAGTCAACGTTTGAGAACGATATTCGATTTTTGGAAAATTAGGATCCGAACTAACGGAACGTATCGGGTTAGTTGGTCGAACGAAACTAGTTAGAAAATTTGTGATTTGAGTTGTTTTGTACGAGTCGTGTCTGTAGTCTAAACTCTTTCCTATTTCGGGAAGATTAATATAATTTTTTTTTTAAATGTATAAAAAACTCGATGTTCAAAACACGATACAAATACTGTTGAATTTGTTATAGTTGATCTGAACGGGTATAACAACTATCGAGATGTGTGTAGTTAATTAGTACATACTCACACACATGAATGTTCCCTTTCTTGTCAATTACTGATACTAATAGCTAAAGTAAATCTATATGGCCAAACAACTTTTTTTTTTTTTTTTTCTATAGTCTTGATGATCGGTCCATGCTGCGAATTGGAAAAATAGGGTTGATGGAAAACGAGGAAAATGTGCTCTATTTTTGTGCTGGCTTTCTAGTTAAGAAATCTTGTTTGGTATCAATAAATATTTTATACCGTATTCGAAATATTAAGACATGGCTTGAGTATTTTCCTATGCTTTGTTGGAGTTATCATATGATATTAGAGCATCAATATCCCAAATACCCACAAAAAATTCTTATTATTATTATTTTTTTTTATTTGATTAAAAAAAAATTAAAAACAGAACCAATTGCGGACCGCCACGTTTCGTGGAATCCGCAAAACAGTATAAGATACACCCAATAAACGTTTCTTATTCTGCAACTATAAGAGCATGATTATTGAGGGTTTTTAGGGTGTGGTTCTTAGCGGAATATAAGAACCTGTCTTTTAACTTTTAACTAAAAAAGCTAAGAACCGGTTCTTAAATAAGAGTTTTAAGAGCTGGTTCTTAACTTTTTTTAGTTAAAAGTTAAGAGACGGGTTCTTATGTTCCGCTAAGAACCTCACTCTAAGAATCCCCAGTAATCATGTTCTAAGGCACAATTTTTTCATCAATCGTGGGCCCTCCCATCACATAAGAAACGGTCAGCATACTGGTGCTCTTAGAGCACCATTGACCCTAGCTTCCCAAATGGGGTGCTTAATTTTTTTTTTTTTTTGGTTTTTCTTCTGATTTAAAAAATAAAAATAAAAACGAACTAGTCGCGGACCACCACATATCAGTGAGACCTGCGAAACAGTGCTAACACCGGTGCTTAATTAAGCAGAATAAGCACAGGTGCTTAGTTTTTGTGTGGATCCCACCCGCTATTATATTAATTTTTTACTAATCACTCCCATAAACCATGCTCTTACACCGTAGAACCCCATTGGCAAAAAGAAAAGGAATCATTCTTTAGCACTGCTAATGTGTCATTACCAACCCATGACAAGATGTTTTGGGGTTACCTTTGTACAGTTAATTAAAAAAATTGAGTGGGCGTTAATTACATAGTAAAAGGGAGAGAGCATATAATATCTAATGCTGGACTCTGTTTTGTTGTACATTTTTAAAAATAATGTGAAGTGATCACACGTGGGGCCTACACGTGTCGTCAGATTAAGAAGCATTAATTCAAGAAATGGGTCATATCTTCATGCTTCCATTCTTCTAATCTTTCCCATTTTTGAACCCTAACCTACAGACCAACCCCTACTTCCCTGCTTAATATTTAATACATTGAAATTATTGTTACTTGAGAAAAACATTCATTAAAACGAGAACGTATTAAAATTTTGAATGAAACATAAATAAAACACAGCTCGTTATGAGTATTTTCCCATAATTTTTTTAACTAAACTTCAATAAGGAAACACTAAAATTAGAGTCGAATTTACAAACTCAGGTTCTTTGGTTTTTAATTCAAGACAAAAAAATAATCTGGTCTTTCATCTTTATCGCAACATGCCATGTCATATCGCACTTTCTCATATCGAACCAGTGAACCACACGCGCTGACGGGCGGACTCGAAGCGAAGTTATTCAATCCAATTTATTACGAATGAGGTCTGATTGGCTTCTGAGATCTGATTGGTGGACTCGAGACATTCTATTAAAAAGGATTTTTAATTGGAGTCGTTTTTACATTGGGAGAGGGTAACGCTGGAGTGACTTGTCGGTTATTCAGGAAACTAATGAACATAGGCCACGTTGGTGAGCAGTCTCCTTGCCAACGCACGTGGGTCTCGCAGGTAAAAGCCAGAATGAATAACTCGTGTTTTTCTTTTTCTTTTTATTTTATTTTAAAGTTTGTTCCTATCGAGTTTGGTTACGTCTAGTCACGCAATTTTGGTGAAGAAACGGGATAGGCTTAACCTATCTTAGTGGAAACGAAAGCGGGTACGCGGAAACGGAAGCGGGTAGAAACGCAGAAGCGAAATTTTTTGAAAAATTAGGAAGCGGATACGTATTAGAAGCGTATATCCATATGTATGTATATATGTATATATATATATTAAAATATAAGATTTTTTTCAAAAAAAATTAGGACTAAAAATTATATGTTATAAATTTAAATAAATTATTTATTCATTTGTAATAATTTTGTAATGGTTTCATATTAAAACTGTGAAAATAGAAATAAATTAAGTTTAAAAGAAATTATTATATTAATTATTGTTAATGCTTCATAAATAATTGACACAATATATTTGAATATATGATATATGTTTAATAAAAACCTCAATACATAAATATAATTTATAGTATTAATTTTAATATTTATATATTTATATCCTCTCTATTTATTACTATTAAAATTTTGATTTTACAGAAATTAATAACTACAATTATATTTTTATTGATATTCAACCTTGTATTTTTTTTAAAGAATGGAAGCGTGATTCCAAAACGGAATCATAAGCTTCCAACGTGTTTTTAAAAAGAATATTTTGGAAGCGTTTTGGAAGCGAGATTCCTTAAGCTTCCACAAGGTTCCGATTCCGATTCCGGTTTCGAAGCGGAAAACGGACGTCCGATGAAGCTTCCGTGCAACGTAGGGCTTAACTACAAATTATGACGTCTTATTTAGTAGTATTTGTTTGTTTTATAATATGTTTAAATGTATAATACACCTAATTATGTTTTATTGACGTAATTGTTTTTTGTTAATGACTTTTAAATTTTTCTCCCAGAAAAAGTGAGAATCATAAAGCTGGAAGAAACACACAACATAAACTTTTAAACGGTCCAGCTATAAAAAGCACCGTACCTACCTGCATCTTTAATAACATGTATTATCGTCTGCAACGTTTGACAAAAAAAAAAAAAAAAATCGTCTGCAACCATTTGCAATTAGTTACATTGCTATTTTAAAAATATTGTTTTCTTTAATGTCAAGTAAACAAAGCATTGTGTTATGTTTCTGTATATCTATCTAATAGATTTAAATTACCACACACTTAGACCATCCAATGTATTTTCCTATTTTTTTCTATAATAGAGGAACTCTATAATTGAGTTGAGTTCCTCTCCAATGTATTTCTCTATATTTTCCTTTAAAAAGAAATATTCTTACAAGATTCTTCTTATGTTTTACAATTAACACCTTTTACTTATAAATGTTAAAAATTGATCATTTTATTTTAATTTTGGATATTTCATAAAATTGCAATATTATGTGAACTAAATATTTTACTCAAAAAGACATAATACAAAATATAATAAAATAAAATAGACATTATCTAACCATCAATATTACCATATTTTCCTATAAATGATTATTAATGCATTCCGAAATGAGAAATGAGTTTTTATCAAAGTTGTTGGAGTATGTTATATTAATTAATATTTAGGTTGAACTTAAATATGTTATCCATATGAAAAGTATATGTGAAACTTTTAATTTTAATTTGAACTTTAATTACATATAAAACTTTAAATATCATTTGTTAAATAAAAATTTTCGTTTTACATAAAATAATAATAATTTTTTTATTTATGTTATTTATAATTGTGAAAACTTAAGAATTATTATGTAAACAAAAAACTGTGTTGTTATATGTAAAAAGAAATTATATTTCTCCATAAATAAATACTTTTATCATAATTACAAAAAGGTAAAGGATTAATTTGTAAACAAAAAAATTTACCTCTATTATAGAGAAATGCTATTTTTACCTCCAAATATAGAGGAAAAAATAGCAATATCTATTTTAGGAAAAGAAATAGAGGTGAGTTGGAGTAGATTTTACTCTATAATAGAGTATAGAGGCAAAAATAGCTTGGGGTTGGAGATGCTCTTATGTAACATATAAAAATAAAGTTATGCTAGATACATAGAGAAATCTATACTATATAAGAGTTGAGGGTATAAGCCTTTGAGAACGTCCACGTAGGATGTTAAACCTCCAGTCGTGTTTTGACACATCAGATATTTAATTTGTTATTTTTAAATATGTCAATGTTTTCAAAAAACTGTTTATTTCATAATAGAATAGAAATCAATTTAAATAAGACAAACTTACAAAATTCAAAGAATTATATATAATTTAACTTAATAGATAATATATTTTCGGAAGTTACATAAAATATCTTACAAATATAATAATTAACTTAAAAATGCAAGATATTTTAACAATAAGAACTATATAAATTTAAGACACATGATTTTTAAAGTTTAGGGTATATGCTATTGAAAATATTCAATAATATGATTTAAAATACATAGTATTTAAAACAACCGATCATAATATGAAGAACAATATAAATTTAAGACACAAGATTTTTAAAGTTTGGGTTATATGCTATTGAAAATATTCAATAATATGATTTAAAACACATAGGATTTAAAACAACTAATCATAATATGACAAATCATTATTTTAGTTTAATACTTTCAAGAAAATCAATATTTCCAAAATTTTGTTTACTTTAAAATAAAACATAAATCAATATCAAATAAGGAGATCTAACAAAAGTAAAAAGATTATATATATAAGTTAACTGAATATATAATTAATTTTCGAAAATTAAAAAAATGCAAGACTTTCAAAAAATTATAACTATAAAAATTAAAACATGTAATTTCAATTTTTGGGTTATATGCTATTGAAAATATTCACAAATAATATATAATATCAATATAAAAAGTTAAACTTACAAAATTTAAAATATTATATATAAGTTACTTAATCTTAAATTGATTTTTTTTTAATTTAACATAAAAATAACTAACAAAGATAATTATTAAATAAAAATTGAAGTACTTTCAAACAATAAAATAGAAATCAATATCAAATAAGATAATTTAACAAAATTAAAATTAAATAAAAATCAAGTTAATATATATAATGTTTTCGAAATTTAATATAAAATTTAAAATGCTTGATTCTGAAATAATTATTTCTTTGGTTATTTCTAAAAAGTCAATATTACCAAAAATGTTTATTTCAAAATAAAATATAAATCAATATAAATATTTAAACTTACAAAATTTTAAACATTAAATACAAGTACTTAATCTTAAACTGGTTTTTTGTAAAAGTAAGTTAACAAAAGTAAAACATTATATTAAAATAACTTAATATTTTTAATATTTTAGAAAGTTAAACAAAAATATAAAAATGCAAGACTTTCAAACAATTATAACTATATAGGTTTAAAACGCATGGTTTCAAATTTTAGGTTATATGTCATTGACAATATTCACAAATAACATATACTATATATAAGTTGATGTTATAAATTATTGAAAATGTCCACATATTATTTTAAAGCTTTAAAAATATGCCAAATCATTTTTCTCTTCTAAAAATGTCAATATTACAAAAAATTGTTTATTTCAAAGCAAAATATAAATCAACATAAGAAGTTAAACTTAAAGGTAAAAAAAAACTATATATAAGTTATTTAATGTTTAATTGATTTGTGAAAATTAATACAAAAATAACTATATAAATTCAAAACACGCGATTTTAAAGTTTAGGTTATATGATATTGAAAATAACAAATACCATATACTATATACAAGTTGATGCAATTTCTAAAGTTTAATTTATATGCTATTTAAAATATTCACAAATAGGATATATTATAGATAAGTTAACTCCATAAATCAATGAACGTCCACATATTATTTACTATATAAACTAAATCTTTGAACGATGACCGTAAATTAATTAACAAATATTAATTTTAAAAAATCCAAGAATTTAAAATACTAAATAAATATGAATTGAAAGCACATATTATTTCAAAATTTAGACTATATATTATTTGATGTGTTCATATAAAATTTACAAATATCATTGAAAATATACCAAATCAACATCTTAATTTGATATTTTTAAATAGAAAAAATCAAAAAACTATTTCTTTCAAAATAAAATGAAAATAGAATAAGTTAAAAAAATATTTATCAAAATATTTTACTTGAAATATAAAATAAATGTTTTAAATTAAACATAAGATTCTAACAAACCAAAAATAACAGTTTTTAAAAACAAATCAAGTTTTTATAAAACAAAACCAAATATTCATGTATGTAAAAATTAAAATTAATACAAAATACAAAAATATAAACTAAAAAATGTAAAAATTATCTTAAAATTTAGATTTATATTTATATTAAATTATTGAAAATTCAATATAAAAGATTTTAACAAAAAAAAAAAAAAATTATGTCTTTTTATGAGGATATAATTTAAAACTATCAAAAACATGCCAAAATAGAATCATAGTTTAATATGTTTATAAATCTGAAATTTCTATAAAAAAATCTATTAAATAAATTTAAAATATCAATTAAGTTAAAAAAACAAAAAGAAAAAAAACTAACTTGATATATAAGCTAAGTCTCTCAAAAATAAACATAAAAATATTGATAAAAATTATATCATAAATTTTGTCAAGTCATACAAATAATATATACATCAAAATAAAATAGATAGTTAAAATAATCTTAATTATATAGGTATCGGCTTAAAAATTGTATAAGTTTATACTCAGTTACACAAGTTTTTTTTTAAATAATGGTTTAATTTGGTCTTTTTTTTTACTGAGCCAATTCAGTTTTTGATTACAATAAGTATACAAAGTTTTATTATAGATAAATGATGATAAAAGTATTTTAATTATGTAAGAAACATATTGTTAACTAGCCCATTTATCTATATATTTTCAAACTGTCGTTTATCAATCAAATGAATTAATATAGGTATTTACTCATCAACAGTTAAAACTATAATAACACTACTATTTATTTTTTGGAACAACATTTTTTAGAAAATTATAATACAACTTCATTAATCTATTCAAATAGTTTTTTTGAAATAAACCTAAAGATATTTTTAATCTACAAATTTTTTTTAGGATAAGGTCGTTAATAATAAAACAAAGTACATGGTGATTTTTCATAAGTATTTAATGTAATTCATCAGTAAAAGTTATAGGATCCATACATATGAAACTTTATTAAAGTAATTAACAAAACATATACAATTAAAAATAATTTCAAACTTGTTTATCAAAGAAATATAATTGAAGAATTAATAAAATATAGGAAAACATAATAAAATCTAAAGAGGTTCACCAAATAAATTAGCTGAAATTTATATTATTATTTACAAATAATATTGACATTAGAGTATAATCTCAGTGACAAAAAAATATATTATCTAAGAAATATTAATCAACAAATTAGAAACAATGAATTTGTGACAAACGTCTAAAAATTAAAAAAAAAAATACATGTGAACTAATAAAACATCATAGCCCCGAGATTAATTTATACTCTAACTAGATCAAGTAGAAGATATATCTAATATTTTATATTTTATATATTTTAATAAACAAAACATTAATTAATGTTAGTTTAAAATTCTATATATTTATTTCCTCTTTTCTTACATCTAAAAAAATATTTAATATTGTTTAAATATTATCAAAATTGTTATTATGATGAAAACCTCAATCCAAATATTATAATATTAGATTTGAATTTTAAACAATTAAATAAGAGTATTTTGAATATATATATATATATATACAATAAGTATATAATAATCATAATTTCATGGTAATATTTGGTAAATACAATGAAAAAATCAACATTGTGCATATGGATTAATCCTTTATGTCATCAAAAAAATGATAGATACAAAATTATAATAAAATTATGTATAACAGTATAGTATTAGTTAATACACATTAAACAATCCATTTTCTTAAAAATATGATTAATATAAGCACATTTATAAATACATATATACAAAACAAAATATACCTAAATATTAATTATTTAAAAGGTATGATTTAAAATAAATTTAATTAGGAAAAATAAAATGCAAATTTTGCTTTTACATCATTTTGGACCAACTATTTATGTTTCCTTTCATTAGAGGGGCATTTTTACAAATACATAAAGTATGATGTTTCATTAAATAGTCGAAAGACCCTTCTATCCTTATTTTTAATATATATAAATATAAATAATTATTTAAATAAAAAGATATTTTTTAGTTTTAGAATTATACGTTTTTAAATTCTAACCTTCTTATAAAAATGTTTAAAATTTTTTTTCTCGATTTGTTTTTGAATATTTATTTTGAAATTCGAAAATTATTTTGTTAACTATTTAAAAAAAATGTTTTAAATTTTAAGTATTCATTTTTTAAAAAAATCTTAAACCACACCCTAAAAGTCCACCCCTCAAATCTAAACCTTAAATCTATATTAGTTAACCTTATGAATATAAGTGTTACTTTTTTAAAACTAAAAGTAAATGTGATTAAGATAAATATGAAAATAGTATTAAAAAAGTGGTAACTTAAACAATTCCTCAAAATAATAAAACATATTTTTATATGATTTCACAAAAAATGTAAATAAACCGTATCCATGTTATTTTGAAATTATTATAAAATTAAACATATTATTAAAATAAACTTGCGCGAGTTGAAAATCTAGTTTACTTTATAACGAGGCACTTTGCTCACTCTTCAACGCGCCACGTCAGCGTTTTGTAGGCCCTACTTTTAAAAAGTGTGAAAAAGTGTCAAGTCCAAGGCCCAAACCCGGGTTATTAAGATATAAACACCAATATTTATAACAATAAACTAAAGGATACTTTGTACGTTTATGGCCAAAACTAATATATATTTATGAAGGTCAAAATTCCTTGCTTCCTCGGCTTCCTCTGAGGGCCGGACCTACAAGTGTATTATGGGTTTCATTTTTAAATGAGATTCATCACGTTATATGAAAAAAAAACCTCAAGTTTGCAACAATTATAGTTTTCCCATATTGTAAACTGTCGTCGTTCAACATGAGTTAGAGTTCTTTTCATCATTGTCTCAGAAAAGTCTGAGTTACAGAGTTGCGCCGTGTGTTTGTTCGTAATCTATTTTTTCACCGGTGAACTCTTCATCTCCCCATCTTAAATCGCTTGATCATAAATGTTCCTGATTTGTAGCCCCTCTGTAAACCATATATATGATTCTCATCTTTGATGAACCCAATTTGCATCTCCACAAAATTCTTGATTCCTCTTAGCTTTAACCATCTTCTAAAAAATGTTTCTCTCTACCTCTCCAATTCCTCAAACCGGCGTCTCAGGCGTCCGTCACTCAACCTTCGAGTCTCTCCATCTTGGTCGTAGTAGTCAGAGCATAGCCTCTGGCCTCCTCTGCTTCTGGGATACCCTAAACTTCAAGAAAGACAGGGAGTTTATGGGAATCACAGTTCTCTTCCTTGATGAAAAGGTAAGTTAATCTTCGATCTATCACACTTATTTAACATAATTTTTTAATTTATTTTCTGATTTTTTGTTGAATAATATTATTTGCAGATTCCGTGATTCATGGGTTTATTTCGCTGGACGTACTAATCATTACATGCCATCTTTGAAAGCCGGTTCTATTGTGAAAGTCGATCATTTTGAGGTTGCTAGGTGCTCAAGCATGTACAATATAACTGATTATCCATTCCTCATTCGTTTCATCTCACCAACCGTTATTGATGAAGTCATCACATGTGCTCTTGAGATCAATCTCCAGTCATGATTAGACTGTTCGACAATCTCCAAGTGATTGCGAACACAAACCTAGAACTCCCATGTATATTATCATATTGCATCTGAGTTTATATTATGTTTTGATATCATAACTGATATTTAAACTCGCAGAAGTGGTTGGAAAAATCCGTTCTGTCCAGGGCTCTGACCTCACCAAAGAAAAAACTCGAGTCGTTACCCGTCTGCTCATTGATCTGTAAGAAACAATCAACATAAAATTCTCTTTATATTATTGTCTATATTGTACTAACATCAATAATCAAAAATATTTACTACCCAAGATCTGTGGTTGTCTATTTATCTCCCTTACTTATCAAACTAATTTTACACAAGTCTTTATTTTACAGTTTAAAAGAAACCACAACGACTCAAACAATCAAAACACCAAAAACTAGAATCCCAAAAAAGACGAATCATTAATGATCACTTCTTTTTTTTGTCTAATCTTACGAATAAACTTCAAAACAAATATACCAAACCAATCACCTCAACTAAAACTCAACGACACATATATCGAGTCAGCTAAACAAATACAAACTACACGGCCAGTTATTTAACAATTTACAAACTTACTTTCGCAGATGTTTACAAAGAAGACGAAGACGACAACCAAGATCAGTGAAATGACCTAAACAAAAAAGCAGAGTAATTTATGAACTCTGATAAATACAACTAACAACGATTTTTATTTACATATTATCCATCAAATAAAAGAGAAACAAACACATACACACCAGGAGATACAAGATACAATCCCGATAGACACAAAGGCAGCAACAACATCTCTACCTGCTCACTCTTCTTGTCTTATGAAAATAGCTTACATGCCCAATGTCAACAGACCAATGTTATTGTCTTCTTATGAGAAATACATATATTTGTTTAAAACTCATTAAGGCCCAAATATTCAGAATTGTCACTCATTTTATAGTCATTTCTACAAGTCTTCATGTATTTGTTTTAAAGGTCCGGTAAAAGTAATAAGTTTAAAAATAAAATAAAAAACATATAACAAATATAATAAGGATAATAAAAATTATTAGTTAATACACATAACTTACACAATTAAACTGGAGAAAAAATATCGAGAAACAAAAGATACTCTCAACAACATTAATATAATTTATGTACTCTCAACGGTACAAGAAACAAATTTAAAAGACAAACAAACAATAAGTTTCAGTGACACAGCAAACAACACCTCAAACTATGTCAATCATAATTATGTACTAACAAACTATGTACTAACACAGTTTAGTCCTTCATAAGTGGTAAACAATGCATACACAGTTCATCATCACAACTCTAGCCTTATAACAATAAAAAACTTGAAAAACAATGATCAATCCAAAATGCAAAATATTTTATGATAGACTAAAAAAAATTTTATCACGAAATAGCGCACTAAGTTAAAAATGATCAAAACATGTTTCACTAAAATGTAAATTATATTTATATCCATAAGATTAAGTAATATAAATTCAAAGCTTAGATTTAAAGGAGTGAGTTTGGTGAGGTGGGATTAAGAAGTTATTTAAAATAATAATAATCAAGATTTATAATTAAAAAAACTTAAAATAGTTTTAAAAAAATTAGATTTCAATTTTTTTTTAAAAAAAATTGAAAACTTAAAAAGAAAACTCAAAAAATTTTAATTGAAAAGTTTTTTTTCTAGAAATATTTATTTTGTTATTTGTTTTATTTATAGAGTAAATGTATATATATATTTCTTTAAATCTTTAGTGAAATCTCTTTTAGTCATTTTTTATGTGCCTTTTGTTGAAAAAAATTATGTTCTTTTAAGAGATTTATCCAATTTTTTTTATTAATGTATGATTCATTAAATGTGTTTAGCTTTAAATTTAATATAACACTAGAGATTGACATGCACGCCTGTGCAGGGGTTAACTTTTACGGTTTTATAAATTTTTATTCGTTATTTTATAATTAATGTTATATATTTAAGATGTGTCGTCGTATAACTAATTGTATTGAAAATATTCGGACTGAATCGTGTAATAAGATTATTGTTGGTACAAATATTTGAACCCATTTCAGATATATTGGTTATTTAGATATTTTTATGTTTCTGCACATCAGAATCAAAATCATTCAGACGTGGAAAGATCCAACTCAAACCTCATACATAAATTTATAATATCCTAGTGGCGCCTAATTTCAAAATCCAAAAAAAAATTAATCCCGAATGAAACAACTTGTACCTGAATGAGTATCTGAATGTCCATACCTAACTGGTACTGTAAATAAATTAAAAAGAAAACTCTTTCTATATATTTGGATAAATAAAAAAAATAGAAAGGATTTTTTATTTAGTAAAATAGTTATATGAAGTGAAACATTATGTGACTATAAATGTAATATGTTTTAATTATTTTGATTTAAATTATTATTTTGTTCACATAAACTATGCCTTTGAACTATGTGTTTGGCTATGTAATTTTTTACCAATGGAAACTAAGACAAAAGAAAGTTTTAGTAAAACAGATTAAACTAAACTATTAACCATATGCAAAACTCGGTTATCTTACATCTTTGTTTTTTATAATTGCACAAAGTTAATACTGATTAAGTAATAAATTAAAGAACTGCACTATTACTTTTGTGTTATATTATGACTAATAATTTGATGTATTGTTACGGTAAATATAATTAATGATGTGATGTATTGTTAAAGTAATATAATTAATGAAATTACTAAAATAGCACTATACTTATATTTTTTATACATTAATATTTGTTTTCATAATTAGTGTTTTATATTTTAGATATATCGTAATATAACTAATCGTATTCAAAAGACCTGGATCGAATCAAATAATATGGTTATTTTTGGTAGAAATATCCAAAACGTTTCAAATACATTGGTTATTTAGATATTTTTAGGGTCATACATCAGAACCGAACTTATCTAGACTCAAAATGACCCAACTCAAAAACCACACATAAATTTATAATATTCAAGGAGGGAGTAATTTTAAAACAAAAAAAGATACCCGAAAGGAACAACTCGTACCTAAGTGGATATCTAGTGTTCATGTCTAACTGATTGTATAAACTAATAAAAAAGACCTCTTCTATGTGTTTGGCTAAATTAAGTGAAATAGAAAGAGTTTTTTATTTAGTAAGATAATTATATTGAGTAAAAAATTAAGTGACAATAAATGTAATTCAGTTTTATTATTTTGACTTAAGTTATGATTTTATTCACAAAACATGTCTTTGAAATATGTTTTTGGCTACGTAATTTTTCACCGATTGAAATTAGAAAAAATGTTTTAGTAAAACAAACTTAACCAAATGTTTAACCTAATGCAAAACTCAGTTATTTTACTTTTTTTTTATTTTATAATTGACACAAAATTAATATTGATTAACTAATAAATAAAAATCTACACTATTATTATTATGGTAATATAATTAATGATGTGAAATATTTTTAAGGTAATATAATTAATAAATTTGTTAATATGAGTGATGGAAATATAATTAATGTAATACTGCTATCCACGTTTCTAAATAATTCTCAGTTATATTACTATTCATGTTTCCAAACAGTACTAAAGTGTATTTCAGTTTTAATAATATAGATTTATAATTGGCACAAAATTAATATTGATTAACTAATAAATAAAAATCTACACTATTATTATTATGGTAATATAATTAATGATGTAAAATATTTTTAAGATAATATAATTAATAAATTTGTTAATATGAGTGATGAAAATATAATTAATGTAATACTGCTATCCACGTTTCTAAATAATTCTCAGTTATATTACTATTCATGTTTTCAGATAGTACTAAAGTGTACTTCAATTTTAATAATATAGATATTTTAGTTATTTTTTCTCCTGTGTGCTATTTTGATCATAAAACTTTTCTTTTGGAGATTAAACCATATATAAAATATTATATCGGTAATTTATATATCGTACGAATACCGTTCACATGAATTTTACCTAACTACAATAGAAACACAGAAATTTCCAAGTAAAGACAAACAAAACCCATTAATACATACGCATAATAATAGCCACCCATGTACGTCAAAGGGACTTATCATCATGGGATCAATTAAAATATAGATTTAACATTATCTTCTCGTGTTAAAGTAATTGCATGTCTCCATAGAAGATAACTTCCCTCGTTTTGATTAATTATATAGCCATATAGCAAGTGTCGAGGCAGCATAAGAGGCGTTTGTGCTGAACATTTAAGACCGTCTAAGCCCCAACAGATAATATATACATTTTTGAACGACTTTTATGGTTTAAAATTACACTAGGCGGTTGTCCTTGGATTAACGGCAGAAATGACAATCGTGGATGACCGCGGGTCTAGCCTGTAAAAAACCGTCTTGGAACGGTAATGGACCAAAGTTTTCCAAGCTCGTAAATTAGCAGGCCTCACAGAATAGGTTGTTGTAGAACTGAACATTTTTGGGATGGACCGAAACGGGTCATGCAGACTATAAGGACCCGCGTCTCTTTTTTTTCATCATTTCTTGTTTACCTGAAAAATGAGAGAGAAAAAGAGTGAGAAGAAAGTGATTCGTGTGACTTTTCCTGAGAAAAAAAAAAGAGTTCTGGCGATGATGATTTGAGCTTCGTTGGTGTTTTGATTTGATGTTTTTTTATTTATTTTGGGATTGAGAGCTTGATTTTGTGTTTGTTTTATTAGTTTTTGGATTCAACAAACTAAATAATTGGTTATGAATTTATGAGTTTTAAGCTAATGAAAAACATTTTCTACAATTATCTTTACTTGGTATGTTAATACGTTTGGAGTATGACAAAAGTACAACTATTGTTTTAAATAATAAATAAGCAAATCAATAACTAATGAATAATGTCAAGTTCATTCGACGACCTGAATCATATTCTAGAGTGGCCTAAAACGTCCTAGAGTGGGTCTGGGCAGCTATTCCGCGAGCCGACCCGCAAAGGCTCGTGCATATAACGGAGCGGGTTTAGGCAGGTATTCCGGAGACCGCGGCCTACAGGGACCTGACCCGTCACGACCCGCTTGAATATAATCCCGCTACGCTCTGGGACATGACAGAATGGGACAACTTGTTTATCATCTCTAATTCACGGATATAGATATATGAAAAATACACAATGCTATAAATTTATAATAATAATTAGAACATTAAAAATATTTTTAGCTCCAAATACTGAAAATTCAAAATCTCATTACTATATTTTTAGAAGCACGTGATTAAGTGATAATTTAGTAATATTAATCAAAATCGCTAAAAATATTTATTTTAAATGATTTTGATGAAACGATTAACAAACTCATGATCTGCAAATCATAAGATCTATTTTTGAACACTTTATAATTATTACATTATATTATCAATCACCTCGTTTAATTTTGATGCTAATTAATTATCAGTTGCGAAATTTTCATAAAATTGAGGCAAAATAAATGATGAGTATTTACTATTTAGTAATAACAAATTTCAATAGAATTATATATGTAATTATCATATTAACTTTTCCAACGCATATTATTCATCTTCTTCAACCTCTTTTTATTTCTCTCATTATATTTCATTCTTTTTATCACATATTAACATAATGTCATCATAATTTTCTTACATAATTGTTTTTCCAAAAAAAAAATCTTTCTCTCTAACTATCAAGCCAAACCATACCATCAATAAACCAAAACCCGCCTTATAATCCTTTTTCAACCATCACATTACCTTATTTACTATATATGGTCTCTTTGAGGAAAATTCAAAACATTTTATGATTGCAATGTTCTCACATGTTTGGTTGAATATAATTCATCCACTCTTCATAGCTTATATATTGAATATTTTTTCAGTTTACATTGCAATAATCATGCATTTATATTGATACGTAATTATCACATCAATTTTAACTTTTTTAATTAAAATCATAACATTTTTTTATTGTAAATTTATCTTTGTTTTCCAAAATTTTCTAGTTTTCTCTAATAAGTGATTTATATGCTCTTACAAATAATTTTAAAATTCTGATAAAATGATTTTGGAAGCCATAATAATAGAATTTAACTTTTCAGAAAACTATATATATGATTTATAAATTTTTGCCAAAACTTTATAAATGATTTATAAAGCATGTATAAATTTTATAAGACATTAATAGTTATCATATACTTATACGAATATAATTCTTTGTGTAAAATATAAAATTATTATAGTGATTTATATATAAAAATTTCGTTCATTAGATTATGTAATTTATAACTATACAGAATTAATCAAAAATTATTACTCTTTTTATAATTCCAACAATTAGTTACAATAAATCATTACTTGTAAAAGTATTTAGATTATGCGGAAATTTTATGTTTACCACTTTCATGGTACCACTTTTCATCTTCACCACCACTAAATGGATATTTTTAAAAATACATTCTTCATTAATTGACAAAAGACTCTTATACCCTTGTTATTTATATATATAAAAAATCATTATTTAAATTAAAAAAATAAAAAAATAAATAAAAGAATTTTTTTTTTAATGTTTTCGAATTATATTTTTTCAAAATCGAACTTTTTTATAATTATTTTTTGAATTTGTTTTTTTATTTTTTTCAAAATTTGTTTTTGAAAATCAAAAATTATGTTTGAGACTATTTTTAATTTTTTTTAATATTTTTAAGTATTTATTTATATATTTATTAGAATCATAAATTTCACATTCCAAAAACTCTATCTATCCCTCAACTCTTAACCCAAAGTCGGGATTAGTTAACCCTAAGAGTATAAAGTGATTAGTGTAAACATGAAGAGTAGAACTATGGATGTGATATTTGTGCCAATTTCCACTAAATTATTTGGCAACTGATCTTAATTAACTTAAAAATCATCTACCAAAAAAATATAATAATCTTCTTAACATTTCACCATTGATCGACATGTAAACAAAAGTAACTTAAGTAACTTCTAGTTCAACATCTAATTTCTATTTTTATTTTACAAATGATTTATAAACTCTTATAAATAATTTAAATTTACAATAAAATGATTTTGTAAACCATGATAAATAATTTTATAAAGGTTTTTAAATCTTTATAAATAATTTATAAATCATATATAACATTATAAAACATTAATAATTATATAATACTTTATATATGAATATAATTCTCTTTTTTCATCGAATATAATCCTCTATATAAGAATATAAAGTTATTTATGTCAATTTCCATAAATTATTTTCTATTTATTATTTTATATAGTTTATAAAATAAAAATAATCAATTAAACATTATTGTTTTTTATAATTTTGAGATTTAGTAACCATAATCTGTTGTTTGTAATATCATTTTGGTTATTTTGAAAGTGATATTAACTGGTTGTAAATTTATTTTTTATTTTAGATCTAATTAAAATTTAAAAGTCATTGACCAATTAAATTATAACAATTTTCAATATTTTACTAATGATTGACCTGTAAGCAAAATAATTTAATTGACTGAAACATTGTAGGATACTATATCAAGAATTTATCTATAAAGCTAGAATTATTTTCAAGATTAGTGTACTTTCTAATTAGAAAATGATAATATGATGTTTTTATTAGATACTCTTTATTCTTTTATTTTTGTTTCAAATGAGTGGCCTCTATCATTTTGCCGACTTGTGACGTGTCGAGCCTCCCGTCCTTGTGGTTAGGTTCGTCTAATTAATAATTATGAATAATTTCATAATAATTGTATTTGATCGGGTCGACCAAAATACAACAGAAATCCCCTTTATATTAATTAGTAACATTTGAAAAGATGTAATCTTAATTTTGTAATAATTAAAAAAGATCTCTTACTTATGTGTCAATAAATTAGGTAGTTAATTAGTCATACGCGTCAGCCTCACATTGAAATTGAAAAACATGTTGGTCCAATTCGATTTTTGTATCTCCCTAAAAACATTTAATAACAACTATATGATATCATATAATATTAACTAAAGCAATGTGGCTATTTATTATATATTATTTCTTTAAATAAAACCTACGGAATTACCTAATGTGATTATGATATATATAGTAATTAATGATTTTAAATAATGAAGATTTGCTGATAATCTGTATGATTTCTATCATTTTTTTTTAATTCTTTACTATTAAAATAAATTACACAATTACATTAATTATATATTAAAAATTTAGATTTTTTGTATATGTTATATTTTGAATTTTTAAAAACGAGTATAAATTACTAAAAGTGTTAAAAGTCTCACACAAACTTTTGTGATCAATGTTTAAATTTTTTATAGGTATTTATGTTTATATATATATATATATATATATATATATATATACTGTTAAATAATTTTATTTTAATAGGTGTTTACGTTAATATATATATATATACTTCATATCGTTTAAATTTAATTATATATCATATACGATAGATAAGATTGATTGTTTTGATTTATTTATTCAAAAATGATTGCGAATAAACAAGAGCGGTCATTTGATTTATATGTGCAAGTCAATTTATTACATAATAGTAATTGATTTCTTAGTTATTTAATATATAATTATTATTTTATTATTTTATAATATACAGAAAAATATAAAATAATTATTTATTCTGCACAAGTCGCATATCTTAACCTAACCTAAGTATGTATCTCTTTAATAATTTTGAATCTTAAACATTTTCTAAATCTCAGGCCAAAATAAAAGAAAGAAATGAGAATAAACTCAAAAATTAATATTTATATCGAACAATAACCAAAATGACACAAAAAAGAAAAAAATATCGAAGATAGATAGGATTGACACGTGAAAGTAAACTTCTCATAACCGTAATTAACTTTTAAATGGCTAAATCATGATATAAAATCGAGCTGACATAGTTTCATTGTAACCAAATAGTAGGCATGAGATTATTCGGCGTAAACGTTAGGTTTTTATGCGATAAATAATTTTTTGACCTAAAATATTTTTAAAAATGAGATCAGTTCATTAATAAACAAATTATGTAATTAACAAAAAAATTTTTTAAAAAATTGTTTAAAGGCCAAATATATTTATTCGATCAATAAAATAAAATTTTTTTATCCGATATTTATTAAATAATTTTCATATAAATTTAATTTTGCGCGCACGTTTTGTCCTAGTAAATTTATTAATTCTGTAACAAATACGGATTCTCCCCCACTGACAATGCTTCAATGTTGTCGGCTTATACTATTTAAAATCGTCGCTAGAAAATTGAACTCGAGTTAGAAATCAAAAGCTATCTACAGATCTTATGTAAATTTGGAATTTAAAAGAAAAAACATTTGGTTTTAAAGTTTATCAGGAATATTTATTTTGGTTAGACAGAGTAGTTAATCTTTTTCAAGATATAACTGTTTGCTAATTTCTTTCTTAATGAAAAAAAAATGAAGATATGCCATTTCTGACTAAACATCACTTTAAGAAAACAAATATTTATAATCGTTTTCTCTGACTGCAACGGAAGCTAATTATTATTTTATGCTATCAATCAACTTAGTGGTTATTAAAATGGAATGCACCCGTTTATTGAGCCAACTTGGGTCTATGGGTTTCATAAACAATAATAATTAGTTGTATCTAATGACGACTCCCTCTAATATGATTTTTAGTCGTGCTTGGTTAAGCTGTTTTCTTTAGTCACTGCTTCCTTCCTTCCAACACAATCATTCAAATTATTTTGTTGTGGAAAGTTTAATCAACTTGGAGAAGTGTAACAATAGTATAAAGCACCATTTAACAATAATTTATCTGTGAAGTATTGATTTCCTACATCAGCCATTATGTTTTCAGTGATTTTTGAACTGAACTCACATCCAAACTAATTACTTATCTATGTTAGTATATTCAAAAATGTAATGCATGATTGCTTATATATATATCCCGATAAAACAATAGTTTTGTCTTTCAGATATTTATAAATTATTAATTAAAATTAAAACTATAACTTTAAAAGGATTGTTTAAAATAAATAAATTAAAAATAAATCATTTAAAAAAATATGTATAAATTAAAATTATAACTTTTAAGATATTAAAATTTATATTAAAATAACTACAACTCAAGAATCTCAAGATCATCCTTACTTTAAAGTTTCATCCATAGCCAGATAAGTGTCATCCATAGTTTATCGCTTCTCTCCATGGTTAAAAAATAATTAATCTAATTAGCCACAATTAGTAGTAGTTTTAGGCCTTGATTGGCAGAGCAGATGATAAAGCAGTAGCAGTATGCTATAGAAGTACTATGCTGCAGGAGCTGTATGCTGCAGGCTAAACTGTTTAATAGGATGATTGGTAGAGCAGTATGAATATTCTATTTAAAATTATTATAAAAATTAGTATATAATATGTAATATATTTATTTTTAATGAATATATTTCTAATATATATATATAAAAATATATTAACATATACAATTAAAAAGATATATAATTAATTAATTTATTTAATAATTTTTAAAATATGTTTATATCAAAAAATATTATTTAAAATAAATTTTATAATTAAAATATAATTTAAAAAATAATATTTCACATTTAAAATAAATTAAATTATGTTTTAAATGTGAAATGCCTATTTAAAAAAAAATATTTTTGTCGTAAATTAATTTAGAAATCAAAATTATATTTTATGGATATAAATTTTTTTTTTTATGATTTTATTAAATAAAATGAATTAATTATATATTTTATTTTAATTTTATAAATTATAAATGCAAATGGTTTTCTAAAAGCTTCATATGAGAGCATTTATCAGAAAGCATTTGGAAAGCATTCGAAGAGCACTAGCATATAGTAAATGCTATTTTAAATGCTTTCGTAGCAATTGTTGATTGGATAATGTAAAACATAATGTTAATGGTAATGCTCTACCAATCAGGACCTTAGTGATTAAAGTGATTGTTTAAGGGATCTGGTATATATTTTTTAAGATGAGTTTTATGAATAATAATTATCCCTTTAAAAATTCGCTAACTATATTACAAACGCGGTTAAACACACGATTTCTTTCGACCCGTCGTGTATTTATACACCCACTGTCGTGGAATTAACTAGGACACGTTTTAGTGTTAGTTCATGTTTACCCATACCCGTCGACATTTCTGGATTTGGTTTGGCTCTCATATCAAAACAAAATAAAAAAGAAACTTGGTCAAACCATGCATTTCATACACTATGTATTTGGGTAAACACATTCATGCACCATTTGAAATTCCCACTCTAGTAGTCTAGTGGGTGGGGATCTTCATCATATCTCTCCCATAACCTCTCCATATATGAATAAATTTCTTGAGACCTAGACAATATTATTATTTAATTCGACAATAGTAACGTAGCACTTCGTAAAACCATATTTTAAAACTTTCTATCAAAATCGGTAAATCACGTGGAAATGCAAAATAAACATACCAATGAACTTCTATTTTTTTTTTCACTCATACCAATGATCTAAACTTTCAAACTACCGGACATACATTTTGGCGGTTTAAAGGCTTTGTTTACGTGCCCCAGTAACTGTTTGGGCCCAAAGGCCCAAATTAAACGGGCCTACTGGATATATATTTTAACAATTGTTTTGTATCTCGATTTAATCTTCGCCGACGAGGTTGTTGAATCTCCGGTATCGGGAGATGATAGGCTCAACGTTGTTTAGGAGCAGATGTTTACTTCTCCGATCGTTGTCCGTTCACATCGGGAAACCTCCGGACGCATCAGCCGAAATAGCGGGAATCCTCAATAAGGCGAACTGGCGCGACGCCTTGGTGTCTTCGAATCTCGCGGCGGAGATAAACCCAGACGTCGTTCTCTCCGTTTTGCGATCAAAACGCGTCGATGATCCCGCTAAGCTTCTGAGCTTCTTCAATTGGGTGGATTCTCAGAAGGTCACGGAGCAGAAACTTGATTCGTTTTCGTTTCTCGCTTTAGGTTTGTGTAGCTTCGGTAGTTTAGGGCAAGCTCGTAGTGTTGTAATCCGGATGATTGAGAGGAAGTGGCCTGTATCTGAGGTTTTGAGCTCGGTTGCGAGATGTTCGCGAGAGTTGAGTGATGGCGGCGGAGTTGTTGTATACGGGATCTTGATTGATGTGTATATTGAAAACGGGTTTTTAGACGAAGCTGCTTTTGTGATTACAAACACTAAGGATTTGGTTCTTGATTCGTCAAAATGTAACGTTTTGTTGGATGCGTTTTTGAAGAGGAATCGTCTGGATTTGTTTTGGGATGTGTATAATGAGATGGCTGAGAGAAGTGTAGTGTTTGATGTTCACATTTATGAAAAGTTGATTGTTGCCCATTGCAGAGGTGGGAATGTTCAGCTGGCAAAAGATGTTCTTCTTAAAGCCGAAGAAAAGTTTGGGATGGTGAGTGTGGCTGTGTATGGCTTGGTAAACGAAGCGTTGTGTATGAAGGGAGATGTGGATGAAGCTCTTGAGCTAAAGAAGAGGATGATTATCAAAGGATTGGTGCCATCGAAGCAGTCATTTAATATACTTGTAGATGGGATGTGTAAGCGGAAGAGACTAGATGATGCTAAATCGCTGGTGGTAGAGATGAATAGTTTCGGTGTGTTTCCTGATAATTTCACTTGCAGTATACTGATCGAGGGTTTACTGAAGGGGAGGGATGCAGCCGCTGCAAATGGACTAGTCCATGAGATGGTTTCTCTTGGGATGAACATTGATCCTAAGATTTATGATTCTTTTATTTGTGTCATGTCAAAGGAAGGAGCAATGGAGAAGGCAAAGGCTCTCTTTGATGGGATGATCGCATCTGGAGTGACACCAGGTGCTCGAGCTTTTGCTAGTTTGGTCGAGGGATACGTTCAAGGAAATAATGCACTAAAGGGTTATGAGTTACTTGTTGAAATGAAAACGAGGAACATTGTCATATCTCCATATACTTATGGTACAACAGTTAAGGGCATGTGTTCTTCTGGGGATATCGATGGAGCTTATAAGATTGTGAAGGAGATGGGTGCAAGCGGCTGCAGAGCCAATGTGGTTATATACACAACATTGATCAAAACCTTTCTCCAGAAAGGTAGGTTTGGAGATGCAGTGAGGGTGCTGAAAGAAATGAAGGAACAAGGGATTGCACCAGACACATTTTGCTACAATTCCCTTATAATTGGTCTTTCAAAGGCCAAAAGGACGGACGAAGCAAGGTCTTATCTGGTTGAAATGGTTGAAAACGGATTAAAGCCTGATGCTTTCACCTACGGGGCTTTTATCAGTGGATATATAGAAGCAGGGGAATTTGCATCCGCAGAGAAATATTTGAAAGAGATGGTGGAATGTGGTGTGGTTCCAAATAAGGTCTTGTGCACGGGTCTGATCAGTGAGTACTGCAAAAAGGGAAAAGTAATTGAGGCGTGTTCAGCATTCAGATCCATGGTTGAACAAGGGATTCCAGGGGATGCTAAGACATACACTGTTCTTATGAATGGTCTCGTTAAAAACGGTAAAGTAGACGATGCGGAGGAGATTTTCCAGGAAATGCGTGGAAAGGGTATAACACCTGATGTATTCTCTTACGGTACACTCATTGATGGGTTTTCTAAGTTGGGAAATATGGAAACGGCTTCTCGTATTTTTGATGAGATGGTTCAAGAAGGTGTGACTCCTAATGTCATCATATACAACATGTTGCTTGGTGGCTTTTGCAAGTCTGGTGACATCGAAAGAGCTAAAGAAATTTTCAACGGAATGTCAGGAAAAGGTTTCCCCCCTAATGCAGTGACGTACTGTACAATCATAGATGCTTGTTGCAAATATGGGGATCTAGAGGAGGCTTTTCGGTTATTTGACGAGATGAAACCAAAGGGATTAGCTCCCGACAGTTTTGTGTACACGACACTTGTGGATGGGTGTTGCAGATGGAACGATGTGGAAAGAGCTATAGCCATCTTCGAGACAAAAGAGATGGGTTGTGGTTCTTCTACCGCCCCCTTCAATGCTTTGATCAACTGGGTTTTGAAGTTCGGAAAAACAGAATTAAAAACAAAACTGATAAATATGGTGATGGATGGGTCGCTTGATAAGCATGGCAAGCCCAATGACGTAACATACAACATCATGATAGATTATTTATGCAGGGAAGGAAATTTGGAAGCTGGAAAGGAGCTATTGCAGGACATGCAGAAGGCAAACCTGATGCCTAGTGTTGTAACTTACACATCTCTTCTAAACGGGTGTGATAAAATGGGTAGGAGATCGGAAATGTTTGCTATATTCGACGAGGCCATTGCCTCAGGAATTGAACCAGACAGCATAATGTACAGTGTCATCATTACTGCTTTCCTGAAAGAAGGGATGAAGACAAAAGCATTTATGTTCGTGGATGAAATGTTTGCCAAGAACGCTGCTGTGGACGGGTGTAAGCTAAGTATATCGACATGCCGGGCTCTACTCTCTGGTTTTGCTAAAGTGGGAGGAATGGAGGCAGCTGAGAAGGTTATGGAGAACATGATACGTCTCAAATATATTCCCGATTCTTCGAGTGTCATTGAGTTGATTAATGAGGGTACTTCCTCAAACGAAAGAATGGAAGCAGATGCTGCTCCATAAAAGCCAAAAGCAGTTATAAATCCTCCTTCTTCAATGTAGCTAAAAGAGAGACGGCTGGTTTATGGCAAATGTCTTGACCGACTTGAAATTGCGCGAAGGTAGTAGCGTTAGTCCTAACCTGATCTATTCTCTAAAAGCTTCGTCCTCTTCACTTTTTTGATCTTCTTAAACTTGGTATCACCAGACGAATCTAGTCAGTCTATCTCTGAATGTCAAACTTTTTCGTTGTGTGACTGGATACAGGTAAGGCAAGCTGGGTGGGCATGATATGTCATTGTTTATTTGTTCAGTTGCCGTTGAGAATTTCCAGTTGTTATTGGAAAAGCTTATGTCTGCCCAGAAACTCTCTGCATTAAAAGATGTATGAACCGCAGTTTTTCTATTTCTTAGAGAAGAGGACCATGTTTTGCGTCACTAAATCTGCATTTTCAGGTTTTTTAAAAGATGTACTGAATGTTACATTGAAGTCGTTAACATTGCAAATACAGATTTTCGGTGAAGAATTGATGAACAAAGAACATTCTATAAACACAGGATCCGATCCACATTCCAAACATATGAAAATAATATCGGATTTGTCTTATTGATGAATTGAAAATCTGTCGAGCAATCAAAGCAGGTTCTCGGATGTGCAAAACCACAAAGTGCAGTCTGAAAACATAAAGAAGACACAACAATGCCGTGTCTGTCTTTTCATTGCACGAACAACAAAAACAGAGGTTTCCATCTTACAGAACATGCAACCCCATAAAAAAGACCATATGTACAGCAGAGTATAAACCAGTATATCATCAACCTAGCAAGCACCAAAGAAAATCTACATGTATTCTCCTAGGCTCTTCATGGACAAAACGAACTAACAGGCGAAAAGTGTTCAATTAGAGCAACATTTTTTCTAGTGCTGTACCGTCTTCTGCTTTTAAAAAGTGATAAAGCAAATCAAATGATTATTATTTTTATTTCAGCAGATATTATCATCTTTTGGAGTCTGTTAATAATGCAATTAGTTCGCTGTCATTGACTTCTGTCTCTAAAGCATATTTGACCGGTGTGTTACTCTCTTTATCCACAGCATTTGGATCTCCTCCCCTGTGATTGAATCATTGCACCACACTTATAACTTTTGTCAAAGTAGTAGAGTGATGAATTTATATGGAGTTTTTACCTCATAAGTAGCAGCCTTGCAATTGCATATCTCCTGCTGATGATACAGTGGTGAAGTGGAGTGCGACCTTTTGAGTCTGTTGCATTTATCTTTGCACCATACTGAAGCAACAACTCCACCATACCGATATCAGCATAAAGACAAGCGAGGTGAAGCAAAGAGCAGTCCTTTGAAGTTTCTTCTCTGACCATACTTTCTTCCCCTTCCATTTTCGAGTCAGAATATCCCTCAGGGTTCTCCTGAAACTCCTCTTCAATTCTCTTGATTTTGGCTTTGAGTGTTTCCTCCTTCGCTTCCAGTTGCATCATCTTCCATAAGGACAAAGACACCGTGTACGTTGCTTGTCCACGTAGAGCATTCACATCTGTTTCAGAGCAGACAATGTGTTTGTAAACTGATTTCTTGTCGTTGGCACGCACATTCTCCCAAATCTCTTGGAAAACTGCCGGAAAATGCTGGCTGTCTGTTTCTTTGCGGACAAATATCCTCTCTGAGTACTGTAATTAGCAATGGACAGACATGAGATTTTATCACAAAAACTTTTTCTCGATTTAAATACCTTTGCATGGATGAACAGCTCTTTCACAGATATGGGATCACTGAGACCAGGCTTCCTTGCAAGAAACTTTCTTGTTGGTCGATCTGACATGGGAGTGCTAAATAAAATAGGAAAAAAAAAAGGAAGGTTAACGACTGTGTGTAAAATAGATACAACTGATGAGAATACGTAGCCACTACTTACCCTGAAGATCTACTCTCTGAGTTCAACAACTCCTCCCACACTGAGTTTACATATACGTTACCTAACGACTGGAACAACGTCAAGACCGATGGTTCCCATACTTTAACATCAAGCGTGAGCGATCTGACCTGCACTTGACAAGTTTGAATATACTTCATACCAACTTTGTAGAAATAAATGGGAAGAGTTCCAATGGCTGACCTTCGAAATGTGAACACCAAGGTTACGATGTATACCAGAACATTCAATACATATGAGTACTCCGAGATTCAAAGAGGCCCAATCAGGTTCAGGAGCACCACAATCCGCACATTTCTCATTCCCCAATACCTTGGTCAAGACATCAATTGGCTTTGCCATCATATCATGTTGCTGCAAGCACCCTGAGAACCTCGAACGGTGATGATTATTTTCCACAGTGGATTCTCCAATTTCCGCATGGTCGATATCATATAGATCTGCTACCGAACCGGACTCACTTGCGGAGAAAGTATCTCCGTCCATTGTAGAAAGACGCTGGTACAGTTGCAAGTAAATGATATTTTTAGATAATGGGGTCAGACAATAAAAGATTCAGCACATAAAAACCTCACCATGATTGTTCTTTCAGGTGTCTGGAAACTTAGCAAAGAAGTAGTAACTCCAGTTATCTTCTCTATCCAGTCCATCTGATCTTGCGCATTCTCTGCCTGCAATGTGTAGACTTTTGTAGGCGAAATAATCCGAAAGCAGAATCTTAGATCCGTCTGGTCCGCATCAACTTTGATCGTTGAGGTAAGCAGGTTCACAGTGAGACGTGCAACTGGTTTTTCATCGTGATAATGAGAAGACAGCCACCGACTTAGCAGCCCAGGACTGTTTTCTGAAGTCATATTCTTGTGAACAGAAGACCTGTTTCCATTTCCCTAAAGATTCAAACGTTGTCGATCAGGGAAGGATCAAAAAGCACAATTGGTTCTTTCTTTTTACTTTGAAACTTACAGATGACCAATTCCATGGCTTGCGGTAATAGTATAGCATCCCACGGCTATCAAGGATAAAGAACCTTCTTTTCCAATCACCTCTCAAGTTTGACGAACGTTTAGACAGATACCCTTGTCTTATAGTCTGAACCTGTAGGACAAAAACAGTATAAAGATAGGAGGGCAGTCTTAAGCCTCAGAGGCATTTTCTAACCTTTCCTTTTGCAGCAGATTGCATGACAGCCTCAATGACTTTTTGTGAGCTTCTTGAGTTGTGTCTCATGCCATCCCCTGTTGGCGAACCATTTAAGTTTCTAGTTTCTCGATCAACTTGCCTTTTGTACTCCTGCATCCTTTCGTTAAGTGATGCCATTTCATAGTTTGTACATTCTCTAGACTGGTGTGCATAACTCAACACCTGCATTCAAATTACAATCAAACACAGATAGCTCATGAAATTTGCATTTGCTTGGATAAGAAACGTAACGTTCGGCAGAAAATAAAAATCAAAAGAATCATATGGTACAAGGAGTCTTTGTGTATTTATTCAATACCTGATTAATAAAAGGCTCCATTTGTTGTAGTAGCTCATATCCCTGAAAGAATCATTTGTGAGAAAGCGAATTAGGTAACATAGGTTTTCCTTGTAAAACCAAAGCTATTAATTTGTGTTCTAAATATAGTAAAGCTTGCCTGTTTGAAGAAACGGAGATGAGCATCCACTGTCCCGCTGACTGCTTCCAAAAACTCAAATCGCTTTTTAGCTTCCGCATTAGAGAGTGCACTAACCTGTGCCAGGAAGAAGCGAAGCAAAGCAAACATTAATTTAAGGTACGGTTACAATAAGCGAATCGCTAGTAGCATTAGAAATAAATAAATAAAAGTGGCCGGGTTACCAGATGAAACCGGGCTTGCTCAAATGCCGCTCTTGCGCTATGTAGGTCCTGAAAAATGCCTCTCTACCAACATTAGTTTTGAAAAAGAAGTGAATGTTATCTATTGACTCTCGAGGATGTGTGTGTGCATACCTCCTCGATTGTTGCAGCCACATCCAGTCGCGTACTCTTTCTTAATGAAAGAAATTTCTCTCGCGCCTGTTTCATTCAGAGATGCACATAAAATGAAGATACAATTTTTCAAAAATAGTGGGGACATGATATTATGAAGTCAGTTAACACACCTGGTCGTATGTAATGGAGGCTTTGTCAAAGCGTTTACGTGCTTCCTGGTGTGAGACAATTAAAAGATGAATATAATAAGGTCGGAAGCAATTTGAAAGGATGTATTAGTACAAGTGTACCTTAATTTCTTGGACATCAACATTCACAAACTGAACCAACCGGTCATTCAGAATATGCTCTACCTGATATATCGATCATAGGCTAGTTAGTTATGCATTTGTTCAACAAAACTGATTAAATTAACCAAACCAGGCAAAAGGGATTGTAGTAGTGTTGACATGAAGCATAAGTAAGCTGCCAGACTTGAGAAGTAAGCTGTCAGAATTATGCTAGAGATTTATAAGGTTTTATAAAGTTTTTATAAGGCTTTATAAGGTTTTATAAGGCTTTATAAGATTTTTATAAGCTCGAATTTTATTGAAGAGAAGAAGAAGAGAGAAGAAGACTGTTGAAGATATTTTCAAACAATGAATATTTTATTATATTGTGTACTGAGGCAACTTGCCTTTAAATACTTGTACTCAGATCCACAATTAAATCAAGGAAACTATTCTCTCCTTCTCTCTCTTACATTTTGAGATCTACTTTCTCTCTCTCTCTATGTTCTTCATGTTCTTCATTCCCCAGAAATAAACTCTCAATAATTCTCTCATTCTAACATGGTATCAGAGTATTAAGCTCCTGAATCTCACAAAAGCTTCCTCAAATTTCTTTCTTTCTTTCTCAGATTATCTTCAAAATCTGTTGGATACATCCTTTTATCCACTGGTCCAAAGGTCTTTCAAAAGGGAAGAACCTCACCAGAACTCAAGATAGAGGAGTACCCTATTCTCTGGAACTCAAGAAAGCTTCAACCATATCAAGAAAAGCTTCTTCAAAGTCCAGTTTATCTCAAAATCAGTAGGAACAATCTATTGTCCACTGGTCCATATCTCTCCATGAGGGAGAACTCCAACATTGTGTTGTTTCCAGAGTACAAGAAGGCTAAGGAACAACATAAGAAGCACAATATGCCAAGAAGAAGTGACTTGAATCAAGCCAGGAATGTAATCAAAGAGTTTGAGCATCCATCGATTCAAGGTCGAACCATGTATTCATCTGTCATTGGTGGTTCAAATGAAGAAGGAACATGGAGAAGTACTGATAGTGCAGCCAACACTGATGGTCCAGCAACCATGAGTGACCTACATTCCCTTATCCAAGCCCTTATCTCATCCAAGAAGGCTAGTACACACTCTCTTGACCCTAAACATATCATTATAGATTCAGGAGCAAGCCATCACATGATTAGTGATAGAAACTTGATGAGTGATGTCCAGCCTGCCTCAGGGAATGTTCAAATAGCAAATGGTGATAAGATTAAGATAGAAGAGATAGGGAACCTGAGGTTGTTTGATAGGGAATCTACTGCCTTGTATATGCCTCAGTTTACATCAAACTTGCTATCTGTGAGAAAGGCTACTGTTGATCTGAGTTGCCAGGTTGTCTTCAGACCAGATGAGGTTGAATTTCAAGACTTAAAGACAGGCCAAGTGATTGGAAAGGGGCACGTTCACAATGAACTCTATCATCTTCAGAAGACAGAGATGTCTAGACCATCCACTTCTCAGTGTTTGGCTAGTACATCCAGCAGGGTTGATAGCACACTATGGCATGCTAGGTTGGGACATCCTCGTACAAGAGCCCTAAACTTGATGCTTCCAGGTGTGGTCTTCAAGAATGATGATTGTGAAGCTTGCATATTGGGGAAGCATTTAGAACAGTCTTCTCACAGTGTAACACCATCTATGAAAGATGTTTTGACCTAGTTCACTCTGATGTATGGACTGCTCCATGTGTGTCCAGAGAGAACCACAAATACTTTGTCACTTTCATTGATGAGAAATCCAAGTACACTTGGGTGACACTGATTCCGTCTAAGGACAAGGTGTTGGATGCTTTCAAGAATTTCCAGACCCATATCTGCAACCATTTCAATGCCAAGATGAAAATTCTAAGGTCGGATAATGGTGGAGAGTATACAAGTCATGCATTCAAGCAATATCTTGCTCAACATGAGATTACTCACTAGACAAGCTGTCCTTACACTCCTCAACATAATGGAGTTGCTGAGAGAAAGAACAGACATTTGATGGAGGTAGCAAGATCAATGATGTTCCACACCAATGTTCCAAAAAGATTCTGGAGTGATGCTGTGATGTCTGCTACTTATCTGATCAATAGAACTCCAACTAAAGTCCTCAACGACATGTCTCCTTTTGAGGTTCTAAATAAGACCAAACCATCTTTGGACCATTTGCGTGTGTTTGGATGCCTCTGTTTTGTGATGATAATGGGGAGCTGAGGAACAAACTTGATGCTAAAAGTTCAAAAGCTATGTTCATTGGTTACTCTCCAACTCAGAAGGGGTATAAGTGCTATGATCCAGAGTCAAGAAGGGTTCTTGTCTCGAGGGATGTGAAGTTTGCAGAATCTAGAGGCTATTATGATGGAAAGAGTTGGGATGAGCTCAAAGATCTTTCTCAATCAGCCTCAGATAGAGCAAATAACCTTAGGGGAGTAATGGAGAGCCTGAGAATCAGTATGCCCTCTTTACCAAGTGTGGAACCTGTCCCTGAAAATGTATCATCTACTGCAGCTGATAGTGTTGAGAGCACTCATCCTAATCATGAGGGGGGCAGTAGAAATGTTGAGCAGTCTACACAAGCTCAACCTGAAGAGAACTATGTAGCTCATGATCAAGATGAGATGCCATCAGAATCAGATGTTGAGACTCAAGTAGATGCGCCAAGTGAAGGAAATGAAGCAGAACCTGAGCAGATACAACTTTTGAGAAGGAGTACAAGGATTAGAAAACCCTCACAGTGGATCAACACAGAAGTTTACTTCAATGCTGAAGCTGTAGCTCACCCAATAAGTGCAGTATGCTCCCTTGCTCAATATCCAGAAGATCATCAAGTCTTCATCAGTGAATTGGATCAGGAATACATTCCAAGAACATATGAAGAAGCTATGCAACACAAGGAGTGGAGAGAATCTGTTGGAGATGAGATGGGAGCCATGATCAAGAATGATACATGGTTTGAGACTGAACTTCCAAAAGGAAAGAAGGCAGTGACAAGCCGGCGTCTCTACACTATCAAGTATGGAGCCAATGGAAAACCAGAAAGAAAGAAGACAAGACTGGTTGCAAGGAGATATACTCAAGTGTATGGTGAAGATTATCTAGACACTTTTGCACCAGTGGCCAAGCTTCACACTATAAAGATTCTCTTATCTCTTGCTGTCAACCTTGAGTGGGATTTATGGCAGATGGATGTGAAGAATGCCTTTCTTCAAGGAGAATTAGAGGATGAAGTCTACATGAGACCACCTCCTGGTCTTGAGAACATGGTGAAGCCAAGAAATGTTCTCAGATTAAAGAAGGCAATTTATGGCTTGAAGCAATCTCCAAGGGCTTGGTACCATAAGTTGAGCACCACACTCAATGGAAGAGGCTTTGTAAAGTCAGAAGCTGATCACACCCTCTTCACATTAACTAGTAAGCAAGGTATTGTGGTCATCTTAGTCTATGTGGATGACATCATCATCACTGGTAGCAACAAGGAAGGTATTCTCTCAACTAAAACATTTCTTAAAAATGCCTTTGATATCAAGGATTTGGGAGAGTTGAAGTATTTTCTTGGGATTGAGATCTTCCGCTCTAAAGAGGGGTTATTCTTATCTTAAAGGAAGTACGCACTTGATATTTTAAGGAGGCAGGAAACCTTATGAGTAAAAAGGCCAAGACTCCATTAGAAGAAGGATACAAGGTGCTGAGAGAGGGGGAGTATGGGTCTACACCATTTGGAGATATCAAGAAGTATAGAAGAATGGTGGGCAAGCTCATCTATCTAACCATCACCAGACCAGATGTGTGTTTTGTTGTGAATCAAGTGAGTCAACACATGGGAGCTCCTAAGGTGCATCATTGGAATATGGTGGAGAGGATCTTAAAGTACCTAAGAGAGGCGCCTGGCCAAGGAGTATGGATGGCATGTAACAAGAGTACTGAAGTTGTTGGGTATTGTGATGCTGATTGGGCTGGAGACAGAGTTGATAGGAGATCAACTACAGGCTATTGCACCTTCATTGGAGGAAACCTGGTCACATGGAAGAGCAAGAAGCAGAAGGTGGTGTCTTGTTCAAGTGCTGAAGCAGAGAATAGAGCAATGAGGAAGCTTACTAGTGAGCTCATTTGGATCAGAAACTTACTAAAGGATTTGGGCATAGAGACAACAACACCAATCACAATGCACTGTGACAATCAGGCGGCCATACATATAGCATCAAACTCAGTGTTTCATGAGAGGACAAAGCACATTGAAGTTGACTGTCACAAGGTGAGACAAGCTGTGGAGCAGAAGATCATTTTACCCTGCTATTAGGGCTGTTCAATATGGTAAAACCGAACCGAACCGAAATAGACAATATGGTTTGGTTTTGGTATATACCATATAAACCGAATGGATATAATTTTATAAAAACCGTAGGATTTGGATATGGTTTGGTATATAATCGATTAAACTGAATAAACCGAACAAACCGATTAAAAGTAGAAACATGTAAATATGTATCTATTTTATAACAATACACGAAAATCTATTTGTTATATAAGTTAAATTTGTGTTAATAACTATTACCATAATGTTATAGTAATAAAGAACCTTATATAATTTGTAAAACACTTGAATACATCGCAATTCATACATCTTATTTTCTAAGTCTTTTTTTTTTTATCTTTTTGCTTTATTTTAGTATTCACTAAATTAATATGAAGATGATAAATTTGATGGAAAATAATTAATGGAAAATTTTCACAACTTTTCTTATCTATAAACAAACAGAGTTTCGTGTTCAATCGAAAAAGCATGACTTTAATGAACACTAAATATGGAAGAGTTGAAAAACTTTTCTTTCATGTTTCTGTTTTGTTTCATATTTTTATTTTCAAAATTTCAGGCTCTGATTTTAATTATAGATTTGATGATTTTATTTGATGGTAGAAGCATTTTTACGTTTTTGTTCATTTATTTGAACATGTAATATATTTTTAATAAATGACTGTGTTGACAATATGACTCTAAAATTCATTTTATATGATCTCAAACTAAATAATTATGTTTTTTGGTATAAAACCGATTAAACCCGAAAACCGACGGTATATAAACCGACCCGAACCGAAGTAAATATGGATTTAGAATGGTAGTTATATTTTACTAACCGAAATACCGAAAACCGAAAAAACCGAACCTAAACCGAACCGATATCCGGATTGAACACCCCTACCTGTTATACTAAAAGTGAAGATCAGTTAGCTGATATCTTCACCAAGGCAGCAAGCACTAAAGTCTGTGAGTTCATTCATCCAAAATTGGGACTCATAGACCTCTCATGTCACTGATATCTCCTTCCTGAAGTGTTTTACTCTTTCCTTGACTTGGGTTTTCTCCCAAAGGGTTTTACCTAGTTGAGGTTTTAATGAGAGAATACTTCATGGCTTCCAAGCTTCACTTGTTCCATATGGTCAAGCTTGAGGGGGAGTGTTGACATGAAGCAGAAGTAAGCTGTCAGACTTGAGAAGTAAGCTGCCAGACTTGAGAATTAAGCTGCCAGACTTGAGAAGTAAAATGCCAGACTTGAGAATTATGCTAGAGACTTATAAAGTTTTATAAAGCTTTTATAAGGCTTTATAAGGTTTTATAAGGCTTTGTAAGGTTTTTATAAGCTCGAATTTTATTGAAGAGAAGAAGAGATAAGAAGACTGTTGAAGATATTTTAAAACAATGAATATTTTATTATATTGTGTACTGAGACAACTTGTCTTTAAATACTTGTACCCAGATCCACAATTAAATCAAGAAAACTATTCTCTCATTCTCTCTTATATTTTGAGATCTACTTTCTCTCTCTATGTTCTTCATGTTATTCATTCCCGAGAAATAAACTCTCAATAATTCTCTCATTCTAACAAGTAGTACCTCGGAACGAAGAACTTCCTTGTATGTCCCAATTTCTCGAAGAGCAACAGTAAACTTTGTCATTACAGGACCTGAAGAATAAAAAAAAAGGAACATATCTCCTTGAGATAATGAGATTTGAGAAAAAAAGAAGAAAGAGAGGTAAGTACCTCCAAAAGCAACGCCGATGGGATCATTATGGCCCACCACCGAAAGATTCAAGTGCATTTACAAAGTCAATATCTCCATCATACCCTTCTCCGAGTCCCTCTCTAATAATAAACCAAAGAAAAAAAAAATCACAATTCAAAAAAGAGAGAGAGAGAGAGAGAGAGAGTATATAGTTGCAATAGGAAGAAGAAGAGGTTAGTTAGTTTACGTGTATTTTGTGCAGTCTTTGTAGAACCTTAAGCATCGCATCCCCAGCAAGTCTGCACTCTCTTCCATACATTGCATCTGTACTTGCACCACAAAAAAAACTTTAGTTTATATCTCTTAACTCTGGTGCAGAGAATCAACAAAGGCTTACGATTACAAACTAGCTAAAGAGACAAAAATAAAGACCACTCTAAACATCAGAGAATAAGATCAAAGTAACATCTCAAGCTCTCATGTAGACAAAAAAGTACATCACAAGCAACGTCATACATGGCGCGATAATTTATACAAAAATAATATTTTTAAAAAAAGAGAGTATTTCCCCCAAAATCAATCTTCAAATTTGCAAGTGTTACTGATACATTTGCTTCATCCACAATGCATCTGAAACTAATTATATCCCACTACTAAATCTCAGGGCATGGAATGTGGCACGAGAGAGAGATTACGTACAGAGAATCATTTGTTCGTTAGCAATGGAATCGATGAACGTTCGAAACGGTTAACAGAATTAAAAGAGAAGAAACCTGTTGACGAAACATGGGGGAATCATCGAGACTTAGCGAAATGCATCCTCGTCTTCTTCTTTTTCCTGTCTTCCACCGGAGAGTCGATCAGAGATAGCTATATAAGGAAAGAAATGTTTTTATTGGGAAACTTTTTTTTTTTTGGGGGGGGGGGGGGGGGGGGGTTGGGTGGTTGGGACAATGGGAAATGTGAGCATAATAAGGGAACGAAGAGATCGTGCCATGGAGAAAACAAATTACTACTCTTTCTCTTCTTGTGGTGGTGGTGATCGTGTACAAAACCTTTGAAACCTTCCATGCCTCCCATCTTATATTTATAACATCCAATTTAATCTGGACATTAAGGGACTCATTTGATTTTCTTAGAGGCATGAGGCATCCATGAGGCGAGTCCCAAATTTGTTTAAGTATTCACTTTTCAATAATAATAAATTTATAAGAGCCAGCAAAAATCCAAATCCGCCGTTGACTTTATAAATCCTTAATCGTGTCAGAAACTATTAAAAAAATAATTTGATAAATCACATCACATCATTTTTAATAAATCTACAATTTTTTATTATTAATTATTTAAAAATAAACAAAAATATTTAGTTTTATAAATTTAATGTTTTTATAGAACGGCAAGAGTATTAGAAAACACTTTTGGTTTCCAACGAATATCCCCGCCGCTTCTCTTCTGCTACTAAGAATTTAAGGCAAAAGTGAATTAAAGTCTATTATTTTTGGTTAGACTAGAAAACTAGAGCCTACAGTAGTTATATATTCAATATAATTTGGTCCCGGTCAAAACTTCTATAACCAAATCGGGCTTTCGATCTTACTCTCAATCAATGCTCAGCCAGTGTGGCATTTTCACAACAAAAATTGCAGAAAAAAATTTATATCCAAAACTTCAAGTGTCATTAAAGGAGCAGCAAAATGTAATCTCGGTCTAAAATCTAAATTGTGGTTCTTTGGAAAAAAATCGACAGAATGACAAAAAAAAACTCATGCAATTGGATTCGTTATTCAGAAGCTAAAGAGCAACAGGGAGTTCCGAAGTATGTGTAATAAAAGGGAACTGAACCAGAGATTCTTTTAACCTGAGGAAGAAAACTTCTGAAAACTTCTTCCTCATCCCCAGAGACGACTAATAAATCCCCTCTGGACTTTCTTCTTCCTTTCGTCAAGAACTGGGAACTCAATGCAATTGTAGGCCAAGTCTAGAACAATTGGATTACGAGGTATAGACTGAAATGCAGGTGGGAACCGTTCGATTTTGGTGCCATTTTGTTGTGTTTGCATCTCCAACCGCTGATTCATAACCTCCAGTTTATTCTACCAGGTATTTTCTCCACCTGATATCGATGTTTTGACCATAAGAGGACAAAAAAA